>NC_074714.1:36450148-37077648 GCF_947242115.1 Biomphalaria glabrata
CAAAAAAATCAGTCACTTAAGTCCGTCTCCCCCTCCCCCCCCCTTGGTAGGGGGTTCCAAACTCAAAACCCCATGGTAGGGGTTTTAAACTCAAAACTCCTTTGGCTGCGCTGGGGCAAGTGATGGTTTAGTATTAAAATCTTACCTAAAATAAAGAAAATCAAAGCAAAAAATCAGTCACTTAAGTCCGTCTCCCCCCTCCCCCCCCCCCGTGGTAGGGGGTTCCAAACTCAAAACCCCATGGTAGGGTTTTAAACTCAAAACTCCTTTGGCTGCGCTGGGGCAAGTGATGGTTTAGTATTAAAATCTTACCTAAAATAAAGAAAATCAAAGCAAAAAATCAGTCACTTAAGTCCGTCTCCCCCCTCCCCCCCCCCGTGGTAGGGGGTTCCAAACTCAAAACCCCATGGTAGGGGTTTTAAACTCAAATCTCTTTGGCTGCGCTGGGGCAAGTGATGGTTTAGTATTAAAATCTTACCTAAAATAAAGAAAATCAAAGCAAAAAATCAGTCACTTAAGTCCGTCTCCCCCCTCCCCCCCCCCCGTGGTAGGGGGTTCCAAACTCAAAACCCCATGGTAGGGGTTTTAAACTCAAAACTCCTTTGGCTGCGCTGGGGCAAGTGATTGTTTAGTATTAAAATCTTACCTAAAATAAAGAAAATCAAAGCAAAAAATCAGTCACTTAAGTCCGTCTCCCCCCTCCCCCCCCCCGTGGTAGGGGGTTCCAAACTCAAAACCCCATGGTAGGGGTTTTAAACTCAAAACTCCTTTGGCTGCGCTGGGGCAAGTGATGGTTTAGTATTAAAATCTTACCTAAAATAAAGAAAATCAAAGCAAAAAATCAGTCACTTAAGTCCGTCTCCCCCTCCCCCCCCCGTGGTAGGGGGTTCCAAACTCAAAACCCCATGGTAGGGTTTTTAACTCAAAACTCCTTTGGCTGCGCTGGGGCAAGTGATGGTTTAGTATTAAAATCTTACCTAAAATAAAGAAAATCAAAGCAAAAAATCAGTCACTTAAGTCCGTCTCCCCCCTCCCCCCCCCCCCCGTGGTAGGGGGTTCCAAACTCAAAACCCCATGGTAGGGGTTTTAAACTCAAAACTCCTTTGGCTGCGCTGGGGCAAGTGATGGTTTAGTATTAAAATCTTACCTAAAATAAAGAAAATCAAAGCAAAAAATCAGTCACTTAAGTCCGTCTCCCCCCTCCCCCACCCCTCGTGGTAGGGGGTTCCAAACTCAAAACCCCTTGGTAGGGGTTTTAAACTCAAAACTCCTTTGGCTGCGCTGGGGCAAGTGATGGTTTAGTATTAAAATCTTACCTAAAATAAAGAAAATCAAAGCAAAAAATCAGTCACTTAAGTCCGTCTCCCCCCTCCCCCCCCCTTGGTAGGGGGTTCCAAACTCAAAACCCCATGGTAGGGGTTTTAAACTCAAAACTCCTTTGGCTGCGCTGGGGCAAGTGATGGTTTAGTATTAAAATCTTACCTAAAATAAAGAAAATCAAAGCAAAAAATCAGTCACTTAAGTCCGTCTCCCCCCTCCCCCCCCCCGTGGTAGGGGGTTCCAAACTCAAAACCCCATGGTAGGGTTTTTAACTCAAAACTCCTTTGGCTGCGCTGGGGCAAGTGATGGTTTAGTATTAAAATCTTACCTAAAATAAAGAAAATCAAAGCAAAAAATCAGTCACTTAAGTCCGTCTCCCCCCTCCCCCCCCCCCGTGGTAGGGGGTTCCAAACTCAAAACCCCATGGTAGGGGTTTTAAACTCAAAACTCCTTTGGCTGCGCTGGGGCAAGTGATGGTTTAGTATTAAAATCTTACCTAAAATAAAGAAAATCAAAGCAAAAAATCAGTCACTTAAGTCCGTCTTCCCCCTCCCCCCCCCCCGTGGTAGGGGGTTCCAAACTCAAAACCCCATGGTAGGGGTTTTAAACTCAAAACTCCTTTGGCTGCGCTGGGGCAAGTGATTGTTTAGTATTAAAATCTTACCTAAAATAAAGAAAATCAAAGCAAAAAATCAGTCACTTAAGTCCGTCTCCCCCCTCCCCCCCCCCCGTGGTAGGGGGTTCCAAACTCAAAACCCCATGGTAGGGGTTTTAAACTCAAAACTCCTTTGGCTGCGCTGGGGCAAGTGATGGTTTAGTATTAAAATCTTACCTAAAATAAAGAAAATCAAAGCAAAAAATCAGTCACTTAAGTCCGTCTCCCCCCTCCCCCCCCCCTTGGTAGGGGGTTCCAAACTCAAAACCCCATGGTAGGGGTTTTAAACTCAAAACTCCTTTGGCTGCGCTGGGGCAAGTGATGGTTTAGTATTAAAATCTTACCTAAAATAAAGAAAATCAAAGCAAAAAATCAGTCACTTAAGTCCGTCTCCCCCCTCCCCCCCCCCCCGTGGTAGGGGGTTCCAAACTCAAAACCCCATGGTAGGGTTTTTAACTCAAAACTCCTTTGGCTGCGCTGGGGCAAGTGATGGTTTAGTATTAAAATCTTACCTAAAATAAAGAAAATCAAAGCAAAAAATCAGTCACTTAAGTCCGTCTCCCCCCTCCCCCCCCCCCGTGGTAGGGGGTTCCAAACTCAAAACCCCATGGTAGGGGTTTTAAACTCAAAACTCCTTTGGCTGCGCTGGGGCAAGTGATGGTTTAGTATTAAAATCTTACCTAAAATAAAGAAAATCAAAGCAAAAAATCAGTCACTTAAGTCCGTCTTCCCCCTCCCCCCCCCCCCGTGGTAGGGGGTTCCAAACTCAAAACCCCATGGTAGGGGTTTTAAACTCAAAACTCCTTTGGCTGCGCTGGGGCAAGTGATTGTTTAGTATTAAAATCTTACCTAAAATAAAGAAAATCAAAGCAAAAAATCAGTCACTTAAGTCCGTCTCCCCCCTCCCCCCCCCCGTGGTAGGGGGTTCCAAACTCAAAACCCCATGGTAGGGGTTTTAAACTCAAAACTCCTTTGGCTGCGCTGGGGCAAGTGATGGTTTAGTATTAAAATCTTACCTAAAATAAAGAAAATCAAAGCAAAAAATCAGTCACTTAAGTCCGTTGATTTCATTTCGTGGGGGGTTTGAACCCCCAACCCCCCCCCCCTAGTTACGCCCATGTACCGGATAGACATAGAGACCTATGTATCTTAATAAAATTGTATCCGTCTACATGTTACATAATTACACAAATCTAACCACTCAACCCAAACTTTAAAATCATCGAAAAAGATTATAAATATCGCTGTCTCTAGTCATATAGGATAAGCAACAAGCAAAAGTGTCTATCAAGAAGCATTTAGAATATTACTATATAAAGTAGAAAGTAAGGCGTATCAATGCCGCGTATGTATGTATGTATGTGCCGAATATAAATTAAAACCGCTTGACCATTCTTGATAAAACTTGGCATAAATGTTCCTTGAGTACTACACTTTGCGCAGATAGTTTTTTACTTTGACACATGAAAATACAAAATATAGTCTATTGAGTTCATTATTTAATAAAAGTAATTTCAAATTTGTGTTTCAAAAGCATTTTACATACATTCGTACGCCTTGAGTGCATATCTATTCTTGATTTCGCGTGATTCTAAATATAGATTTATACACAAGCCAATGTTTTCATAAAAAATTGGATTCAGGTCAATTAGCTATTTTTAGCTCCATTCATAATATTTTTTATTCATGAATTCATGCATTCGCTTTACTTATAACATTATTGTTTTCTTTGTTTCTAATGCACTATGGGTGACTATATCAGCAATACGCAAGTTAAGACCCCGCGGGCAGCGGGTAGTATCTGTCTAGTATTACTATATATTTACTCGGTCCTGCCTACATTTGACAGCAGAAATGTTGCTTTCAGCACGACTCAAATCTAAGACCAATCACTTGATAGTAAAGCGCTTTACTTTGTTAGCCGCAAGTCTAGATTACAATAATTGGACAATACACAATCCTGAACGAGTCCATCCTAAGGACATGCGCACTTGTTGTTTGGGTCAAAGTTCAATTTAACTCGGGCAACAGGCACTCTCAATTTATTAAACAGTACTGCTCACTGGTGCACAGAAATGTAAAAGAAAACTGAGTGGATTTCATTTCTTCGATTGATCCTCAGTGCTATTGTTCTTACATATCTTTTGTTGAGTTGATGTGCAAACTTTAGGGTTCATATTAATTTCGCTTTTATTATGAGCAGTTCCTGTTTTTTTCCCCTCCATCAAGATGAGTTATTTTTAGAATTGCTAGTCCCTAGAAATTTGAGACAGTGTGCATGAGGTGTGAGACCGAGACTGGGGTGATAATGTCTGTTACTTAGACTCTTGTTATCAACGTGACGTACTGTGGTCTAGCCAAAGAAGATCATCGACATGCCTTAGTTACCTACTTTTGAAGTTAAACATTGACAGCCAAGCAGAAGGTAAAATCGCGAATAGGAGCGAAAAGTAAAAGGTCAGAGACATTCAAAGGAAAAGAAAACAGATGGAGAGGGCAGACTGCACGAAATAGGGCTACATGAGCAGTGGACGTTACATTGATATAATAACAACATTAAATATTAAACTTCAAAACACAATTTTTATTAGTCATTTAATACTTTGCACAAATAGGGTTAATTTACTTATCATAATTAAAACGCTGTACGACAGGTGAATAATATAGCGCCAATGTACTATTTACTACTCACAGCTCACAGTATAAGTTTGTCAAAATGGAATTGGGTGGTCAATAGGTCTATGTACTTTCAGAAGTGATATCTAATGACCCAACCTCTAGTGGTTTGTTGGAGACGCTTATTGTTTTTTTTTCAAGAAATAAAATACTTTATAGTCCAATTTCAACTTTAAATTCACAGTAGATTGAACATGTAGCTTGAGACTGATAGAATGAACAGAAGGATTTTGGACCCATGAAATAAGCTCGTCTACTCAATTCCAAACCGAAATTTCAAGACTATTCTCCAATCGTAAACAAATCGTCTCAGGGATATTCTTATCTGTGAAGAAACTAGAAGCTATCAAAATGTCAACTGCTTCCTGTTTAAACTTCTCTGGCAAACTTGACGCGTTCATTTTTGTATTGCCTCAGTTTAAAAACAAAATATCATTGGAGCCTTTCCCCTACGAGGACCCAATTAGTCTATCAACTGTGTGCTACCCAGGAAAAAATCTCTACCGTCTTTTTTGCTTAAGTTTCCTTTTTATTTATTTTAGCTATAAGCATATCTATTGTGATGTTGCTTGTTTAGGCTGTCTTGAGGTCAACTATGGATGACTGTTGAATTTCAATCAATTACTCTGCAAGCGTTTGGGTATTATTGTTCGGGTGTATTCCGTGTAGTTGATCAACAATCCAGACAAAATAATAAACATCTATTTAACAAGTAAAGAGATGTAGTCAACGCTGAAGAACAATGTAACATGTATTTATTCTAAGAAAAGGCCACAGTAAACGTCTCTGTCAACTAAACACGTCGTTACCCTGGAATATTCTATCGCTAACTGATTTTCCGGTCTCTAACCCAACATATCCCAAACGTCACTAGTCCCGTTCAATATGCGTCTTCTATGGTGCGTCGCTAAATAACTAAACTATATAAATAAGGTGTCTAACACTATGCACCTACGTATATATTTTTCTGTGAGTGCGTGTATGTGAGTGCATATTATATCTTTGTATTATTGTTTGTCTGACTTATATACATTTGTATTACTATTTAAAAAAGGACTCAAAGCTATTTGGGGATTTATTTACAATAAGCTAAACAATGGAAACTTCAATGTTGCTAACTAAAACAAAGAATAAAATGGAGTTACAAACGGAAGAGGTTAGAACATTTGATCCTGCAGTGCTAAAAATGGCACACAAATTGTCATAGAGCTTTTAAAATTGTTAGTATCACTTCCTCTATTGTTTACACAAGAGGAACCAAAAACCTAGCAACTTAAAGTGTTTTCTTTTCAAATTATTCATAGGTATTCAAGAGAGAAAAAAAAACAATACAATAATGAGATAAATAAATATTTTTTTTAATTGAAGGCTCCACCCCTTTTATCCCACATTTAAATATACATGTTTAAGTAACTGAAGTGAATTAGTAAAAATCTTCAAACACTTTTCATTTGACTGTGGAGCACTATTCTCGAGAGACACTCCCGTCCACCTGTATCGCAGGGCATTTGTTTTAATGGTAGAGGAGCAAATCATTTTTCGTTTCTTCCAGAACTGCGGCCAGTGCTTTTTCGCTGTTCATAGCTTTCTTGGTCACCATTTCTCTGGTGCGGTTTAGGACCAGGTCTTCCCAGTAGTCAACATCCATATCCACTTCTTTTTGAGGTCCCGTTGGCTTACATTCACATAGCGAAGGTAGGCACGACCAGTTTTTTGTTGAGCCAGTCACACGTTGACCATAAAGAATGCCTTTCAGAATACGATTGTCCTGCATTCGGCGGACTTGATCGAGCCAGCGCAGGCGGAATTTCTGAGGATTGTAAAGATACAGGGAAGAAGACCTCTTCGAGACAGTATCTCAGTGGTACTCTGAGCGCAGGGCAGGTGAAATGAATTTAGTTTGCTCTCTACATGACATACTACCGTACAGAAGCGTGCTCATGAAACATTCCTTGTAGGCCTTCATTTTGGTCATTGTTTAAAAAAACAATCAGGAAGAAGTTTCAACTAAGTCAGTGATGCCCAAAGTACGGCCAACGGGCAAAAATAGGCCCGCGACCTGGTTCCATCCGGCCCTCCGAAATGTTGCACAAAAGGTAGAAAATCCTCCACCCTTCAAAAAGGTAGAAAATGTATCTTTACTTTCTTTATGACCCTAGTCACTTTTCTCTGATGGATTGGTACCATGACCTTTAACGATTGTGAGTTTATGAAATGGAAATCTGAATGTATAAAATCTTTCAGGAAAGGTGAATGGATCTTTTTTGTGGAACATGATAATAAGCCAACAAATTTTTTTTGTAAAGAAAATCTGGCTGTTTCAAAAACAACATATTAGTCATTTACAGCGGCATTATAAAACAGATATGAAGGCCTTCTTGATTTGAGCCGCGCATAAAATATTGGTTAAACTACGCCTATAGATTGGAGGATCGATGGAAATATTGACAATAATGAGGCAATAAAATACGTTGGTGGTAAAGGTAGCTACAATGTTGCTCACATTTTAAGGAGAGAAATAAATCTATTTTTAGACGCCTAAAATTTTTTAGACTTTAACTATCCAATTAATAGTCTCAAATAGTTTCATCGGGATTTTTATTTCATAGTACCTTTTTGTTGATCTGGGCCCGCGACACGCGTGTCGAAAGTTAAAATGGCCCGAAGGTCGAATTAGGTTGGGCATCAATGAACGGAGTAATTCAGTATTAAAGACCAAATGAATGACATAGAAATAAGATGTCTTTGCACATTTTTGTTTCGCTCCTTCAGACTATTGAGGTCATGACCTTTGTGTCTATTCTCTGTGTCACATTTCCATGAGCTTTGTGCTGAGCCACGATGTCCTTATCATTTCTTTCCGTCGCAGATATCAAGTCTTGTCCATGTTGGGAAGTCTGATGCGAACAGCGCTTCTCAAACTGATAAGTAAACAGAACTACTCAGAAAAAATGTAGCAGCTATCAATTGGTTTCACTTTCTGCTTTGTGGGTACTTCACCTTTTAAACACTTTCATTTCATTGAACAGAAGTATAAATCCGATATACAAGCTAAATTATCATGGCTACAGAGGATGTTTTTAGCCTTATTTTACAACCTTTCTTTCCACTAGAGACATTTTGGGGGGGGGGGGGAGAGGAGTTCCGTTATTTGGTTAGTGAAAGGCGTGGTGACTGGTAGCACGCTCAGTTTACCAGCTGATGAGTCTCAAGCTCAAATCTTGCAAAAGTCTTGGATCTCGAATTTTCTTGGTTTTCAAGACGTCTCCTAGTTGACCCTCCTCTTTCACATTCTGCAAGTGTTAATGACAGTAATATCAATTAGTCGTTATGCTAGCCACATGATGCTTCAGTTAAACTTGATTTAGAAACGTTTTCACTTAACTGTTTCAAGAAAATTTTTAACTTGTACCCCCAGTGTGTAACTGTATATTTTATATTCTATTATACACCGGAGGGAGATGTATTTTTTTTTTACAAACCAAATACTTGTACCCAAAAGATAACGTCAAAAAAAAACTCTTGTAGCCACAATAATGAAAGTGTTATATTATAATAAAACTATGTGATATGCAACAAAAAATAACAACAACAACAATAAATTAAGGACCATTTTTCATAAACATCTTTTTGTATTGAACACAACAGCTAATAATAACACATTCTTCAGGATTTCACGAGGAACTCTTCGTCTTGAAAACCAACTAGAACTAAGGACTTGTTGCATAGTGGCTCCCGAACCGAGATCTCGGTGAAGACTGGTTTTTTCTTTCTTTTTATTTCGGGATTTTAAGGGTGCCCCTGAGTCCAGCCAACAGGTACATAACTTTGGTGGGGAAAATAAAGGTGATGAAATAATCGTTGTGCTGTCCACATGACACCCAAAGAAAGAGCCCCATAGATTGCAAGGTCTGAAATGGGTAATTTAATTTTATATAAAGTACATTTGATTAAAAACAACATACATTTAAAATACTGTTTTGAAACCAACATTAAGTTAGGAACCTGTTCGTTTCAAAGTATAAGGAGTACACTAGACAACGTCATGTCCCACATCTTTTTGAACTTAGCATAATGAATTCCCATCACTTGAGTTCTAATAATTAGGCGAATGGCTTCGAGTCGGAAGGTAAAGTGCATTTCTCATGACTCGTCCGAATCAGTGGTGACCTACAAAATGAGACTCAAACGACCACGATATTCAGCAAGCATTGAGACAATAAAAATGATTAACATGCAAGTCTGAAATAACGGACACTCAGAGGAGATCAATGCCCTAGGTTTTGAAAATGGTCCCGTTCTTTATTTTACTAGTACTGACCCATATCCCCTGTCATTCGAGTCATCAACAGACCTATGCAATTATTTGAAGACAGCAAATGCTGATGCCACATGGAATCCTAATCAATCCAAAATGTAGGTGAAGGTCAGGGGGCGTAGATGTCGCATCATTAGGGTCGTGACTTGAATGGGATGCTCATCTTACGCAACAAAAGGTACATATACCGGGGCAGAAGGCAAAGCCATTCAGAGCCTCCTGTACCTTCCACAGTACACGGAGATTCCGGAAGGTAATTGGTTCATTTCAGAACAACATTTAGTTGGATAATTTGTATTTTTTTAAATCAGATTTTAAACTTATTGTTGATTACTATAATTGATTTATATCTAAAGATACAATAATTTAACAAGAAAAACATAAAAATACTTTAAAAAAAAACAAAGCTTATATTAAGTGCAAAAGTATCAGTTTGGATCTGTCATTTGTGTAATTAGCCTAATATATAAATCTGTGCGATAGAAACAATTTTACCAATTATTTTTGTTTAGCTTTTAGCTTTCCCTATGCGCTATGATCCCATCACTTGTCTGGACCACTTGGGAAAAAGGGAGGGAAGAAAGGAATATCTTGGTGAATGTTTACATGATCGTTTTTTTTTTTTTAGATGCATTAAAAAATGTTAACTAGGGCTCAAGATTCGTCTTCAACTTATACCACCACGTCTATCAAGTACGATTTCTTTCCCTTGTTCAAGATACCAAACAAATTAATCAATTACAAGACCAGGCAACATTTGCTATAAATATATAAAGAGTTGAAGAAAAAAGAAGTCAGTTAAATCTTTATTTCAAATGAATGTACTAATATATTTTAGTAAATAATTTATTTTTTTTTCCCATTATTCTAGCAAACGTCTTTTCCTGTTCATATAAGATATTGAGTAGACGCTAATTAGTATTTTTTTGGACGAGTTGAAGTTGATTTTTTTGCAAGACTGTATTACTTTCAAACCGAAAGGAAAGCTCCTGTCGAAGATAATGGTAGATGAAGAACAGAGAAATTAAATCAGCCACCTACAGACATCATTTTTGTCTACTCTGAGTGTGGTAAAATATGTAGTTTACGACTAGGTCTGTGTAGCCGCTGGACACCTTCTTAATTAATGTAAAGACTCAGAGATATATTTAATACATTGCGACTGAGTGACAAACTTTAAGGACTTTACTGTGGGAGATTTCGATGACTGAAACGTGTGCCTGTTTTCTAATTGAATAATTGTCACCACTGATAGGCTAGAAAGTTTAAGAAAATAAAAGAATTATGAAATCTTCCAGAAATAAAAATTGCTTTATTTTTTACATTCTTCTTTTTTTTTTAAATATTTCAGCTCTTGTTAAATTTTTATAAATAAATGTTTTATATATCTCTGAAAAACCTAGCTCATAGTACAAGGGGAGAGAATGGTGATGTCCACGAAAAGTATGGCCCAAGGCTTCATTGGTTTTGTTCTTCTTAGTATTGGTGAGTAGTCCTATAGTAAATTAGAATGTGAATCAAATGTGAATCATTTTTAGCCGTCCTCGAAAGAGGCATAGCCACTATTAGTTTTGTGTGGTCAGAATACAAATTAATATTAACAATGTAATATTAGCATTAATCTATCTCCGTACCCTAAAGTATCATGTCGTCTGTAGACCTATCAATACATTAATCTATCTCCGTGCCCTATGGTATCATGTCGTCTGTAGACCTATCAATACATTAATCTATCTCCGTGCCCTATGGTATCATGTCGTCTGTAGACCTATCAATACAATAATCTATCTCCGTGCCCTATGGTATCATGTCGTCTGTAGACCTATCAATACATTAATCTATCTCCGTGCCCTATGGTATGTCGTCTGTAGACCTATCAATACATTAATCTATCATGCCCTATGGTATCATGTCGTCTGTAGACCTATCAATACATTAATCTATCTCCGTGCCCTATGGTATGTCGTCTGTAGACCTATCAATACATTAATCTATCTCCGTGCCCTATGGTATCATGTCGTCTGTAGACCTATCAATACAATAATATCGGCCACACTTTTGACACACACACACTCGTCTCTTCTGTATAGACGTAGATAGAGTTCTGGTTGTTGACAGTTTTTGTTCATGGCTTCTGATAGTCATGTTGAAAACATTGAAACCTGCCTTTTGACCTGTCTGAGTGACCACTTCGGGGGCTGACTTTGAGCTTGTTGCCAACTAACTATCTTGCAACCTTGTTCTTTTTTCTTTTACATCTAGAAACTATAATAATGCTTCTAATTACTTTGTGAATGACAGAATGACATTGAATATTTACAAATTAACATTATTAACAGAGACTGAAAAAGATCTAAAGTAACATTCTTTCAGGTTAAAAAAAAGAATACTTAAAAATTTATCTGGATAAGTTTTGATTTTCAAAACTCCTCGCTGATTGGTAGAGCCTCTCTATTACTGTTTGAGGTCCAATGGATGAGCCCGTCTTTAAGAGTCAGATTACCTGGCTGCGGATTCAAACTTTTCTGATGTATATTTTTGTGAAGAAGGGATTTCTGGTCGGGAATTTGCCGTATGCATTATATCTTTCAAAGTCAGTTTAAGATTATTAGAGTTGTTTGAACACCAGTTGGCCTAGGAGCTGGATCCATACCATTCTTGTAAGAACTTTGTTACAGACTTCTGTTTTTTTCTTTGGTCACAGAGATAAATGTCTAAAAAAAGTTTACGTTTAAATATTCCACTTTAACTTCACCATTAATAAATGTCCAATACAGTGACAGTTTATTTATTTTGATATTGTTTTATCCATATTAGAAACCTATGGTCAGTTTACTTTGTTCTTGAAGTAGTATTAGAAGTGCAAGAAGAGTCTAGTACTATAACATTAGTAAGTTGAGTCTCTGCTACATAAATTGACAAGTCCATAGATCTCACTCGAACTGATCTCCTTTAAAAAGCCATCACTATGAAAGATGTTCAGGAAGCATAGACATGGCAATACAGTTGTCTCTAAACTTTAAACACACAAAAAATAATTAAAAAAGGATTAAACCCTACATTTGGAGATTTAGCAATACTGGAAGCTGATTACAATTTACCCGTGATATTCTCCGAAAGGATGCTGTCATCTGCTGACATCTTCGAGATCTTGAACTTTCCGGTACTGCCAGGAGAAAATTTCCCAGTCACTGCTTAAGAAAACTGTTAAGATTTTTTTTTTTACGAATGTCGATTCAGGCAGAGGCAGTTAATGACTTTTTTGGATTAAGTTTAAAAATACTATTAAAAACAAATATACTTACATATATCTAATGACCAATGTTGTCTATTTTCTCCGTTGTTTCAGTCTGTCTGAGTAATTCTATAGCCGACAGCGCTCGCTACGCCAATGCTGACTGGAAAAGATCAGAACAAAATCAAGGGGGAAGTCACTCCTGCGTGGCCAGACGACTGGAAGACAACAGTGAAGAAGTCTCGTGCAAGACATTAGTCACATTCAGACAAAAGTCGCCAGAGGAGTATGCCAACAAAGTCAGACAAGCGGAGAACAAACTCGGGCAGTTAGAATCACAGTATGATGACTGCCAACAGGAGACTGAACGCAAAGGAAGACTCATTAGGACTCGAGCCTTGCTAACAGGTACAGAATTGTGTGTGACTGCATGGAAGCTATGTTGCCAGTGATGGCTTCAGTCTATTAATAACGTGTGGATATCTGTGTGGACATCTGTGTGGATATCTGTTAGATATATGTGCGGATATCTGTGTGGATATATGTATGTTGAAAAACAAATCGTTGTCAGAAAATTTTAATAATAAAATATTAAAATAAAGTAACCACGTTCACAAAGCTTCTCCCCTCCCCTCTACTCTCGCCCCCTTCCCCCCACCCACATTAAGTTTACGCCAAAATACTTGCATTTAATTAGTATACATAATGAACAGGTAACTAGGAGCATGAATGGAAAGAATGCACATTAGACGGGTTATTAAGAAGAATATAATAGTTACAAAGGATATGGTAAAACCAGGTCTAGAATAAATCCTTTTTTTTTTAATGACAAAGAAATAAAAAAAATTATACATGAAGTAAATTTGAATAAAGTAGAATAACGTTTATACTTGTTTTCAATTATTTTGATTCCTGTGTGAGATAGTAGCTTCGAGTTTGTTGGTCAAATGTAGTATCTATTACGACGTTGGAAATAACATTAGAATACTTCAATTGTAAATTTTGAGAATTATAAATATTTATAGATTTCCCCACTCTTTATTACAGATTCAATTCATAGGCTTGTAACTGAGGAGTAAGTATTTGACTTACATTGTTTAACATTCATCATACTATCTTTTTATTTTCGGTCTCTTTTAATGTTAGAGTTCAGAGTTAGTAAATTGATACTTACATAATATGTTCATACAAATGTGCTTCAGTCCATTTGTATCAATGAAATAGACAACACATTTCCTGAAACAATACTGACATTCTGAGCGTGGTGATGGTTCCTCCACGTAACGCGATAGTAAAACATAGGCCTGGCATGGGGTGGGGGAGCCCATTACATTAACTAAAGGGACATGACCTATGAACAAACAGAGCAGATGTGATAACAAGATCATCTAGTTGATGGCGGTCTTCAGAAAAAAATGGTCGATGCTGGTCACGTGATAAAAGCCTTTCCCTTACTAAAGGCTCATAAAAGGCATTTATCTCTAACTTTTTGGACATTTCGAATTAGATAATCTGATCAAATCTGATCAGCATGAGATAATATTTGTCTGCTTTCACAAAAAGACACTTGCTAAAAAATGTTGGGTTAAATATATATTTAGGCCTATACACAGGGAACAATTAGTTGAACTGAAAATACTCCAGCCCTATGAAAGGCTAATTGTTTTCTTCTTTTCCTGTCTTCACTTTGAAATCTAGAGATATTAACGCTCTTCAGAATAGCTGGGATCTGTTGAACTCTTCACCAGAGTTCGCAACCGATCTGGTTATCTGGTAAGTTTATTTTATATTATATATTTGGTGCTTATATATTATTTGTATTACACTTTTGATCAGATATCTAAACTCAAAGACTGAATCGGGGAGGCATGTTTGTGTAGGTGTAGAACTAAAATTGCACTATATGAAATAAAACCGTTTAATGCCTAAGTAGAAAATAAGAAAATATTAGATATAGGCTATTAAGACACATTATAATTTAATTTCAGTTATAGATTCTTATAAATAGTCTGAAAATAAAGCTTGACACTTATTAAGCAAACAGAGTGCTTAGTAAACCCCAGCAGAAGTTATTTTTATTTATAGGCTGCCAAGCTCATATTAAAAAACGTAATCTCTCCAACTGGATACTCGAAACTTCTAGCTCCCAATGTTTAAATTAACATAATGTTTACACTTCTCCTAGGACCTTGACTCATACACCATGTAGTTTATATATATATATATATATATATATATATATATATATATATATATATATATATATATATATATATATATATATATATATATATAAAAGCAAAGCAATATTTTCATATCCCTAACGACACAGGATGTTGGACAACATTCCCAACATGCGTGCTAGATTCACCAAGTTCAATGCTGAGCAGTCTTCTGATGCACTTAAGAATGATGCAGAGTTTGTCAAGCAGGTGAAACTAATTAAAAGTGGTCTGAACTCTTTCATCTCAAACCTGAACAATCCTGGACAACTTCAGGCAACAATGGAGAGACTTGCAGAGGTTCATCTTCGAATGCAACCTAGCATCGGTCTTGAATATTTTAAGGTAATTTGTTCTGGTTGAGTAAATCGTATTTAATAATAAGCTCCTTTATCTCCTTATATTGCAATTAAGGTTTTTTTTCATTTATTTGGTTACTATGATCTTTCTATATGGCTTTCATGAAATGCACTGTTCTTCAATTTCAAAATATCTCCCAATTTTTCTCCATTTCTTTTCTTGCGAATTTCTTAAGGGTAACTTATATTGAATCAGCATTTCTCCATATCGCTTTCTCTTCTTTCTCAAGGATACTCAATGTTATTGCTTAAAGAATGTAAGCCGGATATTAATATCCAAGATTGCGGAAAAAAAAGAGCATATGACTGTGTTTCAACAATTCTTTTACTTGCTGTGTCGTGATATATCACATGATATTGTCACTCGTTGCATATATTTTACATCTTATTCTAATTAGTTATATTATAGTACAATGAAATTCATATTAAACATTACATTATTTTGAACATGATATTCTTGCTTCCAGCCATTGCAAGAAAAAATCGCCAGTTTCCTTGCTGAAAAACTTGGCAGTGATGATACTCCAAAATCCTGGGAACGTTTACTGGCTGCCTTCAACGAGGTTCTCAATAGCTGTAAGTGAAGACTTTTTGTTTTAAGTTTGAATATTTACTGGCTGCCTTCAACGAGGTTCTCAATAGCTGTGAGTGAAGACTTCTTTTTAAGTTTGAACATTTACAATACTTTGAATTACAGTGAGTGAATGCGTGTTAAGAAACATTAAAAGTAAGGGATTGCTAGGATGACGGGTCAGAGTTCAATTCTACAAGGTACAAAAGCTTCACTGTAGTGTAAGAGTAGACAGAATTGAAAACCAAAATGAGTGAATGAACATTCAATGAACTTTCTAGAAAGAACATTTTTATTCATAATTTTTTAATTTTAGAATTTATTATTTTAGAATTTCATTAATTTTTTTATTGTTTGTCCGTAGATACTAATTTCAACATTGGACTTTCAGAAGCGTAAGTAAATGTACTTTTAAATGAAAAGAAACTAAAAAAGAAATATTTGAACACACTTTGTTTAGTCACTGAGACTGTATTGAACTGTAGTATAATGTTCTTTGATTTTCCCTAATCTCTTTCTATCTCTCTCTCTCTCTCTCTCTAAAAGTAACACTATCTTCTAAGTTCTCTCTCTCCCCTTTCTGACTTTCTCTCCTCTCTCTCCCTCTCTCTTTCTTTCTCTTACTCCCATTCTAAACCTATATTCAATTCATGCGGACTCTAAATTTCTTGCACATTCTACAGTGACAAAGCAGCTCTTCAAAGTTCTTGGAGCAGACTTACAGCTGGAGCCAACGGAAAAAGAAATGCTGGAGTTAGACTTGTTCTCTGGTATCTCATTTTTTTAAAAATCACTCTATAAGAATATCTTCTAAATTTTTCATTCTCATCGAGTTTTTACCCCAAAAAATTCTTTGAGACCATAGTGTGAACAGGAAAATTTTTTTTAATGTATCCAAAATAAAAAACGAATTAATAATTGAAGCCTCTAACTTGATTCAAATACGAGAGTAAAGAAATCAAACGCTCTACAACTTCAGATTTATTAAACTTAGTTTAATGATAAACAATTATCTTCGTATTCTTTATGAACATTTTTCCTCTTGCAACAAATATCTTCGAAATTAGTGTATGTTTAAATATTGACTATTTGTTATTTTATATTATACGTTTTTGTGACCATTTAATAAAATTAATAACAAAATAAATTATTTTTTTTTTAAAAACGTAATTAAAAGCTTAAAATATATCATCAAAGGATGTTCGACAATGTTCCCAACATGCGTGAAAGATTCACCAAATTTAATGCAAGAGAGTCAGACGATGCTTTGAAAAACAATGCAGAGTTCCAGAAACAGGTGGATGTCATTATAGGAGGATTTGAGACTCTTATCAACAACCTGAATGATCCAGCCCTGCTTCAAGATCGTCTGGAAAGTTTAGCTGAAGCTCATTTGAATAAGAAGCCAGCCATCGGCAATAACTACTTTGTGGTAGGTTTTGGTGATTCGCTTTTTTAAAAAATGATTGGACTGACGCTTATTTTTCATCGCTCTATTAATAGCTTAATTAATTTGAAACGATTTACCTTGACCTTGTAAAACTTAATATCGTTTTACTTTTGATTGTAGCCACTCCAGAAGAAAATTAATTTGTTCATTGAGACTGCACTTGGTGTCAGTTCTGACAGTGAAGAAGCCAAGGCCTGGTCAAATTTGGTGGGTGCATTGAACAGAGTCATCAAAGATCGTAAGTTGTGTTGATTTCTTTGTAACGTCTGTAGCCTAGTTCATCCAGTAGTTCATTTATCTATCACGCAAATTTGTAATAATATAACAATCATATTCTACTGTTATTTATCTCCACAGAGGCTATCAATGCATTTGGCCTTACAAACTTGTGAGTTACCTTTCAATGTTTAAAAAAAAAAGAGAGAAAAAACTTAAGCCATTTCAGTCTAGATAATGACTCTAATATTACTGTTGTTATTGCTCTTATTCATTTTTTTTTACTTTAGTTGGCTTCTATCTTTTAAATAACGTAGCTTTATATTGTTATTAACATAATAAAAAGATATTTGTAACCAGATATTATCGTAACAAATGTGTTACAGAGACAGGGAGTCACTGGTCTCTTCATGGAATCAACTTAAAGCTCGTGCTGGCGGAAGTCAGAATGCTGGAACTAATCTTGTACTTTGGTAAGTGGCTAGACCAGTGATCTTAAACGGGGCGCTAGCGCCCCCTCCCTCCGGGGGACGATTTCGTTAAATTGGGGTGGGGGAGGCGCTGGGAACCAATGGGGCGGTAGTGGAGCACAGGGTATAATGGGGGGGGCGATAAAGGGGCGCAGGGCATAAAAGTGGGATGTAATGATGAAAGAAGACACTAGAGCTGCACTGAAACAAAACAAATAAATTTCTTCAAAATTAACGTTGGCAAACTGCTTATAGACAAATTAAAGCTAGTTTGCATCTAATTAAAGAACTGAAACATCATTAGAAATTGAGTTCGAGACTCTCCTTTTTCTATGTTTAAATTCTTACTATGTTGCTGTTACCGGAGTGTATCTATTGTCTCTAGTTTTCACGCGAGTAAACGTTAATGATTTGATAAGCAAACTAGGCCAATGCTTTTTAGATTATAGACATATGTTAATATATTACTATGTAAATCTTAAAAAACTAACATTCAAATAGAATAAATTTAACATTGACAAAGTCGGTTTTGAGGAAAAAACTCTCTGGTACGTACGTATAAATCTCTCCCAGAGTTCTATTGAATTACCATCAGATAAAAAGTAAGCTTATAATCCATTTTGAAAGAGAACATTTTCAAATGAGGTTATGAAACCAAGTCAGCTTCACGAACATATAGCAATATCCAAATAGTAATTAAGGAATGTTCATGAACAATTGAAAAACTTTCTATTTGCACAATACTAAAAACAAGCGACGAAGCAGAAAATGTTTTAGTGGCCTATCAGAAAACTGCATAGCTCCTTTGTGTTTTTTTTTTGTTTGTTTGTTTTTTTGCCAAAAGAAAACAAAATTTTTAAAAATTTTAAAAAAAACTTAAGTCTAATGACGTTGTTTAAAAATTGATTAAAACTCAAATTTAAAAAAGTTAAACAGTAATCTGTGACACAGAAGACTTTGCTTAGTGATTAAAGATTATTTCAAAATTGTGTAGTTATGTGGCTAATTGCGAATTATGGGGCACCATCAGTGGTTGAATGCTACTATCTATCCTTATGTGTTGTGATACACAACAGGCAACATCTTGTTAAAATTTGAGCCCATAATTTCATTCCTATTTGAATCTAATTATAAAAATATTAGCTCGTCTTTCAACAAAAGGGGGAGGTCGGCCAACAAATGTTAAAGACCACTGGCTAGACAAACATTTTGAGTCAAT
The DNA here is from genome assembly GCF_947242115.1 of Biomphalaria glabrata. Lineage (NCBI taxonomy): Eukaryota > Metazoa > Mollusca > Gastropoda > Planorbidae > Biomphalaria > Biomphalaria glabrata. Next base: position 36,468,860 of record NC_074714.1, read on the forward strand.
TCGAGTCTGTACAGAGATCTTACGAAATGTTTGCTTGTTAAATTAACTAGAACATACAGGAGAAATGAAACTAGACAGGCCAAAAACAAAATGGTGAACTATTTCCATTTACTATGAATTAATTTTTTTTTTTTTAAATCTAGAGTTTTGTGTATTGATACATAGAGTTTTAATAGCCATAAATTACATATGTTGATGTTTAATTCAGTTGTATTCTATAAAAATATTTCTAATAGCCTTATAATACTTCTTGTCTGTGTCTAACAGGATGCTTGAGAATGTCCCCAATATGCGTAGCAGGTTTAACAAGTTCAACGCACGCCAGTCAGATGACAACCTGAAGAAAGACGCTGAGTTCAGGAGACAGGTGTCTCTCATCACTGGTGGTCTCGAGTCTTTGATCAACAATCTCAACAACCCTGATAGACTCCATGACACTTTCGAAAGACTAGCCGATGCCCATTTGAACTTGAAACCAAGAGTTGGCCTTGAATACTTCGGGGTGTGTTTTAAGTTTGTCATTGTGAACATTCAAAGATTTTAGAACCAAATCATTTTTAGAAACATCAACATTCACGCATAATCTAATTTCATTTCAACATAGGCCTACATCTTTCGATACATAACATTGACAGTTAATAATCAAACAATCTCTGTCTTTAGCCCCTGCAACAGAGCATCAATGTCTACATTGAGAAATCTCTTGGTGTCTCATCTGACAGCGCGGTCTCTAGATCCTGGACAAGTCTTATCACTGCTTTCAATAACTTCCTGAGAGATAGTATGTACTACTAATATAATAAAACTTTACGTATATTAACATTCTACTCTAACGAATTTGTTTATTCAAAGATATTAAAAGTTAGTTTACGTTTTGATTATGTATTTATTAAAACGTAACGTGTTTAAATAGATATATTTTAAGAAGTAATACAAAACCCATAAACATCTGTTCAAAACGTTGAGACCATTACACTGACCACAAGGTCGGAACAGGTTGCCTAGTCGTTCAGTTTGTCCATCCATTTGTCATCACAAGAGTTCGAACCCTGCCTGCCGTCACAACTGTCATCCCTGAAGCTTGTAAAACACATTACAAACAGCAGAATATTACAAACAGTTGATAAAACATTACAAATAGTTAGTAGAGCATAACAAACAGCAGAATATAACAAACAGTTAATAGAACATAACAAACAAGCTAACATAACAACCAGTTGGTGAAACAGAAACAAACAGCAGAACATAAAAAACAGTTGGTGAAACAAAACACTGTTAAAGACAAGGACATTATTGAAAACACAATTGATATGCAAACTTGTTTTGATTTCACAAATAAAACTCGAAATGGAAAATTAATTTCCCCAACTTAAATATTTACTCTAAAAAAAAATGTGCCCTTTGTTAGTTTGAATTAAGTTTGTTTCTTATTCTTTATTTCTAATTCGTTTTCTACTTTGTCCCCAGGAACTGCCTTAAGGATTGTTTCCGACGAGTAAGTCTCTTATTTATTTTTACTATGTACACATAGAAACAATGGCATTTATTTTTTAATTTGGTAATAGCGACTAAAACGTACTTTTACTTCACTGTCTATGTTTTGGGAATGAAGTCGCTAGACCTAGAAAAACACAAGAGGATGTAGTTGGAAATGGAAAGCTAATGTTTGACAAACTAAAATGTAAGTGTAATGGAAGTTAAATGTCACAGCCATGCCTTGTGTAATCGGTAATCGATTTAATATTGATTTCAATATTTCTAATCCGCACGAACAATAGGGAGACTATGCATATACCTTGCATAAACCTTTTTCGTTGCTTATATCGATTCTTGTCGTCCTGGTACAGTTCTAAATCAGGAGCTAAGTATCGTTCAAGAAATATGTAGGACAAATGTGTATTGCAAATTTCTAACGATGCGGATAGCCATAAATAGCTAGCTTATTTAGTGTATGCTGATGACAGAAATAAAGACAATGCTGATAACTATGTTGTTTTTTAAGTGTATGATAATTTGTGTGCACTTTTCGGCACTGAAATTTTTAAGGACTTTCGCTTAAACTCAAATTTTTATTTAGTTGGCAACAGTGAACGTTCTACATGGCGTCCTTGACATTGTTTAGTTTGTCTATTTATTTCAAAATCTTTCCTTATTTCCCCTTTGTTTTTGTTACGTATTTTTTTTTTATATCGCCCCCCCCCCCAATTTTTTTTTTTTTACATTTTCCCATACCGCTTTCTCTTCTTTTAAGTTAACGAATGTGGACCATATGTTAAAAGGAGATTAATGTGTTGAGAGTGTATCCTTAAAATTCCTAAACAGGATTAAAGGAAAAACAATTATTGCTTAATGCTAAATCCAGGGCCGGATTTTAGGGAGGGCAGGCGAGGCTTCAGACAATTCAACAAGAAAGAGGCATCCACAAAAGAGATAAAATATATCCGACGGGTCAGAACTTTTAAGCTTTTCTTTTTCCTAACATTTTTTTTCAAATTTGTACAACTGGCACAACACTTACGTGATGAAGAAGTGTACGCTGGTAGCATGCTCGTAATGTGTACAAGTAGAACCGGATTTACCGACTAAAAAAACTAAAAAAAAAATATACATTTAAAAAAAATATATCAAAACTATTCAATATTTTATAAAAGGAAAGTGGTATTACAATTGCAAGATCTCTATTTCTTTCTTCCATACTTTAAGTTAAAAGTATTTTATTGATTCAATTTCGAAACATTAATAGGGGCCTCCACAAAAATCATGAAACTTATTTACTTATTTCCACCTACTCATATCCGGCCCTGGCTATATTTTAAAAACATTGTGTCTGTCAACTTTTCATTTTGATGTTGTACACATTTAGTATAACTTGTAAACCTTTCCGTCCATTGTTTCAACACAATCGCAGCGACAAAAAGGCGCTACAGAGCTCATGGAACAGACTAACAAGTCAAGCTGGAAGCAGCCAGAATGCGGGAATCAACCTTGTACTTTGGTGAATATACAATTGTTTTTTTCCTGCATCCACATATTCATTTTTCTTGGTTATGTATTTTTTCCATTTTTAAATGAATAAAAAAACAATATTAAACGTTTCTTATTAATTATTCCCAGTCTATGTCAATTATTAGTTTTAAATGAACACATGTTTAGCACATTATATTATCACGTTAATTATCTTATTTTAGGATGTTGGACAATGTTCCCAACATGCGTGACAGATTCACCAAGTTCAACGCTCACTCTTCTGATGAGGCACTGAGGAAAGATACCGAGTTCCTTAAACAAGTGAATGTCATAACAGGAGGTCTCGAGTCTCTGATTAACAACGTCAACGACGCTGATCAACTCAAAGCAGCTATTGAAAGACTGGTGGAAGTTCATCTGCACATGACACCAAGTGTTGGTCTGGAATATTTCGGAGTGAGATTTAAGTTCTCAATATTTGACTAAAACTACTGTTTGAAATTTGTGATCATGATATATCTAGCTGTTGTTTTTATACAATGTAAATAACCGTTATTGTCAAACAATAATAGAGTTATTTGTAAAATTCATTTGTCATATTTTACCAACAGATGATCGTTATTGAGTATGCACACCTGAGTCGAAGTCCCAAAATGGTTGTAGCCATCGCCATTACCCTATAAAAACCCTAGGCCATTGGAAAGGATTTCTTCTCATGATCAGGAGTGAAGCATAGTTTTTCACCCTTAGCTCTGAGCGCCTCTCGATTGGGCGAGAATTTTTCCGGGTTTGGTTCACACCCATATCTCAAGGTGTAGTCCCCTGACCTGCTGTTCTGTCTTATTCTAACACTAACAGACGAGGACAAAGGCTTTGCACCTCTGGGAATCTCCCTGTATACGTTTGGGTGACTAATATTTTCCGAAGTAGAACTGTTTTTTTTTCTTTTAGAAGACCACTTCCTGACCTTGTAGAAAGGCATGCTATACTTTTATATACTTTTGGACAGGTCTTTGTCCCACCATAAATCACAGGATACAAATTAATTCTCTCAGAATGTTAAATAATTCATAGAGAGCAAGTTTTTCCCGTTGCCCTATTCATTTTGCACTTCAGGTATATCCCTGGGGTGTTCACACCTTGTACTATATTTATTTGTACTGAACGACTCTAACACATTCTATGAAATTTAATGTATTAATATCTGTATTCATATCTGTATTCATATCTGTTTTTCCAGCCACTCCAACAGAACATCAGATTTTACATTCAGAGTGCCCTTGGAGTCGCGTCTGACAGTGTTGAAGCCAGAGCCTGGTCACGTGCGCTTCAAGTTTTTAATGAATTCCTTGCTGACCGTAAGTTATGCACTACTGCTTTTACTATGGCTTCCTTCAGTCGCGAAGCGACAATAAATTTTCATATAGAAATTAGATGAATGCATGGGCATTAGCTATGGTCGGAACGATGTCGCCGACACACAATTTTTTCACCTCTCCACGCAGATGACGTACCCAAATGAACTGCCTAAGGGTCGCCTGCTTCTGATTTTTCCTCAGGATTGACTCTTGAAGCCTTTCCCATAGTTGTGTATATCTGCAAGGCAGCAGAAGTTTGAATTTAGTTTTCTGTCTCCTAGATGGGTAACCAGTAAACTTGGGGCATGAGGGGCTCGTTGAGTACTAGATAATACTGTATCCGAAATTTTATATAATGTTCTTTGAGTATAGAAGTAATCAAAAAAGCTATCTGCATATTGTCTCTTCTACAATGATACTATTTTACCAAATTGGTGCTAACAATTTGATACATAACAAAATGTAACCCAATCATATAATATTAATAAATTGCAAAATTTTGGGCGATGGAGAGTGCAGTTTTAAAGGATATGATGGGCATTCTGTAGTGACATTCCACACGGGCAAATTTCAATATTTCCAATTTTCAGCTTTCGGTACATATGTTGTCTCATTTTGTCTCGAAGCGAAAAATTATGCGCTAGTCGTGTAGGGATAGCGTATTATAAGCGTCGTCTTTCTTGAAATTTGGATAAGAACTTGTTCATTTATGCTTTATTCTACTCACTATTAAATTCTTCATTCTCATAATGAATGAATATAAAATTAAAGTAAGTGTATGTGAATTGTCTCACTTTAATAAACTGAAAAAAGAAGTCACTAAACATTGACATAAGCTAAAATTTCTACCCTATTAAATATTCAGCAGCTGAACCAATATACCATGTCCTTGCTGGTGAAATACAAACATCTCTAAATAATGTAGTCTATTTCTCAGGAGATTTTTTTAATGAGTTTTCAGAAGATTTTAATAATTCCAGAAGATTTCCAGGATCTCCTGGAAAATCAAGTGGCCGTGGAAAACCTGTTAAAAGTTATAATAGTTTAAATTAATAATTTACACCTAGAATTAGCGCGGGCCTATGAAAGTGCGGGCCCACTGTCGTCGAAGGGTTGAAGTGGCCTAAGGCCGGCCTTGCTTAGGTCGTCCTGCATAGGATAAAAATCGTGGTTCTTACGACTACGAGCCCCCGACTGTAGTAGTGTAGAGTACTTTAGTTGATGCTCTCTACTGTAAAGAGCGACATGGGCTCACAGATGTATAGTGCAATTTTGGTGCTGGCCCTTTAAGTGTAACGATGCGGTGGTCTTTTTACATTGTGTATATGGCTCGATGTGGATGAAGGCAACACCACACTGTTGTACTAAGGGATATCATGGGTTGACCATTCTAGATAACATTCATATGAACAACTATATCAACACTCAATAATTGAGTAAGCTAAGATTCAGTCGATTCACATATACAAGTATGGAATTCACAATGAGATTTAAAACAAAAAACAGTAGGTAAATATAGGCCTACAAATATAACTAGTACGAGGGCATTTAGGCCTGTACTGTAATAGGCCCTATATGCACTAATATTTTAAAGTAAGCAATTTATGAACAGATTTACATTACTAGTTACCTGTACCATACAAGTGATATCCCCTTCGTGTAATAGAGTAGAAAAAAAACACAGAAACCCAGAAGACCAAATCATCTAACTATTTACAACATAATCTCTCCTGAATAAAAAAAAAAAAGCAACAACAACAAAACAACCCGTGTTTAAAAAAAAAAAAATTCCCATGTCCCACTCACAATAAATAAACAAAACCAACCCACACACACACTCAAATATATAACTATCCCCGCTCCTAGCAGCCTATTATATAATTAGTCGGGAAAATAAAACATTTACACAGCGATCGTAATTGTACTAATTTAGTTATAAATTAGTATTAATTAATTTAAATTTTTGACCTTCTTATTCACATTCAATGATTCAGACATTCACATTGTCACATTCATCACATTCATCATTGTGTTCATATTATATTAATTATTAATTACTATTAGTCAGTAATTTGTTTTCCTCTGTCTACAGGAACAATTCAGAAGATTGGACTTTCAGCTACGTAAGTAGATCTAACTATTTTTTATTTGTCTTCATCTCTCTCTCTCTCTCTCTCTTTTCTACATATATAGATCTAGTAGCCTATAGAATCTAGATCTATATAATTTAAAATTTTAAATTTACATGTAACATTGTCTGCAGAGATAGGAAACTTCTGGCTTCATCTTGGAAGCAGTTGAAAGGAAATGGCAATGATCTTGTATTCTGGTAAGTCAATCAAGAAAACTCTTTTTTAATAAAGTGTCTCATTAAGTCATTAAGTAATCAACTATAATCTATATCCTTAAGTACCATTTATGTAGGACAGCAAAGAAGATAGATTCTTGTTCTTAGATCTATAAATTATGTTTTTATAATTTATACACATTTTAGGATGCTTAACAATGTTCCTAACATGCGGGGACAGTTTTCCAAATTCAATGCTTTCCAATCTGATGAAGATCTCCAAAAGGATGCCGAATTTATTAATCAGAGGAACAACATTATTAGAGGTCTGGATTCCTTGATAAACAGCCTGGACAAACCAGGTCAGCTTCAGAAGACACTTGAGAACCTTGCTGATTTCCATTTGGATAAGAAACCAAGAGTCGGACTAGAATTTTTTGGTGTAAGTTGAATACTGTCTAGGTCTATATTTAGGTGTAGAGCTAGATCTAAATAAGTTGAATACTGTCTTGGTGTCAATATACCGTGTGACAAACATTCTTGTTTGAAAAGAGCAAGTTGTTTAATGCGAATTCCGATTTTTTGTTGGGGGGGGGGGAAGGCTAAGTGCCTTTTGAAATATACAGACAAGCCTAAACATAAATCTAGGATACATAAGTAGCCTAATGACAATTGTGACTGAAATTCTTAGAAATGAAATGCACCAAAAACTTATTGATCAAATTAATTAAATTATCTTTTTTTTATCAAAGCTTTCTTTTAAAAAACAATCAAGTCCTCTCTCTGATAAAAAATATTGGTAGAAAAATGTATTTAATGCATTGTAATTAAGAGCACATGCTACATATAAAGAACATTCTTTTTTTTTTTTCTTACAACCTTACAAGACTTTAAGTTCTCTCTCTTTTAGCCACTACAAAAGTATTCACACCTCTATATTGAGAGCACTCTTAATGTAGCTCCAGGAAGTGCTGAAGCCAGAGCCTGGACCAACTTACTCACTGCTTTGAATAATGTCATTAGAGACCGTAAGTATAAAGTTTGATATTTAAGTTTGACTAAAACTTATTTAAAAACTATTGGAACAGCTTAAAAAAAAATAATGTAAAGGCTAGTGCATTGATGGGCAAATGTTTTTAGTATAGGGTCAAAAACTTTATGGAAAAATTTTAGCCGGCCATAGTATTTTTGTATTTCAAAATACAGAAATTTATTATAAGATTTAATGATAATTGTTTTGGTAACAATAATCATAAGTTTAAATTGGGACATAGTTATTCTTACTATGACATTCCCTCTGAGTTGATGCCAAATGTAATACAAAGTGTTCCTTTGGAACACAACAGCAAAGTCGAGAGAGAGACCATGACCCCTTTGTCTAATGCCCAGAAATGTGCCCCTGAGAAAAAACTTAGATTAATACAGCTATACAACATGGGAGGCAGTTAGGGTTGCATATATTCTTAAGAGTGAAATGAAGTGTTCACATCTATTTTTGGCTCAGCGTTTTTTAATTATGATTACTGATTTGGGAAACTCAATGTCTCCAACAAATCATCTCAAACTATCTTCATAATTCATAAGCTTGTCTTCTTTCATATTAGTGAATTTATCCTCATGGAGTGCAAGGGGAATTTTTATATTCAATCATTTTAATCATGTGGCAGGCTGGATGAAGCCTTCTTCATAACTACTACACTAGTGAATTCAAAAAATATGTTAACAAAATTTTTTCATTAATTGATTTATTAAAACTTTTCCCAGATGCTATTGAAAGACTTGGTCTCACTGCCAAGTAAGTTTCATTGTTAACATTTTTAACATATATCATTATTTTAAATCAACAAAATGATGATTTGATTAATTAGCTACATATTTCAAAGTTTAAATTCCTTTTACTTCAAAACTCTATAAATGGGTTTGTTTCCTTAAAATTAAGTTCGACTTTTGTATTAGTCTAAGTATAAGAGAAACTAGTGATTATCATGACAAAAGCTGCTCCAAGCTGTATTGAAGTCTTTAAGTAGTACATGGCTGTTAACACATGTGTATATTCTTAGTTCCTATTATATTTTATAATTCCTTTTAATTCAAAACTGTAAAAAAGATTTGTTGACTCAAAATAAAGTTAAATTTTTAAATACTTCTAATATGAAAGATATTAATATTATATCATGGCAAAAGGTACTTCGATCATTACTTATTGAATTCTCAGTATAATTACAAGTTCATTGAACTCAACAACTAAAACTTTATTGCAAACAATATTTAATTTTACAAAATGTAGTAGATATATTTACATGGGTGTGAACACATATTTATTTTCAATATAAGTTGTTATTTTATGTTTTATAATATTTATGTACAGTGACAGAAAAGCTCTTGACAGTTCCTGGAAAAAACTCAGATCAGGAGCTGGTGGCAGAAAGAATGCTGGAGTCAAGCTTGTTCTCTGGTAAGACTTGTTTTTCATCTTATAGAATTAATAGCCTCATACAAAAATAAAATGGTTGGTTCAAGAAAAATTATTTTAAAAAGTCAAATAAAACAATGAAGTCTATTATTGTTATGGTGACTTTTTTTTACCTAGGATGCTGTCCAACGTTCCTAACATGCGCAGCCAGTTCAGCAAATTTGATGCTAATCAGCCAGACTCCGTCCTGAAAGAAAATACTGAGTTTCTGAACCAGGTGGACCGTATTCTTGGGGGCATTGAGTCATTGGTCAATACAGTCAATGATCCTGTTGCACTTAAAGCAGCCATTGATAAACTGGCTGATGCTCATTTGAGCATGCCATCTAGGATTGGTCTTGACTTTTTCGGAGTAGGTTCAATCAAATTTTTTTTTTTGTATATCTAAAAGAATTTTATTGCTGGTTTAATTAATATCACTGATGAACACCAGAATAAATGAAATGTTGAAGAATTTAAATCAGACTCAATGTATAATTCAATTCATCCATGCTCACCAGCCACTCCAACAAAACATTGCTCAGTACATCCAACAAGAACTTGGTGTTAGTGCTGACAGTGATGAGTCAAAGGCCTGGCCAGATTTATTTGCTGCCTACAACCTTGTCCTTAAAGAACGTATGTAATGATTTCTTAGCAACTAAATAAGCTAACCAATTGTAACTCTTTTCTAAAATACAAACAAAAAAACTCCTTTAAGCATTTAGTATTCTTATAAAGTGAAATGAAATATAATTAAACACTTTTGAATAATTCTTGTATAAACTCTAATTGCTGCTGAAGTCAAATTTTTTTTTTTAAAGTTTATGTCTCATGAGTCAGTATAAAATTTAAATAAAAAAAAGTAACCAGTTTGACAATTATTTATTGGTGTTTTATTATTTTGTTTAATAGCAACAAATATAAATAATACTTCAGAATTCACAGATGTGGCTAATAGTGTCCCCTTTAAATAATTGTTAATGCTATTTCTCCCTAATGCATTCTCCGATCAAGTACCTAACAAAAAATGAACCAGTAAACAAAAATACTCAATCCGTCAATTAATTATTGTAATTAATTATTTTGTTTGATATCAAATAGCGGAAATAACTTGTAAATTATTAGTAGATATAGTTTTAAGCATGTAGTTCTTCCCCTTTAGATAAGTTTTTTTTTTTTTTTAAGTGGATTTTTTAAATTTTGCTTGTTTTAATTTTTTTTGTTAGGTACTGTACTGAAAATTATTTCTGACAAGTAAGTCATTACATTAATTGCCTTTGTTCCTCTTTAAAATACTTTTTATTCTACAGTTTTAATAGTACATTGTATTTAAGATGATAATTAATTAAGATGCTACTTAATTCAATGTTGCCATTATTTTATATGAAGCTTATACATTTATTTATTAATGAAACCTAAAATTTCTTAATTTGTCTTCTTCTCCTATCAGTGAAAAAGTTGCACTCAAGAGTTCTTGGAAAGCACTTGTTGATGCTGCTGGAAGCCAAGAAGGTGCTGCAGTCAATCTGGTTCTCTGGTCAGTTTAACACAGAAATAAGAATTGCCTTATTTTCTAGGGACAACTATGTCATTTCATTGTTTGACTTGTACAACTATTTGTTATTTAATACACACAGTAAGGTTTTGTTTAATTATATATCCTGAGTCACCCACAGATTACTTTCACTCTAGCATTCTGTCTACATAGAACAAAATGACTGAACAACAGGTCACTAGCAAAAATGGTTATTGATGATATACAATGTACCAATGATGTAATATGATTCTATGAATAACTACATTAATCAAGCCTTGCACTGCATCTATACATATCATGTATAAATAATATGAACTGACAATTCACCTTGTAGTACCATAAGATATGCCTGCAGCCAGCAATATAATAAATAATAAGGCACACTTTGAACCATCTCTCATCTACCACTCTCTATCATTTGAAATTAGGTTGGTCCTAACACCAAAGCTAGATCCCAACTAGTTCCAAGCTCTCACAATAGCATTTGTAACACATAAGCCAAACTCTTACTCACAAACTACCCTACCATAATTTCATATGGGAGCCATGCAGTACCTAATATGAACAAAGTGATACTTAACAGAGCAGTGTTTTACAGAGACCCAATATACAAGAGGCATAAACAGATATCAGTGGACATGACCAAAGATAATATAAGAAAACATTACAACATATGATGAATGACATAATATTCATAAAACCAAAATGTTTTTCACTTTAACTATTGCATATATAAAAATACATATATTTAGAATGCTTGCCACCATTCAGACTTAAAAAAAAACAACAACATTTAATGGATTTAGAATTAAAATTAAATAAATCAATTATTTTTACTTTACCAACAGGATGTTTAAAAATATACCCAAAATGCCTGAAAGATTCACAAAATTCAATGGTCTACAATCTGATGATGACCTTAGAAAAGACACTGAGTTTATCAAGCAAGCAAATGATATTGCTGGTGGTCTTGTTTCTTTGGTCAACAACATTGACATCCCAGGCAAACTCCAGGCAGCTATTGACAGACTAGTTGATGTTCATTTAAATATGAGACCAAGTGTTGGACTGGAATATTTTGGGGTCAGTTCCTTTTCTTTTTTTAAGTAATATTTTGAGATAAAAAAATGTGTATTGAATAGGCCTATATTCAATTTTTAAAGGTTTCCCCAAAAATGTATTTTTAAATAAAATGAAAACACTTTAAAGACTAGCTTAGGGGCCAGCTTGCTTTAACTGACAGGACATGGCTTTCCAATAAGACAGCTGGAGAATTTTTACAAATGCATTTGATACACATTTAAGACCAAAAGGAAATCTACTGTCGAGGACAGACATAGATGATGAATAGAGAACCTAAACCAACCACTGGTAAACAATGGTTAGGTCTGCAGTGGAAGGGGCAAAATATGTAAATCACAGCTAAGGCTATATAGCTTCTTGAAATACTGCACTTTTCTATAATTTTTGGACTCAAAGAATAGCCCTTATTATATAAAACCATGTAAAAAAAAAAAAAAGAAAGTAAAGTTCACCTTTCAGACCTTGCGATTTATGTGAGAAACAAAATTATTGCCTATTGCTTAATCTTTTACTGTATACTTTTTTTTAATACATTTTCAAACTTAATTTTTATTTTTTAAAAAATGTATTTATCTTTCTAGATTAGCCTTTATAAAATAGTGTATTTCTTTTTTTATTTCAAATAAAATTATCTTTTTTTTGTGTATTTGGTAATAAATAAGTTTTTAATGTACATATATAATGTATATATTTATTTGTCAATGCTTTTTATAACTTCTGTTTCTTAATGTTTAAGAAATTAAACCAGATTAATAACCTTACTGTTTATCTTTATCTAAATCCTTTTAAATATTTATTTTTATAAAACTCAGTCAGTTGCTAAAGAAGCTTTGAAGAACTTTAATGCTGAATGTTTGTTAGATGTTTGAAGTATCACTATTTGTATCTTACATTTCAGCCACTAGAAGAGAAAATAGCTCAATACCTGGTTAGTGCTCTGGGTGTCACTGAAGACAGTAATGAAGCTAAATCATGGACACATTTATTAAATGCTTTCAACACAGTCCTCAGAGAAGGTATGTCATCTGCTTAGCATTGTTGATAATAATATCAATTCCATTGGCTAACATCTATATCATCTAGTATTATCAAGACAGATGTATCATGAATAAAGAAAAATATATAATTTATTGCTAGCCCTGTCAGTTATTGCCCTTTATAATATTTTTTTTCATTTATGCCTCTTCAGATTCCTTACAAAAAATTGGCCTCTCTGCTGTGTAAGTTTATGATCATTCATTTTTAATTATTAATAAATAAAAAAGTACTTTTTTTTATTTGAATTTCTTCTCATTTAAGTTCACAGTTGTTGTTTTTATTAACCAAATCTTGTAATGTTTATAAATGGCAGTGATAGGAAATCTCTTGAGAGCTCATGGAACAAACTTGCAGATGTTGCTGGAGGAAAGGACAAAGCTGGCACAAACCTTGTTCTCTGGTAAAATGTCATAATTTCATTATAAAATAATATTACACTTTTTTCTGTTGTATACTTAAATTACACAAATAAATAAAATAAATTACATTTTATTTCAGGTTGTTGGACAATATTGCCAAAATGAGAGAGCGATTCACTAAATTCAACGCTTTTCAGTCAGATGATGCCTTGAGAGCTGATCAAGAATTTGTAAACCAAGTACAAAGAATTACTCAGGGAATTGATTCTCTCGTTGACAATGTCAACAACCCAGCAGGTTTACAATCTGGTATTGAGAGATTGGTTGATGCTCATTTGAACATGCAGCCCAGCATTGGCCTTGCTTATTTTGGGGTAAGTTTATTTAAAATAGTTTTTAAAGGTATGCTTAGTCAGCACATCTCAACCAGTTACACAAAGCAACTGGCTTACTTTAATTTTTTTTTTTTTTAATATCAAAGTTCTCATTAATTTTCCAAAGTTAAAAGAGTTTTACCAACCATCGTTTTATGTATTAAAATAAAAAAAAGAAATAGTTTATATCAATAGATATATAAAAATTATAACTATAGATTAATTCTTTATTATTATATAAAACTTTACAACATCTGTATTATTACTGATTCTGCTGATTTCTTCAGTCTGTCCAACAATACATCCATCTGTATGTTGCCAAAACTCTTGGTGTGGCTGCCAACAGTGATGAAGCTACATCCTGGACCAACCTTTGGGCTGCTTTCAATAAAGTTCTCAAAGAGCGTAAGTTGTGATCAATAAAACCTTTTAATTAGTTTCTGTATTATAAACAAACATACTTCATTTTCTTAATTTTACTATTTATTTACAGATTCTCTAGAAAAACTTGGAATCACTGACAAGTAAGATGTATTCTTTGTTTCATTTTAGGCCTGAAAGTATGAAGTATTTTTAAGTAGAAGAGATTTAGATAACAAGTTCATATATTTAAAAAAAATTAAACTGCCATTAATCACTAGCTGATGAAAGTTTTTTTAAGTAAAAAAAATGTATGGTATAATATACATTTCATTGATATAAACTTACACTACATGCATATAATAGTAGCTTTGATACACAATCAATTGTAATTCACTAATTGCTCTGTCCAGATTTGCCAGCATTCTAACAGTAAAAAATGTTAATATATCCATATGGCTGTTATGTTTTACAGTGAAAGAAAAATTCTGGTTAGTTCTTGGAAAAGATTGACAACTGAAGCCAATGGTCAGCAAAATCTCGGAGTCAAACTAGTTCTCTGGTAGGCCAATGTTTGTTGGATCGCATTTTGTTTCTTAACTCATATTTTGTTTAGGAGTCTGTAATACCTCAATGTTGCATTAAGATCCTCTATTCTTAACAAAGTAATGTAATATTTATACAAAATACTGTTAATACAATATTAAATACAATTTAAATTAAAAACAGGATGTTGGACAATGTGCCCAATATGCGTGACCAATTCACAAAGTTCAATGCACGCCAATCCAATGATGATTTGAAGAGAGATGCTGGCTTTCTGAAACAAGTTAAGAAAATTATTGGAGGCTTGGGCTCCTTGGTGGACAGTTTGAATGATCCTGGACAACTTCAGGCTAACTTGGAGAGATTAGCTGGGGTACATTTGAATTTCATCCCAAGTGTCGGTGTTGAATTTTTTGAGGTCAGTTTTTACATGGAGTAAATATTTGTCAAGACCTTTTTAAAGTAATTAGACATACACCTTTGTTTTTTTTTAATTGAGATTAGTTTCTGTGTTTTTTAGTCATTGGCTTTACAAATTTAAGAAATATCTAAACATCATATTATATTTACCTATTTAACTATATATAATTGCTTATGAGCATAATTTTTGTACTGATCAAGGCACAATAGATTGAAATAATTCTAGTTAGAATGTTTTTATCTCTTATTACTATTTACCACCATAGTTTTACACAATGTGTTTTGCATCTAGCCTTTAGAAAGTCAAATTGGTTCCTTCATTGAACAAACTCTTCGTGTGGATAGTAATAGTGCCGAGTCTAAGGCCTGGACAAGACTCATTGGTGCCTTTAACAGAGTTCTTAAGGAACGTAAGTGTTGTTTTAACTTGATTAATAAGTGATCAATCTAAATTCTAGACTATTGAAACTTTATTTTGTGTATTAGATTTCTACCATTTTGTAGCTATATAGACCTATTTCTCATCATCATTAAACTTCTTTAAAGTTAAGGCTTCACGGGATCAAAACTTTCCTTTTAAATCCTGTAAGGTGTAGCTGGTTTTTTTTATCATTTTTACATTTGGTATATAATTTTATTAATTTTATTTATTGGTTTTTATATTTCACAGAAGCCCTCCAACAGATTGGTATCTCTGACAGGTACAAACTTGTCTTAAAGTGTATTTATTTTATTGAAGTAATGATAAAGTGCATTTCAGCATATATTTATATATTCATTGGATTACTACTATTCATGTAAAATGATCTTTGAAATCTCTATTTTGATACTTAATATTCATTAGCAGTTTTCTTTTTTTTTTTTGCCAAAATTGTCTGAATGCTGATGAACATCAGCTTCCAGTGTCCCATGTAACAATTGACGCTATAATGTGTAACATTTTACAATGTTATTTATATAGTTAACAGTTTCATGTGTAGTATTTTACAACATTATTTCATACATATTATTCACCCTAATTTCTTAAAAAGATATTAATATTTTATTCATTAAAAACTTTTTACTCATTACATTAATACTATTTACTTGACTCACCATAGTGACAGAAAAGCACTTGCCAGTTCCTGGAAGCTATTGACTGCTGGTGAAGATGGTGTCCAAAAGGCTGGAATTAGTTTGGTACTTTGGTGAGTCTTGCACAATGATATCAGTAGTTTTTAAGCTACGATTTTAAGAATATCTTCAAGGGAAAGTAACATTTACCTTTTTAAAACTTAACAGGTTTTTTCTTTTAAATGTGTTAGTAATAAGACATTTAGCAAGCCAAATATTATATGCTATTGTAGTTGTGGGCCTTGTTTTTCAACAGGATGTTCAACAATGTGCCCAACATGCGCCAAAGATTCACAAAGTTTAATGCAAACCAGCCAGATGATGTTCTGAAAGCTGACCCTGAATTCCTAAAACAGGTGGATGTCATCATTGGTGGCCTCAAGTCTTTCTTGGATACTGTTGATGATCCAATTGGACTGCAGACCAACATGGATAGAGTTGCTGAAGCTCACTTAAGTATGGAGCCAACTGTTGGTGTCACCTACTTTAAGGTGTGGAATAACAAATTACTTCTAATTTCATTTTCTCACTTTAGCTCTTCTTTAGTGACTACTTATTGGACATATTGAAATCTGATTTATACAGTTATTATTGACAATTGTACTTCTGGTAAGCAGTAACATGCTTGGTATTAGCACCATCTAAAGGTCTCAAGACTCAAGTTGAAATCCAAGTAAAGACTGGGGTTTTATTTTATATTTTAGAGCATCCATAGGTACACACATCTCTAGTAAGAATTTGTTATGACTTATGAAAAGTAAAGATGGTTTGTCATTGTTCTGACCAACTCTCATAAATTATTGTTGTAGGACCATGTGAATTTTTCATGAATTATCATTGTAGTACCATGAGAAATTCTAATAAACTATTAGCCTTTAAATGTTCATTTAAACATCATCTGTCCAAATCCTCTAATGGAAACGTTTTCTTCCACATACCTCACATTAAATAATCTGAGAGGTTATGTTTATGAAATTAACTTTAAAAAGTAAATTGTCATTTAATATCAGCATTTGAATCTCTGTACAGGCACTTGCTCAGAAGATTGATGCTTTCATTGAAAAATCTCTTGGTGTTGCCCAGGATAGTGATGAGTCCCAAGCATGGACAAACTTGCTAACTGCTTTCAAGAGAATCCTTAGAAACCGTAAGTATAATAAAGAAAAATGAAAACTATTTATTTATTTGTAAAAAAAATTAGAAATTTCACTATATTTAGATGAATATATTTATATCTATCAGACATTAGACATCTCAATTTACAGGAATATATTTATGTCTATCAGACATTAGACATCTCAATTTACAGGAATATATTTATTATGTTTTTAAAAAGTTACAGTTCACTCATGGAACTTTTAAAAAATACCAGCA
This sequence comes from Biomphalaria glabrata, assembly GCF_947242115.1. Lineage (NCBI taxonomy): Eukaryota > Metazoa > Mollusca > Gastropoda > Planorbidae > Biomphalaria > Biomphalaria glabrata. Next base: position 36,486,131 of record NC_074714.1, read on the forward strand.
CTAGAATACTATATTTTGGTGACTGAAAATGGTAAATTAAATATTGCAAAGAAAGTCAAGCTACAGACACAGAATGAGCCAAGAACCTACAACTTGGCATCACCAACTGTCAGCAACACAAAGACTAGGTTACAATGCCATATAAAAGTCTACATTCTCATGACTTGGTAATAATTCCTTCACTATTGAATCTTCTTCTTCTTCTTGAAACTGTCAGATAGAGTTGAGCCTTCGGCTCTTGGAACTCTAGGCCAGCAAAAGTAAACAAGAACTCCCTCTCATCTGCCTGAATGAGAACAGTGTACATTGTTCTGTCTGGCAGGGCGTCAGACACACATACAATGGGATTTCTGCCTTTTTCCTTTTCTATACCAGGCTAACCGTGCAGGATATGCAATTTATGTAATGGCTCCTTGAGGAACAGCGCCTGGATTGTGACAAGGTTGCCTTAAAATATTGTATTGTAGTGTTTATTTAAAAGTTCTTTTATACTTTTGTAGTAGTCTAATTGTAAAGTTTTGATCTCCAGACCTTGATAAGTGATTTATGTCTTTTTAAAATTCATATTGTTTTTTTTTTATTATTTTATATTTGTGGTTCTATTTAAATCAAGATTTTCAACATATATTTCTTTACAGGTAAAGTACTTAGAAGCATTTCTGACAAGTAAGTAATGCAGTTTGAAAGATTTATTGCTCAATTGTTTAATAAGTTGGCCTATATTTTCTGGAATGTACTACATTTATTTCACATTTCTGTTCACAGCAATAAATCAGACTTGACAGCTTCCTGGAACAGACTTGTTGAAAAAGCTGGCAGCAGACAAAATGCTGGAGTCAATCTGGTTCTTTGGTAAAGCTAAATACTTTTTTTAGAGTATAAAAAATGAATATAAATTTTTGATCAAAATATTTTTGAAATGATTTTTACAAATTAATTTCATTAGCAATAGATTTTTTTTTTGTTTAAATCTGTTTTACTTTCTTCTTTTCACAACTTAGGATGTTAGACAATGTGCCAAACATGCGCAATAAATTTACAAAGTTCAATGCCAACCAGCCTGACGATGTCTTAAGAAACAATGCTGAGTTCCTCAATCAGGTAAACCTTATTGCTGGAGGTCTGGAGTCATTGGTCAAGAATGTGAACAACCCTGGACGTCTCCTTGATGCTCTAGAAAGACTTAGTTCTGCTCACTTGAACATGCAGCCAAGTGTTGGCCTGGAATATTTCCAGGTAATTATAGTTCTTGCAAGTTGTTTAAATATTTTTTTTTAATGTAGATTTGAAAGCAATTTAAAAATGAATATGATTTAAATAAAATAATAAGACTTATATTTATTTTATTTCTTATTTTTTCTTATAAACATTTTGAAGGATAATTTATCCATTACAAATTACTTGTTGATTAATGCAATAGAATTTAATCACTTGTTGATTAACAAAAAAAATGAAAATAATCAAATATTAATTACAGGAATACACTATTTTTGTTAACATACATCACCATAATATGATCACTTCAAGATACATAAGTCATAGAGATTTATCTAATGGTTGATACATACTGCACAGAAATAAAATCCCATACCCTAAAGTAAAGGGTATACCAATTATTGGATATAATCTATGTAATGCATTAGAATTTAATTATTAACATAATGAAACATATTTGGCAGGATCAGAAATGTAGGCACTATGTAAATAAATTCCACTTAGAAAAGTACATTCTCATTTTTTAATTAAAAAAAGCTTTGCCAAGTCTAAGAATACTAGGATATGATTGTAGTTGCATGTGTTGTTTTTTGTCAATCTAGCCACTACAACAAAAGATTGCCAGCTACATTGCCAATGCTCTTGGAGTGGCTGTAGACAGTGATAAAGCTAAGGCATGGTCCAATGTATTGGGTGCTTTTAATACAATCCTTGAATTTAGTAAGTAGAGTGTTAATGTAAATGCTGTGATTATTTTTTAATGTCAATTTTTTTTTTAATTACAGTTGTACTCTTTAAAATGTGACTTTTTCTCTTTAAAAAACAAGATTTATTGGTGACTTATCTCAAATCAAACAAATAATTTATTACAATTTTACCCTATGATTATGTTAGAAAGATATAAAAAAAGATTTTGATACATAGCAAATATGCACAAATCTGTGGATTTTGTTATTAATCTGTTTACATTTTAAAAGTTATTGTTAAATCATATATCTAATCTGTATATATGTATTCAAATCTACTACCAAATAATTTCCATTTCACAGGTTCAGTTGAGAAAATTGGTCTTTCAGACTCGTAAGTTCTATTTTTCTACAAATAAATACTATTTTTATCTATGAAATATTTAAAGTGAATTATTGTAAGTTGACATTTGCACATTTGTCAAAGGTAAATAATTTAAGTAACATATCTTGATTAATTCATCAAACATTTGATTTTCATACAGTAGGGAGAGGAGTGAGGCAGAATATAGTTGAGAAAAATGATGTAGAGTATTTTACTATCTATTTAGGTACTTGATGCTTAGTCTCTGTTTAAACCATGTTTGAGCTTTTTATTTGGTTAAGTCACATTTTCTTAAATCTCTTAATTATTTTTATGTTTAATTAGATGTAGATTAACAGGCTCAATAGTAATGCACTATCTATTTTTTTTTTTGCCATCAGTGACAAAGATGCTTTGGTCAGTTCCTGGAACACATTGACAGTTTCAGGTCTAGAAAAAGCTGGAGTTGATTTGGTTTTATGGTAAGTTTTCTCACAGAAAAGTGACTGTTGAAATTAAAACACCATGTTAATAATAAAAATATATAGGAAAAACTAATTAGAAAAAAAGGAAAAATCAAAACCAATATTTTAAATACTTGAAGTATGATGTCAGCAGAAGGTGGATTTATTTTAGAAAGAGTAGCGGTCCTCTCTATGATTTGTGATAGTCTTCTGTAGACTTCTTATAGATTTTCTTTCTAACTTAATATGATGACTTAAGTAGCTACCTTTGGCTGGTGTTAGGCTGTTTAGTGAAACAACTGCAACAATTACAGAAACATAAAGCTTACTCAAAATCAGGACAGTTTAATGGGCCTGATAAGGGGTGGAAAGAACACCAACACTTGAAAACATCTTCAAGATTGCTTTGATTGCAAGTGTTCAACTGTCTCAATCTTGTACTTCCTCCACAGGATGTTTGAAAATATTCCAAACATGAGAAGAAGATTCACCAAGTTTGATGCCACCCAGTCTAATGACAATCTTAAAAATGATGCTGAATTCATTGCCCAATCCAACCGCATTGTGGGAGGACTCGACTCTCTGGTTAAAAGTGTCAACCAACCTGGTGAACTCCAGGCCAACCTCGAGAAACTTGTGGATGTTCACTTGCACCTTGTACCAAGTGTTGGTTTGGAATATTTTGAAGTGAGCTGTATTCTTATGTTACTTTACTTACTTATGCTTTGTTAGTTTATCTTAAATGAAAATCTGAGCTCTTAATAAATTCATGAAGTTATGACTTATGACATCTAGACTATTCTCTGAGTACATCTATGAAAAATACTATACAATAAGGTTGATTCCCAATGCATTAATCTGATATTTTATCCTGTCTTCAGCCTCTCCAACAATACATTCATCTGTATATTGAGAAATCTCTTGGAGTAAGCTCAAACAGTGTTGAAGCCAAGGCCTGGCCTGGCTTGATTCGTGCTTTCAACAAAGTTCTCAGGGAACGTAGGTCCTTTCAACTTCTGTTTCTACACGTTTTATTAACTTATTATTTTTTAAACTGTCAAGTTTTATTGTTTAAAGTTTTGAATCTTTTTAATAATTTTTTTTTTAATTATCTAGTTGTAAATTAATCTACTAATACACATGTTCACAGATTCAGTCAAGAAAATTGGACTTTCAGATTCGTGAGTAACTTTTCAAATTTTTCAAAGTCTAAATTGAAGCATTTTTTACATTTTGAAGCTAATTGTTAAAACAAATTTAATGTTACCCAATGCAACAATTTATTTGAAAGTCAAATGGGTTAAAGTATTAATATTTAAAATGTGTATCTACAGAGACAGAAAATCTATAGTTAGCTCATGGAAAAAACTTGCAAGCAGAGCTGGTAGCAAACTGAATGCTGGTATTAACCTTGTTCTTTGGTGAGTTTGGCTGTAGTTGACATTATAATACATTTTTCTTTAAGACAAATATTTGCATGTTTCTTATAAAATTGTAACTTTCCAAAATATATGCACAGAATATGTTTATTACTTTAAAACAGATAAACAGATAAATATGTATCTCTCTCTCTCACTCATCTCTCTCTCTCTCTATATATATATATATATATATTGGTACAATATATTTTAGGATGTTGAAAAATGTCCCCAAGGCACGTGAAAGATTTACAAAATTCAATGCTTTCCAACCTGATGTCGCGTTGGTTAAAGACAAAGGTTTTATTGACCAAGTCAATGCCATTGCTAGCGGACTAGAGAGTCTGGTCAACAATGTAGAAAACCCTGGTCAGTTCCAGGCTGCCTTAGAGAGACTGTCCACCCTTCACAAGAACAAGACACCTAGCATTGGACTTGAATACTTTGGAGTAAGTTTCTTCAATTAAAACTTTTTGGTTCAATTTATTTACTCTTGTTAATGTCTCTTTTAAGTCTCAGGAGCGTAGCTAGGAATTTTCCATCATTTGGGGGCCCAGGGGGCTTGACCAATTTGGGGGCTCCTGCATTTTGCATAATATTTATTGTTAAAAACACTAATTTGGGAGCCCCCCTCAAATGAGGGCCCAGGAGGATTTTTACATTCTCCCCCCACCCTAACTACACCTCTGTTAAGTCTGCAATCTAAAAGGTAGGTAAATATTTGAGATTTTTGTTTGTTGGGGGGGGGGGATGTTGTAACAGTTTGATATTTTGTTTTAATGTTAATAGATTTTTTAATGTTTTTTTGTGACTAAGAGTTAAATTTATTATATTAATTAATAGAAATGAAATTCTTTAAAAAGAATCTTTCCAAGTTGAGAAAGTATTTTTTTTTCTTACATTTTTATGTCTTTAACTTTTTAATAAGAGCCTAACATTCAATTGTGTCAATGTTTTCCAGCCATTCCAAAAATACATTCATCTCTATATTGAAAAAAGTCTGAATGTTGAGCCTGACAGCCAAGAACCTAGAGCTTGGTCTAATATGTTTGCTTCCTTCAACGAAGTTCTCAAACAGTCATAATTCTTATGCAATCACTAGATCATGATTTGTATTTTAAATATCTTAACCCTGTTGTTTCTTATAGACTGTCTGTGATCTCTAGTCAATTACTTCTTTTTTTAACCATTCATTTTAAGTTGAAAATGAAAAATTGTACCAATGACTTGTATTTATTCTTTTGAAGTGTTGCAAATATGTTAGTATTTCTGTCTCTCTTGTCTGTATAACTGACTATTTGTATTTAGTTTTATACATATGAATGTTATCTTCAAAGTCAGGACATTCTGACATTTAGTACTCTTATGTTATGGTCTGGATTTTGAGGGGGGGGGGGGAAGGAGACTTTTTTCCTCTTCGTGAAGTTTGTCATGTTTGTATGTCCACCACTTGCTGGTAGTGTAGTCACTGGAAACAGCAAATATCTAGCTAGTACTCACTGAACTAGATGGCTACTATCTGAAATTAGCTAATATCTAGAACGTTTTAAATAATTTACTGGAACTAGGTAGTCACTGTCTGGGATTGTCTTGTTCTGTCTAAAACTAGTTAGTTGCTGTCTGGGTCTAGTAAGCCTATTTTGGAAACTAAAAATAGTCACTTCTGGAACTAAAGTAGTCACTGTCTGGAGCAATTTAGTCACTTCTGCAACTAATAAGTCACTGTCTGGAATTAGTTAGCTCTGTTGTTCTTCACATTTCATTCAGTGTTTTTTACCATCCCTATGATGCATTCCAGTAATAAAAAAGTTTATTCAACTTTAAAAATGTATCGCATTAAAGGTGGATAAGATAGACAGGAAACTGAATATTTGCACACAGTCAAAATTGTGTATTGTATTTTGTTATTGGGAAAATCAAAATGTGAATTAAACAGGATGCTTTGAAATCTATTTACAAAAGTTAAGTGTTTTTTTTCTTTTCCCTTGTTTTTTAATGCTGTAATTAACTTAATTATAATGAATTATTGTCTCTATGATTTAAAACATATCTACAAAACATTTTATAATGAACTTTCACCCAAAGAAAATCAATGCTGTAGTCATTCTAAAAATATGGCTTTCACATAGGCCTTAGTGGTATCTGTCATTCACATACATACATATTTCATTCAAAAATAATGAATTCACTAGCTACATATCAATAGCATCTAGGTTTGTCACTTGAACTAATATAATAAGTCAAAGAATTCAATGATTCAATTATATAGTGGAATATTTAGTTAATCACTTAGTGGATTTGAGTCAATCATGAAGTGAAGTATTATGTCAATCCAAAGTGACATCAGATCAGTCATGAAATGAAGTATTAAGTCAATCCAAAGTGACATCAGATCAATCATGAAGTGAAGTATTAAGTCAATCCAAAGAGACATATATCAGATCAATTATGAAGTGAAGTATTAAGTCAATAAAGTCAATTCAAAGTGACATCAGATCAATGATGAAGTGAAGTATTAAGTCAATCCATTCCAAAGTGACATCAGATCAATCATGAATTGAGTTAATCGTGTTGTCGTCGCCTAATGTTGTTAGAAAAGAGAACAAATTCAGTTGCTTGAAAAGCCACAACGTTGGCCTCGTTAACTATTTCACTGTCACCTACCTGTATAGACGTGATCATTCAAGAATGTTGAGGTTACCACTGATGTGTCATTTTGTCGCTCCTTTTTATTTTCTTGGCCTATAGGCAAAATAAGATTAGCAGATGACATCCATTTTTGACCTAGCAAAATAATCAGTGACTTCTATTAATCATTTGTATGTCAGAAAGAAATAATAGTTGTGGACATACAAATGTGTATTCACTTGAAAGTTTTCAAGTAAAAAAAAAATTGAGAAAGTAAACAAACAAAAGTGGAGGACGTTTATGAACCAGTGGCGTCACTAAGGTTGGTGTCATCCTGTGTGGTTAACTCAACGACATATAGGCCTACTTTACCTTCTCTGAAAAAGAAGTTCTTAATTAATAATGAATCACTACATCACTGTATATGAATGTCGATTCGTTTTAAAAATCTCACAATTTACGACATTTTATAAATAGTTATTAAATTCATTAAAATGAAAAATTATTAATATTAGAAACAGACTAAAATTCAATTGAATAGATTTTCTTTTTTATACTTTTAAAAGCTTAATACTTGTAACGACACATAAAACAATTACACTTCTTGTAAAATACACCAGTGTACACAAAATATAAAACAAATAAAAAAAAAAGCTTCAGCAAATTATGATTCCTTTCTGGATTTCAAACTTGCAAACTCATCAATAACTTCATCAGTCATTATCTTCCACGATTTGTTTTAATAGAAATCGTTTTCAGAGCTGTCCCATTGTCAGCCTCGAATAATTCTAAATTAACTTTTGTTTTGAACAGTTTCTTTGACATGACGCTACAGATGGTAAAAAAAAACAGTCTAAAATCATGTAAATTCTAAAAAATTAATACAATACTCTGATGACAGTACGTGTCCTATCAGTTTTGATATTTGTGCTAAAATGTCGAAATTGACTTCAACAATCCTTCATCATTTTCTGAAATAGCACTACTTGGATGAATTGAATAACATCGGCTTTTGCTAAAATGCTATTTTTTTTACACTTAGGTGCTATCCACTGGTAAAAGTCACTTGGTGTGGGCCGCACTCCCGTACCTACCTAGTCACACTACTGATATTAAAACTATGAATCCTTGTCTTATCTTAAAAACTCTTTATGGACTCTGCGTGTATAAAACCAAATATTACAATTATTATTGGTTTTGTTACTGTATCGGCAATCTGCTGCGTCGTAAGTCATATCATACAGCATCACATTAGTACCGTGTTGGCGTAGCAACAGTTGTAGCGCTGGGCATCTTGGTGTTTAATATATATATAAACACATTACATATGTTCATTTTATTCTTTCTTTAAGTGGAGGTGAAGTGTTATTTTTTTAACGAGAGTGTCTTGCGTCCAGCACAGCGACTGACCGACTTCACTCTCTTGAGAAATTTAGGATCCATTAGAGGTGGGACACGTTTCAAAATGTTTTGGTCAAGACATGAACTAGATTTGAGATGGCTTCGTAAGCTGGGCACTTTGACAGCCACCACAACTCTTGTACACACCGAGTACCGCAGCACAAAAATATCTCCACTGAAAGAGAAGATTGCAGTCTAATGCCCTAAGCCTATTTTGTAGACACGATCTCGTATATCTGATATTGTAACTATAAATTTGTTTACTTTTTATAAACGAATAATCGGAATATATCAAATAATTGTGTCTATGCTCTGTATGCATATAACTATGATTGCCTTTTATAAGAAAAAAGTGTCCTAAGATTTGAAAATGTTCCCGTTATTTATTTTAGTACAACTGACCCATATGGTCATTCTAGTAAACAACAGTCCTATGCAGTTATTTGAAGAGAGCAACAGCTGATGACACATGGAATTCTTATCAGTCCAAAATGTAGGTGAAGGTCAGGGGGCGTTAATGTTGTCACTTTAGGGTCATGACATGAATGGGTTGCTCATCTTACGCGACACAAGGTACACCAAGCCTACTGGACCTTCCACTGTGCACGGAGATTCCAGAAGGTAATTGAATCATGTTTAAAACTTAGTCTAATCCAGTAATTTAGAATCAGTTTTTCAAAATTTTAGTTAAAACTCTAACCGAACTATATGTCGGTAGATTCAATAATTAAAAAAAAAACACAATCGATACACTGCCATAAGTCTCAAAATTGTACAGAAGTACTCTTACTAGTGTAGGAATGAAACATTAATTTGACAATAGTCCTAGAGCCTACATTAGGCAAGAGAGGGCACGGGGTTCATTCCAGCCTAGAAATGTTTAAAAATGTATGAATCATAAAACAGGTTTCTTATTGCAATTCTGTCGTGCAGTATCTGGCTATATATATTTTCACAAAGCTTATATCAACTCACTCTGTCTGTTTGTCTGGTACAAATTTTGAACACGTTATTTCTCCCACTTCCCATTCTTTGAGCAAGTTATTTATTGTCTCTCAAAAAACGTGAATCAATATAAAACAAGGTTAAAAAGTCAGTTTATGTGGAAACACAAACTCAAAATCGGCCCCCGAAGTGGTCCCCCCAGGCAGGTAAAAAAGGCAGGTTTCAATATTTTTAGAAAGAATATCAGAATGAAATTCTATCAAAGGCAAATGACAGAGCACAATGGAGAAAGAAGGTTGACAGATCTTGTGTGGTGCCCCAACTATCCAGCTGACCAAGGGATAGGTGAAAGTGAAGGAGAAGTTAGATGTGAACCTGGCCTAACTGATATCATATAATGATTATCTAATTGTTTTGTAAAGGGTCAATCTCTTATTCAAAGCCTCAAGAAAAAAAAACGTTCAGTAAAAAAAAAAAAATAAAAAAAAGTCCTCTAGCTAAGTGTTGTGTGCCTGTGGATCAATCCTGCAGTTCACGCGATAATATGAAAAACTACTTATTAAATGTTGTTTTAAATTATGTTCCACTATATGCATATTAAATAGATTTGACATTATGACAGAACTTACATAATTTAGCAATAAATGTGTTGGAAATATGGTATATATATATATATATCTTCCTTACTGAATAGCCTTCCGTGTTTGTTACTATTAATAGTGAATAGTTGTAAAAATGGTGTATTTTTATGAAAAAAACTCCTTGCATAGTTGATTTAAAAAATACATTTTTCGCTTTCAGAAAAGACAAAAAGTAGCCATTGCATCAGAACTTTGAAAGGTCTAAAATATCATGATGTCGGATTTTCAATATCTTTTCTAGTTTACGAAATCTCAACGGGACGGACGGACGGACGGACAGACCGCACATAACTAATAGTGTCTATTCTCCTTTCCGGGGGCCGCTAAAAATAATCAATTAATTAATTAAATAGTGGTAATTAATTACTTTTATTTGATGAAGAAAAAGGGAAATAAATATTGCAGTATTGAAACACATGTCTGTATATGTGCAGTTTTTGTATCTATATAACCTTTTTTTTTTAAAAAAAAAATATCTGTGTAGGCCTACATAATTCTCTTCATGGCTCAAGAGTTTGGACACCACGTAAAGGAAAGAACACTCTTTTATTTCTAAAAGTCGTACTAGAGTTACCTTACGAAAAAACAAGAAAAGGGGGGGGGGGAGAACAAGTTTTATTCACCCGTCACCAAATAGCAGAGCTGGACTTAACCGTTGTGACCCAGAAGGCATGGAAAGATCACTCTTTTTTTATTATTTCTACACCACGTAGTTTTTGCGACGAAAAAAAAGGGTGGAGGGGTAGAAAACAAGTAATCTACTCTGTATTCACCCGTCACTAAATAGCAGGGCCGGACTCAACCGCTGTGGGGCCCTATGCGAAACGGATTTTGCGGGGCCAAGTTTGGGTAGGGATACGGATAGTAAGTAAAAATTAAGAGTTTGTATTAGAAAATAAAATCGTCTTTGCATTTAATTCATTCTTTACTACATACAGAGCTACTTTACGTATGACTTGCGTGTAACGAAGTCATACAGTATATAATAAAATTTGTATTTCCTACATAAATCACGTTCAATAGCAAGAATTACCAAATGTTTCAATCTATTGTGAGCTTGCGCTCCCAGAGCTATTTTTTAAAATGTATTTTTGTTATATAAGTTAGATCTATTTTTATATATTTTATTTTTATAGGTTAGTGTCAGAATTTATTAATTGTACTTCCGCATATTTATATAGGTTAGTGCGGGATAGTATAAAAGGGATGTACTACATGCTGTCTTAAAACAGTTGAGTGTACATTTGACCAGTGGTCAGTACCATATCTGTCTGTGTGACAGCTGAGGATCTTTGTGGTCTTGTGATAGTAAGTGAATGTGTTTTGCGTGGCTGGTAGTGCAGTGTGTGTGCCTGTGTATGAAATGACCAGTGGACCTTGAGTGTACATGCTTGAGTGAACAGCAGTGTGTCAGGGACTGTGTGTAAAAGGAAGTCAGAGGATAGAGAACAAGTGGCTGGAGTAAAGAGCATACAGATGGACGAATAAAATCATTGTGTTTATTGAAGCTCGTGTTGTTTTAGTCTATTACATGGTGTCAGAAGTGGGATGATCTACTTTTTCAATGACACCCTCATCTTCCATTCTTCTCATGGTGTCAGAAGTGGGATAGGGTTAGGGTTAGGGTCTAATTATATTTTTATTCCTGTACCTGGGACGGCCTGCTATTATACATTATAGCTGCTTTTAGCTGCTTTTAACTGCTGCTTTTAGCTGCTGCAATTACTCTGCTGAAATAGCTGCTGCTTATAACTGCTGTTGTAGATCTATTCTAATTCTAGGGAATCTAGATCTAGTGTTATTTTGTTTCTGCTATTGATAGTTTTGTTATTGTTTCTGTAGATCTAATTCTAGGGAAGCTAGTGTTATTTGTTTTTTGTAGTGTAGATCTAGGTCTAGTGTAGTAGTTGTAGTGATTTAGTTAGATAGTTAGTTTGTTAGTGTTTGTAGCGGTGTAAATTTAGAGGGTTTTAGTTAGTTGATGGGTTCAGTAGTAGTGATTAGTCAAGTTAGTGTCACTGGCGGATCGAGGGGGGGGGTGGGCGGTAGGGGCGATCGCCCCCCCCCCACTCGGCCGACCCCCCCCCCCCCCACAAGGAGGGGGGGGGGCGGACGAACTTTAGTATAGGATTCACACAATTTGTATACGAATTTATTACTTATGTTAAAAATATATACTAATTATTTATATTTCAACCTATTTTTAGATTATTTCGCCCCCCCCCCTCTAGTATGTTGGCCGATTTGGTGGCGATGGTATCAATCCCGCCCCCACCCCCTTAACTTTCGAGTGGGGGGGGGCGGTCCAATTTATTGGTAGAAATCACAGCCTGCTAACAAAATCAATTAAATATCTATATCCTTGTAACTTGTTATTGATATTTTAACCGATCTTTATATTATGTCGTTCCCTGTTTGCCGATTGGTAGGGGGAGGGGACGAATACCTCTTCTGCCCTTCCCACCTAAACCCTTTGAGTGGGGGGCGGTCCGTTTTTATTGAGAAATCATAGTTTGTGAACAAAATTAGTTGAATTAATATATAAATTTTATATTATGTCGCTCCCTTTCTGGTATTTTGGCCGATTCGGTGGGGTGAGGGGGGGGATTGCAAGTACTGCCCTCCCCACTCTAGCCCTCTGAGTGCTGGGGGGGGCGGTCCTATTTTTGTGGAGAATAATAGTGTGTGAATAAAATTAGTTGAATATCTATATAATATAAACTACGTATTGATATGTGACCCATTGTATTATAGTTAAGAAATTACAAAATTAAAAAAATCTGTCACTAATATAATTTATATATACTATAAATTAAATTCTTATATCGAGTCGCCCCATACCTATTCTTTAATGCCAAATGCAATCTTTAGCAGAAATTAGTAAAGGAGCGAGGATTAATCGTTTTCACTCTACCGCCATTCCCATTTCCAGACAGAGTTTTTGTAATTTCACATGAAGTTATCATAAGTATTTTAAGAAAGACTTTGCATTGGAAAAGTTAGAATTCAAACGAAATTTTTCAGTATAAGAGTCATGATTGAGATGAGTTCTAGACTCAAATAACGTTTTCATAGTCGCCTTTTCCCAACCTTTACTCAATCTGATATTTTTCTAGCTAAATAAATTTGGGACTATAACTCACAATTTATGCTAGAGTTTTCTTGAATACTATTTATCGAATAAGTTTTTTTTCGGCGGCGATCCTCAAAGCAAAAATCTAAATACGTGGGGTATCCTATCTTTTCAATGAACAAATCGGTTTTATTTGCAATGTATTATGGGTCTATAAATTCAAATTAGAATATTTTTCAAGTACAACATTATTCGAAAGGTCGTTTTTTAATAGTATAAATAATGAGCTTCAGGTCAGGAGAATGCGTTTCTGCAGTGAAGAATGCAAGAAAACGTTTTTGGCGTCGGGGCTTCGCCCCGAACTCCATTTATGAGTAATGAGTTGTAGATGTCAGGAGAATACGTTTCTGCAGAGAAGAATGCAAGAAAACGCTTTTGGCGTCGGGGCTTCGCCCCGAACTTCACCAGAGAACCTTATAGCGCTGCCCCAGTTGTTTTGGTTTTCGCCGAAGGTTGAGAAATGCTGCTTTTTATTCTCATATATATATATATATATATATATACATATATATGTGTGTGCGTGTGTGTGTGCGTGTGTGTGTGTGTGCGCGCGCGCTGTATGCACGTTTATGCGTAGGGTTAAGGTTTACTGGGCGTTAGGGTTAGGGTTTGGAAAAAAATCGCCCCCCCCCCACTCCAAAGTTCTGGATCCGCTAGTGGTTAGTGTATATATTATATTTTATTATTGATTTTTTTTTGTATGTAAATAAAGTATCTTTTTGTTTTATGTATCGTAAACTAAAGTTTGTTATCTTGTTTTCATTTAGTTAAGTTAGTATAGTTAGTTGTCTGGTTACTTAGGTGACTCTAGCCCCTTGGTCACCATACCGAGGTGCACAGATTGAGCCCACCCAGTAGCGCAAACATCGGCCTACTGTTGGTAAATTTTAATGTTGAGCAGTAAGAATATGTCCTCTTTCCTACTCGCGCCTGCCTGACCTGCTCACACTATCTACGAGAATTGTTGACCTCAAGTAATTCTTCATTAGTTTGAGGCGCGAGAAGCTTCTTTCACCAGATTACTCAATTACGGCTAATGCATAATGATGTTATCGTGCGTAGGATTGACGTTTTCTATATTGAATGACACCCCAAAATGACAATTTTTGTATATATATTTAATGAGATTTGTATGAGTTTTCAAAAGATTTTTAATAATTTCCGGAGATTTCCAGGACTATTTTTTGTATATTTTGCAATTTCAGGAGATTTCCAGGAGCTCTTAGTAAATCAGGGGGCCGCAGGAAATCTGTTATAAGTTATAGTATGGTTTAATTTAATAATTTATACACCTATAATTAGCGCGGGGCCTATGACAGAATTACTTTACGAGCCTTGCATGTAGCGAAGCCATACAGTATATCATAAAAATTCCAAAAAAAACCCAAATGTTTCAATCTATCTACGAGAATTGTTGACCTCAAGTAATTCTTCATTAGTTCTTTCACCAGATTACTCAATTACGGCTAATGCATAATGCTGTTTTTGTTTTTCATCGCGCGTAGGATTGGCGTTTTCCATTTTGAATAACACCCCAAAATGATAATTTTTTGTCTATATATTTCAGGCGATTTTTTTTTTTTAGTTTTCAATAGATTTTAATAATTTCCGGAGATTTCCAGGACATTTTCGTATATTTTGCAATTTCAGGAGATTTTCAGGAGCTCCTGGTAAATCATGACGCTGCGGGAATTCTGTTATAAGTTATAAAATGGTTTAATTAAATAATTTACACCTAGAATGAGCGCGGGTCCTTTGAAAGTGCGGGGCCCACTGCGGTCGCATAGGTTGCATTGGCCTAAGGCCGGTCCTGCAAAATAACGGCGTATGTTACGCCGTGGGTCGACTAGTGTTTTATATTTTGCTTGTTTTTATTTCCTTTCAAATTACTGTCTGTCTGTTTTGTTCATCTCTGGTGATCATATTTATATAAAACCTGTTCGTGTGAAAACATTCGTGTAGTCTCGTAAGCCCCTTCTGTATGGCGACCGTCGAGTTCAGTGGTAAAACACGTCTGCTTCAAGGCGCTATACGGCCATATTGCCGTTGTAATGTAAAAGCTACCCCATGCCCAGGGGTTTACTGGGTGTCAAAATCTGCCCGGGCATTTGTATGCCATGCGGACCACAAATTGTATTTCATATGATTGGTATCCAATCATACGTCCTCAAAATCATTGTTAAATTTGATAATGTGTCGATAACTATACGCATGCATACACCGTGGCGTAGCTAGGGTGGTGGAGGGGGGGGAGAATTTTTAAGTCTTCTTGGCCCCCACTTGAAGTGGGCCCCCAAATGAGTGTTGTTTTTACATTTAATATTAAGTATTACACAAAATGCAGGGGCCCCAAAAAAGAGGTCAAACCCCCTGGCCCCAAAATGATGGTAAATTCCTAGCTACGCCCCTGTGCATACATTGAAATTCTTATATCTTGACAAGAAATAAAGACCTTATATTGCTATTTGATCGCTTAGTGCAGTGATTCCCAAAGTGGTCTATATAGACCCCCAGGGGTCTACGAGAACTTCCAAGGGGTCTACGAAAGTGAAAAATCAAATTGGGGGTCTATGAGATGTCCACGGGGGTCTATGATCATGGATTTCATTAAGCAGGTCGTGACTTTAATTTTCAGATCCCGTTAATGTAATTATTTCATTTAGCCCCTCAGATTTGTACCTGATGTAATTCTTTAAATATTTATCCTACTAATGAAGCAAAAAAATGTTGTATTTTATTTCAATACTTATTTAAATTTCTTAATTTTGTCTACATGTAACTAATATTTAACAAAAAGAAATGTAGATTGGACAGCGTTGATTAATTAAAAACTGGGACTCATTCCACCCTTGTCAAACAAGCGGTTGTTGATGTGTCTTTTATGACGAAGATCATTTGAGACGATGCCACCCTAATAAAAAGATACATATTTGAGAAACTTTCGAATTCTCAAACATAAAGTTCAAAATAGACCTACAAAATTTCTCTTCAACATCATATAAACAAGATGATAGTTTGTGAGCGTCTTATAATATCTCTTTTACTTAAAACCAAATACAGAATAACACTACCAGCCGTGGAAGTAGTTTAAAAACTGTTTAACACAAGCCTACTTCTGAAATTATTTAAGCAACAATTCAGTTCAAGGGTACATCGATGACATTAGTGATAACATTAAAAGCTTCTTATGTATTTCTTTGCAAACAGCATATTATATTCAGTTTGGGATCAGCGGCATCACAGGCTCTCACGGGGTGTAGCGCTGTGTGCTACAAACTGCTTAAGAAACGCCGGTTCCTTATTTTTCCTCAGGGTTGACCCACGAAACCTTTCCCATGTTTGGGTATAGCCGCAAGGCTGCAGAGGTTTGAATTCAGTTTTCCTTCTGCTAGGTAGGCTGCAAGCGAAGGCTGATGAGCACTTCATGCTTGAAGTTACTGGTTTAGTCGACTGTTACTTGCCTTCGCCCCTTCTCCTGTTAGTGAAAACAGTTCCGCGGACCCAATATTTGAGCCAGACGTGAAAATCAAGAAATACACGAGAAACTGCTCTTTGCGAAAACGTTAATAATGATACTTAAGGCTAATTAATAAATTAATTATTATATAATGTTTAAGGACTACTTCAGAGAACAACAAATTCCTATATGAAACATAATATCCGTAGAAATTGATGATGAACCGGCAAAAAAGAAAATATATATATTGTTATTTTATTGATTTAAATTTAATTTTCTATCAATAAAAAAGATAGAGCTCTCTTACTTCTAATGTAGCTTTAAATTACTTGTTCATACTTCGACTCACTTCAGTTAGAAATAAGTTTAAAAAAATGGAATATGTAAATTTGCAAAAATGCAATATAAGTTAATCGGGGGGGGGGGGTCTACCGTAGCTCAGAAAACATGGTAAGGGGGTCTACATGACAAAAAAGTTTGGGAACCACTGGGCCTTAGTGTGTGGGCCCTAAAAGGATGAATCCTACTAGTAGCACTGTCTTCTGATGTAGGCTATTACATTATTTTGGAAAATGTGTTACTTTAAATTAGTAATAGAATGTAGTGAAAAGATTTTTTTTTTCACACAACGCTCTGAGGGCCCATTTTTTAAGAAGATATTATAAAACCTTTAACAATTTAATACGAGTCATAGTGTAATCGCGGCCCTTTCGGTGGCCCTACCTGTCCATTTGGGTAGGCCCACAGGCCCACCTGGCATTTGCCCGAACCCCCATTTAGCCCCTACCCATGCGCTTCTTCACATCTTCTGTACTATGTTTCAATTTTAGACTTGTCAGCATTAATGGGCTACAAAGTTTACTAATGAAGAAAGTAAATGATTTTAAGTAATGCTCCAGAAATAATTGCGCCAACATTTTTATTTCAGCGCTTTTTATATTCTTTTTTAACAATATATATGCATTGTATATGACAAGTATAGCTCTGGGTACAATCTGGAGAGAATGGCAGTGGCCAAGAGAAACATGGTTCAAGACTTTATTGGTTTTGTTCTTATCAGTGCTGGTGAGTAGTTTTACTGTGGATGAAAACGTTTTCAAAATATGAATTATTTTACATTATTCCGTTACGTCTAAAAATATAATAATACGTCTAGTTATTATGTGAAAGAAAGTCAATAATTATTATTTAACTCTGAGAGCTTGATGGCAGATTTGCAAAGCGCTTGGCTTTTGAACCAAAGGGTCTTGAATTCGTTTTCGAACCTCAGTGAAGGCTGGGATTTTTAATTTCGCGATTATCAGAACGCTTCTGGGTGCTTCCAACTCTGATATCCCTCAGATATTATTTGGAGAAAGTAAAAGCAGTTGGTCATTGGTCTGGCTACATGACACCCCCGTAGGCCAAAGACACAGATGACCTATACATCACCTTTACATCATCTTCCCTATAGATCGCAAGGTCTGAAAAGGGTACGGTACTTTTACTTTTAAGGAATACTTATCAAAAGTGTTTAATTGACCAAATGAGATCTTAAATGTTAAGTGTTATTTACATCAGATACTTTTTCATTGAAAGCAGCAGGAAATAAACAAAATTATTCTAGGGATTTGGTTTGATTTCTACATTTTCTGGCTCATTGGCAGATTTAGTGTTAGAGCCCCAAGTCCAGTAATTTCCGTTTTAGAGGCACGCTGCCTGACTGCCGATTCTATAATTTCGAGTGTATACTCTTTTGAAGATTGTGATTATAACTTGGAATTTTGACTTATAAAATAACATCTTTCAAAGCAAATAGTAGGTTTATTAGAGATCCATAGAGCTTAGAGCAGACTAATTAGTCAATGTGCTAGATCCACGAAGTTCTTTCAAGATCTTTGCCATAGAATTAGTTAAAGTTATTTTTTACTTCTTTGAATTGTCTCTTTAACAGTTAAACATAAACTGTTTATATTTAATGATTGATGTTGTTTTATAGAGTTTAGAAATCTATCGTCAGTTAACTCTGTTATGGAAGTACATGTAGAAATACAAGTAAAGTATAGGCCTAATTATATCTGGCAATAATAATAAAGTATGTAGTATTGTCTCTACTGGCATAGGCCAATCGTAAGTAACTACTGTGATAGTTCTATTCTAACTAACTACTGGTATAGGCTTATTTAAAGTAACTATCGTGATAGGCCTATTTTAACTAACTACTGGTATAGGTATATTTTAACAAGCTAATGTGACGTGCCTATTTTAACTAACTAATGTGATAGGTCTATTTTAACTAACTAATGTGATAGGCCTATTTTAACTAACTAATGTGACAGGTCTATTTTAACTAACTACTGTGATAGGCCTATTTTAACTAGCTAATGTGACAGGTCTATTTTAACTAACTACTGTGATAGGCCTATTTTAACTAGCTAATGTGACAGGTCTATTTTAACTAGCTAATGTGACGTGCCTATTTTAACTAACTTATGTGACAGGTCTATTTTAACTTACTAATGTGACAAGTAAAGTAAGTTCCCCTTTCCAGACCTTGCGATCTAAAAGCAGATGATGTTAGGGTCATCTGTTTCTGTGGCCCACGGTTCACGAGCAGGGTTTCATGTGGCCAGCACAACGACCAACCGCCTGTACTTTCCCCAACTAAATTCAGGTACCCAATAGAGTTGAGTGGACTCAGGGGCGCCCTAAAAATCCCAAAATTCAAAATCCCAGTCTTCACCAAGATTCGAACCCAGGACGCCAGGTTCTGAATCCAATGGGTTAACCACTCAGCCAACGCGCCTAATGAGACAGGCCTTTTAAAACTAATAAGATAAGAGAAATAAATCGACCAAATCTACTTTTTTTTACATATCATCCGCATCGAACATTAGCTTCTCAGGATTCTAGAAAAATGAAAAAAAAAGAAAACCAACGCTTGGATATTTAGTGACAATGGAATAGGTTTTTCCTTTTACAAATATTGAGCTTGACTGTGCCAGAGAATGAATCGTGTTTTAAATTATAAATAAATAAAGGAAAATAATTATAGTCCTACTGTCTGTAAATAATGACCAATGTTGTATATGTTCTCCGTTGTTTCAGTTTGTCTAAGTAATTCTATAGCCGACAGCGCTCGGTACGCCAATGCTGACTGGAAAAGATCAGAACAAAATCAAGGGGGAAGTCACTCCTGCGTGGCCAGACGACTGGAAGACAACAGTGAAGAAGTCTCGTGCAAGACATTAGTCACATTCAGACAAAAGTCGCCAGAGCAGTATGCCAACAAAGTCAGACAAGCGGAGAACAAACTCGGGCAGTTAGAATCACAGTATGATGACTGCCAACAGGAGACTGAACGCAAAGGAAGACTCATTAGGACTCGAGCTTTACTGACAGGTACAAAAGAATTGTGTGTGACTGCATGGAATCTATGCTGCCAGTGATGGCTTCATTCCAGTACAATAATGAGCATGCGCACAAAGCTTTCCCTTCTACCGAGTTTACGTCCAATATCTTACAATGAATTCATAGACATGGTCATCCGTTAACTGGGTTCATGTCCGAAAAAAACTTTGTGCTTTAAAAATGTTGAGTGTCTATCACGTTACTGATGTCGTCTGGATGCGCCAGTTGTTCACTTTAAATTTTTAAAATATTTATGGTTCGTTTATCTCTTTTTTTTTTTACAGATTTAATCCACAGGCTTGTAACTGAAGAGTAACTTTTTTTTTCTCTTTTAGCTATATATATATGTATTCTTTAATAGTTATAATTATATATATTTAATATTATCTCAGCGCCTTAAGCAATACATCATGTTTTTAAACAACGCTCTGTAAATTAAATTATTATTGTTATTATCTGATAAAGAAAACATATTCAGTTAATGTTAGGTCTGTTTGTTAATAATCATACATTTTAATATACAATGACTATTGATAAATAGGCATAAACAACGAAATGTTAAAATAAAATTGACAATCATTCTACAATTGTCATACACCTTCAATGAATGTTGATATTTAGATCTGTTTAAGGTTTTAATATGGTTCAACAAAAAGAACAAACCAACGATTCTTTTTATTGTATTTTTTGTGGGGGGGGGGGAGGGGAGTAAAAAAAGGTAGGGGTGATAGCCAAAGCTTACTACACCGGTTGACACCGACCCTAGTGAATCCTCTGATTAGTTCAAATATAGATATGGCCTAAACACATGGAGCGATTAGTTGAACTAAAAATTCACCAGCACTAGGGCAAAACAATACATAAAACAATTTATAAAAATAACCAGTTAGTTAATTAATTATTATAAATTAATTATTTTTTATACCGACAAGGGAAATTAATTCTTCAGTATTTTGATTACTTAATTATTGGTAATTAATCATTTTTATATCAAAGAAGGGAAATAGTATTATTATTTATTATTATTGAAAGATAAAGTTGAAAATGCGGAGTTCTTCACCTTAGATATGTTTTTTTAAAAATAGAATTAAAAAAATATATTTTTCTTGTTGTTCTTCTTTACTTGTTATCACTTTTAAATGTAGAGATATTCACGCCCTTCAGAATAGCTGGGATCTGTTAAACATTTCACCGGATTTCGGAACTGATCTGGTTATCTGGTAAGTTTACAATAATTAACATTTTATTGATATATATATATAAGTGTATAAATCTTCATATGCAGGTTTACAAAATTACGTTATAGAAATTTAGTGCTATAAGTTTCAGTTTCGCAAGGGAATCTATGTTTACGAAAAAACAAAATAAACAAATTCATGTTTATGAAATTTTAAAAATTAAACAATTTAATTCTCAACAAGAAAATGGAATTCAAAAACTATTAGCCAACACCAAACCAAATAAAGCTTCTGGACCTGATGGTATTCCAGCTAGATTACTCAAAGAACTAAGTAATGAGCTAGCCCCAGTGTTCAAAATACTCTTTCAGGCTTCACTTAACCAGGGCAGAGTACTAAAGGACTGGAAAGAAGCTAATGTCACCCCCCTATTTAAAAAAGGAGAAAAATCTGACCCAGGGAACTACAGACCAGTATCACTTACCAGCATCACATGTAAAATCCTAGAACACATAATATGTAGCAACATCATAAACCACTTAGACAAACATAATGTCCTCACACCATACCAACATGGCTTTAGGAAATATAGATCATGTGAAACACAACTAATAGGACTAATTGATGATTTTTCAAAAGGTTTAGATAATAGTGAACAAATAGATGCTATCTTACTAGATTTTTCTAAGGCTTTTGACAAAGTTCACCACCATAGTTTGCTTAAAAAATTAAAATATTTCGGCATTAATGGTCCACTGCATCAGTGGATTAAAGACTTTCTGATAGGGAGAGAACAAACTGTAATAATAAATGGCTCTAAATCAACACCGATAACAGTAAACTCAGGTGTACCTCAAGGTACAGTCTTGGGTCCACTACTATTTTTAATTTACATAAATGATTTACCAAATTGCATTAGTTCAGGAACAAAAGTCAGATTATTTGCAGACGATTGCATAATATATAGAACAATAAAAACAACACAAGACACAGATATTTTACAAAGAGAATTAGATGAATTACAGAAATGGGAATCAAATTGGAGCATGTCTTTCCACCCAGAAAAATGTCAGTTGTTAAGAGTAACAAAAAAACTAAAACAAATTAATTCCACTTATCTTATTCATGGCAAACCAGTATCACAGACTAAAAACGCAAAATACCTAGGTGTTATAATAAATGAAAAACTATCATGGAATCCACATATTGATGAAACTACAAAAAAATCAAACAAAGCATTAGGATTTATTAAAAGAAATTTCTATAAATCAAATAAGAACATAAAACTAAAATGTTACTTAACCTTGGTTAGGCCAATAATAGAATATGCATCCTCCGTTTGGGACCCCTCAACTCAAGAAAACATTAAGAAACTGGAACAGACACAAAATAGAGCAGTGAGATTCATAACAAACGAATATTCACATTTGACTAGAGTAACACCTTTAGTAAAATCACTAAATTTAGAAAGCCTTCAGGACAGAAGGCTCAAAAGTAAAGTAGCAATCATACATAAAACACTGAACCATAATCTTCAAATACAAAAACAAAATTTAATAAAATACTCTGAAAGACACAAAGATAAAGGCACATTCCTCGTCCCATATGCTAGGACAAATTTGTACAAATACTCCTTCTTCCCTAGTGCTATTAGAGCATGGAATGGGTTGCCTGAGCTAGCCAGGAAAACCAGTGACTTGGCAGAATTTAAGTCATTGGTTAATATGCATGACTAAATGCATGACGCGTAGGACGTAATCATCTTCTTTTTTGAAGTAACGTCTGTATTATATAAGATAAGATAAGATAAGAAATCGTGAAAAGATTTAACACACAATATAAGTTAATTTCAATAATAGATACATCATACACTACACACCAGTAGATTTAGCATGAAGCTTGAAAAATATTGGCTGAACAGAGTTTGTTTTTTTGATTCGTTATAAGCGTGTCTCCCTTATTTTTAGAATAGAAAGTTCTCCAAATTTCGGTACTAATTTTACATAGAAACTCATTGTTAACACTTCTATGAGACCATGACACGTACAGTCGTACACCATGCAAGGCCATATTTAAGTTAGATCACTCGGGGTTACTGCCCGGGGACCCAAAAGAGAGTTACCCGAAGAATAGAGATAACAAAAAAATTCCAGTATTTGATTATTCTACACATCGACGATTCAGCATAATCATCAACCTCTTTTCATCGAATAAAGCTCGCTAAGTTTTATTCGTTAACTTGCTGAATAGTTTTTAATAAATTGTAGCTGACTTTAACAAATTACACATCCATATAGAAATAATTTTATATTTTGACAATGAACTTTTTTTGGAAAAATAAATAAATGGCATTCACGCCCTTGTTGCCCCCGGGGCCTCTTTCTCTCTCTATATATATAGTAATAGTTTCATTGTTCACGACACAGGATGTTGGACAACATTCCCAACATGCGTGCCAGATTCACCAAGTTCAATGCTGAGCAGTCTTTTGAAGCACTTAAGAATGATGCAGAGTTTGTCAAGCAGGTGAAACTAATTCAAGGTGGTCTTGACTCTCTCATCTCAAACCTGAACAATCCTGGACAACTTCAGGCAACAATGGAGAGACTTGCAGAGGTTCATCTTCGAATGCAACCTAGCATCGGTCTTGAATATTTTAAGGTAATTTGTTCTGGTTGAGTAAATCGTATTTAATAATAAGACATATGTTCCTTATATCTATGGGAAACGTGGTCGAGAGGCTAAGTACGTTTGAACTTGGCTTGGCTACCAATGATGGGGGCTCGAGGTTCGACACCTGAATCGAGCAGAGTTGTGTTTACTGAACGCCCAAAGCAGGGGTTCTCAACCTGTGGGTCGCAACTCCCTTGGAGGTTAAATGACGATTTTGCAGGGGTCGCCAGAGACCAACAGAAATATGGATTTTTTTTTTAAAGTGTAGTTACTATTTTGTTGTTTTGTTTTAGGATAGATGTTGCAGAATATATTTGAAAAGAGTTTACGTTTATATTTCATTGTTTTGTCATTGTCTTTTAGTCCATACGTTACTGAAAGTAATATTTTCATAACGGAACAACTCATGAAACTGGATCTAGAACAAATAACGTTAAGAAGATTTAAATGGTAAAGTTTTATATAAATAGTTACGCAGAAATTGGAAAACCTCAATAAGTCATTTGTAAGGAAGTTCTTTAAGCCGAATCTATGAAACTGAAACATCTTTAACTTCATTTTAACAGAAGCATCCCAACTTTACAGAAAATGATACTGATTATCTGAGACGATTTTAACAAGGCGTTTCTTTTTTGCAAACCTCTTGAATCGACTTCTACAATATCCGATGTATGCGACTTTGATCAAGTTAGTTTTTGGAAAAGTATAAAATCTCTTGTAAAATATTTGTGATTTTATTGCGATGATATTGGTCTGGATTTCAGCATTTGGAACAAAATGAGTCACCAAAAGTCATCGACGAATATTAGTAACAAATACACTACCAAAAGAATTACAAAAAGTTAGGAAAAACGTCATTGGAATGATCAAATGCAACAGAGCTGGATTTGACTGAAAAAAATCCAATCTTTCCAAAGGACACTTCAGCTTTGGCAGACAAATATAGGGCGAAAAATATATTTACATGTTTCCAATATTATCTGCTTTCTACGAGGATACAATGATAATTTCTGTCAAGTACATTTGCCCATGCTTGCAAACAAAGTTCATACTTTTGCCGATTTACCGTTTGCACTTGTTAAGAGTCTATTTACACTCAAAGTTAAAGTTGTTATGGAGAAATCACAGAAAAAGTTTATTGAACTCATTAATTGTGATGCAGAGAAAAAAGTTTCTCTTGAATGTTCAGTTACACAATTCTTGATCTTTTTCAGTCATATCCGGTTGTGACTGTGTTTCTTCCATTTCAGTCATATCCGGTTGTGACTGTGTTTCTTCCATTTCAGTCATATCCGGTTGTGACTGTGTTTCTTCCATTTCAGTCATATCCGGTTGTGACTGTGTTTCTTCCATTTCAGTCATATCCGGTTGTGACTGTGTTTCTTCCATTTCAGTCATATCCGGTTGTGACTGTGTTTCTTCCAGTTCAGTCATATCCGGTTGTGACTGTGTTTCTTCCATTTCAGTCATATCCGGTTGTGACTGTGTTTCTTCCAGTTCAGTCATATCCGGTTGTGACTGTGTTTCTTCCATTTCCATAAACATTTTTCCCCACCATGTTAGTTTACAAATCTTCATACAGAAGTAGACTTGATAAAGAAGATGACATTCGTTGTAATCTAGCAAAGACTGTTAGGAGAATCTCTGAGCTTAGGAAACAGAAACAAGCTGAACCTTTGCACCGACGTTGTATTGTATCCACTAGTCTCTATCTCAAAAGTAATGTAGCCGTGTAATTCACTATCTTTCTTTGTGTCATGCTTTTGAAATAGTCACATAAGTATAAAACATGAATATGGGGAAAGTGCAATAGAAAATAAAATAAATGGTAGTCATCAAAAAATATTATTTTTTTTTACATTTAATTATAAGCAGAAATATATTTTTAACAAAATATAATTTTATATCATTTCGTAATTAAGCATAAAGCTTGGGCAATACTTATTTTACATTATGATTAAGATTTCAAAACATTATCAAAAGCGCAGTTACTTTATTATTATTTTACTGTTGGGGGTTGCCGCATGGTGGGGAATAGTAAAAAGGGGTCGCAGAGCTAAAAAAGGTTGAGAACCGCTGGCCTAAAGGCAGCACAGAAAACCTTCTCTCAGATACCCCCTCCACCCACTGGTCCATAAATGAGATTTGACCACGGCGCTCTTAGCATGCTATAAGCATGAAAGTAGCGCTATATAAAAGCCATAATTTAATTTTAATTTTAATTGCAATTAAGTAAATTTTATAATAATAGTAATCTTTGTTATCCAGAGGAAATTTATTTTACAATTGAACACTAAAAGTTTCTCTGCTGTGTTTAAAATCAATACTTCAAATCCCCAATAGCAAATAATTCATTTACTTGCTGTGATATATCACATGACGCTATCACTTGTTACATATAGTTTACTTGCTGTGATATATCACATGACGCTGTCACTTGTTACATATAGTTTACTTGCTGTGATATATCACATGACGCTGTCACTTGTTACATATAGTTTACTTGCTGTGATATATCACATGACGCTGTCACTTGTTACATATAGTTTACTTGCTGTGATATATCACATGACGCTGTCACTTGTTATATATAGTTTACTTGCTGTGATATATCACATGACGCTGTCACTTGTTACATATAGTTTACTTGCTGTGATATATCACATGACGCTGTCACTCTTTACATATAGTTTACTTGCTGTCCTTATCTGTTATAGTACATTGAGATTCAGATGAAACATGATATTATGTTGAACATGATATTCTTGCTTCCAGCCATTGCAAGAAAAAATCGCCAGTTTCCTTGCTGAAAAACTTGGCAGTGATGATACTCCAAAATCCTGGGAACGTTTACTGGCTGCCTTCAACGAGGTTCTCAATAGCTGTAAGTGAAGACTTTTTGTTTTAAGTTTGAATATTTACTGGCTGCCTTCAACGAGGTTCTCAATAGCTGTAAGTGAAGACTTTTTGTTTTAAGTTTGAATATTTACTGGCTGCCTTCAACGAGGTTCTCAATAGCTGTAAGTGAAGACTTTTTGTTTTAAGTTTGAATATTTACTGGCTGCCTTCAACGAGGTTCTCAATAGCTGTAAGTGAAGACTTTTTGTTTTAAGTTTGAATATTTACTGGCTGCCTTCAACGAGGTTCTCAATAGCTGTAAGTGAAGACTTTTTGTTTTAAGTTTGAATATTTACTGGCTGCCTTCAACGAGGTTCTCAATAGCTGTAAGTGAAAACTTTTTGTTTTAAGTTTGAATATTTACTGGCTGCCTTCAACAAGGTTCTCAATAGCTGTAAGTGAAGACTTTTTGTTTTAAGTTTGAATATTTACTGGCTGCCTTCAACGAGGTTCTCAATAGTTGTAAGTGAAGACTTTTTGTTTTAAGTTTGAATATTTACTGGCTGCCTTCAACAAGGTTCTCAATAGCTGTAAGTGAAGACTTTTTGTTTTAAGTTTGAATATTTACTGGCTGCCTTCAACAAGGTTCTCAATAACTGTAACTTAAAAAAAAAATTTAAGTTTGAATATTTACAACATTGATTTTGATTACAGAATGGATTGCTAGGTTGACGGATCAGAATTCAATTGAACAACGTACAGAAGTATGAAATGAAATTTCTATAAAGGATATTTTTATTCATAATTTTTTATTTTAGAATGAATTTAATTTTTGTTTGCTTTTTCCGTAGATTTAAGTTAAAACATCGGACTTTCAGAGACGTAAGTAAATGTTTTTTATTTATTTTTTTTTTTTGTATTGAAAGAAACTAAAAAAAAAAAGAAATATTTGCACACACTTTGCAAAGTCACTGAGATTGCATTGAACTGTAGAATGATGTTATTTTATTATCCTTTCTATCTTTGTCACTCCATGAAGGTAAAACTGTAATCGAAAGCATTTCTCTGTCTTTCTCTCCCTCTCTGTTTCTCTTTCCCATCTTTCTCACTTCCCTTCTCTTTCCCTCCCTCTCTTTCCCCTTCTCTCCCTCTCCTCTCTCTCTTACTCCCATTTTAAACCTATATTCAATTCATGCAGCGGACTCTAAATTTCTTGCACATTCTAGAGCGACAAGTCAGCTCTTCAAAGTTCTTGGAGCAGACTTACAGCTGGAGCCAACGGAAAAAGAAATGCTGGAGTTAGACTTGTTCTCTGGTATCTCATTTTTTAAAATTATTTGACTAAACAAATCGGCTCTCATCATTCTACTTTGATTCACATCTTTCTAAATCTTTCATTCTCATCGAGTTTTTACCCCCAAAGAAATCAAACGCTTTACAGCTTCAGCTTTAACAAAATCATCTTCAAGATAAAGAATTATCTTCGTATTCTCTATTGCGACATTTTTCCTCTTGCAATAAATATCTTCAAATTTAAGTGCAAGTTACATTATTTGTTGTCTTGTATAACACATTTTTATGACCATTTAATAATTTTACTGTCACAGTGATCTACTTTAACAAATTTTCTCACGTTTAATTTTTGAAAAATTAATAACAAACGAAACATTTTTTAAAAAGTTAATGAAAATGCATAAATATATCCTCAAAGGATGTTTGACAATGTTCCCAACATGCGTGAAAGATTCACCAAATTTAATGCAAGAGAGTCTGACGATGCTTTGAAAAGCAATGCAGAGTTCCAGAAACAGGTGGATGTCATCATAGGAGGATTTGAGACTCTTATCAACAACCTGAATGATCCAACCCAGCTTCAAGATCGTCTGGAAAGTTTAGCTGAAGCTCATTTGAATAAGAAGCCAGCCATCGGCAATAACTACTTTGTGGTAGGTTTTGGTGATTCGCTTTTTTAAAAAATGATTGGACTGACGCTTATGTTTCATCGCTCTATTAATAGCTTAATGAATTTGAAACGATTTACCTTGACCTTGTAAAACTTAATATTGTTATACTTTTGATTGTAGCAACTCCAGAAGAAAATTAATTTGTTCATTGAGACTGCACTTGGTGTCAGTTCTGACAGTGAAGAAGCCAAGGCCTGGTCTAATTTGGTGGGTGCATTGAACAGAGTCATCAAAGATCGTAAGTTGTGTTGGTTTATTATATCAACTCACTCTTTATGTCTGTCTGTCTGTCGTCTGTCCGTCTTATAAAAATTTTGAACACGTTATTTCTTCCATACACATTCTGGATCAAGTTGAAACTTTCCTAAATTATTTATTATACCGGTACATTAAAAAAACACAAATCAGTTAATAATTAACCAATTAGTCAATCAGTTGCGCCACTAGGGGGTGTCGTAGGTGCGGGCCGCACCGGCTGATACAAACACAAAAATAAAATAAAAATACTTACTGTTAACAAAATATTTGCAAACAGATGTATTTTTTTTATTGAGAAAAAAAAAAACCATGAAACATAATTTTAAAACATCTTCTTAATTCAGAAAACTTGTCAAGAACTTATCTTGTGTGATCTGTTATGTTCTTACGCTGCGATGAGTAATTGAACTATATACAAACTCAAAGGAGGTAATGCCGAACTGGAACAGCAACACCAACGAAAGGTCTAGCCTCTCTTAGAACGTTCTTACTTTTTAAAGATCTATCACGTCATTTGTCACTAATTAAAACTTTCCCCTTATTCCTGAAACAAATACCTAATTCCTAATCCTATCATAACAGATCTAATGCGTTCTCTACATTCAAACGAATTCACCACAAGCATCTAAAGCAGCAATGGGATCACCTTAGTTTCCTTTGTGTATGAAGTAGCGAGACAAAGTTTCAGTGCTCCTGGCATCCTGCCTAGTCACACTAACAGCACACGTTCATCATCATTCTTCATTTCAGTTCTCCATTTTATGTTTATGGAGAGGCAATGAGGGGGGGGGGGGCTGGAAAATATTTAAAACCGGAATGATGTTGCCATCCAATTGTTCCTCTCTTTGGTACATTTAAACAATCCAGGGGTATGTAAGAAATCTTTCAGTGATGGCAAGTTTCAACTGTATTTTTTTATGGAGGGGGATAGGTTTGTCATTATATATATTTTTTTTGGTTTTTCGTTTTTAATATTAGTATAGAAAACAGAAAGACTGCATTTCTTACTTGCATTGAACAGTGAATCCATAAGCGAACCCACCGGGCCTGCTAGAGTTTGTGAGTGACTGTAATAGTTACTAAGGTTATTGGCATTTCTAGGGTCAGTATCACATAGTGAAATTAGTTAATGGAGTACCCCCCTCCTAATCAACTTTTCCCCAAAAAGGTCCCTATAAAAACTATCGTAGGTTTTTTTTTTGTTAAACTATAATACAGTAAACTAACCATCTAGGTTTATTAGGGATTACGCAGATAATTTAATATGAACAAATATCATCTAGGTTACCGCGTATATGACATTTAAAAAACAATGAAAACAGTCCTTTTATAGCTGTGTAGCAATCAATTAATGTATGTAATGAGCTTACTATGTTGATATTTAACAAAACGAACAAAAGATGGAGTTCATAGAGAAATTAAGGGCTTGGGGGTGGCGATAGGGGGAGAAAGGTGAAGATGAATGGGGTGGGGGTCACCTTGAGCTAAGCGCACCGGGTGACACAGATCCTGGTGACGCCACTTTTATTAGTAATACATTTGTTTGATATCGGAAAAAGGAAATAAATATTCTACAATATTTAGAGCTTTAGGCTTTCTTGTAAATGTGGAGCTCTTCCCTTTAGATAAGCTTGCTTTAAGCGGCCCCGAAAGAAGAAAAGACGCTATTAGTTTTGTGTGGCCTGTCTGTCCGTCTTTCCGTCTGTCCGTCCGCCTGTCCCGTTTAGATCTCGTAAACTAGAAAAGATAGTGAAAATCCGACATGACAATATTTAGGACCATTCAAAGTTCTGATGCAAGCAGTTTTTTCATAAAAATACACTTTTACAACTATTCACTATTAATAGTAACAAACACTTGAGGCTCTTTATTAGGGGGGACGAGTATTTACCAGTTTTTCAACACATTTATGCAAACGGTTTTAGATTTTTGTCAAAAAGTTTTTTGAAATATTTTTATTGTTAAGTTATGTAAGTTCTGTTATATTAAGTACAGTATTTACACATAAAAAATGTTTATTATTTTTTAAAGAGAAAAAATCTATTTAGTATGCATATAAGACATCCATAATTTAAAACAACAATTAATAAGTAGTTTTTCATATTATCTCGTGAATTGCACTGGTAGACAGCATATCCTATACTCTTAAGCGAGCAATTCTTGTATGTATGTATGTATATATATTTATATATATATAAATTTTATTTCGAAAACGGCTCTAACGATTTTCTTTAAAATTTCAAGGTACGTGCATATTAGTGAGAAAAAAAATCTCAACTCATTGGCCACATCGGGAAAACTCGAGGTCGACCGTTATATCGGTTTGAAAATGGCTCATCGAAAAATTAATTTTGGCTAGAATGTTTTATGAATGAAATTTTCTATATGACGTCAATGTGAAAAAAACTTGACACCGCTTACGTCACTAGGCTCACAGCAGTACACTAAGACATTTATTCGCAAACAAGAAAAAGTTTTAATGATTCAATTGGCCTAATTAAACATTTGCGCACCATCTTATTGTCATCGATCCATTATGAAACTATGGAAGAAAAATATGCGAGTTTAAATATCTTTATATATGATTAGTTATTGTGTTTTAAAGGCTTTTAAAATTTGTTTACACTTTAATTGCGTACACTCGTAGATAGCTTTTACTTTGTTATTATTTTGCTGGTGAATTAGTGCAATGTGTTTAAGCTTCGAAGTCTACTGTCCCATACCAAAAATTGGAAATGGTCTTAACACAGCTTATCTATGCCTTACTTGCACAACCAGGGCCGGCCCTAACATTTGCGGGGCCTTATGTGAAATGGATTGCGCGCGGACCAGTAAGGGTAGGAATTAGGATAATAAGTGAATATAAAGATTTTGAATTAGAAAATAAATGCGTATTTGCATTACATTTTTATTAATGAAAGCTGACGATGCCGTTTTTTTTATATCACGCGTAGGACTGGCGTTTACCATTTTGATTGACACCCCGAAATGACAATTTTGTCTTTTAAAGGACATTTTTATGAGTTTCAGGAGATTTCCAGGAGCTCCTTGAAAACAAGGAGACCACGGGAACCCTATTATAAATTATAATGGTTTAATTTAATAATTTACACCTAGACTTAGCGCGGGGCTTTTGAACCTTCGGGGTCCAATGCGGCAGCATAGGCCTAAGGCTGGCCCTGATGATATCCAGCTCGCGGTCAACAAATTTTCATCACGCTGCTGCTTTTTTTTTTTGTTAACCTATAAACCTCAGTAAAACAGAAGTCATGTTCCAGAAGTCACCCAATAAAACCAACTCAGCCCAAAGATCACCGCACATATACATCCCTTCAAGTGGTAGATAACTTCACATTATCTGGGAAGCATATTATCAAATGACGCATTGCTTTAAAGGGAGGTTGATATGAGATCAGGGATTGTCGTGCTTTTGGATCAGTGTCAACCAGTGATTATCTCAACCCCTCTATGTGGATCTGAGACATCAGTACTTTATAGAAAGCAACTAAGACTTCTTAAACGACTTCACCAAAGACCGCAATACAAACAGCGATATTCTTGCAAAATGAAATGAACTTCTTATAATCCGACAGTCTTATCTTCTTATCTTATATAATACAGACGTTACTTCAAAAAAAGAAGATGATTACGTCCTACGCGACATGCATTTAGTCATGCATATTAACCAATGACTTAAATTCTGCCAAGTCACTGGTTTTCCTGGCTAGCTCAGGCAACCCATTCCATGCTCTAATAGCACTAGGGAAGAAGGAGTATTTGTACAAATTTGTCCTAGCATATGGGACGAGGAATGTGCCTTTATCTTTGTGCCTTTCAGAGTATTTTATTAAATTTTGTTTTTGTATTTGAAGATTATGGTTCAGTGTTTTATGTATGATTGCTACTTTACTTTTGAGCCTTCTGTCCTGAAGGCTTTCTAAATTTAATGATTTTACTAAAGGTGTTACTCTAGTCAAATGTGAATATTCGTTTGTTATGAGTCTCACTGCTCTATTTTGTGTCTGTTCCAGTTTCTTAATGTTTTCTTGAGTTGAGGGGTCCCAAACGGAGGATGCATATTCTATTATTGGTCTAACCAAGGTTAAATAACATTTTAGTTTTATGTTCTTATTTGATTTATAGAAATTTCTTTTAATAAATACTAATGCTTTGTTTGATTTTTTGTAGTTTCATCAATATGTGGATGCCATGATAGTTTTTCATTTATTATAACACCTAGGTATTTTGCGTTTTTAGTCTGTGTTACTGGTTTGCCATGAATAAGATAAGTGGAATTAATTTGTTTTAGTTTTTTTGTTACTCTTAACAACTGACATTTTTCTGGGTGGAAAGACATGCTCCAATTTGATTCCCATTTCTGTAATTCATCTAATTCTCTTTGTAAAATATCTGTGTCTTGTGTTGTTACGCTTTGCAGGGCACTTATTCCGTATGGGGGACGAATATATTTTTGGCAATCTTTTTTTTTTAGTAAGCTGAAACGTTGTCGGAGTAACAGAGATGTCTCACAATAACGCTTCTTTAGAATACTAACGCTATGTTTTTTGTTACTTTGTTACTAGGTGCACGTTTTACACTATAACGTAAAGATTTTGCATTACTTGATGATTCTTACTAAAGCCATAATAATAAGGCTTGTCTTTGAACCGAAGATTAGTGAGGAATGCAGTATTTCCCGTGGCTGCGCATCCCCAGCTGTGACCTACATATTTTGCCACATTCAGGGCAAGCATAACCATTATCTGCAGGTGATTGATTTAGATTTCTTTTCGCCGTCTGCATTTGTCCTCGGCAGCAGATTTTCTTTTGGTCTCAAATGTGTATACCGCGGCCTTCGTGAGTGACCTCCAGCTGTCTCGTTCGGAGGCCGCATAGAACTAGGTGCTCTCTTCTATGTCAGCCAAGGAAAGTTGACGCCTAAGCTGGTCTTTGAAGCGTTTCCCTGGGGCACCTCTGTTACGTCGACCACCTTTTAGCTCACCAAAAAAAAAAAGACTGCCTTTGGCATACGTTCGTCTCCCATACGGGATATGTGCCCTACCCAGTGCAACTGTCGGACCATAAGAAGTCCCTCTATACTGTCCATACCGGCGTTGGCAAGGACATCGCTGTTTGTAGTGCGATCCTGCCACCGTATGTCCATGATGGAGCGCAAGCATCTTAGGTGAAAGCACTCAAGAAGTCTTAGTTGTTTTCTGTATAGTGTCCATGTCTCAGAGCCATAATGAATATATTAATTGCAATATTAAATGTCAGAAAGGAACCATTTTAGAAGTTACACTGCAAAGACTTTCTTCCAAGCCTATAATAGCCCAATAGTCTTACGCGAAGATAGCAATGTAAAACATTAAGACGTGAGCTGTGGTTTTCTATAGGCCTACTGTTGGGGGGACTTTCTATTCCAATCGCCATGTACAATTACATTGAAAAATGACAGTACGAAAAAGCAACTCTTCGGATTGATAGTCTTTAACCGATCGTTCATTTTCGTAATTAAAAAAATATTCCCAAAATGACTTCGGGTATATATCCTTCCTTAGCAAATTATTCATCCGAGCGAGGCTCGGTCACCTGATATTAAAACACCTAACCAAAGAAAAACAAATATTTTGTTTTGATTCTTGAGGAATAAGAGATTGGCCCTTTACAAAACAATTAGATCAATTAGATATTCATTATAAGACATCAGTTAGGCCAGGTTCACATCTAACTTCAAATTCACTTTCACCTATCCTTTGGTCTGTGGACCGCTGGGGCACCACACGAGATCTGTTAACCTTTTTTTCTCCATTATTTTCTGTCATTTATCTTTGATAGAATTTCATTCTGATAATATTGAAACTTGTCTTTTTACCTGCCTGGGTGGACCACTTCGAGGGCCGATTTTCAGCTTGTGTTTCCACACAAACTGTCTTTGTAACCTTGTTTGTTTTTATTTTTAAAAAATACATTTTGCTTGTTTGTAATGTTTGTAGTCTAATTCTTCTGGTATTTCATTTACCTATCAGGCTTTTTTATAATATATAACAATCTATTATTCTATTTTATTATCATTTATCTCCACAGATGCCGTCAATGCATTTGGCCTTTCAAACTTGTGAGTTACCTTTCAAATTTCTATATGTTTCAAAATAACTTGTACTATAACAGTTTTGTTAGAAATTCTTCACGTTCTATTAGTTGTGTTATAATTGTATTGCTTTAGTTTGCTAATGTCTTAATTCGATATTGTTATAAATATAATAAAAAGACATTTATAAAAAGATTTTTATTGAGATAATAATATAATAGAGACAGGGAGTCACTGGTCACATCATGGAATCAACTAAAGGCTCGTGATGGCGGATGTCAAGATGCTGGAACTAATCTTGTACTTTGGTAAGTGTCTTGACAAACATTGTCAGTTTATTAAAGTGTGCACAGAAATGCATTTTGTAAGATCTGACATGACGACGTTGAATTAAGAGAAACATAAAAGAGAAATGAACCTAGATCTACAACGGAATTAATACAGAGAGAACATTTGTTTTCTATGTACAGAGAAATTAGATTTTTTAACGGCCCGCGAATGGGGAAAAGAGCTATTAGTTTTGTGTGGAATGTCCGTCTGTCCGTCCGTCTCGTTTAGATCTCGTATACTTGAAAAGATTGTGAAAATCCGAGATCATAATATTTTAGACCATTCAAAGTTCTGATGCAACGGCTACTTTTTTCTATTCTGAAAGCGAAAAATCTATTTTTTTTAAATCACTTATGCAAGCAGTTTTTTTTTCATAAAAATACACCACTTTTACAACTATTCACTATTAATAGTAACAAACAAGGGAGGATCCTTAGTTTGGGAGATATCTATCTACCAAATCTTTAACACGGTTTTAGATTTTTTGTCAAAAAATATTTTTTTTACATTTGTATTGCTAAGTTAAGTAAAAAATGTTTACTTTTTTTAAGAGAAAAAATCTATTTAGTATGCATATAATTGAGACATAATTTAAAACAACAATTAATAAGTAGTTTTTCATATTATCGCGTGAACTGCAGCACAGCACTATAGCGATAGAACACTGAACTAAAGGAAATTTTTTTTTATGGAAATGGTTTTTTTTCTTTTGGAATACGAGATTGTCCCTTTACAAAACACTTAGATCAATTAGATATTCATTATACGACATCAGTTAGGCCAGGTTCACATCTAACTTCACATTTACTTCCTTCTATCCTTTTGTCTGTGGACCGCTGGGGCACCACACAAGATCCGTCAACCTTCTTTCTCTATTCTTCTCTTTCATTTGTCTTTGATAGAATTTCATTCTGATGTTCTTTCTGAAAATATTGAAAACTGCCTTTTTACCTGCCAGGGTGGACCACTTCGGGGCCGATTTTGAGTTTGTGTCTCCACCCAAACTGTCTTTGTAACCTTGTTAAATTAAAGCTTATAGTTGTGGTAATTATCTTATATATAGTACAGACTTTCCTTCCACAAATGATAATGACGTCCTTTGCCTATCCATGTGTTCATCTAGTCGTGCATGTCACTAGAGGCTAAAACAGTTAACCAAAGTCTTTGGTTTTCTGGCTGATTCAATCACTAAAATAGTTAACCAAAGTCTTTGGTTTCTGGCTGATTCAATCACTAAAATAGTTAACCAAAGTCTTTGGTTTTCTGGCTAATTCAATCACTAAAATAGTTAACCAAAGTCTTTGGTTTTCTGGCTGATTCAATCACTAAAACAGTTAACCAAAGTCTTTGGTTTTCTGACTGATTCAATCACTAAAACAGTTAACCAAAGTCTTTGGTTTTCTGGCTGATTTAATAACTAAAACAGTTAACCAAAGTCTTTGGTTTTCTGGCTGATTCAATCACTAAAATAGTTAACCAAAGTCTTTGGTTTTCTGACTGATTCAATCACTAAAATAGTTAACCAAAGTCTTTGGTTTTCTGGCTGATTCAATCACTAAAACAGTTAACCAAAGTCTTTGGTTTTCTGGTTGATTCAATCACTAAAATAGTTAACCAAAGTCTTTGGTTTTCTGGCTGATTCAATCACTAAAATAGTTAACCAAAGTCTTTGGTTTTCTGGCTGATTCAATCACTAAAACAGTTAACCAAAGTCTTTGGTTTTCTGGCTGATTCAATCACTAAAACAGTTAACCAAAGTCTTTGGTTTTCTGGCTGATTCAATCACTAAAACAGTTAACCAAAGTCTTTGGTTTTCTGACTGATTCAATCACTAAAACAGTTAACCAAAGTCTTTGGTTTTCTGGCTGATTCAATCACTAAAATAGTTAACCAAAGTCTTTGGTTTTCTGACTGATTCAATCACTAAAATAGTTAACCAAAGTCTTTGGTTTTCTGGCTGATTCAATCACTAAAACAGTTAACCAAAGTCTTTGGTTTTCTGGTTGATTCAATCACTAAAATAGTTAACCAAAGTCTTTGGTTTTCTGGCTGATTCAATCACTAAAATAGTTAACCAAAGTCTTTGGTTTTCTGGCTGATTCAATCACTAAAACAGTTAACCAAAGTCTTTGGTTTTCTGGCTGATTCAATCACTAAAACAGTTAACCAAAGTCTTTGGTTTTCTGGCTGATTCAATCACTAAAACAGTTAACCAAAGTCTTTGGTTTTCTGACTGATTCAATCACTAAAACAGTTAACCAAAGTCTTTGGTTTTCTGACTGATTCAATCACTAAAATAGTTAACCAAAGTCTTTGGTTTTCTGGTTGATTCAATCACTAAAACAGTTAATCAAAGTCTTTGGTTTTCTGGCTGATTCAATCACTAAAATAGTTAACCAAAGTCTTTGGTTTTCTGGTTGATTCAATCACTAAAATAGTTAACCAAAGTCTTTGGTTTTCTGGTTGATTCAATCACTAAAATAGTTAACCAAAGTCTTTGGTTTTTTTGTTGATTCAATCACTAAAATAGTTAACCAAAGTCTTTTGTTTTCTGGCTGATTCAATCACTAAAACAGTTAACCAAAGTCTTTGGTTTTCTGGTTGATTCAATCACTAAAATAGTTAACCAAAGTCTTTGGTTTTCTGACTGATTCAATCACTAAAACAGTTAACCAAAGTCTTTGGTTTTCTGGCTGATTTAATCACTAAAACAGTTAACCAAAGTCTTTGGTTTTCTGGCTGATTCAATCACTAAAATAGTTAACCAAAGTCTTTGGTTTTCTGACTGATTCAATCACTAAAATAGTTAACCAAAGTCTTTGGTTTTCTGGCTGATTCAATCACTAAAACAGTTAACCAAAGTCTTTGGTTTTCTGGTTGATTCAATCACTAAAATAGTTAACCAAAGTCTTTGGTTTTCTGGCTAATTCAATCACTAAAATAGTTAACCAAAGTCTTTGGTTTTCTGGCTGATTCAATCACTAAAACAGTTAACCAAAGTCTTTGGTTTTCTGACTGATTCAATCACTAAAACAGTTAACCAAAGTCTTTGGTTTTCTGGCTGATTTAATCACTAAAACAGTTAACCAAAGTCTTTGGTTTTCTGGCTGATTCAATCACTAAAATAGTTAACCAAAGTCTTTGGTTTTCTGACTGATTCAATCACTAAAATAGTTAACCAAAGTCTTTGGTTTTCTGGCTGATTCAATCACTAAAACAGTTAACCAAAGTCTTTGGTTTTCTGGTTGATTCAATCACTAAAATAGTTAACCAAAGTCTTTGGTTTTCTGGCTGATTCAATCACTAAAATAGTTAACCAAAGTCTTTGGTTTTCTGGCTGATTCAATCACTAAAACAGTTAACCAAAGTCTTTGGTTTTCTGGCTGATTCAATCACTAAAACAGTTTACCAAAGTCTTTGGTTTTCTGGCTGATTCAATCACTAAAACAGTTAACCAAAGTCTTTGGTTTTCTGACTGATTCAATCACTAAAATAGTTAACCAAAGTCTTTGGTTTTCTGACTGATTCAATCACTAAAA
Organism: Biomphalaria glabrata; assembly: GCF_947242115.1. Lineage (NCBI taxonomy): Eukaryota > Metazoa > Mollusca > Gastropoda > Planorbidae > Biomphalaria > Biomphalaria glabrata. Next base: position 36,524,744 of record NC_074714.1, read on the forward strand.
TAGTTAACCAAAGTCTTTGGTTTTCTGGCTGATTCAATCACTAAAACAGTTAACCAAAGTCTTTGGTTTTCTGGTTGATTCAATCACTAAAATAGTTAACCAAAGTCTTTGGTTTTCTGGCTGATTCAATCACTAAAATAGTTAACCAAAGTCTTTGGTTTTCTGGCTGATTCAATCACTAAAACAGTTAACCAAAGTCTTTGGTTTTCTGGCTGATTCAATCACTAAAACAGTTAACCAAAGTCTTTGGTTTTCTGGCTGATTCAATCACTAAAACAGTTAACCAAAGTCTTTGGTTTTCTGACTGATTCAATCACTAAAACAGTTAACCAAAGTCTTTGGTTTTCTGGCTGATTCAATCACTAAAATAGTTAACCAAAGTCTTTGGTTTTCTGGTTGATTCAATCACTAAAACAGTTAATCAAAGTCTTTGGTTTTCTGGTTGATTCAATCACTAAAATAGTTAACCAAAGTCTTTGGTTTTCTGGTTGATTCAATCACTAAAATAGTTAACCAAAGTCTTTGGTTTTCTGGTTGATTCAATCACTAAAATAGTTAACCAAAGTCTTTGGTTTTCTGGCTGATTCAATCACTAAAACAGTTAACCAAAGTCTTTGGTTTTCTGGTTGATTCAATCACTAAAATAGTTAACCAAAGTCTTTGGTTTTCTGGTTGATTCAATCACTAAAATAGTTAACCAAAGTCTTTGGTTTTCTGGTTGATTCAATCACTAAAATAGTTAACCAAAGTCTTTGGTTTTCTGGTTGATTCAATCACTAAAATAGTTAACCAAAGTCTTTGGTTTTCTGGTTGATTCAATCACTAAAATAGTTAACCAAAGTCTTTGGTTTTCTGGTTGATTCAATCACTAAAACAGTTAACCAAAGTCTTTGGTTTTCTGGTTGATTCAATCACTAAAATAGTTAACCAAAGTCTTTGGTTTTCTGGCTGATTCAATCACTAAAATAGTTAACCAAAGTCTTTGGTTTTCTGGTTGATTCAATCACTAAAACAGTTAACCAAAGTCTTTGGTTTTCTGGTTGATTCAATCACTAAAATAGTTAACCAAAGTCTTTGGTTTTCTGACTGATTCAATCACTAAAACAGTTAACCAAAGTCTTTGGTTTTCTGGTTGATTTAATCACTAAAATAGTTAACCAAAGTCTTTGGTTTTCTGGCTGGTTCAATCACTAAAACAGTTAACCAAAGTCTTTGGTTTTCTGGCTGATTCAATCACTAAAATAGTTAACCAAAGTCTTTGGTTTTCTGGCTGATTCAATCACTAAAACAGTTAACCAAAGTCTTTGGTTTTCTGGCTGATTCAATCACTAAAATAGTTAACCAAAGTCTTTGGTTTTCTGGTTGATGCAATCACTAAAACAGTTAACCAAAGTCTTTGGTTTTCTGGTTGATTCAATCACTAAAACAGTTAACCAAAGTCTTTGGTTTTCTGACTGATTCAATCACTACACTAAAACAGTTAACCAAAGTCTTTGGTTTTCTGGCTGATTCAATCACTAAAATAGTTAACCAAAGTCTTTGGTTTTCTGACTGATTCAATCACTAAAACAGTTAATCAAAGTCTTTGGTTTTCTGGCTGATTCAATCACTAAAACAGTTAACCAAAGTCTTTGGTTTTCTGGCTGATTCAATCACTAAAACAGTTAACCAAAGTCTTTGGTTTTCTGGCTGATTCAATCACTAAAACAGTTAACCAAAGTCTTTGGTTTTCTGACTGATTCAATCACTAAAACAGTTAACCAAAGTCTTTGGTTTTCTGACTGATTCAATCACTAAAATAGTTAACCAAAGTCTTTGGTTTTCTGGTTGATTCAATCACTAAAACAGTTAATCAAAGTCTTTGGTTTTCTGGCTGATTCAATCACTAAAATAGTTAACCAAAGTCTTTGGTTTTCTGGTTGATTCAATCACTAAAATAGTTAACCAAAGTCTTTGGTTTTCTGGTTGATTCAATCACTAAAATAGTTAACCAAAGTCTTTGGTTTTTTTGTTGATTCAATCACTAAAATAGTTAACCAAAGTCTTTTGTTTTCTGGCTGATTCAATCACTAAAACAGTTAACCAAAGTCTTTGGTTTTCTGGTTGATTCAATCACTAAAATAGTTAACCAAAGTCTTTGGTTTTCTGACTGATTCAATCACTAAAACAGTTAACCAAAGTCTTTGGTTTTCTGGCTGATTTAATCACTAAAACAGTTAACCAAAGTCTTTGGTTTTCTGGCTGATTCAATCACTAAAACAGTTAACCAAAGTCTTTGGTTTTCTGACTGATTCAATCACTAAAATAGTTAACCAAAGTCTTTGGTTTTCTGGCTGATTCAATCACTAAAACAGTTAACCAAAGTCTTTGGTTTTCTGGTTGATTCAATCACTAAAATAGTTAACCAAAGTCTTTGGTTTTCTGGCTAATTCAATCACTAAAATAGTTAACCAAAGTCTTTGGTTTTCTGGCTGATTCAATCACTAAAACAGTTAACCAAAGTCTTTGGTTTTCTGACTGATTCAATCACTAAAACAGTTAACCAAAGTCTTTGGTTTTCTGGCTGATTTAATCACTAAAACAGTTAACCAAAGTCTTTGGTTTTCTGGCTGATTCAATCACTAAAATAGTTAACCAAAGTCTTTGGTTTTCTGACTGATTCAATCACTAAAATAGTTAACCAAAGTCTTTGGTTTTCTGGCTGATTCAATCACTAAAACAGTTAACCAAAGTCTTTGGTTTTCTGGCTGATTCAATCACTAAAATAGTTAACCAAAGTCTTTGGTTTTCTGGCTGATTCAATCACTAAAACAGTTAACCAAAGTCTTTGGTTTTCTGGCTGATTCAATCACTAAAACAGTTTACCAAAGTCTTTGGTTTTCTGGCTGATTCAATCACTAAAACAGTTAACCAAAGTCTTTGGTTTTCTGACTGATTCAATCACTAAAACAGTTAACCAAAGTCTTTGGTTTTCTGGCTGATTCAATCACTAAAATAGTTAACCAAAGTCTTTGGTTTTCTGACTGATTCAATCACTAAAATAGTTAACCAAAGTCTTTGGTTTTCTGGCTGATTCAATCACTAAAACAGTTAACCAAAGTCTTTGGTTTTCTGGTTGATTCAATCACTAAAATAGTTAACCAAAGTCTTTGGTTTTCTGGCTGATTCAATCACTAAAATAGTTAACCAAAGTCTTTGGTTTTCTGGCTGATTCAATCACTAAAACAGTTAACCAAAGTCTTTGGTTTTCTGGCTGATTCAATCACTAAAACAGTTAACCAAAGTCTTTGGTTTTCTGGCTGATTCAATCACTAAAACAGTTAACCAAAGTCTTTGGTTTTCTGACTGATTCAATCACTAAAACAGTTAACCAAAGTCTTTGGTTTTCTGGCTGATTCAATCACTAAAATAGTTAACCAAAGTCTTTGGTTTTCTGGTTGATTCAATCACTAAAACAGTTAATCAAAGTCTTTGGTTTTCTGGTTGATTCAATCACTAAAATAGTTAACCAAAGTCTTTGGTTTTCTGGTTGATTCAATCACTAAAATAGTTAACCAAAGTCTTTGGTTTTCTGGTTGATTCAATCACTAAAATAGTTAACCAAAGTCTTTGGTTTTCTGGCTGATTCAATCACTAAAACAGTTAACCAAAGTCTTTGGTTTTCTGGTTGATTCAATCACTAAAATAGTTAACCAAAGTCTTTGGTTTTCTGGTTGATTCAATCACTAAAATAGTTAACCAAAGTCTTTGGTTTTCTGGTTGATTCAATCACTAAAATAGTTAACCAAAGTCTTTGGTTTTCTGGTTGATTCAATCACTAAAATAGTTAACCAAAGTCTTTGGTTTTCTGGTTGATTCAATCACTAAAATAGTTAACCAAAGTCTTTGGTTTTCTGGTTGATTCAATCACTAAAACAGTTAACCAAAGTCTTTGGTTTTCTGGTTGATTCAATCACTAAAATAGTTAACCAAAGTCTTTGGTTTTCTGGCTGATTCAATCACTAAAATAGTTAACCAAAGTCTTTGGTTTTCTGGTTGATTCAATCACTAAAATAGTTAACCAAAGTCTATGGTTTTCTGGTTGATTCAATCACTAAAATAGTTAACCAAAGTCTTTGGTTTTCTGACTGATTCAATCACTAAAACAGTTAACCAAAGTCTTTGGTTTTCTGGTTGATTCAATCACTAAAATAGTTAACCAAAGTCTTTGGTTTTCTGGCTGGTTCAATCACTAAAACAGTTAACCAAAGTCTTTGGTTTTCTGGCTGATTCAATCACTAAAATAGTTAACCAAAGTCTTTGGTTTTCTGGCTGATTCAATCACTAAAACAGTTAACCAAAGTCTTTGGTTTTCTGGCTGATTCAATCACTAAAATAGTTAACCAAAGTCTTTGGTTTTCTGGTTGATGCAATCACTAAAACAGTTAACCAAAGTCTTTGGTTTTCTGGTTGATTCAATCACTAAAACAGTTAACCAAAGTCTTTGGTTTTCTGACTGATTCAATCACTACACTAAAACAGTTAACCAAAGTCTTTGGTTTTCTGGCTGATTCAATCACTAAAATAGTTAACCAAAGTCTTTGGTTTTCTGACTGATTCAATCACTAAAACAGTTAATCAAAGTCTTTTGTTTTCTGGCTGATTCAATCACTAAAACAGTTAACCAAAGTCTTTGGTTTTCTGGCTGATTCAATCACTAAAATAGTTAACCAAAGTCTTTGGTTTTCTGGCTGATTCAATCACTAAAATAGTTAACCAAAGTCTTTGGTTTTCTGACTGATTCAATCACTAAAACAGTTAACCAAAGTCTTTGGTTTTCTGGCTGATTCAATCACTAAAATAGTTAACCAAAGTCTTTGGTTTTCTGGCTGATTCAATCACTAAAATAGTTAACCAAAGTCTTTGGTTTTCTGGTTGATTCAATCACTAAAATAGTTAACCAAAGTCTTTGGTTTTCTGACTGATTCAATCACTAAAATAGTTAACCAATGTTCTTGGTTTTCTGGCTGATTCAATCAACCCGTTCAGGAAAACAGTTCTAGTCAGATATTGCGTATGTTACTTTACGGTTGAACTGTATTTCTTTACTAATATTTCCGATAGTCTTATAATACTTCTTGTCTCTGTCTAACAGGATGCTGGAGAATGTTCCCAACATGCGTAGCAGGTTTAACAAGTTCAACAAGTTCACGCCAGTCAGATTACAACCTGAAGAAAGACGCTGAGTTCAGGAGACAGCTGTCTCTCATCACTGGTGGTCTCGAGTCTTTGATCAACAATCTCAACAACCCTGATAGACTCCATGACACTTTCGAAAGACTGGCCGATGCCCATTTGAACTTGAAACCAAGAGTTGGCCTTGAATACTTCGGGGTGTGTTTTAAGTGTCATTGTGAACATTCAAAGATTTTAGAACCAAATCTTTTTTAGAAACATCAACATTCACGCATAATCTAATTTCATTTCACATACGTGGTTCATGTTGTACCCAACAAGAACAGTTGATAATCAACTAATGTCTGTCTTCAGCCCCTGCAACAGAACATCAATGTCTACATTGAGAAATCTCTTGGTGTCTCATCTGACAGTGCGGTCTCTAGATCCTGGACAAGTCTTATCACTGCTTTCAATAACTTCCTCAGAGACAGTATGTACTACCAATATGCGTTATTTATAGAATTTTACATATATTAACATTATACTCTAACAAATGATCTCAGAATTTTTTTTCAAAGATATTAAAATCTAGTTTATGTTTTTTTAAATAAGTAGTTACTAAAATGTAACGTACGTAAATACCTATATTTTAGAAAAGCAACAAAAACAATAAACATTTTCATTACTAAGAACTTTTTGAGTATTATAACACTGATTACTAAATCTTGGATGGCAGCCTGGTCGTGCAATGTGCACCTCTGGCTATACCAGAGTTGGAACGCCGCTACCCTCAATCCCTGCCATCCTCACGGAGGTCTAAACTATTACATAATAGTAATCTTCATTTCTGAAGGAACCGAAGAAGCTTGTAAAGTGCATAACAAACAAACACTTAGTAGGAAATAATACAGAGACAATGGCGCAGCCTAAAGATAAATTACAAGCAACAACAACAACAGGAAACCCCAAAAGTAAAATTCCAGATTTTTAAAGGAAAATCTTTGCAGAAGTACACTTTGAAAAAAAAAAAACAAAAAAAAAAACGACCAAAAATAAATTTAAAAAAACAACATACAATCAAGTTTGTTTATTTCTAATTCGGTTTCTTCTATGTTAATAGGAACTTTCTTAAGGATTGTTTCCGAAGAGTAAGTCTAATTTTTTTACATGCACTTACATATATAAAGGCACAGCATGAAAACAATTTTCAATGTTTTTTTTTTTTATTTCGGTTATACTAATTCAGATGTAATTATATTTTACTGTGGTGGGTGAATGGTGAAACGCTTGACTTTCAAACTGAAGAGTCTTGGAAGAAAGACTGGCATTTTGAATTTTGGGTCCATCCAACTTTAATGAATACTTGACATACTTTGTAAAAAGTAAAACGTTTGGTCGTTGTGCTGGTCACATGGCACTCTTGTTAGCTGTTAGCCATAGAAACTGATGTTCTTTACATCATCTGCCCTATAGATCGCAAAATGTAAAAAAGGGAATTTTACTTTTATTAAATTTTTCTGTCTATGTGTGGGAATAAAGTCGCTAGACTGTATTAGAAAACGTAGCGAGATATGAAAAGCTAGTGTAAGAAAAACTTTAATATTAGTGAGATGAATGTTACATTTCAAAGCCAGAAGTGGTGTATTCGGTAACTGATTCATCTGGATTTCATTATTTTATAATTCACCAATAGTTAAGGCATACTGTGAAACTATCTTGCACAAATTATATTTTCCCATTCTTACTACATTATTATAGGTTACACTGACTCTTGTAGTCATGTTTTAGTTGTCAGTCAGATGCAAAGTGGCGTTCATAAAATATTTAAGGAAAAATGTGTATTGGAGGCTTTCATAAATGGCGGACAAACCTTTAAATAGCTAGCTTTTTGGTGTTTCCGGTGATAAGCTCTATGTTTAAAAATGTTTTTTCAAACTCTGTATTTCAAAATTATACAATACGTTTTATGTACTTTTTAGCACCGAAATTCGTAAAGACTTTCGCTAGTAACTCAAAGTGTAATATTTTATTTACTTCCTCATTTAAAATGGCCTCATTACATTTGTAATTGTTTGTCTATTTATTTCAAAATCTATCCCAATCTTTCCTTATTTAGCTGGGAGGTCTTCAAACAGTCTTTTATATCACTCAAAAAGATTAACATGTTTAGAATTTAAGGCGACAATCCCCAATAGAATTAAAAACCTTTCATGCGTAATGCTCTATTTTAAAAAATTTTGTTACCACAACTTTTTTTTTATGTTGTATATTTTTTCAAACGTTGTTTCCGTCCATTGTTTCAACACAATCGCAGCGACAAAAAGGCGCTACAGAGCTCATGGAGCAGACTAACAAGTCAAGCTGGAAGCAGCCAGAATGCTGGAATCAACCTTGTACTGTGGTGAGTACACCAAAGTTTTTTCCCTTCACCCATTCACATATTCAGTTTTCCTGATGATATTAATTTTTTTATGAGTAAAACATAATATCAAATGTTAATAAAATGAATTATCTCAATTATTCTCAATGTATGTCAATTTTTATTTTTCGTTTAACTCATTTTTGAAGTAGGCCGATATATAAGTGTTAACTGTTCGTTTTGTGTTCAGGATGTTGGACAATGTTCCCAACATGCGTGACAGATTCACCAAGTTCAAAGGCCACTCTTCTGATGAGGCACTCAGGAAAGATACCGAGTTCCTTAAACAAGTGAATGTCATAACAGGAGGTCTCGAGTCTCTGATTAACAACGTCAACGACGCTGATCAACTCAAGGCAGCTATTGAAAGACTGGTGGAAGTTCATCTGCACATGACACCAAGTGTTGGTCTGGAATATTTCGGAGTGAGATTTCATTTCTCAATATTTGACTAAAACTACAATTTGTAATTTGAAATCGTAATATACCGTATATATTTATTTACAGAGATTGTTTAGCAGCAATGGGGTAATTTGTAACTCCAGCTTCATTAACTGTTTATGTGGATGAATCTGTTTTTTTTTATTATTAATACGTTTTAATTAGTCTGAACTGGTTATCTTCTGTTCAATAGTTTTAAATCAGCATTTGATTGAGGCTCTTTTTGTTCATATCAACAGTCAATCGTATACAAACATGAAAAAGTCTTAGTCTGTTATTAGGTTTTCATCATGACCCCATTAAAATTCTAGGCCGTTAGGAAAGATTTCTAGGTAGTTTTTCTTCTAATGGTCAGGAATCAGGCAGAGATTCTTGGCCCTCAGCTCTTTTTGAGGGCTACTCTACTTGTTGAGATCAATCCAGGCTTGGTTGCCATATTATCTTCTCGAGGTGTCGTCACATGCATGTTCCATGCCTTTTATCCTATTCCCATTACCCGTGATAGTGCTGTTATTTTAGGACAAATCCCCCCCCTCCTCAAGGTGTTGTTGTTTTCCGGATTGGTCTTATTTATTAAATCCTCACCATAAAGCTTCGGATTAAAATTCGTTCTCTCAGAACATTATGTGATTCATAAAGCCATTTTTTTTCCGTTAGCCGCTTCATTTTGCATTTCACGAATGTTTCTAGCGGTCATTAAAGCTGACACAAAGAAAGCAGATACCCCTGGTGTGTACTCAACCTGTCCGTGGACCTTAGGGATATGTTTACATAACGGAAACCTTTTTCTATTACTTGTATTACTTGTGAAGTAAATTGAACTTCTTGAATGAATGGGAATGATGAATGAGATTGAACTTCTTGAATGAATGGGAATGATGAATGAGATTGAACTTCTTGAATGAATGGGAATGATGAATGAGATTGAACTTCTTGAATGAAAAGGGTAATGATGAATGAGATTGAACTTCTTGAATGAAAAGGGTAATGATGAATGAGATTGAACTTCTTATTAAACGACTGTTAGAATTAACAAATCCGATAAAAGTTAATGTATTTATTTAATTTTTTTTTTCTTTAGCCACTTCAACAGAACATCAGATTCTACATCCAGAGTGCTCTAGGAGTCGAGTCTGACAGTGTTGAAGGCAGAGCCTGGTCACGTGTGCTTCAAGTTTTCAATGAATTCCTTGCTGATCGTAAGTGATGCATATTTTCTTTTTAACCATAATGTTATTTTAGCCTTTACCATAATGATACTGAACCGTTTGATATTTAACAAATTGCTATTCAATGATTAATAAATAAATATAGAGTGGAGATTAGGTTATATTAAAAGCATTTTTTCACATAATTAATGAATTCAAAAGACAAAATTGGTATTGTGATCTACAGATATTGACTTTGATCGAGTAAAACTAAAAACATACATTTCATAATATTTCATCTGAAAAAAAAGTCATTAAATATTTAAATTAAATGTTTAAAATTTTAGAACCAAAACCATTTTATCAATGTTATTTAGTTCTAGGTTGAATAAACAGATAACCATAAATAGCTGAATTGTTGACTTTGAAGAAAGGGAAATAATGACAATAAAGAAATTAGTATTTTTAGCGGACCCCGAAAGGGTTTAAGACGGTATTAGTTTTGTGTGATCTGTCTGTCCGTCTGTCCCGTTTAGATCTCGTAAACTAGAAAAGAAAGTGAAAATCCGACATCATGATATTTTAGACCATTCAAAGTTCTGATGCAATGTCTACTTTATTCTTTTCTCTGAAAGTGAAAATTTAAATTTTCAAAATCAATTATGTCAGAAAAATACACCACTTTTACAACGATTCACTATTAATAGTAACAAACATTGAAATTGATTGAAAAGACTACCCAGTGACGGATGTCTACATGGTCTGTGATGGAGTCCGACACAACGAGCCTAGTGTGTGAAGTCAGTCCTGAACTGTTGAACCCAGTGCAAGCCCGGAACGAGACGGAGAGCCCAGTGCAAGAGTTGATACGGAGAGATATTTGTACAGCCTGTGTTACGTGTTGCCAGTTGTATAGTTTTGGCTCAGATTTATTCAACTATTAAAGTGTTAAGTTAACTTTGAAGTCCTGAGTTGTCACGTTCTGTAAGTTGGTGGTGTGTGGTGCATTTATACTTGCAACACGTTTATACTAATGGTTTTAGATTTTTGTAAAAAAAAATATTTACAATTGTTAAATTAGTTAAATAAGTACTATTATACTAACTAATACATTTACAAAAAAAAATGTTTACTTTTATTTTTAAAGAGAAAAAATCTATTTAGTAACCATATACGTAGAACTGAATAATTATTAAGTAGTTTTTCATCTTATCGCGTGAACTGCAGAGCTGTACAACAGCCGCGAAACACTGAACTAAAGGATTTTTTTTTTATGGAAATGTTTTTTTTCTTGAGACTTTGAATAAGAGATTGACCCTTTACAAAACAATTAGATAATCATTATATAACATCAGTTAGGCCAGGTTCAAATCTAACTTCGATTTCACTTTCACCTAACCTTTGGTCTTATGGACCGTTGGGGCACCTCACAAGATCTGTCAACCTTATTTCTCCATTCTTCTCTGTCCTTTGTCTTTGATAGAATTTCATTCCGATATTCTTTCTGAAAATATTGAAAGCTGTCTTTTTACCTGCTGGTTGGACAACTTCGGGGGCCGATTTTGAGTTTGTTTCCACACAAACTGTCTTTGTTTACCTTGTTTTATTTCTCTCCTAGTCTTGTAAATATTTTTTGAATAATGAATGTAGTTTTTATTGCATTTTGCACAGCAAAAGTCTCAGAGTATCGAAAAGACATTCAAAGTCAAACGTAATTGTACAAATACGATTTTCCTATTTATGTACTCAATGGACTCACATTAGTAGTCATATCATTTGCTTTGCTCTGTCTACAGGTACTAGTCAGAAGATTGGACTTTCAGATACGTAAGTAGGCCTACATTGAAAGCTGTCTTATTACTTCATACCAGGTGTTTGGTCTTTGGCGTCTTCAGACTGCAGCTTTGCTATGTTCATTATTCTTCTCCGACTTTTTACTTCAATTTATCTTATTGATGCATTGCAGCAATGACAAGAGCAACAAAAAAAGCTTTGAGATGAAAAGTTTGTTTTAGTTTGTGATCAGACTACCACCCTTCTCGACGCTAACTTAAAGACAGAAGACTAAAAAGTAAAGTGGGAATAATACATTAAACACTGAAACATAACTCACAAATTCAGAAACAAAACCTAATAAAATACTCAGAAATTCACAAAGATAAAAGCAATATTCTTATTTCATTTGCTAGAACAAATTCATACAAGTGCTCCTTCTTTCCTGGTGCCATTAGAGCATTTAAAACCAGTTGTCTAAATCAGCCAATTATTAGCAGAGGTTAAATATATATATATATATATATATATATATATATATATATATATATATATATATATATATATATATATATATATATATATATAAATATATATATATATATGTAGTGGAGTGGATAGCGTTTCAGGAAACACCGGCCACCCCGATATCCACGTGACCCTTCACCCTAGATGGCACCTTGTGTCCGCGCATGACAAGGCAGACCAACGTGGGCACTGTCCGTTCGACCGGCATTTCTTGTCGCTGTAATGTCCGTATGTTAGTGGACCTAAGTCGTCTCCACTCCCTTTTGTGCTTGGTTCTACACCATGTGTTCACGTATGGCTGCAGGTCTTTAGTGTATAATAAAGTTTGGATTCGTCCTACGAGTTGCCTTCGTCATTTAGAATTTAGTTGTCTTCTGTGCCAAACCCACCACACATATATATATATATATATATATATATATATATATATATATATATATATATATATATATATATATATATATATATATATATATATATATATATATAAAGAGAGAGAGAGAGATTTGAGACATGCATGTCTCTTATATTAATTTAAGATCAGATCTAGATTTAAACCTTGATCTGCATCATGTTACATTCTTTGTGATTTAACTTACAAATTTATGTTTTTTTAATTCAAAAATTACACTCTCTGCAGTGATAGGAAACTTCTGGCATCATCTTGGAAGCAGTTGAAAGGAAATGGCAATGATCTTGTATTCTGGTAAGTCAACCAAGAAAACTTTACTAATTAACTTTCTCTTTAAGTTGCTAATGATATGAAGGATAGTAAAGAAAAGAAGATGGATTCTAGTTCTTATAAATTATATTTATACACATATCTAGGATGTTTAACAATGTTCCTAACATGCGGGAACAGTTTTCCAAATTCAATGCTTTCCAATCTGATGAAGATCTCCAAAAGGATGCCGAATTTATTAATCAGAGGAACAACATTATTAGAGGTCTGGATTCCTTGATAAACAGCCTGGACAAACCAGGTCAGCTTCAAAAGACACTAGAAAACATTGCTGATTTCCATTTAGAAAAGAAACCAAGTGTCGGACTAGAATTTTTTGGTGTAAGTTGAATTCTCTTTAGATCTAAGTGTAGATATCTTGGTGTAGATCAGTGGTTCCCAAACTTTTTTGTCTCGTAGACCCCTTGCCATGTTTTCTGGTTTTCCGTAGACCCCCTGCTTAAGTTATGTTGAATTTTTGAAAATTCATCATTTTCAAATTACACATAATTAAAACTACATTTTAAGTTGAACTATTTTTTTAATAACTCTATTAACTGGCACAAATTAAAACCCATTATAGAACAGTGAATACGTATAGCATACAATCACTAAACACATTGGAAACTTTTTGTTTTTAAAGGCTTGCAAGCTCACCATCCGTTGCTATGGAGATAATTTTTCTTATAGGAATTTGCTGTTTAATGAAGTAGTTCTTTAAAACATTAAATATTTATGTGCCTTAAGCATCACAGTAAAGTTTTCACTTGGAGCAGTTTTTCGTGGATTTCTTGAGCCATAATAATTTGAAAAAAAAAACTCAGCCAGCTGTATAGAGAAATATGTTGTTTGCAGAAATATGTCGTTTGCAAAGACTTACATTAGAAGAAAGAAATATTTGACTACATTCCAACAAAGCTCAAGAATTTAGTGAGCTCTTCTATAAATCCATTGCCCTAACAACCAATGGGTCAGAGTTTGCATGGATGGTTCTCAGAAATCCACCACAAACGGAGGAGCTGGAATACTCATTTAATGGCCCAATGGAGACAAAATAATTTAAAAATTAAGTTCATTATAACTAATGAGCTCTATGACAACCACAGAGAAGAAATAGGAGCACTGGAGCTAACAGCTACCATGCTAGCGAATCAGCCAAGTTCACTAAACAGTTGTTTTTTTCATGGCCGATATAAAAAGAGTCCTTCAAAGCTTGACAAACTCTGATTCCTCCTGAGTAAAACAACTCATGATGCCTGAAATGACGTTCGGTAGTCACCTTGCCTGCTCGCATCTCCGGTCTGGAGGTTTGGGCTAGGATGTAATTATCCACATAATCTGAAGGAACATACAAAAGATTTTGTACAAAACATATTGGGTCACATTGTAAAGCTCAACAACAACAGCAAGAACACTGTTCTCCAATGTTGAAATAGAAGGAAATAGAAGGCTGACACGCTTGCCAAATGTGAGAAAACAAATACACACTTCAACATCGCACTCTATCCGGAAGAAATGAAGAAACCAATAGTGAATTGTAAAATCGAGAAATGGACAAGCTCTCATTCGATGACATCTTTTATTATCTATTCCGATAGGACCACCTATAATTTTTCACATCAGAACCGTACACATCATAATGAGAAAACATATGTTCCAGAAGCTCAAAATTGGGACCATTGAAATTAGCCCTTTTGGAGTGAAACCAGAGAATGCCGACCATGTCTTCAAAATTGCACTCTTCATCAAGAGGCCCAAAACAAGACACCGGCCACAGAACCCAAACATGAAATTCTTTTAATGATTTAAGTTTGTGTAAGAGTTTGTACAATTTCTTCAACGGCTGTTAAAATAAATAACTTGCCTATCGTGTGAAGTTTTCAGTATTTTACTATAAGTAAAGAGATATAGTAAAACGCTCACTAATCATCATCTTCTCAATGTCAGGTCAAAGAGAGATTTTTGTGGTTGTTTTATAAATTTTATCTTTGAGTGTTTGAACGTTTTGCAAACCTTTATCTTTTTTTATCAGGGTAGCATCATCTCAAATGATCCTCCAGCTTAATTGGTTTCATGGCATCATAAAAAATGGCACATTAACATTCGCTTGTTTGACAAGGAAGTAATGAAGTTCAATTTCAAATACTTAACGCTGTACATTCTACATTTCTTTTTGTTAATTTTATAACTAGACAAAACTACACTCTTTAAATCTAGTTATTAAATTAAATAAAACAATTTTTCATTCAATCAGGATGATAAAAATTTTAAGGATTTCCTAAGGTACAAATCATAAATGTGTGTATGAAAAGATTCCCATTGCAAAAGTGAGATTCTTTATCGTAGACCCCCTTGCACATCTCATAGACCCCCAATTCCCTTTTAAACTTTCGTAGACCCCTTGGAAGTCTTCGTAGACCCCCTATTACTAGATCTATTCGATTTTTATATAGAGATCTAGACTAGAATTAGATTATAGATCTAAATATACTAATGGAGAGATGATATGCGGTGTTAGCTAATAGCGTTGCACAAGAAACAAACCTGGGTTTGTCTAAACTCTAATACTTGGTATGTCTTATCTTATCTTATATAATACAGACGTTACTTCAAAAAAGAAGATGATTACGTCCTACGCGTCATGCATATTAACCAATGACTTAAATTCTGCCAAGTCACTGGTTTTCCTGGCTAGCTCAGGCAACCCATTCCATGCTCTAATAGCACTAGGGAAGAAGGAGTATTTGTACAAATTTGTCCTAGCATATGGGACGAGGAATGTGCCTTTATCTTTGTGTCTTTCAGAGTATTTTATTAAATTTTGTTTTTGTATTTGAAGATTATGGTTCAGTGTTTTATGTATGACTGCTACTTTACTTTTGAGCCTTCTGTCATGAAGGCTTTCTAAATTTAGTGATTTTACTAAAGGTGTTACTCTAGTCAAATGTGAATATTCGTTTGTTATGAGTCTCACTGCTCTATTTTGTGTCTGTTCCAGTTTCTTAATGTTTTCTTGAGTTGAGGGGTCCCAAACGGAGGATGCATATTCTATTATTGGCCTAACCAAGGTTAAATAACATTTTAGTTTTATGTTCTTATTTGATTTATAGAAATTTCTTTTAATAAATCCTAATGCTTTGTTTGATTTTTGTAGTTTCATCAATATGTGGATGCCATGATAGTTTTTCATTTATTATAACACCTAGGTATTTTGTGTTTTTAGTCTGTGTTACTGGTTTGCCATGAATAAGATAAGTGGAATTAATTTGTTTTAGTTTTTTTGTTACTCTTAACAACTGACATTTTTCTGGGTGGAAAGACATGCTCCAATTTGATTCCCATTTCTGTAATTCATCTAATTCTCTTTGTAAAATATCTGTGTTTTGTGTTGTTTTTATTGTTCTATATATTATGCAATCGTCTGCAAATAATCTGACTTTTGTTCCTGAACTAATGCAATTTGGTAATTGTAAAACAGCACCTACCTAAATAAATCGTAACTAGAAATCAAAAACCTATATTTATTGTAGTATATATAGGTCTGTGGCTGTATTTTATATAGCCTTCGTAACTTCTATAGAGAAATGACTTTTGTAATTTCTTTTACTGAAAATTGGGCTATTCGCGTCTAACACATATAATTTTTTTGTTCAGCAACAAACCCTATTATTAATAATATTTTTGATTGATTCGTGTATTATTACGCCGATGAATATTCAACTGGGTCTGAGAATAGGTGTAGGAGAAATAACGTGTTCAAATGTTTTACCAGATAGACAGAAACAGCTGGTGATGTAAGCTTTGTAAAAATACAGTGCATTGAGTACTACTTATAAAATTCTTTTAGTCATTTTTTAAATTAAGTATTTCATTTAAAAAGAAATCATGTCATCTATATAATCAGAAAAAAATGGTAGAAAAACCTATGTAATGCACTTTAATAATCAAGTTCTTTTGTTGCATAAAAAGAACAAAAAATAAATAATTGTTACATTCTTTTTTTTTGTTACAACCTTACAAGCCTTTAAGTTCTCTCTCTTTTAGCCACTACAAAAGTATTTACATCTGTATGTTGAGAGCACTCTTAATGTAGCTCTAGGAAGTGCTGAAGCCAGAGCCTGGACCAACTTACTCACTGCTTTGAATAATGTCATTAGAGACCGTAAGTATAAAGTTTGATATTTAAGTTTGACTAAAACTAATTTAAAAACTATTGGAACAGGTTATAGTAGAAGTAGGCTACCAAGACTATTTTTTAAAAAATCATTGTAGCATGCATAAGATCATAATTTAACAAAATTTATTCAAAACATTAATTGATTTATTACAATTTTTCCCAGATGCTATTGAAAGACTTGGTCTCACTGCAAAGTAAGTTTCATTGTTAACATTTTTAACATTTATCATTATTTTAAATAAACAAAATGATGATTTGATTAATTAGCTTCATATTTCAAAGTTTAAATTCCTTTTACTTCAAAACTCTATAAATAGGTTTGTTTCCTCAAATTTAAGTTAGATTTTTGTATTAGTCCAAGTGTGACGATACGAAACTTGCATGCAAAAGTTCATTTGAGTTTTTCCCAGCAAACCGTGAGAAACTTTAATTTTTAACTTAAAACAATTATTTTCTTGTCCACCCATAACTAAATTCTTTTAGGATTTATCTCCCCTTGCACTGTTTCTCACGGGACGAATCTCGACCTAAAACATTAACTAGCGTCTCTAGGGCTAACTTTACTTTTAATTATTGACCGCTGGACAGGTGACCAGCACATAATAAGTCGCTGCACCAGCGCTACACGCCGTGGCCTAACAACTTTTCACACCTATTCCCTCCCCCCCCGCCGCCCCCCCCCCCCCCCCCCCCCCCGCAGGATACACATCGCTCTAAGAATAGCATTGCACTCGGGCTGGACAGATACATATTCGCTTAAGACTTTACTCTCACGGTAGGCAACGAATATTGACCATAAATCTGACCTGACGCCTGACATCTCCGGTACATCGATACATGTGAGAAAATCAGCTAGGTTTCTTCCCCACCCGTTAAACAAAATGCCTCAACTATATAGAGAGAGACCCGAGCATTCTAAGTTAGGCCCGCTAGGATTCATACAGTCTCCTCTGTTAGGAAGCTTAGTTGTGAGGATTCATTAGGGACAAACGGGTGAGTGTAAACATTTTACTATACTTATTTTATCTTATAGGAATGTGTGAGTACATATTAGTACACAACCACGTTCCCCGTCATTATGCTATGACTTTATTATGTATGTACATTGTGCTATTCTATGTCAATGCTATATCTTCATATAGTATTATTAATGCCGCTATGGTTGTCTACGTTTGAAGCCATAGTTAGTATATTTGATTTGTTATGTTTCATCCATTCCTGTATCTTAGTGATTGATAACCTTTCGGGAATCTAAGTACAGTCTAAGAACTAAGATCACAGTGCTCTAAGATTACAGAGCCCATGTGAAATTAATCATTTCACATTTCTATTATATCCCTCATACATATTATTATGTCTCACACGCTTGTGAACTAATAGTTCCTTGGATGAATACAATTTTGATTAATTATATCAAACCCTTATTAATGTAGCCCTATCCCTAATATTTTATTTGCATCTTATCCTTAGTATATACTATGCTCATTCCCCATTTTACTATAACTGATTACTTATCGTCGTAATCAAATTTAATGGATGAATCTTGACTAGTATCATCCTACATTGTATGATGACACATTTATTGTGGTAATCTTACTTGTATCTTTTTGTTATTGAGTTATATGCATGCTTTAAGATTTTATACATGATTGTCTTAAATGCCTTCTTGGGATTGATACCAATGCCTGCAACTGAATGATTGCAAGGCATATGGGAATCCCTGCTCAATGCCTTTAGGAGGTTCCTAATTGTCTGTCTTATCCCCAGCCTGGTTGCTACCCCGATTGCTACACACAATTGCTACAACTACCAGATCTCCATAGGAAGCTGTAACCGGAGCAGACCACACCAGATACCCCCCCCCATTATATACCTGTTAGCAAGAAGGCATTGCCTACTGTCCTTGGCCTTCACATATTGCCCAGTGTCCACAGTGCCCTATACTGCCCAGTACCTGGCCCAAATTGTCCACTGCCCAATAGCTATTGCCTAATGCCGACAGATTAGAGCAACCTTCGCAGCAGAAGATAAACTGGTGTTGAGTTAGCACGGCTCTCTACGAGCTAGAGATCACAGCTGAGAGATTGTCCCACTACAACTTAGTCTGCAGCACCAACCATCTCTACTGATAAACAGGCAGCGGCCTCACGCTAGAGTCAGCATAGAGACTACCCCGAGCCGACATCCTAAGACAGAGCCGGATGACTCATCCTTCTGAGTGCCAGTCCTACGACTGCCAGAAGACGACCCACGGGCTAGCAGCTAAGAAAATAAGTAACCAGACATAGGAACATTCTTCTCCTCCAATCACTCAATAAATAGCAATCCATGATGAGCACTTATGTTAGACATTAACACCTTCATTTCATTTCTTAATTATAATTTTATTTGATCATTTATCTTTTGTAAACTTTCATTTATTAAATTATATTTATTTATAAACTTATAATATTGGTCTGTTCTTACTGTTAGTTGCGGTGTGCCTGAACAAAATCTTATATGTGAGCGGGATAAAATAATATAATTTCCCCTAGACTTAAACAAACAAGCCAAATAATAACTAAATAAACATCTCATCACACCAAGTATAAGAGAAATTAATGATTATCACAACAAAAGTTGCTCCAAGCTGTATTGAAGTCCTTAACTCTTTCTCTCCTAACTGATGATACCAACGTTGATTCCACCAGAATGTGGTAAATAATTACAGAGAGAAAGAGTCAAGTAGTACATGGTTGTTAACACAAGTGTATATTCTTAGTTCCTATTATATTTTATAATTCCTTTTAATTCAAAACTCAAAAAAAAGATTTGTTGACTCAAAATAAAGTTAAATTTTGTATAATATTAATATTAATATTAGGGCCTATATCATGGCAAAAGGTACTTTATTACTTATTGAATTCTCAGTATAATTACATGTTCATTGAACTCAACAACTAAAACTTTATTGCAAACAATATTTAATTTTACAATATGTAGTAAATATATTTACATGGGTGTGAACACATATTTATTTTCAATATAAGTTGTTATTTTATGTTTTATAATATTTATGTACAGTGACAGAAAAGCTCTTGACAGTTCCTGGAAAAAACTCAGATCAGGAGCTGGTGGCAGAAAAAATGCTGGAGTCAAGCTTGTTCTCTGGTAAGACTTATTTTTCATCTTATAGAATGAATTGCCTCATATAAAAATGAAATGGTTGGTTCAAGAAAAACTATTTAAAAAAGTCAAATAAAATAATGGAAGTCTATTATTGTTATGGTGATTTTTTTTTACCTAGGATGCTGTCCAACGTTCTTAACACGCGCAGCCAGTTCAGCAAATTTGATGCCAATCAGCCAGACTCCGTCCTGAAACAAAATGCTGAGTTTCTGAACCAGGTGGACCGTATTCTTGCGGGCATTGAGTCATTGGTCAATACAGTCAATGATCCTGTTGCACTTAAAGCAGCCATTGATAAACTGGCTGATGCTCATTTGAGCATGCCATCTAGGATTGGTCTTGACTTTTTTGGAGTAGGTTCAATTATTTTTTTTTGTATACCTAAAAGAATTTTAGTCCTAGTTTAATTAATATCAATGATGAACACCAGAATAAATGAAATGTTGAAGAATTTAAATCAGACTCAATGTATAATTCAATATATCCATGCTCACCAGCCACTCCAACAAAACATTGCTCAGTACATCCAACAAGAACTTGGTGTTAGTGCTGACAGTGATGAGTCAAAGGCCTGGCCAGATTTATTTGCTGCCTACAACCGTGTCCTTAAAGAACGTACGTAATGATTTTTTAGCAACTAAATAAGTTAACCAATTGTAACTTTTCTGAATTACAAATAGATACTCCTTAAGCATAAAGTTTTCTTAGAGAGTAAAATCTAATATATAAAGCAGAAAGAAAAGTGTATGTATGTATGTCATACATAGAAATGAAAAATGTTTGAGCAATCTTGATTAAACTTAGCATAAATGTTCGTTAGATCATGGTGGAGACTGTAGTTTATGTTTAATATCCCTCCCACAATCGGTGGCCCTAAAAATAAATAAAAGTAGCTAAATTTATCTATATTAAAGAAAAAACTTTTTAACAAATCGGGTTAACCCATTTTCACAGTATTTTATATAAATGTATTGGCTTACTGGCTTAACCCATTCTCGCAATAACTTTTGTGTTTGTGGTGAAAGAAGGAACATTAGCTAAGTTTGACATAGATCTAAATCCAATCCATCTTTATATTAGCCTAGATATTTTATAATTGATGCAAATGTATACAATTATAAAATTCATTTATATATATCTAGCCTACTTTAATTTTTTTTTTATTTTAGGTACTGTGCTAAAAATTATTTCTGACAAGTAAGTCATTAAATAATTAGCCTCTGTTTCCCTTTATATTATCTTTCATATTACAGTTTTAATAGTATGTATTTAAGACGATAAGCAACAGATGCTACCAAATTATTAGTTGGCATACTTTATTAAGCTTATTTATGCATGGAACAAAAAAAATTACTTAAATTGTCTTCTTATCCTATCAGTGAAAAAGCTGCACTCAAGAGATCATGGAAAGCACTTGTTGATGCTGCTGGAAGCCAAGAAGGTGCTGCAGTCAATCTGGTTCTCTGGTCAGTTTAGCACAGAAATAGAATCACTGCATTCTCTACATATTATTTCATTGTGTGATATGTAGGCCTATAATTAGTATAATGTTATTTTTTAATACACCTTTCCTAGGATGAATCCGAAACTGCCAGGGGAGTCTTGCAGCACATGCGCCACCCTAACCGATACGAGGCTAAAACGGTCAGAACAGTTGATAATAGCGCAGTGGCGTACGAGACACTGACCCATTGGTGCATACTTTGCACGGTTCCGACCCAATCATGATGCCCGTTTCCCATACTGTGGGGAGTCAGAAGAAACAGTGGTGCACGTCTTGCAAGAGTGTCCGCAGCTCCGCGAGCTGCCGGGAGACGTATCCAGTGGTCAATTAAATATGTATGGAGGCTATGAGGCACTATGCCACACAGCAGAGTTCCTTACCAGGGCACTACGGGAGACCTAGGTGTCCTTGCCTTGTCACCAATCGGAGTTCATCTCAGGTTCAATCAAAGAAAAATATTAGATTTTACACCACTAAACCTTCTGGCAAAGCAAAGCAAAAAGTGAAGTAAGGGAACACAGCGTTGGTTTCACAGTTAAGAACACACTTATGAACACAATAGTGTTGAAGTGATGTATTGGACTATTTTGTGTTGAAAAAAATAAATGAAAATGGACAGATAACTCGAGGTCTGCTCAATACACTCCTTCTGAATAACTAATACCTATTTCAAGACTTGATCACAGCACAGGGTATCAAGGCAGCATCTTTGCTCCAAACATTAGAACAAACTAGATCTAATCATGGTAAAACTTAAGTGCTTCAAATTTCAAGCTTTCCAGGTCTTATCACAGTGCAGACGGCTACACAGATCACTCTTGGTATGTTGTAAGATCAACCGTTTGCCTAAAAATCCACCATATTAAGCAAAACAGAGCACCTCAACCAAAATTAAGCAAAAATGTGTCACTCTGATCTCCAAATGCAGTTTGCGGGACATGTCCCCATTACAAGTTACAGGGTGCTAGTGTGAGTCAGTTTGAACTACTTTGGAGTTTTAGGGTTAGGACCAACCCAGTGCTGAGCGACAGAGTGTTATTGGCGATGTTGCCTATGTTATCCTATTATTATTTTGCCAGCTGCAGGCCTGGTACCACCATGTGTGTTGGCCTCCTTCAGTCATAGAACGACTATGGTTCATCTCTGGTTCATCTCGTAGAACTACTCTGCTATTATTTCATTGGGAGTAATACAATACCAGATGCATAAAAAAATTAAAATATATTTAGAATGCTCAACTTTGCATTATTCAGTCTATTACACAAACTTTGTAACCAATGCACTTAATCATTTGAATTCGATTTACAGAGGAATTTCATCAAACCTTTATATATATATATTGCGTTCAAACAGGATGTTTAAAGCTGTACCTAAAATGCCTGAAAGATTCACAAAATTCAATGGCCTACAATCTGATAATGACCTTAGAAAAGACACTGAATTAATCAAGCAAGCAAACGATATTGCTGGTGGTCTTGTTTCTTTTGTCAACAACATAGACATCCCAGGCAAACTCCAGGAAGCTATTGACAGACTAGTTGATGTTCATTTAAATATGAGACCAAGTGTCGGACTGGAATATTTTGGGGTTAGTTCCTTTTCTTTTTTAAGTAATATAAAAAAAAATGTTTATTGAATATATTTAAATTTTCTCAGGCTTTCTAAATGAATTGTTTGATAAAGACATATAAAAACAATGTGCCAAACAAAATTATCTCTTTCGAGAGTGCTAGATGTTTTATTGTATACTTTTATGCATTCTAAAACATGTTTAATTTTATATTTCTATGTGTTTTTTTAATCTCAAATAAGTTTTTTTTTGTACCTGGTAAGAAAAAAGTTTGTAATGTTTTTATTTATTTAAATGGATGATTAAAAAATGGTATTGTTCATTTAAACTCTTCCAGTTTCTAATATGTTAAACCTACTTAATAAACTTTCTGTTAATTTAAAAAAAAAGTATGTCAAATAAACTTATTGTTAGTTATTGAAACTACTGTCAGCTTCACATGAAAAGTTTTACAGTTCTTCCTCTTAGACTTTTAGGTATTATCTATCAAGAGCAGGGTATAACAAGTATGGGTTTTGGTCATCAACACTATTTGGAATTGCTTTGTCTGTACTCTCATAGCACCTTTAAAAACCTGGAAGATGGAGTATATATGCACAGTAGATTGGATGGAAGGCTTCTTAAACTGGCTTGACCAAAACGACTAGACGACATATCCTTATTAGGGAACTGATGTTTGACGACGATGCGGCTCTCACTACCGGTCGCAATAATGATTACAAAGGCTGGTCAATACTTCGACAGCTGCTGATCAATAATTCAGTCTTACAATAAATCTCACCAAGACAGAAAAAAGGGCATAAAAAGTCAACATCATCAAACTCCATTTGAGTGAAGGCTTGAGAGGCTCAAATCCTCTCTTGCAAAAGCCCTGGACAGAAACCCTGCTGTATTGCATAGTGCATACAGGTCGAGAATTTTTGGTTTCCCTGACCTGTTGAGATGGAGATCAGCCAGTCTGGGCAGTCAAACAGAATATGGGGGCACTGTGAATCGAAATTTGGCCATAACCGTGAGAAATATGAGCCAACAGGACAGTGGCCTGGCCTGCACTGTATTATAATAGGTTGCCATAAAATGTCACAGAATATACTGAAATGTGTGATTCCTCCTTTTTCTGTTTTATCATTCAAAAGCCGCATGTAACCAAGATGCTGTCTTCTATGTCAGCTAAGGCAAGTTGGCGCCTAAGCTGGTCTTGAAAGAATCTCCATGGGTCATCTTTGTTATGTCCACCACCTTTTAGCTCACAAAAAAAGACTTATTTTGGCATACGTTCATTCACCATATGATATTTTGTGTAAATTGTCAAATGTGATTTTTAAAAAAATAACCCCAACTGGCATCACAATTCAAACAATGTCGTAAACAAGAAAATACACGAAATACAGGCTTGGCTAATTAGTCTATATTGGCTCAGAAAATCAGTTATAAAGCTTTACAGTTATAGATCTAAGTCACAAAATGGTTTGTGCACACTTAACTCTGTAACATCTTCTATGACAATTAAGTTTCCATTCATGATTTGCTGTAAAAGTGGTGGTAAAAATCTTCGGGAATGGTTTCTTTATATATGAAAAAAATCTACGGAAGTCAATTTGTCATGCAACCAAGGACGCCTCGGTGAACGGGACTTATTTATTGAAAAATATAGGCTTAGTGCGCAGTCCATGTAATATATAGTCTATGGTTTTTATGTAAAGAATGTTTAATAACCTTAATGTTAATTTTTAACTCAAACCTATTAAATATAATTACTTTTTTTACAAAATTCAATCAGTTGCTAAAGAAGCTTTGAAGAACTTTAATGCTGGATGTTTGTTATATGTTTGAAGTATCACTATTTGTATCTTACATTTCAGCCGCTAGAAGAGAAAATTGCTCAATACCTGCTTAGCGCTCTGGGTGTGACTGAAGACAGTAATGAAGCTAAATCATGGACACACCTATTAAATGCCTTCAACACAGTTCTCAGAGAAGGTATGTTATGGGATATCATTGCTGACAATATCATTTTAATTGGCTAAGAGCTACTTACTTCATCAAGTATTTTCAAGACAGGATAATAATGTATATGAAATAAAATAAACACTTAAAAATTGATTGCTAGTAATGTAATTTATTGCCTTTTATAATATATTTTTAATTGATGTCTTATCAGATTCCTTACAAAAAATTGGCCTGTCTGATGTGTAAGCTTATGATTATTCAATTGTAATTATTACAGATGTATAAGTTTTTTATTATCCAAATCTTAACTCTTTGTAATGTTTATCATATGCAGTAATAGGAAATCTCTTGAGAGCTCATGGAATCAACTTGCAGATGTTGCCGGAGGAAAGGACAAAGCTGGCACAAACCTTGTTCTCTGGTAAAATGTATTTTGAAATAAGATTGTCTTTATAATTTCATTATAAAATAATATTAACTATTTTTTCTGTTGTATACTTAAATTATACAAATAAATAAAATAAATTACATTGTATTTCAGGTTGTTGGACAATGTCCCCAAAATGAGAGACCGATTCACTAAATTCAACGCTTATCAGTCAGATGATGCCCTTAGAACTGATCAAGAATTTGTGAACCAAGTACAAAGAATTACTCAGGGAATTGATTCTCTCATTGACAATGTCAACAACCCAGCAGGTTTACAATCTGGCATTGAGAGATTGGTTGATGCCCATTTGAACATGCAGCCTAGCATTGGCCTTGTTTATTTTGGGGTAAGTTAATAATAAAAAAGTTATTGAAGATAAGTTTAGTTGTTACATCTATTTCAAGGAAAAAAAAAGTTTAATCAATATATTTGTACCAATTTCAGAATGCAACCATATTTTAAAATATTATTTGTAATAGTAGTATTGAAAAAGATATTATTACCTTTTTGATTTGAGGAAGTAAAAAAAAAAAGATAATACTAACAAGGAGCAAAAATATAAATGTTTTAATGAGTAATAAATTATCATATAACAAATTAGAAGATATATTTTATATCCATATTTTGCTAATTTCTTCAGTCTGTCCAACAATACATCCATCTGTATATTGCCAAAACTCTTGGTGTTCCTGGCACAAGTGATGAAGCTACATCCTGGACCAACCTTTGGGCTGCTTTCAATAAAGTTCTCAAACAGCGTAAGTTGTATGGCCTATTCATTATAACCTTTCAATTTTATTTTATTTTAATAAAAGTACTTAATTTTTATTTTATTTTATTTTTTCATAGACTCCCTACAAAAACTTGGAATCGGTGATAGGTAAGTTTTCTTTGTTTTTTTTTTTTGGCCTGAGATTTTTTTTTTTCTTGTAAGAGCACATGAGATTTAGATACATTCATGTAAAGTTAACTATTTATAGTCTGATGGTGTCAGTTTACCAAAAAACATCAGATTACGCTAGGTTAGCTGTACTTGGATATAACCATATATCAAG
This sequence comes from Biomphalaria glabrata, assembly GCF_947242115.1. Taxonomy (NCBI): domain Eukaryota; kingdom Metazoa; phylum Mollusca; class Gastropoda; family Planorbidae; genus Biomphalaria; species Biomphalaria glabrata. The sequence goes on from NC_074714.1 coordinate 36,550,785, forward strand.
AAAAGTCTTTTTATGATGTAATAAGATTTTGCTTAGACTTTCATTAGATAAACTGTCTTAAAATTGTCCAATCTTATTTGAAAACTAATTACTAGAAGAAGAAAATCTTAACATAGATGAGCTAAAATATGTTTGATATAAGGAACGTTTTTATTGTTTGATTTATTTTTTGCACCCATAATGTTAAAATTATTTACAAGTCCTAATAGGTTTTGATATACGTTCAATTCAAATTCATTAAATTTTTGTCAAACTTTGTCCACCTCCAAACTCCTAGTAATAAAAAGGTAACTTATCATAAAGCTTTGACATTTTACAGTGAAAGGAAAATTCTGGTTAGTTCCTGGAAAAAATTGACTATTCAAGCTGGTGGTCAACAGAATTTTGGAGTCAACTTAGTTCTTTGGTAGGCCAATATTTGTTGGATTGCATTTTCATTTTACTATCTATAATACCCATCTTTCACTCCAACAAAAATAATGTAATAATTACAACAAAATACCCATACTACAATTTAAATTAAAAACAGGATGTTGGACAATGTGCCCAATATGCGTGACCAGTTCACAAAGTTTAATGCACGCCAATCCAATGATGACTTGAAGAGAGATGCTGGTTTTCTGAAACAAGTTAAGAAAATTATTGGAGGCTTGGGCTCCTTGGTGGACAGTTTGAATGATCCTGGACAACTTCAGGCTAGTTTGGAGAGATTAGCTGCGGTACATTTGAATTTCATCCCAAGTGTCGGTGTTGAATTTTTTGAGGTCAGTTTTTACATGAAGTAAATATTTGTTCAGACCTTGTTAAATTGAGAGAAAGATTTCCTTACACTTCTATTGTGAAATTTGATGTTTGTAGAATGTTAAACATTGACTTGACCAAATTGATAAATAGGCACAAGTTCTGAAATATTTAAATTTTAGACAATTAGACATGGCATTCGAGCATAATATTATAATAGATCTAAATGCAAATAATTGGTATAATTAAAGTACTAAGGTTATCTAATTAATTATTTAGCACCATAGTTCTACAAATCCTGTTTGTATCTAGCCTTTAGAAAGAAAGATCAATGTCTTCATTGAACAAACTCTTCGTCTGGACAATAATAGTGCTGAGTCCAAGGCCTGGACAAGACTCATTGGTACCTTCAATAGAGTACTTAAAGAGCGTAAGTATTAACTTAATTATTGTTTGATCCATTTAGGCAATAAAAACTTAAGTTTTTTCTTTGCCAAATTTCTATATGTCTTAATCAAATTTTGAAACTAAGTAGCCCAGATCCTCCTTTTGGAAAGCTCAAGATAAATAAACCTCTATCTATTTGTTTATCGTTTTGGCAATCTTTATATTATTATGTTACATTTATTTATTGGTTTTCATATTTCACAGAAACTCTCCAACAGATTGGTATCTCTGACAGGTAAAACATCTTGAAATGAAGTATAGTTGTGAAAAAATATCAAATATATCTTATTAAATGTCTTTCCAGTTTTGTGTGCGTCAACTATACAGTTGTACGATCTACATTTTAGAAAGTTAGCATCAATTAGAAGTCTTTTTTACTGAATCATAAAAGAATGAAAGCTTACAGTGTCAGTTATAATGGTGCATCTATAATAAAGCCTTTAAGCAGTTTACAACTTATCTATAACATGTCAAAATGTTATTTATAACACTTTTCAGTTTCTTGATCAACAGCTGTCTTACTATAAAATAACTAATACATTTCTAATTTAGAAGTTCACAATTCTGTGTGCAATATTTATCAGAGTTATACCTATCTATTAACATTGTCATTAAAACAATTACAGTATTAGGTGTAACAATTATGTCTCAGTTTAACACATATTAATAATTTAATACTTTCTAAACACATCTTTAAACCATAACTTGTCCTAACATATTTCAGAGACAGAAAAGCTCTTGGCAGTTCCTGGAAGTTATTGACCACTGGCGAAGATGGTATAAGAAGAACTGGAATCAGTCTGGTACTTTGGTGAGTCTAACACAAATGATGTCTAGCTATAAAATCAAGATTTAATGATAATGGTTTAAAAGCTAGATTTTGTCTTTGAATTGTTGTGTTGGTAATAGTACTAACATAATGAAAATATACTTAGGTAAACTTTTTTTGACAACAGGATGTTCAACAACATACCCAACGTGCGTGACAGATTCACTAGGTTTAACCCTAACCAGCCTGATGATGCTCTTAAGGCTGACCCTAAATTCCTTAAACAGGTTGATGTCACCATTGGAAATTTCAAGTCTTTTGTAGATAATGTGAATGATCCAATTAAACTACAGTTTAACATGGATAGAGTTGCTGAAGCTCATTTGAATATGGGAGCATCTGTAGCTGTCAATCACTTTAAGGTAACATCTTAACTTGCGCTTTCATCTTTCTCTTGCTTTTCAACAGAGAAAACTAAGTTTTTCATAAGAGTAGTTCTTGGACTTTGTTAAGCTTTTAAACTTGACTGAAAACTGGTTAGCTATAATCTTAATTTGTTCTAGTGGCTAGTGATTATGTGCATGATTTGGAACTTTAAGTCCTTAATTTTAATACATGTAAAAATGGGATTTTTTATTTTAGATTTTAGTGTCCCATAGTTCAGACATATATTATGTGTATGTCATATGAGTTTTGCAAGGTAAAGACAGTTAATAGGCAGACCACATAATACTCTCATAAACTGTTGACGTTAATTCACTACGGTCTTAAAGGGGATCTTATTGAAGTTTTTTCTTACCTAATAGATCTGTGTAGTGATTTCAATAATTTTAAAAATCTTTGACAGTTGATTGAACTATTTCATTTGAAATTAGATTTTGTCAGCACAACAAAACTATCAAATGTGATTTAAACCTGTTTGTTTGAAGACATATGTTTCAAACAAACATGTAAACGTAACAATTAATTTTAAGCTTTGAATCACTGTGCAGATCCTTGCTCAAAAGATTCATGGCTTTGTTGAAAAATCTCTTGGTGTTACTCAAGATAGTGATGAATCCCAGGCCTGGACAAACTTGTTCACTACTTTCCAAAAGACCCTTAGAAATCGTAAGTATGAAATGAAAAGCTAAAACAATTTGAGTAATTATCTCTATGATAAGCTAAAATTTTCTATTCATTTATAAAAATATTTTGCTTTTTAAAAATAATACAAAAAATGAATACCATGTTAAGAATTAGCTTACAGTGCTTTTAAAACTGAACCAACATAAAACAGAAGTGATTGTATAACCCTAGAATATTTTTAAGCTTATGTCAATAGGAAAATGCATAAAGTAAGGAAAGGTGTAAATAATATAATAGTTGTAAGACAAAATCATGTTAAATGTGTTTTACAAATACTCTTCTTATATTTGTCAAATTGAGTAATTATGAATTTCCTGAAGGTGTGGATTTGTGAAATAGGTTTACAGGTTTTCTTTTTACTTGCAGGACCACCTATGAGTTTGTGTGTTTTTATTCATAGTTTTGTTTGTTGCTAGTATTTATTTTTGTATATAGATCTACATTTTTCTATATCCCAAGCCTTTCATCTTATCTCTATTTCTCTACAGGTGAAGTTCTAAGAACCATTTCCAACAGGTAAGTAGTGTAATTAGGAAAATTTTGTTTTTTTAAATTGAAAAATTTAATCTGTCTATTAAAAAGTGAAACATGCAAGATTTGTTGATCACAGCAATGTTTTTCACAGAGATAAATCAGAATTAGTTTCTTCCTGGAATAGACTAGTTGAAAAAGCTGGCAGCAGACAGAATGCAGGAGTTGAATTGGTTCTTTGGTAAAGCTAACATATTTATTTTAACTTAAAAGATTAATAAACATTCAGTTTTGTTTTAATTTTAGGTTTCCCAAAAGATTACTTTTATTACCACTTTTTTTTCATGTACTTGATATGTAAATCAGGATGTTAGAGAATGTCCCAAACATGCGCAATAAATTTACAAAGTTCAATGCCAACCAGCCTGACGATGTCTTAAGAAACAATGCTGAGTTCCTCAATCAAGTAAACTTTATTGCTGGAGGTCTAGAGTCATTGGTCAAGAATGTGAACAACCCTGGACGTCTCCTTGATGCTCTAGAAAGACTTAGTTCTGCTCACTTGAACATGCAGCCAAGTGTTGGCCTGGAATATTTCCAGGTAATTGGAATTTTTGATTTAGTTAAAAATATATAATGCAGGGTATTTATTAATTGCAGAGTAAATTGCAGTTATTGGATAATTATATCCTTTAAATCATAAAACTGATTGAATACACAATCATCTAGTGATAAATACTGCCTCAGAATATAATCACTTAAAAATATGAACTCAAATGAAAAAAATTTAGATCTCTGTATAAAAAAATCACATGACCAAAAAATTACAATTTAAGTTGAAAAAAATAAAAAGAACACACTTGTAAAAAAATGTTTTGTCTCTAGCCACTACAACAAAAGATTGCCAGCTACATTGCCAATGCTCTTGGAGTGGCTGTAGACAGTGATAAAGCTAAGGCATGGTCAAATATATTGGCTGCTTTTAATAAAATCCTTGAATTTAGTAAGTAGAGTGTTATTTTGAATGTGATATTTTACAAAATAATTTTAAAAATAAATTATATTAACTTGCTAAACAATTAAACTTTAAGGCTTGATTTTCTAAAATGATTATTTGTCAGCTACATCAATGCAAACTGAAATAATTTGATTACATTTTAAGTTTAAGATTATGTTAAAAATACATCTAAAGCCTAAAATATTTTCATTGAATAAGTGTTTTTTGACTATCTATTTGTTGAAATTGCTCATTGTTGAAATACATAGCTATTTGATTAAGCTGTACACAATATACATACTGATATATATAATATAATATATATATATAAATTTATTTATTTATTTTATTTTAATTTTTTTTTTATTTCATAGGTTCAATTAACAAAATTGGTCTTTCAGACTCGTAAGTCTTATTTTTTATTATTTATGAATTAATGTAAACTCTTAGAAAATGATAAATTGAAGTAAATTGGTGTTTGCTGATATATATAGATCATGACTGTAACGTAATACATTAATTAATTAATTGATACTCAGTTTGTTCTTTGTTAAATTACCATGTTTGAACCTTACTAAAGGAACATTTTTTTTTTTAAATCTCTCACTGTTTTAATGTTTTTAAATGTAATTTGAATGTAATTTAAAATGCAAATTTACTTTTTTTTCTATTACAGTAATAAAGAAGCTTTGGTCAGTTCCTGGAACACATTAACAGCTTCAGGTCAGGAAAAAGCAGGAGTTGATTTGGTGCTTTGGTACGCCTTTTCATTGAATGAAAATACTGCCATAATTGAAATTAAAAGACTTGTCAAGTTCTATCAGAAGAACAAACTACAAGATCAAGAGGAAAAAACAAAATTTTGTTAATGTGTGACAGTAGCATTTCTTTTTATTAGAGAAATACTAACATTATTCTTGTTTATAATAACTGTCATTTTATTAGAGAAATGAGTTCAACATAAATTTTCAAACTTAATGTAGTAACATAAAAAGTTGTTCTGTGGATACTGTTGTGAAAAACAAGTAAAATAACTCCAACAGTTACATAAACATTAATAAAGCTTGCAAAGAATCAAGGCAATGCCACAGGTTTTGCTAGAGCTGGATAAAACATCATGAGTATCCTTGAGGCTGCTTTAATTTGTATGTCTATAACTGTCTCAATCTTGTACTCCCAGGATGTTTGAAAATATTCCTAACATGAGAAAAAGATTCACCAAGTTTGATGCCACCCAGTCTAATGACAATCTTAAAAATGATTCTGAATTCACTGCCCAATCCAACCGCATTGTGGGAGGACTCGACTCTCTGATTAAAAGTGTCAACCAACCTGGTGAACTCCAGGCCAACCTCGAGAAACTTGTGGATGTTCACTTGCACCTTGTACCAAGTGTTGGTTTGGAATATTTTTAAGTGAGCTATTTTCTATGATACCTTGTTAGTTTAATAGTGTTAAGCAAATCCATGATTTTTATAAAGTCCTTTTTTCTTGGTAATTGTAACTTATTAAAAAGAAACAAAGCTATGTTAATTATTTAAAAATAAATTTTAAAACAAATTTACAGATAAGATTATTGTATTTCAGCTCAAATATGCAAAAGACATAAATATATAAAAGTAATGCTATGAGATTAAATAACCATTTTATGAAGTCCAAATTAGACAATTTTTTTTAAAGATAGTTTAGATCTAGTTGGGTAGCACAAAATCCCAATTTAAACTTAAAGTATTTGGTAGATTAAATTTCCAGTTAAAAATATATATATCAGGGTGCATCAAAAAAATGTATACACACTTTGAACTGACAGACAATTGATTTCCCGTTCTACAAGGTTTTAAATTTCTGTGAGAAAGTAATGTTATGTTTCTTCAACAAGTTGCAGCAGTGGCAAGGAAGTAACTGCAACATGGTGGACGTGCGTTTGAGTTTTGAAGAGCGGAAGCAGATAATTAAGTGGTACTGGAAGTTTGAGAATGTAACTGCGGTATGAAGACAGTGGAGACATGAGCTTGCTGACTCAATATTCCCTGCCATTTGTGCATTATACGGTAATAATGAGTTTTATTTCCAACAAGATGGCGTCCCGACGCACTATCATAGAGACGTATGAGCATACCTGGATCACAATGTGCCAGGCCAGTGGATAGGATGCAGGGGACCAATCGAGTTTCCTGCACACTCTACAGACCTCATGCCGCTGGATTTCTTCTTATGGGACACAGTTCAAGATGAGTTGTACAAACGTAAACCACTTCACCTGGACACACTGTGGAATGAGATTCAGGCAGTGGGGGCAGAAATCTCAGTGGACACTTTGGTACGATGTACAGAATCAGTTTTGACTCATACTCAGCAATGTATTGACGCTGAGGGCCACCAGTTTGAACATTACTCACATTAATCACATTTATTTTTCCAATCAGACATTAAGCTTTCCATGTCCAGAAATTTAGCATTGTAGAATGGGAAATAAATTGTCTATGTCAGTTCCATTTTTTTGATGCACCCTATAATCATTTTTCCCAGTGTACATCTAGGAAAAATACTACACAATAGCCATTCACAAAAGTATTTGTGTGATATTTTATCCTGTCTTTAGCCTCTCCAACAATACATTCATCTGTATATTGAGAAATCTCTTGGAGTAAACTCAAACAGTGTTGAAGCCAAAGCATGGACTGGCTTACTGCATGCTTTCAACAATGTTCTCAGGGAACGTAGGTCCTTTCAATTTCTGTTTCTACACAGTTTATTAACTCATTTTTTTTTAAATTGTCAAGTTTTATTGTTTTAAGTTTTAAATGTCATTAATAATTCTTTTTGAATTGTCTAGTTGTAAATTAATCTACTAATACACATGTTCACAGATTCAGTCAAGAAAATTGGACTTTCAGATGTGTGAGTGACTTGTATATTGTTAATATTTAAATTCTATATTGATTAGTTTTTTTTTACATTTTGAAGCTAATTTTATGTAACCTTATGTCTAATTCTAACATAATTTATTTAAGCCATTTTCTAAAGTGTTTTATTGTCTTCTCCTAAGTCAATGGGTTAAAGTATTAATTTTTAAAATATGTATCTACAGAGACAGAAAATCTATAGTTAGCTCATGGAAAAAACTTGCAAGCAGAGCTGGTAGCAAACTGAATGCTGGTATTAACCTTGTTCTTTGGTGAGTTTGGTTGTAGTTGATATTATAATACATTTTTCTTTAAGACAAATATTTGCATGTTTCTTATAAAAAGTGACTTACTGTAATATGTACTGGTAAATATGTATGATATAATGTGTACACATATATACTTCAGGATGTTGAAAAATGTCCCCAAAGCACGTGAAAGGTTTACAAAGTTCAATGCTTTCCAACCTGATGTTACATTGGTAAAAGACAAAGGTTTTATTGACCAAGTCAATGCCATTACTAATGGACTAGAGAGTCTGGTCAACAATGTTGAAAACCCTGGTCAGTTCCAGGCTGCCCTAGAGAGACTGTCCACCCTTCACAAAAACAAGACACCAAGCATTGGAATGGAATACTTTGGAGTAAGTTAAAATCTTTTTTGTTCAATCTCATCATACTTGTATGTAGTAGTCTGAAAGAGATGACATTATAATGAATGATGTTCACATGTCACTTATAGGCAGCACTAGGAACACATTTTTCAAGAGAAAATGTGAATTAAATTTAAAAAAAGAATAGACAGTCCTGACTAGGACACCAACCATGGATCCTTCGATTGGTCAACTCCTCCAAGTAGAAACATAGTACCAGACAAACATTATTTTGCTATATTTAATTCACATTTTCTCTCTTTGAAAATCTGGTCCCTAGTGCTGCCACTGTATATATATTTAACATATCTGCAAGCATTCACTGTTTTGGCACTTAGCTTCACATTTCTAGTTATGACATTATTAGATTTGTGGGTGTAAATAATTTGTCTTTTTTAAAATAAGTATTAAGGTTGTTATGTTATTTAATATAAATGAAATTCTTTAAATAAAAACTTTCCAAGTTGAGAAATATTTTCTAAGTGATTTTTTATTTCTTACACTTTTATGTCTTTAACTTTTAATAAAAACCTAACCTTCACATTTTTTCCAGCCATTCCAAAAATACATTCATCTCTATATTGAAAAAAGTCTGAATGTTGACCCTAACAGCCAAGAACCTAGAGCTTGGACTAATATGTTTGCTTCCTTCAACGAAGTTCTCAAAAAGACATAATTTTATTGAAGGGAATAGATCATGATTAAACACTTCAACTCTGTTATTTCTTATATTCTGTGATCTAAATCTGTGGGAGTGTCTGAAGTTACAGAGGAAATAGATACCTGCCAACAGACCAAATAGTTTTATTTTAAATCTCTAGATCTCACAGGCACTCCTATTACACAGCTAACACAATGAATTAGTTAAATGTAACCATTGGTAGTAAGAATTGGTTATAAGGTGACAATACCAGAAGTAAATCTTGTGAGACTATATCCAAACATAGGAGAAACTCAGTGAAATAGTATTCACTATGTGAAAATTCAATTTATAAAATATATATATACATTAATATCACAAATGATTACCTTTTAGCTGCAAAGGAATAATATAAATTAATTCTAATAAGAAATTCATATTCAAAGTAAAGAAATAAAGCACAACTGACCCTTAATTTCAGTGAGTTTGAGAACAAAATGGTAACAACCAGCTTTCTTTGGTATTGGCAACCATTGGCACGATTTATGGCGTGAATGTAATCATAACTTTTGTTTTATTTACAAAGATTACATCCACTCTCTTTGTTTGTCTGGTACACATTTTGTATGAGTTATTTCTTTCTTATATTAAAATATTCTAAAAAGTAGAAAATTTGAAATTTTACACAGTTATTCATAGTCGATGACAGTACATAAATCAATAAAAAAAATTAACCAATTAGTTAATCAATTAGTGTAATTAATTTTGTTTAAATAGAAAAAGAGAGTTAAACCTTGCAGAATGGAATGATTTTGCAATTCTTTCCTTTATATAACAATGTTTTTAAGTATTTTTTTTTTACAAAGCTGTTTGGTCAAAAGTTTCTACACGTTATTTCTCCCACACCCAGTCTCAGGTCAAGTTGAAATTTTGCACAATTACTTCTTGTTTCTGACAAAACAAGAATCAATTTTAAAATAACCAGTTAGTTAATTAACTATTGGTATTTCATTTTTTTGTTTGGTATCAAACAAAAGAAAGAAATTGTATTTGAATAATGATGATTGAATCACCATATTGATGAAATTATTTTAAAAAATCAAGCAAAACATAAAACTAAAATACTATTTAACTTTAGTTAGGCTAATATTAGAATATGCATCAACTCAAGAGAACATAAAGAAAAACATATAAAATAAAGCAGTGAGATTTAAAACAAACGAATATTCAAATTTGGAGTAACACCATTTGTAAAATCACAAAACTTTTGAGACATTTCATAAAAAAAGAATAAAAAGTAAAGTAGCTATAGGCCTAACACACAAAACTCTGAACCCTAATTTTTAAACAGAAAAACAAAACCTAATTTTGATTCAAAGAAAAAGGCACATTTCTTATTCCATACGCTAGAAGAAATTCGTACAATGTTCTCCTTCTTTCCTAGTGCCATTAGAGAATAGAATGGATTGTCTGAATCAGCCAGGAAAACCAACGAATTAGCAGAGTCTAAGTCTTTATTAACATGCATGATTAGATTGACACATGAAATGCGTAGGACGTAATTATCTTCTTTTTGAAGTAACGTCTGAAATATATAAGATAAGAAGATACAAGTTAAATTAGTCCCCTTGAGAGGAGGTATCCCTAGAGAAAATTGAGTTTTAGGTCTAGGATATTGATTTTTAACTAATAACATAATTAAGTAGATCAATCATTTTTCTTTACATTACAATCATTTTTAATGCTTAAATCTGTGTCTAAAACATGTTTTTTAAATGTTTTTGTAAGGTCTATGAGACAAAATCTTAATAAAATTTATACTTTAAACTCATTTTTCTCAAAATGTTAGTTTTTGCACATGTCATTGTGCTTTACTAGGAATTTCTCCTAAACTACTTGATAGATTTTGATGAAATTTGAAACACTTAAGGACATCATTAACTTTACTCGTACAATGATTTTTTTTCAATATTTTATTTACTTTTTTTTTAAAAGAATTTTTAATTAATATTTATCCTGTTTTTTTTAGGTATAAAAAATACTAAAAATTCAAAAATTTGTAAAAAATTTAACATACTTAAATCTTTAATTCTGACGTTGTATCAATTTAGAGAATCCTTTTTTCTTATCTTTTAATTCAATTTCATGTATTTCTGATCAATAGTTTTTACAAAATTCAGACTTTTAATTTGTATACAATAAACAATATGGCCGCCGTTACCAAGGCAACCATCATTCAAAAAACTTTTTTTTAGCATTATTTATTTTGGAATATCATTATATGTTACCATAACAAATTTCAAAGGCCTAGCTTCAGAAATAACAAAAATAAGATTTTCAGGGATACCTCCCCTTGAGGGGGCTTGAGTCCGGAGTTCTAATTTTAGTCGTACAACTTTTATTTTTTCAATGTATTTAAAAAGCGATCACGGTAACAGTTATTCACATACCCACCTTTTGCCCCCTTTCCCTTTGGTCCAAACAAGTGATATGTTTATACGCATTTAGAAAAGTTAAAGCATGATTTCGCGCTAAACAAAAATATTTTTGATCGCACAGGTTTATTATTGTTATTCAAGATCTTTACGAATTTAGCTACATGACTGATCCAAACTATTTCTTACTATTACACTTAAATTAATAAAATAATTTTTTTTTAAAGTATTATTTATGTTTTTCTTTTTTTAATATTTTCCTTGTTTAAAGAAAAAAAAAACGGTTCCCGGTCATTTCATCCCCGGTCACTTCATCCCCCGGTCATTTCATCCCCTGGTCACCTTCATCCCCAGTCATTTCATCCCCTGATATTTTCATCATCTGATCATTTTTATCTAACAAATTGTAATTTTAAAAATCATGAAATGAGCACTATTTAATGTATTCATTTTTTATTTAAATGACAAAATTGTAACACGTTAATGTTTAAAAGGAATTAAAGCAAAACTTATACAGGCGACATGATATCACGAGGATGGGTGATAACAAAATAAAACCTTATTTCAAGGCTAAAAATGACGCGCCCATGGTCAAGAAAGAGCGATTGAAAAATAAAATAAAGTGAAACATGGTCGTACTTCCACCACACCTTGGCCTTTGATGATAAGTTATCAGTGGCAAGATCATAACTATTCTAATCGCACTTCTATCTCTCAAAAGATTTCCACTACTTGCACCACACCTTCGCCTTTGATGATAAGTTATCAGCGGCATGATCATAACTATTCTAATCGCACTTCTATCTCTCAAATGATTTTTTACTACTTCCACCAAACCTTGGCCTTCGATCCGAATAATATTATGATATTACAACCCCCACATCCAATAGAAGCGCTATAGCTAAGTACACACCCAGATTTACAATATAATATAAGATTTCTCATTAAGAAAACAAAGTGGAAGAGGAAACACTATAAACGCATTAGTAACAAGTCATAAAATGTCAAATAGCATTCTACATAATCATATTTATATATAAAATATTTAATTGGGGATGAAATGACCGGGGATGAAGTTACCGGGGGATGAAGTGACCAGGGGATGAAGTGACCGGGAATGAAATGACCGGTCACCAAAAAAAACCCACCAACCACTTGTTTAGACAGTCGTTTGGCTTAGATAAACCAATACCATTATTAAAATGTATTTTTTTTTAATACTTTGAAGTTCAATTAGCACGCTTATTCGTCTCTTAAATAAGACAAGATCGATATCCCTCAAATTTTCTGAATTAATCCATTAATTCAATAATAGATTTTTTAAAGCCCTTAAATTCATTGGTAGTGTTTCGAACAATTGAGATTAGTAATTATTAGAGTTCACTAAATTAATTAGACAATACAATTCACGTTTTTTGTTGCTACATCTAATCGACAGTCTTTTTTTTTTCAGTTTAGAATAATGTAAGTTCTCATTTTTATTGAGTTGTTCAAATTCTGAGGGCAGCGTTTCTCAAACTGTGGGGCGCCCCCCCCCCTCGTGAGCGCTAGAAAGTCCAACTCAGGCGCCATTTTACTCTCATTGACATAGAGTAAAGTAGCTGAAAGCAGATGGTCTTTCAAAAAGACAGTTGTAGAGCTCTCACTAAGGCCGCGGAACATACATTTAAGGCCCAGAAGAAAGCCTTTAAAGAAGACAGCGCAGAAGACTTAAAGAAAACGTAAGAAGACTTCTAGCGGAAAACGGCTTTGTCTGCATGAGATGCAGGAAAATATGCAGGTTGCAAATGGGTCTGCTTAAAAAAATTCAGAAACACCACAGAGTATCAGAGTTCTTTTTAGCGCGCACATCAGTAGAGTCTTTTGTAGAAGTCAAATAGATGTAGATATCTTATTTTGTGATGTTCATGGAAAACTGGGAGGGGGCCCCAATAAAGTGCCTTGCCGCGGGCGAACGTTATGCTCACTACGCCCCTGTGTCAGACTGTCACTGATTCTTGTCTAGTACACACGTTCCTTCAATAACGTTCTACGGGTATATGTTTATATAGATTAAACTTACACTCTGCTAAGTCATTGGTTTTCCTGCCTGATTTAGGCAACCCGCCAATACACTGGTTGCAATATAGAAGAAAGAGGTTGTAAAAAGCCTATAATGTATATTACATTTCGATAAATAATCTACTCCAGCTCCTACAAACTACTTAATATCTTAGAGCTAAAGCGCTCAATGTTTTCTAATTGAACCTTATAGCAATGTCATAATGAGGTCAATAAAGAGTGAATTTGGTTCGGTAGATGTGCAGCCACTGTACAAAATTACAATTACTATCTACTAGCTCTTGCAATGTTCTTAAATGTCTGTCCAAAATGTGATTATTATCGATCGTTTCAATTATTAACGTTTTCGCTACATATGTCAATTGATGTAAGCTGCATTACCATTATTATTATTTTTATCATCATTAAAACTAAGAGAAAGGAAAGAAAACAAGTATATCCCCTGAAAACATTTTTGTTTGTACCAAGCCGATGATTAGCTATGACACATATAGCCTAAAGCCAAAAGATTCGCAGTAAAATTGAAAAATTGCCACGCCCATCAAAGAAATTCTGTTGACATCGAAAACAAAGACCAAGGAAGATTGCATATTGTTACAATTTGTCAATTTAAATACTCCGATCCTATGTGTAATAAATCGTTTGAAATACCTTTAATGTATAATTTATTTAACTACGAAATTGTATTTATGGCATTTTTACTAAAAAAGAAATTTACGAAAAGCTAAATCTGAACATTCTAGATTTTTATTTAATACAACTTGGTTGAAATAGATTTCAAACATGTATTGGTTAGGATTACTTTTACAGAACAGGTTGCTAGAATTAGACAAGATAATGGCTTGAACAGTTAAAGTCTCTAACATAGTCTCACAGACCTATACAATTTCTATGTCCATGGTCTCTAACATAGTCTCACAGACCTATACAATTTGTATGTCCATGGTCTCTAACATGCACGACTAGATCCACACAGGACGTAATTATTTGTTCTCTATTGAAGGAACGTCTGTAATGTATAAGATAAGAAGATAGAACTTAAACTTTTTGCAATCTTTTTTTATGCAACCTGAATTAGCAGTTTTTATTTCATCTTAAATAGGAATAATTTTGAATTCTCGAATTGCAAATGAGTAATTGAATACATCCTACGCAATAAAAGGTGTCCAGAAAGTGTTTAAAGGAAGTTTTAGTTTCCCATTAGTTTTTCATGATTTGGTTTGAATGCAACACCAAGCGAGATGTGAACCGATGATATTGGACAAACTCTACAAGAGGAGAATATATCTTATTTAACTGAATTAGTAACAAACCTGGGGAAACAATTCGAAATTCGCATCTTAATGTGTTTGAGAATATTTTTAAAGTTTTAGAAGAACTTCATGGTAATTCAAAATACATTATCTTTAATCATGGCGGAAATAAACAAATCCAAAGGCCTCGACGACCAGTACCAGGAGTTCTTCCACTGGGAGATATTTAGCCTAGTCAACAATGCCATCGTATGCACCTTAATCGGACTCTTGGGGCTGGTGGCCAATGTGATCAATATGATGGTCTTTGTTCGACAAGGCTTCAACAGTTCCATGAACATCAGCTTCTTCTCCATGGCTGTTTCAGACATTGTACGCATCCTTTCTGTTGAGTGGGCCAATATCTGTTTTAATCCTTATATTGAAAAACTGGAAGCATCTATTATGTTTGACTACGTGTTCTATATCACAGGCGGCTGGACTGTGGGCTGTGCCTGTCGTATCACTCTGCACATCACTCTGTATGTTACGGTGGAGAGATGTCTCTGCATCGTGTTTCCGCTGACCATAAGAAAATTTATCACGATCACAAGAACCAAGATAGTTATCATCCTCATTTATTTCACAAACGCCCTGACATTGGTGCCCGAGTATATGTCTGTCTATCTGACCTGGCTATATGACGTCAAGAGAAATGCCACAATACTGGGAGTTGGGTTTAGAAACAATGGATTGCAGACGAAAGGAATCACTTTCATGCTGCATGTCTTGTTAATCGTGATTGGTCTGTTCTGCATCGTCGTCATGACGACAGTGCTGGTGTTGCAGCTTCGACGTCAGAGAAAATGGCGGTTGAAGAACTCCAGCAACAGCCTTGCTAAAAATTCTCTGACGTTACGTGATAGAAGGTCTGCAGTACTGGTCATTGTCGTGGCCACTTCGGTAGCCATTTGTTACATTCCCATAGCTTCGCTTTCACTGGCCACAGTTTTCGTGCCAGATTTTTATGTTGGAGGAAAATACGTCAATTTTTTTAGAGACTCTTGGGCTTTAGCGTTTTTATCTGGCATAATTAATTCAAGTTCCACTATACTTATTTATTACCGAATGAGTTCAAAATATCAAGAGACTTTTCTGAAACTTTTAGGCCGTAATGTGCAGAATACAAAATCTGATAAATAGTTAATATAAACAGTGATTCAATGATAGCGTGAATGTGTCGGGGGCGCATTTTAAAGAGGGTCTTTCCAAATCAAGACAAAAGTCTCTGTTGGAGAAATTACGATGCGCAGGTTAAAAATACAAATGGGGGTTCCTGAAAGCGAAAGAGAGAGAGAGGGCCGCGAAATTTTATTGTAACAGGTACACTAGTTCACGGGCTAAAACTGTGGGTGGTGAGGGCCGAACGGAGCATCAAGTGGCTAGTGGCATCAAAGTATGGATAAACTTTCTCAGTAAAAACAACACATTGTACATGCATAAACAAAGACTGCTCTAGAAATGTTAACTACAAATTTAATAATTTTCGAATCTGATATCTCCAATATTAATTCTTATATGAAATGTAAGCTGTCGACCAGCTTGTATCAAATTAAATAAATGCATTATTAAATGCCCACATTCTTCTGATGTACATGTTACACGTTTTTACTGCATTGTTCAATTCACTCGTGTTATAAGAGGGACCAGGTTATGATGGTAGGTCCTACATTGTTTATTTCATTGTTCAGTGCACGGGTTTCATTTAGATATACGTTTTAAAATATAGTAATATACCTCTAGGCTCTAAATATAGAGTCATCATAGTATTACTTTACGTGACTAGATACGCTAAATCAGGTTTCTCTTATATTTTAAGAATATGCAGAAAAAAAATGCATATTACAAATATGTAATTGGATTTCCTCGGAGATAAATAGTTTTTAAAATATATTTTTTTTAAATTTAATTTCTTATTACCATATATTTTCATGGGAAATACGCCATTTTTGTTTTGAAGGATCAACACTAGATTATCTCCCATAAGTTAATTGCCAACTTTTTTTGTTTGTATTTTATCTTTGTTTCTAACAGCTATTAGATCTAATATTAAAATTCATTTAAAATGAAAGCATTAGAACAAAAAACTCTCTTTAAAAAAGTTATTGAAAAAAAGAAGAAACAACTTCATCAATTTATTATTAACATTTTTTTAGACCTTCATTTCAGTAAACACACTTAAAAATTCATAAGTTAACAGCAGAAGAACAAAAATCTCTTTAAAAAAGTTATTGAAAGTTTAATATAGATAACAACATGGTGGTCAGTAAAGGTATCTGGGCATCTAAACTATTACCACCATCATATTTTGTTTTTCGTTTCTCTGTAATTCATTTTAGTTTTAATCAATTCTGCAAGAATTTACTGCTTCTAGACTTAAGCGTTTGATGGAAATCCACTGGAGTGCTAGAAGAGGATCCGTCAAAAAAAAAAAAGGCAATAATTGTAAAAACTCTGGAGACACTCTGGAGACCAGACACTCTGGAGAAACTGACCAGTACAAATAATAGTCTTCTACTTGATCTACAGCCGTCAAATTGTTAGTTGCTATGCAGGCTTTTAATTTTCTAACCTCCCTTAAAAAGTGGCTTCAATGACTTGTAACAGTTTGTTCAGAATAATGACCTGTTGTGCTCTTGCGTTGTATAAACAAATATTGGCTAGATGATTCAGTCCCGAATATCGTCAGCGTGATTCCCATACTTCTGGCAATAGCGGTAGGCTAAGTGTGGTAACAAGTGGGCGAAGTTTTCCCAAACTAAATAGATCAAGAATTTAACAACTGTAACAGATCTATAACTCACTAAGTTTGCAATTTTGTTCATTGAACAATGGCTATTATATAAAGTTTTTTTTTTTTTTTTTTTTGGGGGGGGGGGCATCACGAGCTGCCGCACAGGGCATCAACAACTCTAGCTACGCCACTCGTGCGAAGGTTAAGTTTTTTTCTTCTGTTTCACAATTAGGAATTCTTTGGGCTGTCTTAGTAAGATTGCAGCGAATCTCTTGCATCAAGTCTATGTCTGTATTTAGACTTGATAACTAACAGGCTCGGAAGTCTCGCAAAGATAAGAAGTGAAAAAATCTCAACTAGAACGGAATGACTGCGAAACGTTAATCCAGAATCGATGGCATTGAAGAGAAATCATATTTAGTTGCATCGCTATTGATGTAATGATTATAGCAGTGTCTTTGTTGCCAATTTATGTAAATTCCAATGACTTTTAGTGACTCATTATGTAGCAAACATAAAAATTCAAACCGATATCCAAGCATTGTGAACTATATTCAACGTCTAGGGATTCAACAAGCTTGGTGAGAAATATTGGATGTGGAGCAGATATCTTTTTTCTGGACTACCTTTTCTATAATATCAAAGGACATATAAACTATTCTTCTGTTAAGTGTCATTTTGAAGTAACGTCTGTATTTTATAGGATAAGATATAAGGAAATTGCACTAAATTTATAAACGAATTCGAAAAATATCGTTAGGCCTATATATATATATGGAAATTGCACTAAATTTATTAACGAATTCGGCTTCTATCATAACTCTAACAAGGTCTTAGGCCGCTGACATTAACTCCTTGGTAATGATTATGAGGTTTGATAGCTCTTCAATACTGACAGCCAGCAAATAAGAAGCTTCAATGACTACTATGTTTCCATTGAGATAATGTTTCAAAAATCCTAGATCGAAATAATTCAAGTGTGTTGATTCTAATCATCTTATGCACAACTTTACTTCTTATAAATACTTTACAAAACAACGCCTTGTTTCAACTTTTTAAAAAATGTTCATGACATTTTTTGTAGTGTTAAAAAATCTCCATGTCCAGTCTAGGTCTAATCTATATATAAGTCTATGTGGTATCAGCATCAGCTTTAGTTCAGTTCACCGGATACACCAACACGTTGGCTATTTATAGTTTTTTCCGCCATGTATGAAAATCTCCAATTGAATGTTATTGTTTACTTACTTACTAATTTACTTTGTACTAGATTGAAAACAGAGGACAACAAGAAACAAGCAGTAACAACCCTGGTCTTATCTGATCAAAGTTCTTATCTTTTATCACTCATATATGTCAACATGTGAATTTATTTTTAACTTACAAATGATTTCTATAAATAGCATTGTTCATCATTGAGACCATTTGAAGAGTTTGATTGTGTGGGAGAGAGAGAGGAGATAGAAAAAGAGAGACAGACAGAGGGAGAGAGATAAAGAGACAGACAGACAGAGAAAGTGGCGAAGAGAGACAGACATAGAGATACATAAAGAGAGACAGACAGAGATACAGATTGAGAGAGAGAGTCAGAGAGAGAATAGGCAAGATTCTGCCAAGTCGACAAAAAAAACAACAAAAAAACTACAGGGATTACAAAACAACTTTCTACTTGACTCGCAATATTTTTCTAGTTAATAATAAAGTAACCTTCACATCATAACATGTACAACCTTTTTTTTCATTCCATTGCTGCGTTAATAACGTAGGTCTCTATGTCTGTATGTCATTCATTACTTCAAATACTAAGACTTGATTTTGTTTGATATCTAAACACTTGAAACCACTTGACATGGTTGAAGGTATATTCATATCTCTAAATAAAGACGTCACATCATTAAACAAAGATTTGACATCGCCTAAAAAATGACTTCACATCACCAAATGTTTCACATAAAAAAAAAAAGACTTCAAATTACCAAACAAATATATATAATTTACATTGCCGAAAAAAAAAACAAAAAAAAAACTCAACGTCAATAAACAACGATTTTTCATCACCATACAAATACTGCCCATAACTAACTATTAATTAACTCTTTCTCTCCTTTCTAATCGACGATACCATCGTTGATTTGACCTCATTTAATTAATGTTTAATTTTATAAACGTTATTTTGGGTTATAAAAAAAGAGCATGCATTTCCCTTTAACTCTACACCAAATACAACATTTTCTGATGACAAACAACAAAGCTATAGAAGCTTCATCATAACAATTTATTGAAATAGTAATGAGCAAAATGAAGAATTTCTTCGAAACGTGGACAAATAATAACCATGAGGTGCACAAAGGAACACATGTTCAAAACAACAATTGATTTTATTTATTATGAGCAACACCAAGTCAACTATGACCATCACCTAGTCAGCTTTGACTAACACAAACTCAACTATGACCATCACCTAGTCAGATCTAATAGTGGGGCCAATGTTTGATTGCATTCCACAGCATGGTGCCAGGACACTCGGTGCTTGAGCCAGGCATGTCTCGATGACCTCTGAGGGTGTATTCGCGCTTGATCTTGCCAAGCTGAACCCCGCAGTCGATCAAGTCTTTGACTGCTTGCTGTGCGGCTGCAGTTGGCATGTGGCTCGTGAAGGTACCGATCATACAGAAACCTAATAGACAAGAATATGCCACAGTGTTAGAATTTCAACTAATTATGTAATTCATTAAACATTTTAATTGCAAGAAACAAAGCTATTAAGACATTGAGAAACAACATTATACTTTACTGATAACGTACATTCCATTTAGTACAAAGGCTGGGATCACAGCAGTACAGGATGGAAGAACTCAAAGAGGTAAGACGTGAGGTTGCAACTAGACAGAATGGGTCAAGCAAGCCAATAGGGTCACTTTTCAGACACACCAAAAAGAACGAGCACGTGATGTCTTTGGATAAAACACCTACGGTCACGTGATATCCATGTTTGATTCAAATTAGGTCGTAAGATGGTGGTGCATGTGACTGAAGGAGCATTTGATTACGATTGGTAAATGCGGTCCATTGTGTGCCTATAATGCTACGACCCGTGAAATCTTTGATTCCCAATGTTGACAGTACCAGGAAGATTAGGAAATGTTAGAACACATTCTTTATAAGTGCAAGGTGCTCTCTTTGTCTCTCTCTCACTCTTTTTGTCTCTCAATCTCTGTCTTTGTCTCTATTTCTCACTCTGTCTCTCTCCCTTTGTCTCTCTCTTTTTGTCTCTCTCTCTCTCTCTTTGTCTCTCTCTATCTTTGTCTCTTACTATTTTCTCCCTGTCTCTCTTCCTTTTGTCTCTTTCTTTTTGTCTCTCTCTCTCTCTTTTTGTTTCTCTCTTTTTGTCTCTCTATTTGTTTCTCTCTCTTTGTCTCTCTCTCTTTGTCTCTCTCTCTCTCTCTTTTCTGTTTCTCTTCTCCACCTAAATCCTGTTTTTCCATCACAACATTTTTGTTTGAAACAAATGACTGAAATAGTTTAACAAATGACTGAAATAGCTTAACATTATTTGTAATATCGAGTGTTATTTGTAAATAAAAGTAGACGCTGGACAAGAGCTGTTTAACAAATAAATAGAAACAAGTACTTACCATAGCCAACACTGTTGTAGTTCAATGTATGGGCCCCTACTTTATCCCATCCACGGCCCTCAAAGACAGAACCGTCACCACCAATGACATAAGTGTAACCAATGTCAGGCCAGCCTGAAAGAAAATATTGCTTTGACATCAGGTGCCAGGTGAATAATTGTAAAATATTTTTTATCGAATTAAATAATCAATATTAATGGTTATTAATTAATTATTATGTGTGCATCGTTATGTGTTAATTTGTCTTGAATTAAAAAAACATATAAATATTTCATTCATGTAAAGGATTAGGAAGATATATATCATTTTTTTAAAATTATTTTTGCGTATGGTATTTAAAAACAGAACTGCTTAAGGAACATGCAATGGTATAACAAAGCAGAAAACACCGAACCGTGGGAGATGGGTGGACATAGAAATATAGAGGAGCAGATCTTAGAGACAAAGTGGGGGTGGATTGGTCACACCCTAAGAAATGCAAACAACAGAGCTAGACAGGCCTTAGAGTGGAACCCCCAGGGCACAAGACGCAGAGGAAGACCAAAAAAAACCCATGAGACGCAGTGAACTAGAATAACTAGATGACGCCGCGAGGAAAGAAAAGAGCAGGGGAGTCACTAAACTAGCAAAAGATCGTTGAGAGTGGCGAGTTTTTACTTAGGGCCTATATTTCCACAAAAGACAGATGATGATGAGACGGGCTTAAAGAGAAATGTCTTTTGATTTGTGTCATCAACCTACCACAATGTTTAAGGTGAACATTTTATTCTATTTCCTTACCGTGTGTGTCCATATGATAATTCTGGAAGATTTTCACTTGAGCCTGGCAAGTTGCTCTATCGTGACAGTCAGGTCCAGCTGAATGGTGGATGAAAGCGTACTGAACCGGGTTGGTCAGAAACCACTCACCATTAGGTTGTCTCGCCCCCCATTCAGCCCTTGTGATGATATGTGGACACGCCCCTGTAACAGCAAATGACACGTGTTACTGTAGTTTTGACTTGCAAATAAATGTCATATGTCAATGTGCTCAAGTTGGGTTTGTCAGTTTACCATTAGCTCTTTAAAAGTCTCTATTCGGAATGTATGGACATCTTTTAAGTATGACAAAAAGCAGAGAGTTGTATCTGCAACTGACCAAACCTACCCATGACACGTATACGGCCGGCTTTTTAAAGCGAAGATTGGAGTTCTTCGAGTTCATAGGATATGAGAAATGTGCTCATCTTATGGTTCCGCAAGGTTGTCATAGCCGGAAGTGGTAATGGATGTAAGCACCCCACTTCCTATAAAATGCTTCACTTTGGCATGCGTCTCAAATAGCCTCTGACAACCAGTCCAACTTCTGGCCTTCACGTGTGGCTCAGATATTGAGTCCGGCGGAGCTGTTATCATTAACAGAAGAAGGGGCAAAAGCGAGAAACTGGTGCCTTAACCAGTAGGCTTCGGGCAGGAGGGGCTCGTTAGCCATGGCTGGCTACCCACCTAGGAAAAGGAAAACGCTGAATTCAAACCTCTGTTGCCTTGCAGCTATACTCAATCATGGGAAAGGCTCCGGGAGTCTACTTTGAGGAAAAATCAGGAGCTGGCGACCCTAAGGCAGTTTGTAGCACCCAGTGCTACACCCTGGCAGAACCTGCGATGCCTCTGAACCCAAACTGTATCGGCACTGCCGTTCCTTTGGATACATCAGCTGCGTTGAGAGGGGGAAACTGATGTGTGGGAGACATCGTTCCAACCACAGCTAACTAATGCCCAGGCATTCATCTTATTTCCATCAGATGATCCATAGTCGCTTGGCGACTGAAGGAGGCCATATATATCGGAATATGACTGCAAACACTTGATCCTGATTTGTGTAATTGATATTAAAGAGAAATATTTTTTCTCTACATCGCTATAAATGAGTGCAATAAACTCTGTCTCCGAAACACCTACTTTGTGAATGAACTTCTAGAAAGTGTAAGCAGCAAGCGGGATGTTAGGTAGATTTGGAAAGTTGGATGAAATTTTGTGCGCATGCATTCATAAATGCTCATTCAGATTTTTTCCCCCTTTGTAATGTTCACTCTCATTGTCCTCATAGAGAGTAGATAAGTTTGGCAACATGCTAATTATTTTTTAAATTCAGTTTTTGTTTGCCAATTGGCCAATTCAGATTGTTTCAGAAATATCGAGCCATGTTACATTTCTTCGATGCAGTTAGCCGTTTAATTTCTTGTCATTTTTATAGCTGTGTCTTTGTTACTAATATTCGTTCATGAATCATACAGTAAGTTCCAATAACTTTCTATGACTCATTCTTTACCAAACTTTGAAATCCAGAACAACATAGTTTCAAAATTGAAGCACCATCTATGTTGACACCACTAATATTTTTATAAAATTTTATTTACTTTACCAAAAAACAACAACACATGTTTCTGTAATCATTTCGAGTTGCTTGCAAAAGAGAAACTTGGCTTTGAAATCGCGTCCATAAAGTAATGGTTACCCTGTCGACAATGCTCGGATGTTAAGTATCAAAATGACGTTGCCTTTATTTCGGCTACAGTGATTCGGCTTATAGAACTTTGTTACAAATAACGCACTGGGAGTTTTCAATTTCTGCTTAAACTATTGAAGTAAAACCAATCGACATTATATTTTCTTTTCTTAACGGTTATACGTGCTAGAACCATTGTCATAGGGTTTCCATAATGAAACTATTACCTTCAATAACATGTAGCCTACTCTTAAACGATGGTGTATTAATAACGTAAACGAAATGACTTATTAATTTCGCCACGACGTAACCATTGAAATAACATCTATGATTCCACACTATTGCAACGTTGTGGCATAAATTATTTTACATTAATTTAAACTGTTAAAAATAATTCTTCTGCTACATTGCAAATGTTTGAGATCATTCTGTTTCAATTGTCTAAAACGTCGATTCTAGAATGGCAATAAAAATAATTACTAACTTCCAATGGGAAAAAAGTTTGTACAATTTACATTTTTACACGTAAGGCAATAGACAAAATAGACACAAACTATCCATGTATTCGATGGTCTTAGCCGACCCCTGGCAAATCGTCAATCGACCCCCAAAGAGATCGCCATCCGCAGGCTGAGAACCACTGATCTAGACAATATATTTTAAAATAGAGCGTTAAAAAAATCACCATTAACACTGTAGGTCTGCAAACAAATGAGGGCGACAACTAATCCTAACATGGTTCTACTATGTAATCAAAACATAAATCACTGTTCTGTACCTTATATACAACACCATAGAATAAGTAGTTATTTATAAAGTAAAACACATGTTCTCTTTCACACGCAATTTTTTTTTAGTGATTCTGCTTTTCCTTGACCTATTTCTTAACGATAATTCCGATAGACATACTCGTTCATTGGTTGTACTTCAAAATAAGTATATTGTTCATACTTTTTTTTTTCAGAAAAAATTTTTTTTTCAGATTTTTGTTCAGACTTCAAATTTAAGCGCTGTTTTTAAATGTTATTTTTTGCCATGACCTTGGTCATGGAAAAAGAAAAACTAAAATACTTTTAAAAAAAAAAAAACTTATACAAAGTATAATTGTATCAATTACTTTGGATTAGTCATGTAACTAAATTTGTAATATATCTAGACCAACAACAATAAATCTGTGCGATTAGAAATATTTTGACCCAATGTTTTCGTTTAGTGCTATTTCGTGCTGTTAGCTTTCTCAATGCACTATGATCCTATCACTTGTCTCAATGCACTATGATCCTATCACTTGTCTCAATGCGCTATGATCCTATCACCTGTCTCAATGCACTATGATCCTATCACTTGTCTCAATGCGCTATGATCCTATCACTTGTCTCGATGCACTATGATCCTATCACTTGTCTCAATGCAATATGATCCTATCACTTGTCTCAATACTCTATGATCCTATCACTTGTCTCAATACTCTATGATCCTATCACCTGTCTCAATGCACTATGATCCTATCACTTGTCTCAATGCACTATGATCCTATCACTTGTCTCAATGCACTATGATCCTATCACTTGTCTCAATGCACTATGATCCTATCACTTGTCTCAATGCGCTATGATCCTATCACTTGTCTCAATGCACTATGATCCTATCACTTGTCTCAATGCGCTATGATCCTATCACTTGTATCAATGCACTATGATCCTATCACTTGTCTCAATGCACTATGATCCTATCACTTGTCTCAATGCACTATAATCCTATCCTATCACTTGTCTCAATACTCTATGATCCTATCACTTGTCTAAATGCACTATGATCCTATCACTTGTCTCAATACGCTATGATCCTATCACTTGTCTCAATGCACTATCATCCTATAATTTGTCTCAATGCACTATGATCCTATCATTTGTCTCAATGCACTATGATCCTATCACTTGTCTCAATACTCTATGATCCTATCACTTGTCTAAATGCACTATGATCCTATCACTTGTCTAAATGCACTATGATCCTATCACTTGTCTCAATGCACTATGATCCTATCACTTGTCTCAATGCACTATGATCCTATCACTTGTCTCAATGCACTATGATCCTATCCTATCACTTGTCTCAATACTCTATGATCCTATCACTTGTCTAAATGCACTATGATCCTATCACTTGTCTCAATGCGCTATGATCCTATCACTTGTCTCAATGCACTATGATCCTATCATTTGTCTCAATGCACTATGATCCTATCATTTGTCTCAATGCACTATGATCCTATCACTTGTCTCAATACTCTATGATCCTATCACTTGTCTAAATGCACTATGATCCTATCACTTGTCTAAATGCACTATGATCCTATCACTTGTCTCAATGCACTATGATCCTATCACTTGTCTCAATACGCTATGATCCTATCACTTGTCTCAATACACTATGACCCTATCACTTGCCTCAATGCTCTATGATCCTATCACTTGTCTCAATGCACTATGATCCTATCACTTGTCTCAATACACTATGATCCTATCTCTTGTCTCAATACACTATGATCCTATCACTTGTCTCAATACGCTATGATCCTATCACTTGTCTCAATACTCTATGATTCTATCTCTTGTCTCAATACATTATGATTCTATCTCTTGTCTCAATACACTATGATCTTATCACTTGTCACAATGCGCTATGATCCTATCACTTGTCTCAATACTCTATGATTCTATCTCTTGTCTCAATACACTATGATCCTATCACTTGTCACAATGCGCTATGATCCTATCACTTGTCACAATGCTGTATGATTCTATCACTTGTCTCAATGCACTATGATCCTATCACTTGTCTCAATGCGCTATGATCCTATAATTTGTCTCAATGCACTATGATCCTATCATTTGTCTCAATGCACTATGATCCTATCACTTGTCTCAATACACTATGATCCTATCACTTGTCACAATGCGCTATGATCCTATCACTTGTCACAATGCTGTATGATTCTATCACTTGTCTCAATGCAATATGATCCTATCACTTGTCTCAATACTCTATGATCCTATCACTTGTCTCAATACTCTATGATCCTATCACCTGTCTCAATGCACTATGATCCTATCACTTGTCTCAATGCGCTATGATACTATCACTTGTATCAATGCACTATGATCCTATCACTTGTCTCAATGCACTATGATCCTATCACTTGTCTCAATGCACTATGATCCTATCCTATCACTTGTCTCAATACTCTATGATCCTATCACTTGTCTAAATGCACTATGATCCTATCACTTGTCTCAATGCGCTATGATCCTATCACTTGTCTCAATGCACTATGATCCTATAATTTGTCTCAATGCACTATGATCCTATCATTTGTCTCAATGCACTATGAACCTATCACTTGTCTCAATACTCTATGATCCTATCACTTGTCTAAATGCACTATGATCCTATCACTTGTCTAAATGCACTATGATCCTATCACTTGTCTCAATGCACTATGATCCTATCACTTGTCTCAATACTCTATGATCCTATCACTTGTCTCAATACTCTATGATCCTATCACCTGTCTCAATGCACTATGATCCTATCACTTGTCTCAATGCACTATGATCCTATCACTTGTCTCAATGCACTATGATCCTATCACTTGTCTCAATGCACTATGATCCTATCACTTGTCTCAATGCGCTATGATCCTATCACTTGTCTCAATGCACTATGATCCTATCACTTGTCTCAATGCGCTATGATCCTATCACTTGTCTCAATGCACTATGATCCTATCACTTGTCTCAATGCACTATGATCCTATCACTTGTCTCAATGCGCTATGATCCTATCACTTGTCTCAATGCACTATGATCCTATCACTTGTCTCAATGCACTATGATCCTATCACTTGTCTCAATGCACTATGATCCTATCCTATCACTTGTCTCAATACGCTATGATCCTATCGCTTGTCACAATACTCTATGATTCTATCTCTTGTCTCAATACACTATGATCCTATCACTTGTCTCAATACTCTATGATCCTATCACTTGTCTCAATACTCTATGATCCTATCACTTGTCACAATGCTCTATGATCCTATCACTTGTCACAATACTCTATGATACTATCACTTGTCTCAATACTCTATGATCCTATCACCTGTCTCAATGCACTATGATCCTATCACTTGTCTCAATACGCTATGATCCTATCACTTGTCTCAATATTCTATGATCCTATCACTTGTCTCAATACTCTATGATCCTATCACTTGTCTCAATACTCTATGATCCTTTCACTTGTCTCAATACTCTATGATCCTATCACCTGTCTCAATGCACTATGATCCTATCACTTGTCTCAATGCACTATGATCCTATCATTTGTCTCAATGCACTATGATCCTATCATTTGTCTCAATGCACTATGATTCTATCACTTGTCTCAATACTCTATGATCCTATCACTTGTCTAAATGCACTATGATCCTATCACTTGTCTAAATGCACTATGATCCTATCATTTGTCTCAATGCACTATGATCCTATCACTTGTCTCAATACTCTATGATCCTATCACTTGTCTCAATACACTATGATTCTATCACTTGTCTCAATACTCTATGATTCTATCTCTTGTCTCAATTCACTATTATCCTATCAAGTGTCTAAATACGCTATGATCCTATCGCTTGTCACAATACTCTATGATTCTATCTCTTGTCTCAATACACTATGATCCTATCACTTGTCTCAATACGCTATGACCCTATCACTTGTCTCAATACTCTATGATTCTATCTCTTGTCTCAATTCGCTATGATCCTATCTCTTGTCACAATGCTCTTTGATTCTATCTCTTGTCTCAATACACTATGACCCTATCACTTGTCTCAATACACTATGATCCTATCACTTGTCTCAATACTCTATGATCCTATCACTTGTCTCAATACTCTATGATCCTATCACTTGTCACAATGCGCTATGATCCTATCACTTGTCACAATACTCTATGATCCTATCACTTGTCACAATACTCTATGATTCTATCTCTTGTCTCAATACACTATGATCCTATCACTTGTCACAATACTCTATGATCCTATCACTTGTCTCAATGCACTATGATCCTATCACTTGTTTTAATACGCTATGATCCTATCACTTGTCTCAATACTCTATGATCCTATCACCTGTCTTAATGCACTATGATCCTATCACTTGTCTCAATGCACTATGATCCTATCACTTGTCTCAATACTCTATGATCCTATCACTTGTCTCAATACTCTATGATCCTATCACCTGTCTCAATGCACTATGATCCTATCACTTGTCTCAATGCACTATGATCCTATCACTTGTCTCAATGCACTATGATCCTATCACTTGTCTCAATGCACTATGATCCTATCACTTGTTTTAATACGCTATGATCCTATCACTTGTCTCAATACTCTATGATCCTATCACCTGTCTTAATGCACTATGATCCTATCACTTGTCTCAATGCACTATGATCCTATCACTTGTCTCAATACTCTATGATCCTATCACCTGTCTTAATGCACTATGATCCTATCACTTGTCTCAATGCACTATGATCCTATCACTTGTCTCAATACTCTATGATCCTATCACCTGTCTTAATGCACTATGATCCTATCACTTTTCTCAATACTCTTTGATCCTATCACTTGTATCAATGCACTATGATCCTATCACTTGTCTCAATGCGCTTTGATCCTATCACTTGTCTCAATGCAGTATGATCCTATCACCTGTCTTAGTGCATTGTGTAGCATTTTGACGCAAAACCTCATGAAATTGTATTCGCAAAATATATTTTAGTTTTTTTTTAATGTTTAAACCATACAGACGGACGGGTGTTTGGACAAACAGGCCTCGACACGCACAAAACTAATAGCGGCCTTTTCCCTTTCGTGGGCCGCTAAAATGTAGGTACCGCTACATATACAAAAAAAAGTATCTAACTAATACATTTTGAAGAGATTTTAAGACATCGAACTGCACCACTATTGAACTAATTGAGAATAGGGAAGTATTAGTGAAAAACAGACACTAATCATGAAGTAAATGAGAAGATGCTTTTGAGATGTATTCTGTTCAACCAGACTCACTAGAGACACACTGCCTGATTTGACCCTGGTCATTTGTACAGCAAGATATTCTATTAATTGGAAAAAGTATTTTAAATCTTTTTTTATACTAGATCGTGATCTAAAACTAGATCTAGAGTAATCTACTTTTGTTTATCATATTTTATGCCTAATACTTACTGATAGATTATTACATCTAATAAGATTAAGAATCTAGATTCTAGATCTGAAGAATTAGATCGATACCAGACGAAATACAAATGTTTAATTTGTACGTGTATACTAATTACTAACAGTGCCAGATTTACGGAAGTGTATCTTTGAGACCCACCAGGTTCTTTTAAGTTATCTGATATAGTACAGACATTACTTCAAAAAAGAAGATAATTACGTTCTACGCATTTCAGGTGTCGATCTACTGATGAATGTTAGTCATGAACGTTGGTTTTCCTGGCTAATTCGTGTTTAATCATCCACAAATTAGACTTTAATTAGACTTTGGCATAGATTTTCTCGATAAGTTCGGCGCATTGGACGGAAAGTATTCTCCATAGAGACATGACTCAGGCAACGTCTGCAGCCTCATCTTAGCCGTTGTCCACTGTTCTGGGGTCTTCCATGAAGATGTGGAGTCAGCTTATAAGAGAACGTCCCGTTTGCCCTTTTCTTGTATTGGCATTCATGTCATTGCAACTCTTGGTGTATGTGCTTCATTTTGATGGAGAGCTTGTCCAATGAGCTTCATTCGACGCTCGGTCACCTCGACTCCCAGCTTGGCAAAGGATTACTTTGTTTGTTACCCGATATCTGTAACTGACTCCTAAAATCTGTCTTAGTCGGGTTTTTTTTTCTGAGTCACACTTAATATTTTCTCGATCTTGCAGAGGACTTCCATATCTTGTATGAATACTTCGCGTAATAATTTTAATAATACAAACAAAAAACATAAAACAAATACTTCAAAGCTTATACCCCGTGTAATTGTATCCATTAGTTTGGATCAGTCATGTAATTTGGTTTGTACAGAGCTAGACTCATAAAAATAAATCTGTGCGTTTAGAAATATATTTAGCAAATTATATTTGTTTAGCCCAATTTCAATGAGCTATGATTCTATCACTTGTCTTGACCAGTTTGGAAAAAAAGGCTGGGGGGGGGGGAGGAGGGGGGGATCTATGTGAAGGTTCCCGTGATCGCTTTTTAAATGTATTTATAAAAAAAAAGTTGTACGACTTGAATTCGAGCTCGAGGTCTCAAGCCTCCTCAAGACATTACACTAACCACTGTGCCAGAGAAATGCTTTTGAAAATATAAGGTTTTATAGCTATTGTTAGTTTAAAAATTTTATACGACGACACAAAGTATAAAGGGAACTTATTCAACTTATACCATCACATCAATCAAGTACAATTTATTTCGCTTTTTCGATGCCAAACAAAATAATTAATTACTAATAATTAATTAACTAACTGGTTATATTTTTGTATACTCTTGTTTTGTTAGGTACAATAAATAATTGTGCAAAATTTCAGCTTGATCCAAGACTGGGTGTGGTGGAAATAGCGTGTACAAACTTACAACCAGACAGACAGAGTGAATTAAAAAAAAAAAAAAACTTTATAATTAACCTTGAAATTCTACAGATTGGGATGTTTAGATTTATATTCCTACATGTATTGCACAGTACAATTGATATTGAGCTAATGAGAATAATATTTGTACGAATTGTCATTAAAATGGGACATGTTAAATTTGTAAACATTAAAATTGAACAAATTAGCCTTAAACAGTACATATTCCCCTGAAAGTAGTATCCTTAAAATGAGCAATAAAATAGCGCAAATCAGCATTAAAAAAGACTTCAACTAGTTGAAAGCATTGAATTACGTTGCACCAAGAACCTAATCATTGCGTTTAGTACCATACAATGTTCAATGTGAAAGCCAACACAAACTGTCTCTCTCTAACAAAGAAAACCAGAGAAGTTGTGAGCAAGTGGGAACCAAAGTTCCAACATCAAATGCCAAGCCCGAGTTCTTCTAAAAGAGGCTCTTCCCTGCTTGTCCCTCAGGTACATTGGAGATTTTTTGTTTGAACTTCAACGAATTGACTTTGTTTTGTTTAACATTTATTGCTTTATTTCTTTTTTTTAAATTTAAATTCCTTAAAAAAAAAACACATTCTAATGGCGCTTTTAAAGGGGTTTCTATTTCTATCGTTGTGATTGTAATATAATTATTTCAGAAAAAGAGACGATTTTTATTTTCATACCAATACATTGATTTTTCTTTTGCCTTTTAAAAAAAAAATCTAGACAGTTATTTAAA
This sequence comes from Biomphalaria glabrata, assembly GCF_947242115.1. Classification (NCBI taxonomy): domain Eukaryota; kingdom Metazoa; phylum Mollusca; class Gastropoda; family Planorbidae; genus Biomphalaria; species Biomphalaria glabrata. Next base: position 36,582,632 of record NC_074714.1, read on the forward strand.
GATTTAAAACATCAAAAATATTTGTTCAGATTTTGTAAAGTTTTATTTATTATTTTCATATACTTATTTGGATTTTAAATAATGCACTTTTTTTAACGTAGTTTCAGGAAAACTGTCACGTCAACTGTTACTGTCTATTCCTTAATGTTCCAATTTTCTAGTCTATTTTCTAGTCTATTTTCTAGTCTATTTTCTAGTCTATTTTCTAGTCTATTTTCTAGTCTATTTTCTAGTCTATTTTCTAGTCTATTTTCTAGTCTATTTTCTAGTCTATTTTCTAGTCTATTTTCTAGTCTATTTTCTAGTCTATTTACCTTAGTGTTCCAGTAAACAGGTTTATTGATCCAGATCTTACAAACCTTCTTACACAATCTTCACGTGTAATGCTGAAGTGAAACTATGCTCTAAATAATAAAAGTATTTATCTTGTGAGCTGTCGTATAATTTCTTTGCTCTTGTCTTGCATTGTTATGTGTGATGCACAATTATAAAATACATTATAATAATAATTGATATATTATTACAATCATTAAACGACAAATAGCAAACAATGGAAAAATACTACTGCAAAAAAAAATAAAAATAATATTACATAGGGAGTTTGTCTTATAACACAAAATCATAGCCCCCCCCCGAATCCGCCCATGGACAATGAATATTCAAGCCATATTGTTCTTTTGATTGTTTAAAGTAATAAAATTGCAAAGAATTTTACTTGGCACTTCTTTTCAATTGAAAAAAAAAATGGGCAACCTATTATCAATAATGTGACCTTTTAACCTTTTGGTAAGAAAACGAAATGAAATAAAAGTTGTGCGATGTCAAAGAATCTCTTTGGAGTTTTTGATTGAAAACAAACTTAACTTTCGATATTGAGATTTCTGATTAATATTCAGATTTTTTTTTCCTAAATGAAAAATCATCTTTTCAATTTCTTTTTTTAGTTTATTTCTGTATAATCGTGGTAGACCGACAGTCAGACAACACAAAACTAAAATCACCAATGGGCTTGTGTTTGGAAACAAAACTGTTCATAGCTTTCATAAAACAAAAGTGACACCAAAACTTTTGCACAATATCGTGAGATCGTATTTTCTATAACTTTTTTAGTTTGTCAGATGTGAGTGTAGCAGACGGCGGACGGACGGGCAGACAGACCACACAAAACTTTCGGCCACTTAAAAAAGTGTTGAGAACAATAGATCTAAGTACTTCTGTTGCCACTTTGTAATTCAATTCAAGTTCTTCATTTGTTATTGTCTTGTAAATAACTCAGTTGTGTCTATCTTTTAATTAATAGTTGACACATAAACATTGCTTTGAATATTTGTTTCTAGGATAACAAAATCGCTCGTCTAAGAAGATCTATTTCTGGCATGATGGATAGGTAAAGTTTATAGAACTATCATTGTAGGTTTCAAGTATCTTTGTATAAGACAGACAGACCGATAGATATGTGTGTTTTTTTTATTTTGGATATTAGAGTGTACTATGTCACATGATCACGCAAAGCCGTTGTCCGGGGGGGGGGTAAGTTTTATAAGTTTAAGTTTTTGAAGTTTTCTTTTCGTCGTCTGCGCCTTTCGTTAGCAGGGATCATCATGTGTTTATCTAATGAGTATCAGGTGACATTCGTGAGCGCTCACCAGCTGTCTCTGTCAGAGTCCCTCTGCTGCTATCTGCTAACCTCTTTACCAGTGAGAGCATGAAGGTGCCTTATTTGATCTTTATATCGCTTCCAGGGGCACCTCTTTACGCACTTCTCCTCTAAGCTTGAATGCGGTCATCCTACATACTGGATAGGTATTCCATCCAGCGCAACTGTCGAATTGTAGGTAGTTCTTCTATACTGACCCCACAAGCCTCTGGCTGAATATGGGTATTTGTGAGATAGTCTAGGCAGCGTATGCCCATTATGGAGAGAATGCACCTTTGATGGAATCGTTTGAGGAGCACTAGAGAGCTTCTGGAGAGCACCCAAGTGTCCCAACCTTACAATAAATTGGTGCACTGTTTTGTAGACATTAATTTTCTTTGGTAAGGGAAGAGGCCCATTCCGCCCTACTTTCATTTGAAGGTAACCAAAAGCGCTGCTGGGCTTATTCCTTTTCCTGAGGTTGACAGATAAACCAAACGACACATCAGCCTTATTAAATTCATTGATTGCAAGATGAAGCTCCTGTTCGGTGTGCGCTATTGATAGATAGAAAGATAGAAAGAAAGATAGATAGATAGATAGATTGATAGATAGATAGATAGATAGATAGATAGATAGATAGATAGATAGATAGATAGATAGATAGATAGGTATATAGACAGACAGATAGACAGATAGATAGATAGATAGATAGATAGATAGATAGATAGATAGATAGATAGATAGATAGATAGATAGATAGATAGATAGATAGATAGATAGATAGATAGATAGATAGATAGATAGATAGGTAGGTATAATATTATCTTTCGTTCCTACAGAGGAAGTACAGAAGAAGAAGCTCGATGTCTGATCACTGAAATGACAATAAAGTAAGTTTATTTTTTAGATAGATCTTCCTAATACTTACTTCTACTCCTGAAACCAAAAAGGAATCTAAATGGATGGGGACAGCCTCTTGCATTCACCTCAGAACCCACAAATGTCCCCGAAAAAAGTTAAAACAAATATATTTAGCTCTTCTGTGCTATTGTGGGTTTGGGGCTGAATTGTATAATTCTGAACGCTTGCTTCGAATTTCGATGAAGACTGGGATTTTTAACGTTTTGAATTTTTAGGACACCCCCGATTTTTCCAACTCTAATCGATACCTGACATGCATTAGGGAAGTAAAGGCGGTTGGTCTTTGTGCTGGCCACATTACACTTTCGTTAGTGGACTTTTAAAACCGATGACCATTACATCATTTGCCCTACAGACCGCCCATTGCGAAAGTTTTTGTTTACTTACTTTTTTTAAAATTTTATACAATTCTGCACAATTCAACGATTAACCAAAGATATCTTTCTAAGACGACTCATTGCTTATAGTGTCATCGGTTCCAGTCTAGAACGTGTCTAGCAATGTTGTCTGCTGTTCTTCACATTGTATACTCAACCCAGCGCTATTTGATTTCTTGCAGTTTTGTTGGGAGACTTCAGTATGAGATTTTTGTGCGGCCATCTAACACCAATTAGATCTATATATAGCGCAAGCATTTGCTAATGAACGCTATGCGATTGTCTGCTATCACAAAGCTTATATTAACTCACTCTGTCTGTCTGGTAAAAAGTTTGTACACGTTACTTCTCAGACACCCAATCTGGGATCAAGCTGAAATTGTGCACAGTTAATTCTTTTACCTGACAAAACAAGAATCAATAAAAAAAACAATTAGTTAATTAATTTATTATTTTATTTGGTATCGAACAAGGGAACAAAATTGTAATTGACTGATGTGGTGGTACAAGTTGAATTAGTCCCATTTATATTTGAAACTAACTATAGATAACTATAAAACCATCTATCAAATGGCGGGTGCTGTGGTCGTTCACCTTCTAGTTTTATAAATTCATTAAAAAATAATCGTGATAACATTTACCCAGATAAGCGATTTGAACCCCCTTCAGTCACCCCATCTCCTTTCTCAAGTGGTCCAGACAAGATTGTCCGATGTAATTGAGTGTTATTCTTTCTCGGAATGGGGGGGGAATGGATTGGCGAGGTAAAAAATGTTCCATTGTTGTTTGTTGTTATCTAACAATGTATTAATTATTAAGAAAAAAAATGTCGTAGTCAGCCGTTGTGTATCGATAACTAAATTGTTTATTAAATTTAAAGTTGCATTAAGTTTATTTATAGATTATCTAAGATTTGCTTGTGTTTTTACGTAAATCTAAATCTAGACTTTAAGAGTTCTAAATTAGCAGTCTAAATCTAGATCTAGTTCTAGAAGTCTATTCAATGAAAGTGCCACTAAAACAATGACATACATGAAAGCTCTGGCCTATTGGATAGAGACTTAGGTTCACTGAGTTGACGGTGCTGGAGCATGAGTTCGAGACCCGGCTTGACCAAAATGTTTTCTTCAATAATGTCTTTTGTTTACATTTCATTTGAATTTGTATAATGGAGGTACTGTCTTTTTTTTTAAAAATGTATTTTTTCTTGTTAAAGACTAGACCTACCTAATAAACACCCGATTTTGAAGTAATAACATCCATTCAACATATCCCAATGTTTGTACTTCACACGATTAAATAACATCAATTCAACATATCCCAATGTTTGTACTTCACAAGATTAAATAACATCCATTTAACATATCCCAATGTTTGTACTTCACACGATTAAATAACATCCATTCAACATATCCCAATGTTTGTACTTCACAAGATTAAATAACATCCATTCAACATATCCCAATGTTTGTACTTCACACGACTAAATAACATCCATTCAACATATCCCAATGTTTGCACTTCACACGATTAAATAACATCCATTCAACATATCCCAATGTTTGTACTTCACACGATTAAATAACATCCATTCAACATATCCCAATGTTTTTACTTCACACGATTAAATAACATCCATTCAACATATCCCAATGTTTGTACTTCACACGATTAAATAACATCCATTCAACATATCCCAATGTTTGTACTTCACAAGATTAAATAACATCCATTCAACATATCCCAATGTTTGTACTTCACACGATTAAATAACATCCATTCAACATATCCCAATGTTTGTACTTCACAAGATTAAATAACATCCATTCAACATATCCCAATGTTTGTACTTCACACGACTAAATAACATCCATTCAACATATCCCGATGTTTGTACTTCACACGATTAAATAACATCCATTCAACATATCCCAATGTTTGTACTTCACACGATTAAATAACATCCATTCAACATATCCCAATGTTTGTACTTCACACGACTAAATAACATCCATTCAACATATCCCAATGTTTGTACTTCACACGATTAAATAACATCCATTCAACATATCCCAATGTTTGTACTTCACAAGATTAAATAACATCCATTCAACATATCCCAATGTTTGTACTTCACAAGATTAAATAACATCCATTCAACATATCCCAATGTTTGTACTTCACACGACTAAATAACATCCATTCAACATATCCCAATGTTTGCACTTCACACGATTAAATAACATCCATTCAACATATCCCAATGTTTGTACTTCACACGATTAAATAACATCCATTCAACATATCCCAATGTTTTTACTTCACACGATTAAATAACATCCATTCAACATATCCCAATGTTTGTACTTCACACGATTAAATAACATCCATTCAACATATCCCAATGTTTGTACTTCACAAGATTAAATAACATCCATTCAACATATCCCAATGTTTGTACTTCACACGATTAAATAACATCCATTCAACATATCCCAATGTTTGTACTTCACAAGATTAAATAACATCCATTCAACATATCCCAATGTTTGTACTTCACACGACTAAATAACATCCATTCAACATATCCCGATGTTTGTACTTCACACGATTAAATAACATCCATTCAACATATCCCAATGTTTGTACTTCACACGATTAAATAACATCCATTCAACATATCCCAATGTTTGTACTTCACACGACTAAATAACATCCATTCAACATATCCCAATGTTTGTACTTCACACGATTAAATAACATCCATTCAACATATCCCAATGTTTGTACTTCACAAGATTAAATAACATCCATTCAACATATCCCAATGTTTGTACTTCACACGATTAAATAACATCCATTCAACATATCCCAATGTTTGTACTTCACACGATTAAATAACATCCATTCAACATATCCCAATGTTTTTACTTCACACGATTAAATAACATCCATTCAACATATCCCAATGTTTGTACTTCACACGATTAAATAACATCCATTCAACATATCCCAATGTTTGTACTTCACACGATTAAATAACATCCATTCAACATATCCCAATGTTTGTACTTCACACGATTAAATAACATCCATTCAACATATCCCAATGTTTGTACTTCACACGATTAAATAACATCCATTCAACATATCCCAATGTTTGTACTTCACAAGATTAAATAACATCCATTCAACATATCCCAATGTTTGTACTTCACACGATTAAATAACATCCATTCAACATATCCCAATGTTTGTACTTCACACGATTAAATAACATCCATTCAACATATCCCAATGTTTGTACTTCACACGATTAAATAACATCCATTCAACATATCCCAATGTTTGTACTTCACACGATTAAATAACATCCATTCAACATATCCCAATGTTTGTACTTCACACGATTAAATAACATCCATTCAACATATCCCAATGTTTGTACTTCACAAGATTAAATAACATCCATTCAACATATCCCAATGTTTGTACTTCACACGATTAAATAACATCCATTCAACATATCCCAATGTTTTTACTTCACACGATTAAATAACATCCATTCAACATATCCCGATGTTTGTACTTCACACGATTAAATAACATCCATTCAACATATCCCAATGTTTGTACTTCACACGATTAAATAACATCCATTCAACATATCCCAATGTTTGTACTTCACACGACTAAATAACATCCATTCAACATATCCCAATGTTTGTACTTCACACGATTAAATAACATCCATTCAACATATCCCAATGTTTGTACTTCACAAGATTAAATAACATCCATTCAACATATCCCAATGTTTGTACTTCACACGATTAAATAACATCCATTCAACATATCCCAATGTTTGTACTTCACACGATTAAATAACATCCATTCAACATATCCCAATGTTTTTACTTCACACGATTAAATAACATCCATTCAACATATCCCAATGTTTGTACTTCACACGATTAAATAACATCCATTCAACATATCCCAATGTTTGTACTTCACACGATTAAATAACATCCATTCAACATATCCCAATGTTTTTACTTCACACGATTAAATAACATCCATTCAACATATCCCAATGTTTGTACTTCACACGATTAAATAACATCCATTCAACATATCCCAATGTTTGTACTTCACAAGATTAAATAACATCCATTCAACATATCCCAATGTTTGTACTTCACACGATTAAATAACATCCATTCACCATATCCCAATGTTTGTACTTCACACGATTAAATAACATCCATTCAACATATCCCAATGTTTGTACTTCACACGATTAAATAACATCCATTCAACATATCCCAATGTTTGTACTTCACACGATTAAATAACATCCATTCAACATATCCCAATGTTTGTACTTCACACGATTAAATAACATCCATTCAACATATCCCAATGTTTGTACTTCACAAGATTAAATAACATCCATTCAACATATCCCAATGTTTGTACTTCACACGATTAAATAACATCCATTCAACATATCCCAATGTTTTTACTTCACACGATTAAATAACATCCATTCAACATATCCCAATGTTTGTACTTCACACGATTAAATAACATCCATTCAACATATCCCAATGTTTGTACTTCACACGATTAAATAACATCCATTCAACATATTTCAATGTTTTTACTTCACACGATTAAATAACATCCATTCAACATATCCCAATGTTTGTACTTCACAAGATTAAATAACATCCATTCAACATATCCCAATGTTTGTACTCCACACGATTAAATAACATCCATTCAACATATCCCAATGTTTGTACTTCACAAGATTAAATAACATCCATTCAACATATCCCAATGTTTGTACTTCACAAGATTAAATAACATCCATTCAACATATCCCAATGTTTTTACTTCACAAGATTAAATAACATCCATTCAACATATCCCAATGTTTTTACTTCACACGATTAAATAACATCCATTCAACATATCCCATATCAACATATCAACATATTCAAAATATAGAATCAACATTTTGTAAAATTAATACCACCTCAACATCCCTAATAATAGGCAGCATTTACAGACCACCAAATTCTAGTTTAGAATACATGCAGGAACTATGTAATCAGATTACTACACTTAAAGAGACAAATAAAAATGCAGTTTTTTGGATTATGGGTGATTTCAACCTACCTGATATAAATTGGAAAACACTAACCATAGATAAACATCAAAACCTTAAGGACATAAATGAGCTTTTCATAGAAACTTTACACAACCTAAGTTTAGATCAAATCATTAAAAAGCCAACTAGATTAAACAACACATTAGATCTCTTCTTAACCAACAGACCTGGATTAGTAGTTGATTATGAAATTATCCCTGGTCTATCAGACCATGAGATCATAAAAATACACAGTCAGATAAAAGCAGTAGCCAATACAAAACCCAAAAGAAAAATCTTACTCTGGAATAAATGTAACCTAACACAACTACACCAAGCTGCACTAAACTTTCAACAAACATTCTTATTAGAAAAAGACATTAACCAACCAGTCGATGACCTCTGGAATTTCATTAAAAACCATCTTAAAAGCATAATAGAAAATCATATACCAACTAAATACACATCAAACAAAATAAATAAATGCTGGTTTAATAATAGACTAAAGAAGCTTTGTAAACAGAAGGAAAACCTCTATAGAAAATTTAAAGAAACTAATGCAGAAAGAGTTTACAAAAAGTATATAAAAATTAAACACTTAACCCAAAAAGTAAGCAGACAGCTGCAGAGTGAATACATAAACAATGTAATATCTAAAGATAACAACAAAAACCTTTGGTCATACATTAAGTCTAAGAAAATGGAAACAACAGGCGTAGCGCCATTAAAAGATGAACATAACATAAAACATAATGATAATGAAACTAAAGCAAACATTCTAAACAAATACTTTGCATCAGCATTCTCAGCCCCAGGAGACAAAGACATATTACTGAATTTGAACCAAGTAGACAACATAGAAGATATAGTAGTACAAGAAAATGGAATTCAAAAACTATTAGCCAACACCAAACCAAATAAAGCTTCTGGACATGATGGTATTCCAGCTAGATTACTCAAAGAACTAAGTAATGAGCTAGCCCCAGTGTTCAAAATACTCTTTCAGGCTTCACTTAACCAGGGCAGAGTACCAAAGGACTGGAAAGAAGCTAATGTCACCCCCCTATTTAAAAAAGGAGAAAAATGTGACCCATGGAACTACAGACCAGTATCACTTACCAGCATCACATGTAAAATCCTAGAACACATAATATGTAGCAACATCATAAACCACTTAGACAAACATAATGTCCTCACACCATACCAACATGGCTTTAGGAAATATAGATCATGTGAAACACAACTAATAGGACTAATTGATGATTTTTCAAAAGGTTTAGATAATAGTGAACAAATAGATGCTATCTTACTAGATTTTTCTAAGGCTTTTGACAAAGTTCACCACCATAGTTTGCTTAAAAAATTAAAATATTTCGGCATTAATGGTCCACTGCATCAGTGGATTAAAGACTTTCTGATAGGGAGAGAACAAACTGTAATAATAAATGGCTCTAAATCAACACCGATAACAGTAAACTCAGGTGTACCTCAAGGTACAGTCTTGGGTCCACTACTATTTTTAATTTACATAAATGATTTACCAAATTGCATTAGTTCAGGAACAAAAGTCAGATTATTTGCAGACGATTGCATAATATATAGAACAATAAAAACAACACAAGACACAGATATTTTACAAAGAGAATTAGATGAATTACAGAAATGGGAATCAAATTGGAGCATGTCTTTCCACCCAGAAAAATGTCAGTTGTTAAGAGTAACAAAAAAACTAAAACAAATTAATTCCATTTATCTTATTCATGGCAAACCAGTATCACAGACTAAAAACGCAAAATACCTAGGTGTTATAATAAATGAAAAACTATCATGGAATCCACATATTGATGAAACTACAAAAAAATCAAACAAAGCATTAGGATTTATTAAAAGAAATTTCTATAAATCAAATAAGAACATAAAACTAAAATGTTACTTAACCTTGGTTAGGCCAATAATAGAATATGCATCCTCCGTTTGGGACCCCTCAACTCAAGAAAACATTAAGAAACTGGAACAGACACAAAATAGAGCAGTGAGATTCATAACAAACGAATATTCACATTTGACTAGAGTAACACCTTTAGTAAAATCACTAAATTTAGAAAGCCTTCAGGACAGAAGGCTCAAAAGTAAAGTAGCAATCATACATAAAACACTGAACCATAATCTTCAAATACAAAAACAAAATTTAATAAAATACTCTGAAAGACACAAAGATAAAGGCACATTCCTCGTCCCATATGCTAGGACAAATTTGTACAAATACTCCTTCTTCCCTAGTGCTATTAGAGCATGGAATGGGTTGCCTGAGCTAGCCAGGAAAACCAGTGACTTGGCAGAATTTAAGTCATTGGTTAATATGCATGACTAAATGCATGACGCGTAGGACGTAATCATCTTCTTTTTTGAAGTAACGTCTGTATTATATAAGATAAGAAGATCCCAATGTTTTTACTTCACAAGATTAAATAACATCCATTCAACATATCCCAATGTTTGTACTTCACAAGATTAAATAACATCCATTCAACATATCCCAATGTTTTTACTTCACACGATTAAATAACATCCATTTAACATATCCCAATGTTTGTACTTCACACGATTAAATAACATCCATTCAACATATCCCAATGTTTGTACTTCACAAGATTAAATAACATCCATTCAACATATCCCAATGTTTGTACTTCACACGATTAAATAACATCCATTCAACATATCCCAATGTTTGTACTTCACACGATTAAATAACATCCATTCAACATATCCCAATGTTTCTACTTCACACGACTATTCAGATCGTAATGAGATTTTGCCTTCGTTTTCTCACGTCCCAATGTACTAGGAATACTACTGGTTTATTATATAACTATTTTTTATTTACACCTAGAGACTCAGTGATATAACAATAATTAACAAATTAAATGTTTTTATCGATGCTAGCTATGAATTTCTAGTTCGCCATTGACCACACCGAAGATAAAGTTATTGAACAAATACACCCTTTATCACATTTTTGAAAACTACATGCATCATACTTTGTAACACTGACTAAGTGAAACATTGTAACACAGCATAAATCACATTTTTGTAAACTGCATAACACAAATTTTAAACACTGGCTATAGGAAACATTTCTACACAGCACAAATCACATTTTGAAAACTGCATAAGTCACATATTGAAACACTGAATATATAACACATTCCAATTTCTGTATAAATCACATTTTTTTAAAATACTGACTTAGAAATATACTATAACACTGCATCAACCACATTTTGTACATCACATAGATGACTTCTTTTGACAAAGCTTACATCAACTCAATCTCCCTGTCAGTCGGTATGGTAAAAAGTTTGTACCAATTATTTCTGAAATTTTGCATAATTATTTTTTTTTATCTGACAATACAAGAATCATTTTTTAAAAAATTAAACAATTAGTTTATAAACTATTGATTATTAATTATTTTGTTTGGTACTTTGAACAAGGGACAGAAATCTTACTTGACAGATGTGATGGTGTAAGCTGAATTAGTCCTTTTGAGGGCTCGAGCCCTGAGTGAACATTTTTATACATTTAAAAAAAAACGATCATGTAAACATTCACCAAGATTCCCCTCTTCTTCCCTCCAAGTATTTTTTAAATGTTTTTTTTCTTGTTTACTTTTGATTCACCAGAGAAAAAGAAATGCTCCATGCTTCATGGACTCGAGTTTACGGTTTGACGGACGCACAACGTAAGGCCTCTGGGATCAAGCTGCTGTCTTGGTGAGTAAAGAAAATACTTTGAAAGGTTTCAACACAGAGACAGGACAAAGTACAAGGGCCCTAACTCTCTCTCTCTCTGCCAACAAAAACGTTAAAAATAACTGTTTCGGTAATAACATTTTAGGGTGAGCGAAGCTTATTGGGCTGAATTTCCTTTTTTTTTTTTTTTGGGGGGGGGGGGGGGGGGGGGAGGGGAGACACAAAACCAGTTAAAATCTAAAACTTTGGATCTAAAACTGAAACATTAGTGACGGATACCACACGGCTCGTCCTCTAATAAGAATCACACACACTGCCTTGTTCAGCATTTGTTTTAGTGGGGGATTTTTGTGTGTGGTCAATATTCTATTCTCTTTTGAAACCCTGAGAGAAAATGTCAGCCATACCTTTTCTTTATTGATGTATGTATTGTCATCGCATATGAATAATTCTGCAAAATTTCAACTTGATCCGAAAATTGGTTGTGGGAAAAAAAACGAGTACAAAACATAATAAAGGAAATAACTCCACATAAAAAGCTATATCTCTCAATTAGTATTTATTTTCCTTTTCGATACCAAACAAAAGAATTAATTATGATTAATTAGCTAAATGGTTAATGTTCTGGGTAATTTTTTTTTATTGATTCATGTTTTGTAAGGTACAACAATTAATTGTGAAAAGTTTCATCTTGATCCAATAATGGGTTTGGGAGAAAAAATGTACAAAAATTGAACCAGACAGAGTGAATTGGAATAAGCTTTGTAAAAATGGTTCGAGTGCTGGATCATAAATCGCTCTGGCCGGCCTCCCCGTGGTGCAGACTGACCAGGCCTAATAGAGCTATTTTAGCACACTCAAGAATGGCCTCTGTCCAGCTGGTTCATGTTTCGACTTACTGCCCCTGACTTTCTTATTTCCGTTTCGACAGGTTTGGGAAGCCACAAGTGCCTTACACAGGGTTTCTGTCCTGGGCTTTTGCAAGAGGAAGATTTGAGGCCCACACTCACAGGATGATCATGAACACCGATAACTAGGATATCTATTACTGTTGCATTCGACGTCTCAAGAGACAATCTTTTCCCTTTGCAACTTCTTGTATGACTAAAGAGGTCAATCCCTGATACACAGCTGCGGTCGCAGGTTGGGCATCACCAAGTGCTGTTGCACTTTCACCCTTCTTTCAACTTCTTTATGAATGGCATCTGAACTACGGAACCCTTCCTTTAGGATTGCTTTGTATTTGGATCTATCTAGTGCTGTTAGTGTCGATTTTTAAGAGCTTCATGTCGCGTTTGCATACATCAGTATACCTTAAAAGTGGACGACCAGCGGCTCTCCTGCCTTCTGTTAGATCATACTACAAAATGTCTTGCAGAATTCACTTTTGGCATTCTTGGAATTGACCAAGCCAGCTAAGGCATCTATTGTTGATAACAGCGCCATGTCCTGACACCCTGCTCACCACAGCACTTCCTGTTTGGTAATTTTATCTTGCTTTTTTTATTCAAAGAAAAACACCTTAGGCTTTGTAGGTGGAAGGCAGTGCTTTTATTGTGACGGTAGGCACCGGTATGGCGTACCGGCACCTTTCTCAATGTGTGGAAAAAATTATTACATTTCTAGTATTTTAACTTTAATTATTAATGTATTAGTAGTTAAATTTAGGCAATCCATCACTGAGTACCGGCACCCATATTTTTTTTTTTAAAGCACTGGTGGAAGGTATTTATTTTTTTTCTGCCAATTTTCCTAGCAAATGTATATATGGCTCATTCTGGCCCGGAAGACAATGGATGCGTCCAGATGAGTCACATAAGATTTATTTCCCTTTCTATTAAAAACAAAATTTAGTTAAACCATTTGATTGCCTAATAGGTTAATTTTTCAATTGATTATGTTTTGTTAGGAACCATGAATAAGTGTGTAGACTTTCAACTTTTCCGACAATGGGAAATGGGAGAAATAACGTGTTATAAGTTTGTACTCGACAGACAGACTTCGCATTCCCCAAAGTAAAAATGGTTCAAGGATCAGAAACTTTCTTCAAAACTTTTCTTTTAGACAAAACAGTGTTTACTCCTAGGTTTATGAAATACACTTGATATGTTTAGGTTATTGGACCATGTCCCCAACATGAGGTCCAGAATCGTTCTCAAGCAACCACCCGACCAGAACGAAGATCCTCCTGTGATGTGCCGCTGGTTTATCCACCTGAGCGTCGCGGTCCCCAACACGATTGACGACATGGTCAGGCATTTGAAGGATCCCATAGAGTTCAACAATTACCTTGGAAACATAGCTAGATACCATATCGACCAGGAGCCGCCTGTTACCGTCCAGTATTTTAAGGTAAATGAATTAGTTTTATAGAAACATATACACTGAGATTTTTTTGTCTTTGGAGATAGACAGGAACACTTCTACTGACTATAGCAAAGACAGACAGACAGACTTTATGTGGTCCAGGACTTTAAGATAATGTTTTATATGTTCCAGGATTTTGAGACTATGTTTCCCCTCTACGTCCAAGCTTTGCTTGAACTGCCAAGCAACTCTGATGAGATCATTCTGTGGAAAAAGTTGTTTGGCCTGCTGACCAGGAGAGTCCAGCAAGAGAGTATTGCCGCAGGTCTCGACGAGAATCCCAAAAAAAGATGTTGTGTTATCTTATGATGGACACTCGTGTCTGTGTTTGTATCGGGGAAACCTTTTAACAAATGAGAACACACACCATTTACGTCTTCGTTGAGGCCCAACACATTGACGGCCAGTATTGTATTGAAAAACAAATTGTTGATCATTTCTATGACGGGGCTGTAGTGTTTGTCGATGGAATATGGCGATTGCTATGGTAACTAGTGTACTAATGTTTTAGACTGACTTTCTGTTGGCAGGATCAACATTTTCTTTTAAAATTCCTTATTTCAATTTCTGTATATTAAGTATTACCAGCTCATACATATAATTAACTATTGAATTTACGCTATTTACGCTATATATAATATTGAGGCATTGTCTGAGTTGAAATGTCGATTACAGACTTTTATGTTGCTATGATGATGACCTAATAGTTTGCTATTAACTTTCTAAATGACGGCGTTGTCGTCTGCTCGGGAACGTTTTAGTTCTAATTGTCTGTCGGGCATCATAGCTATTTGTCATAAGTATTTATATAAAAATATTTATTTAAAACTTATACGTTCAGACAGAGTGTTCATTTTATTGGAAGAAAAATTCCAACATACACACAGCTAGGTCTCTCATTCCATTCAAGTAAATCTTCAGCAGACCAGGCAGCATGACGAGATCAGTTGTAACTGCTTTGAGAAGATGATTAATTATTTCACTAGTGTAAATAATATGAAATCATGGTCATGACAATGTTTTTATTAATGCACTAATTTGTTTGATCTTTGCTTTTATAGTCTCTATATTCCATACTCAATACATGTTACAGCCTTGTCATCTGTTGGTCCAAGACTGTAATAACTTTTTATTTGTATTTTATGTAGAAGAGGAAATTGAGCCTTTTAATAAATGGAAGAAACATAATTTTGAAAATGTATTTTGTTTTCTATTTTCACTTTAATTTTTAGCGGCCCCAGTAGGAAAATCGCTATTAGTTTTGTGAAGCTTTGTGAAGATTGTCTATCCCTCTGGGACATGTATACGAAATTTCATGCGAAACCCCCGTGGGTATTTTGGGCTTTAATTAATTTCCCCTTAAAGACCTTGCGATCTTTAGGATAGATGATGAAAAGGTCATCTGTTTCTGTGGCCCACGGTTAACGAGAATGTTGTGGTCAGCACAACGACCAACCGCCTTTACCTTTTCCACAACTAATGTCAGGTACCCATTAGAGCTGGGTGCACTCAGATGCGCCCTTAAGACCTGAAATTAAAAACCCCAGTCTTCATCGGGATTTGAACCCGGGAGAAAGATAGATGGAATGATAGATAGACTAAATCTAAATATACTTTTCTACTAAGCCTATTATACTATACGTTTTAGTTTACCGAGTAAATTAATTTGTTTGTTTTTTCTTAAGGATGCACTATGTTCATCACTAATTTTACGCATTTTAAAAACAAGATTTAATAATCGGGGTTTAGTGTTATTTACCGCAGTGTATTGTAATAACGGGGAAATATTGTCTCTCCAGACGAAAATGCCATTTTCGTTTTAACAACATAATGAGGGAGGTAACTTTTCAAGATATGCGTTACTCGTACAATGGGTAAATACAGCATTACCTCCCTTAACAATCCCCTTACTTCAACTATCCCATGGGGAAATGGGCCCTGGCGATAAATTACCTGATAACGATGGACATCCATTCTTACCTGTTCTTACAGTATGTACAATTTTGATCTGTCTAACTACGTAGCTATCTATTTATCTATCTATCTATCTATTAATCTATCTATCTATCTATCTATCTATCAATCAATCTATCTATCTATCTATCTATCTATCTATCTATCTATCTATCTATCTATCTATCTATCTATCTATCTATCTATCTATCTATCAATCTATCTATCTATCTATCTATCTATCTATCTATCAATCTATCTATCTATCTATCTATCTATCTATCTATCTATCTATCTATCTATCTATCTATCAATTGAGGTTTGATGATGACCACTTTCGTCATTCACGTGACTGTTAGACTGTGGTCTCTAGTCTCAATGATTACAAACACAATCTTATTTATACTGAATTACTTTTAATCATTCCACTCCGTTGAGACAGCCGTACGGAATAGAGGCCCTGTGTTGTTAACTGTTCGCTTAGTATGTAGTTCTACAAGGGATGTACAAGGAATGGAAGCTCAAAGTAAAACATAAAATACGTTTTAAAAAAAGACAAATCTCTTTAATAGAACTTACAGTGAGATTTTTTTCGGCTCTAATTAACAAATAAATATTAGATTAAAAAAAAAAAGAACATTATTTACACCGCGGCATTACAAGCCTGCCTTCACAGATTTTCTAGCCCTCCATTTCTGTAAGTCCCCTTTAGGTTTAACTCTTTCATCCTTCACTCGAATGGCCCGCAAACCCTATTATGGAGTAATCACAAACATTTCTTAGGCTCATCCTTTGTAGTCTTCAGATCTACCTTCTAACCTGCCTTTTAACCCCCCCCCCAAACTATTTTTAATGAAACGCCCCTGCCCCAATACTTTTGGCCCCTTGTAGATTCAGTGGAACAGCCAGTTGTACAATAAAAGGTCCATTCTATTCTTTACTTTTTTGTTTTGTTTTGTCAGTTATGGTCCTAAATCTAGAGCGGCACCTTATTTAGAGCAACCCCTCTGTACACGGCGTACTATACACCCACCCTCAAAACAACAACAGCAACAATACGTTCACACACTCGTACTTTGAATAGGCCCCGCCCTTCACTGTGACAATTTAGTTTTTGCTCTAGAATTAAGGACTACTTGTAGACCTAGGTTTAGTTTTTGCTCTAGAATTAAGGACTACTTGTAGACCTAGGTTTAGTTTTTGCTCTAGAATTAAGGACTACTTGTAGACCTAGGTTTAGTTTTTGCTCTAGAATTAAGGACTACTTGTAGACCTAGGTTTAGTTTTTGCTCTAGAATTAAGGACTACTTGTAGACCTAGGTTTAGTTTTTGCTCTAGAATTAAGGACTACTTGTAGACCTAGGTTTAGTTTTTGCTCTAGAATTAAGGACTACTTGTAGACCTAGGTTTAGTTTTAAAATTGTTCTACACACACGCCCGCTTTTATACAGATGTGAAAACACATTAGATAATCACAATGATCTAAGGATAGTCCCTCACATGCACTCTGACAAATTATATGTGAAGAAATATACACAAATAACAAATTGGAACCAGAAAAAAAAGTTACCCACCAAAAATGTGTTAATATTGTTCATATCAGCACATCTTTTTCCTAAACATTAATTTATAAAACTCTTAAATAATATACAACAACCACGTGCATAATTACCAGAAGACATAAAGTCTGTTCAAGATAAATATCTTCGAAATTCCTCTCAAATATTAAATAGACAGAGAGATAATGCCCTATTTACTATAGCCTATGTTCTATTCTACTCAAATCTATTTATTTAATTCTGCTATCTATCTATCTATCTATCTATGCATCAACCTAGGCCTATATCTATTAGTATCTATCTATCTATCTATCTATCTATATATTTATCTATCTATCTATCTATCTATGCATCAACATAAGCCTATCTATTTATCTATCTATCTATCTATCCATCTATCTATCTATCTATCTATCTATCTATCTATCTATCTATCTATCTATCTATCTATCTATCTATCTATCTATCTATCTATCTATCTATCTATCTATCTATCTACCTGTTTGTCTGTCTGTCTATCATCTATCTATCTATCTATCTATCTATCTATCTATCTATCTATCTATATATCTATCTATCTATCTATCTATCTATCTATCTATCTATCTATCTGTCTGTCTGTCTGTCTGTCTGTCTGTCTATCTATCTATCTATCTATCTATCTATCTACCTGTCTATCTATCTATCTATCTATCTATCTATCTATCTATCTATCTATCTATCTATCTATCTATCTATCTATCTATCTATCTATCTATCTATCTATCTATCTGTCTGTCTGTCTATATACCTAGCTATCTATCTATTCAAGTTTTACTTGTAACAATCGATGCTAGACCAATGCAATGCTCCAGAGTCTGCACGTGTCGCAGTGAGCGGCTATAACACTCACGTGCACATTTCCCCTGGGCTCTGAGAGTTCCTGGCCTCTCGACACCATCGATAAGCATTACATCTTCCTGAGCCCCCGGAAACGATGTGGGACAGATATAGAAGAGATTATGTCCATTGATTTCTCAGGCGCTGGTCAGTGGGGCCACCGTGTGACATGAGTTGAACCCGAGGATTTGTGTCAAAAGGATGGACACCTTTGATTCATTAGAAAAATACTATTTTGGGAAAACAGTGCTTTTGTTTGTATTTATATCTAGGTTAAGAAATATTAAACCCAGAAACCAAGGCCAGTGAACTTGAATGGAGTAAATTGTATTCTTCTAGTCTAGGCGGCTTAAGATTGTGAAGGCCCGAAGGCTGTAGTTTTATGTGCCTGTTTACATAGCTGATCACACTCATCTGAAGTGCACTGTTAGGAGAAGGCTGAATTATACACGTTTAAGGATTGCTTGAGATAAAGATAGTTTAAGGCCTGGTATTTGAGGACAAACATTGTGGATTAAATAGTTGTACATGTCACATGGTTGAAATGTGTGTGCGTGTGTGTGAAATGTATTGCACAGGATAGTGGATGATATTTTTGTCTTATTGTTTACTTCCTGGAGTACGCCAGCTGTTTAGTTCTTTAATGATTTGACTATAAACTTTTAAAGGTAAGTTTAGGTTGAATTAAGCTTCCTAACAATAATGTATGTGCGTGCGTATCTTTTTTTTTTTTGTTTGCTAATTTTTTTTATCTTTCAATAAACTTAAAGAAACTTTAAATTTACTCAGTTATCGCATATTATCGGTACATTATGACTGACTACGCCATGTTTTTGTTTTTTTAATTATTGAATAATTCCAATGATAGGCCTTTAAATCTTAGAAGACTATACGCAAAATTATCCTGAGCATTAATTTCATAAACTCTAGAATCAATAATGCCGTACATTCGGAAATCCCCGAATGCTGTATTTCTTTGAAGAACGCGGTAGTCCTTTCAAAACCTATGTTGGCTCTAGATCTAAGTCTACTTCTTAAGCCAAATTTACATTTATTTATTTTTTACTTTGAAAAATTATAACGGTCAAACTAGAGTTTTCCATGTGGCCAACAAGCTGGTAATTCTTTTCTCAGCGATATACATCAACTGTTCATTTCTAGGATAGCCTAATCGTTAGAGAAGTTTTTGAGATCAGACATCGTGTCCAGGTTCCATGCAGGTTCCACGAAGTTCTGAATTGAATAGAGGTATTGCAATAAAAACAAATTAACTTGTATATCAAAGATCCGTTTCAAAATCTAGAAGTACTCAATTGGTGTCAAGCATGTAGCCTATATTTAAACGAGAAATCTTAACTTTGAAAGCATATAAGAGTATATTTTTACATCTAATGTAGAGCCTACTTTATTTTTTATTCATTCAATATCATATAACCAAAAATAATAATGATACAATTTGTTTTTTTACTAGCCGGATATGACCCGCGGCCTGCGGGCCTTAGTCTGGGTATTACTGATCTAGTGGACTGAATTTAGGTCTATGTCAAACATGGCGAATTCTACCTTATTATTTTTTTTTTATTTTGCTACTAAAATGAAAGTAGAGTGTGAAAATAGGTTTTCCAGTTTAGCCGCAGTATTGATATCAAGTATAAAATACTGTGAAACCGGGTTAACACGCTTTGTTAAAAAGTTTCGTCCTTTAATAAATATATATTTAGTTTTTTTTTTATTTTTTATTTTTAGAGCCATCCGGTTGTGGGTGGGACATTAAACATACACTGCGACATGATCTAAGGGACATTTATGCCAAGTTTTATCAAGATACATGTCGTGCGCATCTGGTAGGGTATTTTCGTTTGAGCACCATAAGGTCTTATTAGTTCTGTTTCTAAGGATGCGCTATATTGGTGTCATTGTTCTTTTGTTGTGCCTTGAGATGAGTCTCTTTGTGTTCTCTTGGTCTGCCTTGAGATTGAGTTATCCGTGTGGTGTTATTCCCCAGTATTGGGTAAGTTAGTTTATTTTACTATCTTCTACATGTCGTAGCTTTACAATCGGTTCTTTAATAATCGTGAAAATGGCGGTATCAAAGGAGTGTGTATTTTTCTTATCTAGGGACGCAGGCTTGGGACTCTGCTGGAGTCAAGTCTGAGTTGTAGGCTTGGTAGTTGACTATTGCCCGTGGCGTTGGGTTGGCGTTGTGAGGCCTGATTGACTATGGCACTGAGATTAAGGTGTGCTATAGCCCTTTGAATGTAATCTGTAATTGCCATTGATATTTATTCATAATGTATGCCTCATAATATCATATATATCATTAACTCATTAAACCTTTGTTGTTATATGCAATATTGTTATTCACTAGTATACGTTAATATTTGGTTTATTCGTTCCTAGATATTTATTGCATAAATTGATTACTAGACTGTTAGGGGTGCCCAGGCAGACGAGCCAAGGCTAAATTATAACCCCGGCATAAATTTAATAAACACTGTTCAGGTGGGGAGCCCGGCGGAGTACATCATACCCTAGATGAGCGCGAGGACAAAACACACCTGACAATACATACATATATACATACATATATACATACATACATACAAACACACACCTACTTTCTACTTTCTATGTTAGATTAGGGCGGCTACTAAATCTCTACCGGCTGAATCAATAAGGCGAAGCAAACAAGAAGCCAAGTGGTGCAATGCCAACCGGTCGGTCGAAAGTGGCCAATGAATTAATAAAATGATTCGTTTTTTTTTCTAATGTATTGAAATTTTAGTAATTTTACTTAGCACCCATTGTGTATTTATCTTTATTAAATTATCATTATGGCATAAAAGATAATAACAGAATTGGAATGTTTTTTGGTAAATGATTTGTTTCACAATGAATGGCTCAATTAGCATTTTTTTTAAATCGGGAGATGGCCCTTGAGTTGGCCTACGCTACTGCTACTGTGTAGACTAAGACCTTTGTAACATTTAAAGTAAGTCATTGACATTGTTTACACTCGGCACTCGGCACATTACATTTTTGTTTATGCTATGTAGTTGAAATCTTTCTTTTGTATACTTAAAGGAATAACTCACTATAATACTCAGTATGCTAAATCTATTTCGTTACTAGCGGTGGGATTGCCCGCTGTACACAAGAAAGTCTCTGTATTGACATAATGTTGTAGCCGAGACTAGTCACGTAGCACATTCACACCTAGACCTGGAACGCCTGATACAGCCTAAATAGAAGGTCTTGTGACGGAACCTTTCAGCTGAGAATGAAAAGTCTCATCGAGTTTTTTTCTAGTGTGCGGATTAAGTATTAAACTCAGCTCTACACTGCCCTGTTAAATAGCGGACACTATAACACGTTAGATCTGAACATGTTAGATCTGAACTTGTTAGATCTGAACATGTTAGATCTGAACTTGTTAGATCTGAACATGTTAGATCTGAACATGTTAGATCTGAACTTGTTAGATTTGAACTTGCTAGATCC
This sequence comes from Biomphalaria glabrata, assembly GCF_947242115.1. Taxonomy (NCBI): domain Eukaryota; kingdom Metazoa; phylum Mollusca; class Gastropoda; family Planorbidae; genus Biomphalaria; species Biomphalaria glabrata. The sequence goes on from NC_074714.1 coordinate 36,604,744, forward strand.
GAGCTTGCTAGATCTGAACTTGTTAGATTTGAACTTGCTAGATCTGAACTTGTTACATCTGAACTTGTTACATCTGAACTTGTTACATTTGAACTTGTTAGATTTGAACTTGTTAGATTTGCACTTGTTACATCTGAACTTGTTACATTTGAACTTGTTACATTTGCACTTGTTACATCTGAACTTGTTACATCTGAACTTGTTACATTTGCACTTGTTACATTTGAACTTGTTACATTTGAATTTGTTAGATTTGAACTTGTTACATCTGAACTTGTTAGATTTGCACTTGTTACATCTGAACTTGTTACATTTGAACTTGTTACATTTGAACTTGTTACATTTGAACTTGTTACATTTGAACTTGTTACATCTGAACTTGTTACATTTGATCTTGTTACATCTGAACTTGTTAGATTTGAACTTGTTAGATTTGCACTTGTTACATTTGTACTTGTTACATTTGAACTTGTTAGATTTGAACTTGTTAGATTTGAACTTGTTACATTTGAATTTGTTAGATTTGAACTTGTTACATCTGAACTTGTTAGATTTGCACTTGTTACATCTGAACTTGTTACATTTGAACTTGTTAGATTTGAACTTGTTACATTTGAACTTGTTACATTTGAACTTGTTACATCTGAACTTGTTACATTTGATCTTGTTACATCTGAACTTGTTAGATTTGAACTTGTTAGATTTGCACTTGTTACATTTGTACTTGTTACATTTGAACTTGTTAGATTTGAACTTGTTAGATTTGAACTTGTTACATTTGAATTTGTTAGATTTGAACTTGTTACATCTGAACTTGTTAGATTTGCACTTGTTACATCTGAACTTGTTACATTTGAACTTGTTAGATTTGAACTTGTTAGATTTGAACTTGTTAAATTTGAACTTGTTACATCTGAACATGTTACATTTGATCTTGTTACATCTGAACTTGTTAGATTTGAACTTGTTAGATTTGCACTTGTTACATCTGAACTTGTTACATCTGAACTTATTAGATTTGAACTTGTTAGATTTGAACTTGTTAGATTTGCACTTGTTACATTTGTACTTGTTACATTTGAACTTGTTACATTTGAACATGTTACATTTGATCTTGTTACATCTGAACTTGTTAGATTTGCACTTGTTACATTTGAACTTGTTAGATTTGAACTTGTTAGATTTGCACTTATTACATTTGAACTTGTTACATCTGAACTTGTTAGATTTGCACTTGTTACATTTGCACTTGTTACATTTGAACTTGTTAGATTTGCACTTATTACATTTGAACTTGTTACATCTGAACTTGTTAGATTTGTACTTGTTACATTTGAACTTGTTACATTTGAACTTGTTACATTTGAACTTGTTACATTTGAACTTGTTACATCTGAAGTTAGATTTGCACTTGTTACATTTGAAGAACTTGTTACATTTGAACTTGTTACATCTGAAGTTAGATTTGCACTTGTTACATTTGAACTTGTTACATTTGAACTTGTTACATTTGAACTTGTTAGATTTGCACTTGTTACATTTGAGCTTGTTAGATTTGCACTTATTACATTTGAACTTGTTACATCTGAACTTGTTAGATTTGCACTTATTACATCTGAACTTGTTACATCTGAACTTGTTAGATTTGAACTTGTTAGATTTGCACTTATTACATTTGAACTTGTTACATCTGAACTTGTTAGATTTGCACTTGTTACATTTGAACTTGTTACATTTGAACTTGTTACATCTGAACTTGTTAGATTTGAACTTGTTAGATTTGCACTTGTTACATCTGAACTTGTTACATCTGAACTTGTTAGATCTGAACTTGTTAGATTTGCACTTATTACATCTGAACTTGTTAGATTTCAACTTGTTAGATTTGAACTTGTTAGATCTGAACTTGTTAGATTTGTTGTTGAACTTTGTAAAATGAACAAAGGTACTTGACTTCTATTGTCACAAACATCTGCCACTCTTCTATAAACGCTGAGGTGTTATGTCCGATTTTGTAAATATCCTAGATATTTTGTTCTTAACCCTAGTCTTGAGATGAGTGGATGTCATTAAAGGACGCAATGATCAACAAGATCTAATCCTGCTCTGCGACTAATACAATGTCTCGAGACAAAGTATGTCAACAAGTTTCACGGATGTGGTTTTTGTTTTAACATTCTAGTCCTGTTGATCTCTTGTTCAAAATGTACTGGATAATAATAGCTATGTAGTCTTTACTTTATATCAGGGCCGGCCTTAGATAATCTGAGCCCTAGGTGAAGTGAATTTGGTATCCCTAAATAAAATTAAAAAGTAAAAATTATACAGCAAAAAAAAACAAATTCGCAATTTTATTCAAAACCTAGGGTACTCCAACAATACCTTTGAGGACAAGTTTCGCTATTTCTTCTCTAAAAATAGTTTTTAGAGTCCTGTGCGAGGCCCCCACCGATTTGGGACCCTATGCCTAAGGCCGGCCCTGTTTATACATAAGAAGAAGATAGGTAAAATTGTTTATGTACAATATGAAGGGACCAGATGCGTTGACTGCAGTCGTGGTTACAATATTGTGGGAGGGCTTCGGCAGACATATAAATTGAGATTACACTGGACTAGGGTTTACAAATGTACTTGTCCATTTTGTATTTCTAGAAGCTTGAGACACACTGCCAAAAACAACGAGATGGAGATCTAGCTATAAGCGAGTTTCATTGAGTTCAACTTGTCTGCGCTCTTGAAATAGACATAGTCTGGTCTTGACCAGATATTTTGTCCGGGATGTCAATATCACGTGGTTGGCTCAGCTAAGGGAACTAATCCTGCCTAAAAGGGAAATAATGAGGTCGGATGTTTAATCGGTAGATCTAGTAAACAAAAAGCACAGAAAGAGTATAATTAGCTTTAGGTATGTTTTATTCCATAAGCAAGAATGTTTATTATGTATTAGCCTACAAATAATGTTATCAAAGTTCACACGACAGAAAACATTAACCCAGAGACCTATATATATTATATGTAGACTGGAAATGGAGATCTACATCTACACTACAAAAAATATTTTAATTTTTTTTTTTTTTAAAGTTGAAACAAGGCGTTGTTTGTAGGGTAATAATATGTAATAGTCTTTTTCAACCCAAACCTATGTAACATATAATTTAATATTTAGATCTTGATCTAGTAATTTAAACCATGATTGAACAACGAAATAAGAGTACTCTCGTCTCATAATTATTATTTTGCCATTGTTAGATACATAAAAACAAAATCAATTTATTGAAGTGTACATAAGATGACTAAAATCAATAGACGTGAATTATTTCGATCTAGGATTTCGGAGTGTTATCTTAATGGAAACTAACAGGAAATTACTTTATTTCATGAATTTGCGTGAACATATAGTTCTGTGATTAATACATATATTAATATATATAGGTCTGTGAGTTGATCCATCGCGGATAAGAATTTGTTTCCGTTTTCCAGTCTAGATATACTATTTATATAGGTCAGTGCATTAACCATTGTTTAGAGAGTTTCTATAATTTTTGTCTTTATTGGTGCTTTTCACACTAAAAGTAAATCGCAAGACTCTACTCTTTGTTTGCACTTCGATTTTATAATACTCCGTTACCTTTAATTAAGCAATAAAATTCAGTAAGAGAGATAAAGAAGACAAAACGATATGAAGAAATGTGGTGGAGATTTGATATAACCTAAAAATCCCTGTTGCCAAATAAATTATAATAATTTATTTTGTGCTTCTAGCGAAGGCGCTTAGAAATAGTATTCTCCAGGGCTAACCAATGCTTCCCTCTACACCGGATACAATAAAAAGCTTGCAATTTATGGATTGGTATCTATGTATGAAAATGTTCAATGGAAATTAGATCTGATTAATGTTAAACTGAGTGGATTAAGAAATTTCCTCAATAAATCTCAATTAATATAATCACAGCCTGGTATGGAATTTAACCCTCTTTATAGCAAGGAGGACAGGCGTGTCTACAGCCCAGCGGACTCCAGGGGTTCCCACAATAGAGAAAACAAATCCATATTTCTACATGTCGTGTATTGTACGTTTGCAACTTTACCAATGATACTTTAAATCTTACAGTTGGTAACATAGTCGTGGTTTCAAAGTGTTCGCTAATAGTGTGTTCGTATTCTCCTAGTATACTCCGGATTTACTACATTGCGTGAACGTTAAAAAAATTTTTGTTACTAAAATATGCATATTAAATAATTGTATTTTTTTTTAATTGAAGGAAAATTAAATTGAATTTTCAAGTACTATCTTTTATAATACGGCATGTTTTAGTATTTTTATTACACTGTTTCTATCAACCCACTCTCTGTCTGTGTGGTAAAAAGGTTTGACACGTGATTTCTCCCACACCCAGTCTCGGATAAAACTAGAAATTTTGCACAATTATTTCTTTTACCTGACAACATAAGAAACAATTAGTTAACATGTAAAATAGGTCGAGACTATAGAAACAATAGATAGCTATACAATCTTCCATGTTCATAAGCCCTCTAAGCATGTTTGTAAAATGTTTTACAGGCTTCGGATGTTCCTTCAGAGTTGAAGAGTTTACTTCCTAATCCAAACCTCCCGCAGGACGACGGGGGATGGGAGCGGGCAGGGTTTGAACCCTCGACCGTCGATAAATCCGAACGACAGTCCAGCGCGCAAACCGCACGACCAGGCAGCACTCTACTAGCAAAGTTGTTACCGTGTTGGCACTCAGTCATGAGTTCGAATTCAGGTCTCCCCCCCCCCGACCTTTTTTTTGTAAATGCTTTTTTATTGTTAGTCTAGAATAGTCTAGATCTATATATATGGCTCCTTTTGTCTCGAAAGGCAATGGATGCGCCCAAATGAGTCACTGGTTTTGGCTTAATCTTGAGACGGGGCAGAATCTGGTGTGGCCACACCAGTCTAGATCTATTACACATTTAATTACATAACTGATCCAAACTAATTGATACATGTACGCTTAATATAAGCTTTGTTTTTTTAAAGCATTTTTCTTCTTTAATAAGTAAGCTTTAGAAAAAGTGTATGAGCCTTCACAAAATTATTCAGCCCCGGGGCTCCACCTACTTAAACCCTGTCCTGAGAGCTGGACATTCGAATTATCAAGTGAACAGCTCATGACATAGTCAAACATTTTACATTCGGAAAGGGAAATCGACTGGTCAGATGTACGAACTGGTCAAAGACAACTATAATCATGGTTTGACCATCTTTGACCACTGCTCAAGAATGGTGTCAAGCGTGTTCATTCGATAAAATACAAGGATGGAATTGACAACCTGGACTGCAGTAGTATCGTATAACTTCTTGGTTACAAGCTTTCTACTTGTCAACTAATACAACACACTGATAACCTGTATACAATATTTGTCTCTACGTAAAGTTTTTTTTTAGACTTAAAATGTTCATATGTGTAAGTGTGTGTGTGTGTGTGTGTGTGAGAGTGTGTGGGTGGGGGGTGTGTGTCTTTGATCGAACTTTGAACTATATGATACGTTTCTGTCTAGCGAAGTCACAGAGATATCTGTCCTATGACCTACTTCGAACGACCTCTACATTTGGGCACGTAGTAGTCTATTCAAGTTCCAGGTGTAGAGAATTCCGCTATTGTATTGTTTCGTTTGTGATTTGATTGAATTTTTTATTCCAAAAGTAAGTATTCCGCTTTAATTGATACTAATAATAATCATAGAGTTCTGCTGTAAATGTGCAGTATTAATTTGATTTAAATTAAAAATACATTCAATTAAATATAATTAAATTGTATAAATACATATATACACAAAAAGTAGGACATAAATAATCAATACTAGCGCTTTTTTTAGGACGGTTACATTATTCCAACAGGCATGCTTCACAACTCGCCAATACATAGTTATACTTCTAGTTAGGGTGGTGCCCCCCCCCCCCCCCCGGGGTATAAGGCTTTGTGTTGTAGCTCTGTTTCTCTCCGAGCCCGTTCTAAGTCTAATTATACATAAGAATAGCATCATGTTTGAAAAATAAGATCTCAAACATAAGACAATACAAACTACATTGTCGATTATTTATGTTGAGAATTTTGTAGCATGACTGTAATATTATAAGAAGGCCAAGAGAAAAAGAGACCTAGTATGATTAAAGAGGCCTGGTATTACTACAGATAAAAGAGACCTGGTATAATTACAGATAAAAGAGACCTGGTATGATTACAGATAAAAGAGGCCTGACATGATTACAGATAAAAGAGGCCTAGTATGATTACAGATAAAAGAGCCCCACATGATTACAGATAAAAGAGGCCTGACATGATTACAGATAAAAGAGGCCTGACATGATTACAGATAAAAGAGGCCTTGTATGATTACAGATAAAAGAGGCCTGACATGATTTCAGATAAAAGAGACCTGACATGATTACAGATAAAAGAGACCTGACATGATTACAGATAAAAGAGACCTGACATGATTACAGATAAAAGAGGCCTGACATGATTACAGATAAAAGAGGCCTGACATGATTACAGATAAAAGAGGCCTTGTATGATTACAGATAAAAGAGACCTGACATGATTTCAGATAAAAGAGACCTGACATGATTACAGATAAAAGAGGCCTGACATGATTACAGATAAAAGAGGCCTTGTATGATTACAGATAAAAGAGGCCTGACATGATTACAGATAAAAGAGGCCTAATATGATTACAGATAAAAGAGACCTGGTATGATTACAGATAAAAGAGACCTGGTATGATTACAGATAAAAAAGATCTGGTATGATTACAGATAAAAGAGGCCTGACATGATTACAGATAAAAGAGGCCTAGTATGATTACAGATAAACGAGGCCTGACATGATTACAGATAAAAGAGGCCTGACATGATTACAGATAAAAGAGGCCTGACATGATTACAGATAAAAGAGGCCTTGTATGATTACAGATAAAAGAGGCCTGACATGATTTCAGATAAAAGAGACCTGACATGATTACAGATAAAAGAGACCTGACATGATTACAGATAAAAGAGACCTGACATGATTACAGATAAAAGAGGCCTGACATGATTACAGATAAAAGAGGCCTGACATGATTACAGATAAAAGAGGCCTTGTATGATTACAGATAAAAGAGACCTGACATGATTACAGATAAAAGAGGCCTGACATGATTACAGATAAAAGAGGCCTTGTATGATTACAGATAAAAGAGGCCTGACATGATTACAGATAAAAGAGGCCTAATATGATTACAGATAAAAGAGGCCTGACATGATTACAGATAAAAGAGGCCTAATATGATTACAGATAAAAGAGGCCTTGTATGATTACAGATAAAAGAGACCTGACATGATTACAGATAAAAGAGACCTGACATGATTACAGATAAAAGAGACCTGACATGATTACAGATAAAAGAGGCCTGACATGATTACAGATAAAAGAGGCCTGACATGATTACAGATAAAAGAGGCCTGACATGATTACAGATAAAAGAGGCCTTGTATGATTACAGATAAAAGAGGCCTGACATGATTTCAGATAAAAGAGACCTGACATGATTACAGATAAAAGAGACCTGACATGATTACAGATAAAAGAGACCTGACATGATTACAGATAAAAGAGGCCTGACATGATTACAGATAAAAGAGGCCTGACATGATTACAGATAAAAGAGGCCTTGTATGATTACAGATAAAAGAGACCTGACATGATTACAGATAAAAGAGGCCTGACATGATTACAGATAAAAGAGGCCTGACATGATTACAGATAAAAGAGGCCTTGTATGATTACAGATAAAAGAGACCTGACATGATTTCAGATAAAAGAGACCTGACATGATTACAGATAAAAGAGGCCTGACATGATTACAGATAAAAGAGGCCTTGTATGATTACAGATAAAAGAGGCCTGACATGATTACAGATAAAAGAGGCCTAATATGATTACAGATAAAAGAGACCTGGTATGATTACAGATAAAAGAGACCTGGTATGATTACAGATAAAAGAGACCTGGTATGATTACAGATAAAAGAGGCCTGACATGATTACAGATAAAAGAGGCCTAGTATGATTACAGATAAACGAGGCCTGACATGATTACAGATAAAAGAGGCCTGACATGATTACAGATAAAAAAGGCCTGACATGATTACAGATAAAAGAGGCCTTGTATGATTACAGATAAAAGAGGCCTGACATGATTTCAGATAAAAGAGACCTGACATGATTACAGATAAAAGAGGCCTTGTATGATTACAGATAAAAGAGACCTAATATGATTACAGATAAAAGAGACCTGACATGATTACAGATAAAAGAGACCTGACATGATTACATATAGAGGAAGCCCGAAGACATGCTACACGTGATATTTGAACTGAGCGCTCGAGAACTATGAAATTTTTACTTTATGGTTATTAATAATAATTCGTTTGTACAATTTTTAAATAACAGCCGTACTACTCGTGTAATAAGACCAGGCCTCTTTTGTCTTGGCCACCCTGTATTTTTGTATTTCTGTGACATGATTGACATTTTAAGAAAATAAAAGGCGTTAAAAGAGTTATGTTTATTACTTTTCTATAATCAGGCTCTTTGTTTTTCATTGAGTGCTTTAAATGTATTGTTGCTTTTAATTCGTAGTGGTCGCTTAGGGTGGAGGTTTTATCGTCATGAGTGTGAAGCTTTTCTTAAAATAATCTACAGGCTTAAGTAAGCGGGGACCAGATATGATTACGTAGCAATAGAAGTCATTCGAATCCGTGCGTTCTCAGATAATAATATAGTATAGCTAATGTGTTTTATCATTTTTATTATCACTTAATAGAATTGAAGATGATTTTTTTTTTCATTTTGAAAATGAACAAAACATTTGCTCTTGCTGGTTGACTTCGATGTTAACAAGTATCTCGGAGACAATATTCTTGTATTTCAACATCATCATGTAATCTACTACAGATATCTCTCATCTCTATATAGCCTCTTGATATCTCACCAAAGTTGTCATCTCTATATGGCCTCTTCATATCTCACCAAAGTTGTCATCTCTATATAGCCTCTTGATATCTCACCAAAGTTGTCATCTCTATATGGCCTCTTCATATCTCACCAAAGTTGTCATCTCTATATAGCCTCTTGATATCTCACCAAAGTTGTCATCTCTATATAGCCTCTTGATATCTCACCAAAGTTGTCATCTCTATATGGCCTCTTCATATCTCACCAAAGTTGTCATCTCTATATATCCTCTTGATATCTCACCAAAGTTGTCATCTCTATATGGCCTCTTGATATCTCACCAAAGTTGTCATCTCTATATAGCCTCTTGATATCTCACCAAAGTTGTCATCTCTATATAGCCTCTTGATATCTCACCAAAGTTGTCATCTCTATATAGCCTCTTGATATCTCACCAAAGTTGTCATCTCTATATAGCCTCTTGATATCTCACCAAAGTTGTCATCTCTATATAGCCTCTTGATATCTCACCAAAGTTGTCATCTCTATATAGCCTCTTCATCGCCTTTTTTTTATTCCAGCGTTCCTTTGAAATTCATAGTCTTCTGATGTTGTAATTGCATTATAATTAAATAAGAGTCAATAAAGGACGTCTGCCTTTGATCTTTGACTTGAACTCGTTTTGATATTGCGTAAACTTTACTCTTTTTATATTCATTTCCGATTTGTTAATCTCTTTAATAGCTTGGAACGTTTCCCTTCAATCCCCAATAACTCCCCCCCCCCAATCCAGTCTTTCACAAATAATTGTTCAGAACTGGTGAAGTATCGACATAACAGTCTTCTGCCTTGTCTACCGGTTCCCTTATGAAGCTTATCCAAATATATACCCAGTATACACTGTATACCAGACTAGATGCATCGCCCTAGTTTATTCAACCCCCATATTTTTTTCTGAATGTCATTGTGCAATTTTGAAATGTCAAAAGCTAAAGAAAACTAGAAAAAGAAACGCTTCAAATGTTTATCTATTTTAGCGCTAGTTCTGAACTAAAGACATTCCTTTCAGATTATTTAATGATGGTTTTATTGTACATTTTGTGGAAACATTCACACTAATAATTACCCACTTTCTTGTTTATAGCGAAGAGCTAGCCAGCTAGTAGAGTTAACTGAATCAGCAAGGGTGACGACAAAAATGGTGACATTTCCTCCTTTTGTATGGGGGGCGGGGGGGGCAGACATTGTCTTAACATGTAAGAATATCTGGCGTTGACTCTGTTGTTGACTTGTGTTTTTCTTATTGTATCTATCAATTAAATTCAATCTATCTTCTATATCTCTATATATAATTCTTTTCATAGCTCAACAGTTTGGACAAGAAGAAGTAAAGGAAAGATCACTCTTTTATTTCTGTAAGTCGGACTAGAGTTACCACATGTAACATTAGCGGCGAAAGAAAAAGGGGGGGGGGGAGAACAAGTAATCTATTCTGTATTCACCCGTCACTAAATAGCAAGGCCGGACTTAACCATTGTGACCAAGAAGTAATGGAAAGATCACTCTTTTATTTCTGCAAGTCAGACTATAGTTATCCACTTAACTTAAGCGGCGAGAAAAAGAGCAGGGCCGGACTAAACCATTGTGCAACTGATTTCGCGGTGCCAAGTTTGGATACGGATGATAAGTGAAAATTAGGAGTTTGTATTAGAAAATAAATTCTTATTTGCATTTTATTCATTCTTTACTACGTACAGAATTACTTACTTTACGAGCCTTGCGTGTAGCGAAGTCATACATTATATCATAAAAATTATGTTTCCTACATAGATCACGCTCAATAGCAAGAATTACCAAATGTCTCAATCTCAAGTAATTCTTCATTAGTTTGAGTCGCGAGAAGCTTCTTTCACCAGATTTCATAATTACGGGTATTGCATAATGCCGTTTTTTGTTGTTTTTTTAATCGCGCGTTGGATTGGCGTTTTCCATATTTAATGACACGCCAAAATGACAATTTTGGTATATATATTTCAGGAGATTTTATGAGTTTTCAAAAGATTTTAATAATTTCCAGATATTTCCAGGACTTTTTCGTATATTTCGCAATTTCAGGAGATTTTCAGGAGCTCCTGGTAAATCAGGAGGCTACGGAAAATCTGTTATAAGTTATAAAATGGTTTAATTTAATAATTTACACCTAGAATTATCGTGGGTTTTATGAAAGTGCGGGGCCCACTACGGTCGCGTAGGTTGCAGTGGCCTATGGTCGGCCCTGCAAAATAGCGGCGTATAGTACGCCAAGGGTCGACTAGTCCTTTATATTTTTAAAATTCAAAAGTAGTTTGAAGTTGACAGCAGAACATGTGTTTGTTTATTTAAAAAAACAACTGGTACAATGAACTTTCAAAGTTGTTTTTTTATGTAAATGTTTTCTCCAAGGTTTCAGAAGATTTGCAAACAGAATGTTTATTTACGCATTGGTTTCAAGAACATCCAGGCTTTGAGACAGAGTTTGTTAATTAGAAACAAACATTATTACGTTACATGCGTTTTCTATTCTAAATGATTTTTATTTTAAAGCTATATAAGGTGAGGCAAGCTGTTATGGTAGGCCTTCGGTAAACATGGTTCAAGTTTAATATTAAATACTTTTATGCTATAAATCTATTATTGAAATTACAATACACCACACAATAATATAGGTTGCTCACTATTTTTGTGATTTCTTTTTAAAGAATTAAAGCGTTTCATTTCCTCAGGAGGATATATGTTCTCTTCCGTAACACTGGAATGTGGGTCATCAGAGAGTTTCTTACAATACCAAGCCATGGATTATAATATGTAACTGCTATCCCCTTACATCATACAAATAGAGAAAATAGACTCTCCAGTGAATCAAAGGAAGGCATGGCGATTATAAGATTATAATCTATATGCCGTGCATGGAGTTCCACGCCTCTGTTAGCGCGAATGATTTCAATACATTGATTCCCCTGAGAAAAACGATACTTTATATAGCATGATAGTTGTATAAAATATGATTGACTGATAAGTTTCATGTAAGCATTAGCCTAGTTTTAATGTTGACTGTGTCTTTCTTTTTTGGTCCTCCAATGGGAGGCTTTGTCCTTCTTTCTGTCCTTCTTGGTGGTTCAGATGTCTATTTTTAATATCGCAATTTATTCTGTCACTTGAACAGATCTGTTCTTGTGTGTCGATCATTTCCACAACTTTCATCTTTACAAAACGGCAAATCATATCATCTTAGAATGCCTCAATTAAATTCAGATAATACTGCCTCTTAAAACGCAGCTTAGAGCTCAGACTGCAAGAGAGCTTAGAGCTCAGACTGCAAGAAAGCTTAGAGCTCAGACAGCAAGAGAGCTTAGAGCTCAGACTGCAAGAGAGCTTAGAGCTCAGACTGCAAGAAAGCTTAGAGCTCAGACAGCAAGAGAGCTTAGAGCTAAGACTGTAAGAGAGCTTAGAGGTCAGACTGCAAGAGAGCTTAGAGCTAAGATTGCAAGAAGTCTTAGGGTTAAGACTGCAAGAGTGTTTATAGCTAAGACTGGAAGAGAGCTTAGAGCTCAGACTGCAAGACAGCTTAGAGATCGGACTGCAAGAGAGCTTAGAGATGAGACTGAGAGAGAATGTCAGATAACAGAGGAGCGAAAATTGTGTACAGGCAAAAACCAAACGGCAGGCGACCCGAAGGCAGACCCCGAATGCAATGGATTGATGATGTGGAGGCAGATCTGCAACAGCTAGGTGTCAGGCCGTGGAGACGTAAAGTCCAGGAGAGATCTGAATGGAGGGATGTGTTGAAGCAGGCCAGAGCCCTCCATGGGTTGCAGCGCCACTGGGATGGGATGGATGAATGGATAATCAGAATGATTGGCCAAAGAGAATGTACGAAAAGTTTGGCTAAAACGACTCGGATCTTCATAACGGCGTGAACAAAGCAGTAGCTACCAAAACGGCAGCATTAAAGCGTCCTATTCTAACATATTACAGTACTTTGTAAAAATGTATTCCCGACATGTGGAATGAAGTCTATTTAAAATCTTCCTACATATCAGACAAGTTTAAATATCAACCTTTTTGGTGTATCCGGTCTAGAACAGAAAGTGTTGATAAGCTTTGTTCTTGAATGGACCTCATTCACCAATCGTAAACAAACAACATTTAGTCACGTGATCTTATTGATAAAACAACGAAAAAAACTGTCACGTGACAACCATCATGAACTAAACATGAGATCGTAAATTATATAGAAGAGATAGAGCACCACGTGGCTTAATGTTGTTTGCTTACGTTTGGTGAATGATGTCCATTAAGTCAATGAGAATATGTCTGCATTGTTTAGCTCGGCAGAATCAGAGGACATAAGATCTTCCCATTATATCACAAACTAATTTCATTACAGAGAATGTAGTAGAATTTCACTCTAGGACTTCAAACTTATTTTTTTTTTTAAATGTGCCACTCAAAATCGGTAAAAAAACGGAGATTGTTTACCAAGATGAACTGCCACGCCTTGTTCAAATTACTACAGTTCATTTTTTTTTCTTTCTTAGTTGGTACATGGAACTAGTTCCATGGTTGGTAACAGTCAAACGTCCTTGACATTACCTAGTTCATCGCGAACAATCTACATTTTCAAAAAGCTAACTCTTGTCAGTTGTTGTGTATTTTAATCCAAACGAAACAAATACGAATATAAAGGGACCAATTATCTTAGGAATTGTTTCCTTCCCGAGAGACTTACGTTGAGACTATTCAGAGATTGAATTAGGATTCATTCAAGTTGAACGAACGTGTGACAATATTCACGCTGGCGTGGGAAATGTTTGATTGTAGGGGTGAAGCAACGCTTTTTTTACGAGACGCAGGTTGACGATCTTTGCGATTAGCTGTGAAGTCTAAGCCAACAATTCTAAACTTTGAAAGACACTATAGCATTCAGGAAAAGTGTCTAATGATTTTAGTACGTAATAGTTTCGTTTGAGTGTTTGTTATTATATATGTTGTATGAGAACAACTTAAAGTCTGTAGCACATGCATTTTTCAATTCCCAATTTAATTTACTGAAAAAGGGAGACAATAAGCTACACACTGGGAACCGCTGATAACGCATACAAGCGGCACATATGTTTTTCCCTCACCTTGTAATTGTTGATCACGCTTTTCAGTGTCTTCATTCATTGGTCCCATAGTTTGGATGATGCATGTCAAGGAGGTTTTGTTCCTTCGTTTGTACTTGTCAGAATCATGTTTTGGTATTTCATGGTTCAGTTGAGTTGGAAGTCGGGCGCCTTGGGCAAAAATTGACATGTTTCAGCGGCGAATCAATGATAGGGGAAGTGGTAGCCTACCAATAAATAGCTACTGGATAAAACATCGGAATATGAGACTTTAAAGTGTCCTTACTTTCATTACAAGGGCGCTGTATCTGAGTGGTTGAGCGCTTTCCTCCCGAACCTGGTGTCCTGGGTTCGAATCTCGGTCAAGATTGGGATTTTGAATTTCGGGATTTTTAGGGCGCCCCTGAGTTCACCCAACTCTAATGGGTTTAGTTGGGGAATGTAAACGCGGTTGGTCGTTGTTCTGGCCACATGAAACCATGCTTGTTAACCGTTGGCCAAAGAAACATATGACCCTATAGATCGCAAGGTTTGAAAAAGGAACTTTACTTTTACTGTCATGTTCTTTCTGAAAATGGTTTTTAAATCTTAAAACAAATTTAATGTGCAATGTCCGTTCATTGTGTTTGCTTTTGTTTTTTCAATGGTTATTCAATGTGGTTGTCTTCTTTACACTTGTAATTCAATGTGGTTGTCTTCTTTACACTGGTTATTCAATGTGGTTGTCTTCTTTACACTTGTAATTCAATGTGGTTGTCTTCTTTACACTGGTTATTCAATGTGGTTGTCTTCTTTACACTTGTAATTCAATGTGGTTGTCTTCTTTACACTGGTTACTCAATGTGGTTGTCTTCTTTACACTGGTTATTCAATGTAGTTGTCTTCTTTCACTGGCGGATCCAGAACTTTGGAGTGGATGGGGCGATTTTTTTCCAAACCCTAACCCCTAACGCCCAGTAAACCCTAACCCTATGCATAAACGTGCGTACAGTATATGTATATATATATATATATATATATATATATATATATATATATATATATATATATATATATATATATATATGAGAATAAAATAAGAGTGTTTCTCAATCTTCGGCGAAAGAAAACAGAAAAAAAAACAGTCATGTTGAGGCCTTTCTCTTGCAAGCTTGGGGGTCTGGGAGAGCGCTGTAAGCTTCCTTAGTGGGGTTCGGGGCGAAGCCCCAACACCCAAAAGCGTTTTCTTGCATTTTTCACTGCAGAAACGCATTCTCCTGACATCTACAGCTCATTATTTATCATTGGGGTCCGACGCCAAAAGCGTTTTCTTGCATTTTCCATGGCTGAAACTCATTCTCTTGACATCTACAGCTCATTACTTATTATTGGGGTTCGCGGCGAAGCCTCGACGCTAAAAGCGTTTTCTGGCATTCTTCACTGCAGTAACGCATTCTCCTGACCTACAGCTCATTATTCATTCTATTATAAAGGACCTTTTGAAAATATTCTAATATGAATTTATAGTCTCTTAATAGATTGCAAATACAACCGATTTGTTCATTGAAAAGATAAGATACCCCACATCTTTAGATTAAGGCTTTGAGGATCGCCGCCGAAAAAAAAATATTCGATAAATAATATTCAATAAAATCAAGTATAAATTGTGAGTTATAGTCCTAAATTTATTTAACTAGAAAAATATGAGATAAAGGTTTGAAAAAGTCGATTAGGAAAAGATTATCTGGCTTTTGAACTCATCTCAACCGTGACTGTTATTTTGAAAAATTTCGTTTGAATTATAACTTTTCCAAAGTAAAGTCTTTCTTAAATTAGTTATGATAAATTCATGTGAAATTACACAAACTCTATCTGGAAAGGGGAAGGGCGGTAAAATGAAAACGATTAATCCTCGCTCCTTTTTATAATTTCTGCTAATGATTACATTTTGCATTGTAGAATAGGAGTTGGGCGACTCGATATAAGAATTTACTTTATAGCATACTAGACATATGTTACCCGCGACCCGCGGGTCTTTATTTGCGCATTACTGTCGATATAGTCACTGAGAGTGTTTTGTAAACAATTAAACGAAATAATAATGTAATAAGTAAAGCGAATGTGTCAATGTAAAAATAGTGTGAATGAAGCTATCAAATCAGAATAGCTAATAGGCTTAAATCCATTTGTTCAAATTAAAACATTTGCTTGTAGGCCTACATATATTTGATTAAAATTTGAGACGAATAGACTTAATTTTGTATGTCCATGTGTTAAAGTATAAAGTAGATCTTTAGGTAGACATAGATCTAAATCTACACTAATCTAGAGGCTTTTATAGAGTTCATTCTGTGTTGCGCATGCGTGACCTTTTTTCATGAATGAATATATAATAGGCCTATCTCAACACGGCTACGCAGCTTTATTTAGCGAACAGCGAACGAATGTATTAAAAAATGCTTTAGGAAAACAAATTTGAATGCTAATTTGATTAAAATATGAAATGAATGGACAATAATTAGTATGTTTATGTGTTAAAGCATAAAACTATCTTTGCGAAAAGAAGTTTTATCATCTTAGAGTTCAATAAGAGTTTTAGTCCAAGGCCTAGGCCTAGGAATAGACTCAGTAGAGAGATGTGTTAATCACTGTTATTTAATGTGTAACCTTTTGGTAATGTCTAATGAAAGGATGTTCGCCAGACATTACCCGCGGCCTGCGGGTCTAAGTTTGTGTTTACTAATCTAGTGGATTGGATTTAGATGTATGTTAAACCTAACTAATGATCCTTTCAAGTTTTTTCTCTTTCGCTACGAAAATAAAATTAGGTTTGCGAAAGTGGGTTTACCCGAAGTCGATACATTCTTATCTATTAAAAACGAAAATAGCGATAGCTTTGTTAAATGAATGGGATTATAAAGTGAACAATTAAACGAAATAATTTTTAGTACGCGATTCATGAATGAATATAGATCTAGGCCCTAGGCCTATCTCAACTCGGCTTCGCAGATTTTGTAAGCGAATGTAGCTTTTGAAAACCAAATTTGAATGTTTATTTGATCAAAATATGAAATGAATGGACTTTAATTAATATGTTTATGTGTTAAAGTATAAAACTATCTGTGCGAAGAGAAGTTTTATCATCTTAGAGTTGAATTAGAGTTTTAGATCTAGGGATGGGATCATAAAGTAAACAATTAAACGAATTAATTTTTAGTACGCGATTCATTACGGTATTGTCTAATGCAAAAAAGTTCGCCAGGAAACCTGTAGTCACAGATATCAGTAACTAATTTATGTAAAAAATGCTTTTGAAACACAAAATTGAAGGTTAATTTTATTATATAATGAAATCAATGGACCTTCCTTTGTATTTTTATGTGTCAAAGTAAAAAACTATCTGCGCAAAGTGTATTTTTTAAAATTAGATCTAGGTCTAAATCCTTTCGATCTTTTCTCATGTCAACATTGTAGACATGGCCTAGATCCATAAAATACTATAGCTGTAATAGAGTCGGACAACTTTATTTTTTTTGAGGGTCTTAAGTTTGTTTTAGGGCTACAATACATACACTACGGTCTAGGTTGGTACCCAAGGAACATTCCTGCCTAGTTTTATCAAGATTGGTCAAGCGGTTTTGATGTCTATAAGTAACATACATCCATACATACACCACACATTCTACTTTATAATATAGACTAGACATATGTTACCCGCAACCCGCGGGTCTTTATTTGCGCATTACTGTCGATATAGTCAATGAGAGTGTTTTGTAAACAATTAAACGAAATAATAATGTAATAAATAAAGCGAATGTGTCAATGTAAAAATAGTGTGAATGAAGCTATCAAATCAGAATAGCTAATAGGCTTAAATCCATTTTTTTTCAAATTAAAACATTTGCTTGTAGGCCTACATATATTTGATTAAAATTTGAGATGAATAGGCTAAATTTTGTATGTTCATGTGTATAAAGTATAAAGTAGATCTTAAGGTAGACATAGATCTAAATCTACACTAATCTAGAGTTTAAAATTGGCTTCTATAGAGTTCATTCTGTGCTGGGCATGCGTGAACTTTTTTTCATGAATGAATTTAGGCCTATCTCAACACGGCTACGCAGCTTTAGCGAACAGTGAATGAATCATTAACGAATGTATTAAAAATGCTTTAGAAAAACAAATTTGAATGTTAATTTGATTAAGATATGAAATGAATGGACAATAATTAGTATGTTTATGTGTTAAAGCAAAAAACTATCTGTGCAAAGAGAAGTTTTATCATCTTAGAGTTGAATTAGAGTTTTAGATCTAGGGATGGGATTATAAAGTAAACAATTAAACGAATTAATTTTTAGTTCGCGATTCATTACGGTATTGTCTAATGAAAGAATGTTCGCCAGGAAATCTGTAGTCACAGATATCAGGAACTAATTTATTTAAAAAATGCTTTTGAATAATCTAGTGGATTGGATTTAGATGTATGTTAAACGGTGCTAATGATCCTTTTACGTTATTTCTGTTTCGCTACGAAAATAAAATTAGTTTTGCGAAAATAGGCTTACCCGAAGTCGAAACATTCTTATCTATTAAAAACGAAAAGAGCGATAGCTTTGTTAAATGAATGGGATTATAAAGTGAACAATTAAATGAAATAATTTTTAGTACGCGATTTATGAATGAATATAGATCTAGGCCTATCTCAACTCGGCTTCGCAGCTTTCGTAAACGAATTTAGCTTTAGAAAACCGAATTTGAATGTTTATTTGATCAAAATATGAAATGAATGGACTTTAATTAATATGTTTATGTGTTAAAGTATAAAACTCGAATATTCACATTTGACTTGAGTAACACCTTTAGTAAAATCACTAAATTTAGAAAGCCTTCAGGACAGAAGGCTCAAAAGTAAAGTAGCAATCATACATAAAACACTGAACCATAATCTTCAAATACAAAAACAAAATTTAATAAAATACTCTGAAAGACACAAAGATAAAGGTACATTCCTCGTCCCATATGCTAGGACAAATTTGTACAAATACTCCTTCTTCCCTAGTGCTATTAGAGCATGGAATGGGTTGCCTGAGCTAGCCAGGAAAACCAGTGACTTGGCAGAATTTAAGTCATTGGTTAATATGCATGACTAAATGCATGACGCGTAGGACGTAATCATCTTCTTTTTTGAAGTAACGTCTGTATTATATAAGATAAGATAAGATAAAACTATCTGTGCGAAGAGAAGTTTTATCATCTTAGAGTTGAATTAGAGTTTTAGATCTAGGGATGGGATTATAAAGTAAACAATTAAACGAATTAATTATTAGTACGCGATTCATTACGGTATTATCTAATGATAGAATGTTCGCCAGGAAATCTGTAGTCACAGATATCAAGAACTAATTTATGTAAAAAATGCTTTTGAAACACAAAATTGAAGGTTAATTTTATTATATAATGAAATCAATGTATCTTCTTTTGTATTTTCATGTGTCAAAGTAAAAAACTATCTGCGCAGAGTATATTTCTTAAAATTAGATCTAGGTCTAAATCCTTTCTATCTTTTTCTCATGTCAACATTGTAGACATGGCCTAGATCCATAAAATACTATAGCTGTAATAGAGTCGGACAACTTTTTTTTTTTTTTGAGGGTCTTAAGTTTGTTTTAGGGCTACAATACTTACACTACGGTCTAAGTTAGTACCCAAGGAACATTCCTGCCTAGTTTTATCAAGATTGGTCAAGCGGTTTTGATGTCTATAAATAACATACATCCAAACATACATACATACATACATACACCTCACATTCTACTTTATAATATAGATATAAATTATATTAGTGACAGATTTTTTAAATTTTGTAATTTCTTACTGTAATACAAAAAGAAAAAGTATTGGTTTGTCTGATGGAGGGAAGGTGATTGCATGTATCGCACTTCCACCTATTTATATTATATAAATATTCGACTAATTTTGTTCACATACTATGATTTCTCCATAAAAGTAGGACCGGGAAGGGCAGTAGAGGTATTCGCTCTCTCCTTCCCAATCGCCAACAGGTGAACGGCGTAATATAAAGACCGGTTAATGTACCAATAACAAGTTTTAATCATATAGATATTTAATTGATTCTGTTAGCAAGCTGTGATTTCTACAAATAAATAGGACCGCCCCCCTCACTTGAAAGTTTATGATGGTAGGGGGGGGGGGGGCGGATTGATGCCATCGCCCCCTCCCGACCCTACCACATCGGCCAAAATACTAGAAGGGGGAGCGAAATAATCTAAAAATAGGTTGAAATATAAATAATTAGTGTATATTATTAACATAAGTAATAAATTCGTATACAAATTCTATACTAAAATTCGTCCGCCCTTCGGGGGGGGGGGGTCGGCCGAGTGGGGGGGGGGCGATCGCCCCTACCGCCCCCCCCTGGATCCGCCAGTGTTCTTTACACTGGTTATTCAATGTGGTTGTCTTCTTTACACTGGTTATTCAATGTGGTTGTCTTCCGTATACTGGCTATTCCATGTGGTTGTCTTCTTTACACTGGTAATTCAATGTGGTTATCTTCTTTACACTGGCGATTCAATGTGGTTGTCTTCTTTACACTTGCAATTCAATGTGGTTGTCTTCTTTACACTGGTAATTCAATGTGGTTGTCTTCTTTACACTGGCAATTCAATGTGGTTGTCTTCCGTATACTGGCATTTCAATGTGGTTGTCTTCTTAAGACTGGTAATTCAATGTGGTTGTCTTCTTTACACTGGCATTTCAATGTTGTTGTCTTCTTTACACTGACGATTCAATGTGGTTGTCATCCGTATACTGGCAATTCAATGTGGTTGTCTTCTTTACACTGGTAATTCAATGTGGCTGTCTTCTTTACACTGGCTATTCAATGTGGTTGTCTTCCGTATACTGGCTATTCAATGTGGTTGTCTTCTTTACACTGGTAATTCATTGTGTTTGTCTTCTGTACACTGATAATTGATGTGGTTGTCAGACAGGCAGACAGATATATACATATATATTATATGATATTAATATATATCGAAAGGGAGATATCTTTAGCTACCGACCAATCCCTGGAAATAAAAAACAAGTCGATGATCTAACAATAAATAAAGCAAACAAAGACGTGACAAGGTCATCTACAATCCCTAAACAAAGGGAGTCAAATCGTCTAGGTCTGTAGAGTCAACCAGTCATTCATATATTACCTGTATATCAGTTTGAATAGAAGAGAAGGCTACGGTAGGGTAGCATGTCTTCTGGCTTGAGCCTTGACCACATTGGCATAAGCGTAGGTATGGTAAAAGAAAAATTATCTTACTGAAAAGAAAACGCTAAAGAAAGAAAGAATTAAATGTTCAAATCTCTTTTTAATTTTGTCAAAAAAAACATAAAAAAAAAGAAGCGAAAAATCTCTGAATTCATTTTCATGTATCAAAAAAAAATGGTCTAGTAGGTCTACATTTCTGAAAACGTATTAGGATTAAACCAATCATATTTTCACTACAATCATTTAAAAAGTTGTAATACTTTGTAGGGATAATATCACGTGAGGATTATTGTTTGAAAAAGTGTTTCTCATTATTTCATGTTTCAAAATAGAACTTAATCGTTACGTTTGTCAGGAAGAGAAAGTCAATAGAAAGTGGCTGGCTTTGTTCAGAATCTATTTCCATTCTTTCTTTAGCACGAGTTTCAGAGCGCAGTCTTTGTCAACCATTGTCTCGCTCTGTCTTTCATTTCTCTTTGCCTTAGTCTCTCTCTCTCTCTCTCGCTCTCTCTCTCTCTCTCTCTCTCTCTCTCTCTCTTTCTCTGTCTGTTCTACTGTGTTTTTTAAAAGAATACTTTGGAATATTTTCTGATATATTATTTTGCTTTCTTTTTTTTTCCCCCTTCTTCTCTTGAGTCTTTTTATTTCTCTGGTTACTGTATGAGTGATGGGCCTTGTGTTTGTTCGACATGTGTGTTTTTGTCCTTTAGTGTGTGTGTGTGTGTGTGAGAGAGAGAGAGAGAGAGAGAGAGAGAGAGCGAGAATGCAATAGTGAAACTGTGTGCAATAAGTGGAGCGCTCCTCAGTCCTCATATAGGGTAGAAGAAAAGCGGAGACAACTCTGAATTTCCTGGTTTAGTTGTTCCCCAGATCGATGACGAGAGACCGTCACAAATTAAAACCAGAATTTCAAATCCGTCCCTCGTGTGTCAACAATCAGTGGACGGGAAGATACTGAAGTCGAGGGCGTTTCCACGGTAGACAATGGAATCCTTTCCTTGTCAATTTAGAACCAATTACCATTTTACTTACACCGGTAACATAGTTTTACTTACAAGAAGATTTATTTCTCTTAATCAATAGTGTACTAAGTAATTCATTACCAATAATTGACTAATTGGTTAACTTTTTAATTGCTTCACTTTCAAGTTTCAAGAATGGGTGTTGGAGAAATAACGTGTACAATTATACAAAGGGACAAAACCGCATATTACTTTCTTAGACTTATTTAGACTTGGATCCTCCCGCGCCATTCAGCGCATTGAGCGGCAAGCTGTCTCCAAACAGATCAGTCACTGGCAATGTCTGAAGCCTCTTCCCACCCGATGTCCACTGCTCTGAGGTCCTCCATGAAAGTATGGCGCCAAGTTATACATGGACGTCCCTGTTTGCGCTTTCCTCGTTTTGGTAATTGCAACTCTTGGTATGCGTAATTCATTGAGTCGGATGACATGCCCCTCAAACTTTATGCGACGCTCTGTTACAACCTCGCTAAGTGATCGACTCCCAATTCGGATTAGGATTTCTATGTCTTAGTCATGTTTTATTCACATTTAGTTTTTTCTCAATTTTGTTCATTCATACGTTGCTGTTGGGATGATGATTGTGTTAAGTATGTGTATTTGTGTCTTAAATCCAACGGCTTGGCTTGTCCAAATATACCTTAGCCTTTGAAAAAGCTCCTTGCCTTTCCCGCTACTTCATGGTAGGCACTCCCATCGTTTGCTATGACGCTGCCTAGGTATTTGAACTCTTCAAGCTCTGACTCGCAAGTCAAGTCTGACGGGACACCCTTTTCCCTTATATCCCACTCGCACAAATTTAGTCTTATCCAAGTTTTGCGGAGGCCAATTTTGGGTCCCTCTCTATCTAGGCTTTCAGACATTTATTTAGCCATATCTGTTAATAGTGAAGGATTAATTCCCCTTGTTATTATCAAAGAAAGTAATTAATTATCAGTAATCAACTTACTAATTGATTATTTTTTTTAAATTAATTTAAATTTTGTTTGTTAATTTTGTAATTTTCAATAAATAATTGTGGAAAGTTTCAACTTGATTCGAGAATTTGTGGGGGGAGAAAAAACGTGTTCAAAATGTTTACAAGACAGAATCAATTGAATGTAAGCTTTGTAAGAAGGAATTTCCAATATACATTATGTTGGTCTATTTCTCCACTAAATACAGATATTGCTTATATATTACATTGTTCACTTTACATTTTATTGTTTTTTAAGACTAACTAGCATTACTTACTATTAAAATGTAAGCATAACTTCTAGATCATTCTCTCATAATAGGCCTACTTTTTCTGGTAATGGAAATAGAAAGGACTCAACGTTCTGTACCAACTGCTCGGGCAATAAAAAATAGATTATGGGATTCATTATAACGCTGATATTTAAACGCATCCAGCACACTTTTCGTTTAATTGGTGTGTGTATGTGCGCGGGTGCGTGTCTGTTCTCGATACGCTGTCATGGTCGTGAAGTTTCACGCAGCTAATAGCTCTATAAATAGTAACTTCAGAGCTAAAACATCCCCGCCGCCATTAGCAAGAAACATATAAATGGGGCAGTCAATTTGGTTGTGGTGGACATTGCAACACTGGCCTAAGAGTGGCCACCTTGAACTCGATTGTTCTGAATTTGTGACGCTTACATATGACGCTATTGGCTGGACCTTCGTCACGAAAGACCAACCTTGACCTTGTAAATTTATGAATAGGATTACAAATAGTGTCGAGGTCCGTTGACACCTGGACGTATTCATTTAAGGGCACACTCTGTGGATTTTAGACTTTTCAATTCTATTTGTGGATCTATTTTACAGTCGTTATTTTCAAGAGGAGATACGCAGGTATTTAAAAATGATTCCCCTTTATTAATTTATATTTTGGACAGTGATTTCTTTCTGATTTTAACTGTCAGCCTAGATGAATGACTTTGAATATTGAATCATTCGTAGGCCTACATTTTGTAGCACTAAATCTAGTAACCTGACTTAGTTTAATAGTTCATTGTAAGATCACTCATATATATACACACATCGTGACCTTACTTTTTATTATGTAACTTTCTTAACAACAAATTTTTTTTTAAATACTTTTTTTTTAAACAATAGGCCTACCTCCTTTATACAATTAATAAGCTATTCTTTTACCTTATCTTATCTTATATAATAACTAATGAATGTTAGATTTATATTTAAAAAAAAATAAAATTTCTTTTTATACTTTGAAAAATTATAACGGTCGAACTAGAGTTTATCCAATGTGGCCAATGAGCTAGTAATTCTTTTCCAACAATATACAGCAACCGTCAAATTTCTAGAAAAAATAGAGCCATTTCGAGATCCGTGTCTTGGTTTTTGAGCCCACTCAGTTTCCACAAAATAGAAAGAGTTGAATAGAGGTATTGTAAAAAATGATCTTCGTTGGGGTACATTGTCTACTGATATTCTTCAAATTCAATTAACAAAACAGAATAAAAACATAACTCTTTAAAAAAAAAAGACAATGATAATGAAATCTTCGAAATCTTTTCCTAAACCTCATGTCGCTTTTGACTTTTTTTTGTTTCGGTTGAATGTTCGTTGTCTATAGACATTGTTACTGAACATCCTACATTAGGATTAGCAGGCTGCATTAGTGTTAGGACACTCTGTTACAAAGTGTGAATCTGTGTGATTGATGTATCTCGACTTTAACAAATGTCTATTCTGTTTGTTAGTTTGGATGTTCCTCTCCATGGTAACGATTGAAACAAACTAACGTGTTTCATTTGTATTCCAATGTATCATATCTCCTTGACATTGTGGTGTAGCTTTATAAAGCTTGGCGTCTCGTTCACTTCAAATCATCGACCATTTTAAAAACTATTTTGAGCTAATGCTTTTTTTTTCCCTCCGTAACACAGTCACGTCAACGAGTTGTTTTTAGACACCCAAATTTAAAATCTTTGCCGTGAAATGTCACAACAATTAACAAGTCAATCGTTGATTTCACCCCAAGGGTAGAGATGATAAACATAGTAACTTGCACTGGGAAGAATACAGGAGTGCTTCTACTTCTAGGTGTCACTTCGCATCCTTTGTTTACCCATCCCCGCAAACAACAGCGCATGATACAGAGTTATAGACTTTAAAGCGAATTTTAGCATTACACCGAAGCTGTGGCGTCACTAGGGTCGGTATCACCCGGTGCGGTTTGTTTTCTTCTTTTTGTTAAATCCTAACATATTGAGCTCATTGCATACATTCATTGATTGTTATGCAAATGTAAAAAATGTTTTTACATTATTTGTAAATGTCATGTTCAGTAACCTATCTACATTTTAAAAAGTATTTTGTAATTGTCTGCGTAACTGCCAGTGAATCTAGATTATTAGTTCACACAATGAACAAACCCACGGATAGTTTTTATTTGGACCTATATTTGGGGAAAGTTGAGAGGAGGGGGACTCCATTAGCTAACGTCACTGGGGGACACACCTTAAAATGTCTTTAACCTTAGCAAGTATTAAAGTTACTCGTGTGACTCTCGTGTGAAATTCGACATCATGAGAAAGCGTTACCGGGCAATAATACCTAAAGGAGCCGTGTCTGCATCCTGCAGGTGTGTTCATTTAGTAATTTTAGTTGATGCGGGTATTTCAGAAAGATGGGTCGGTAAATAGTTAATCTTGATCCTTTTCACTTTCCTGGTCAACGAGTACTGTCTGACCGAGTAAGGAGCGAACACATATTTTTAAAATTCGTTTCTAGTCTTGATTGACAGAAGTCGCCCACTTCGCAACGACTTACGCAGTTATGATGGAGCGGGTGGCTATGATAGATTACCTACGGTTAAAGCATCCGAAAATAGAAAGGCTCTAGACCTCAACCCTGCAAGCACCGGCATAGATTTCTCACTTAACGAGATCTCTACTATCAATTGGTTCTTCGGATACTCATCATTTCAGAACCTCGTAAATTTAATAAAAATCTTCCTTCCTTCCTCTCTCTATCTCTTTCTCTATCTTTCCTTCTCTTTCTACCTCCCCTTCTATCTCTTTCCTTCTCTTTCTACCTCCCCTTCTATCTCTTTCCTTCTCTTTCTACCTCCCCTTCTATCTCTTTCCTTCTCTTTCTGTCTTTCTGGAACTTTCTCCTTTTTTTGCTATCCCGCGTATCATATTGCATTTCATAATGCTCTCCCATTGAGCCTTTTAACTTGAATCATCTTATTGTATTCGCTTATTTTTTAAAACTGTTTTCCCAAGTCTTTCTGTTTTGTGGAAGGATCAAGAGAGTCTGTGTGTGTATGAAAGCTAAGTCGTAATACCAAACGGTTTCATTCAAAACTTGACCACGTTATCCCACAGCAACAAATTCAACAAACTAAAGGCATCCTGACCAAGACAGTGAAAGAATGGGAGGTCTTGTTTCATATCTCATGAGCTGGGCGGCTCCAGCAGCACCACAGTACGACGCCACCCCAGACCCAACGACAGGCTTGACAAAGAGAGAAAAAGAGCTTATCATTCAGACCTGGGCGCCGATAGCCGATAGAAGCAAAGTGAAAGAGAACGGCTTGGAATTTTTCATTCAGTAAGAAAATTGCTTAATCATGCATTTTTATATTTTCTCTACATTAAAGAGTATTCTATAAACATCAATTCTGATCTCCATCTTCAGTAGCATGAAGATATAAACCATTCGTTTTTTAATATCTTCCTCGAAGCTTGTCTACTTATAGTTATTAACAGAATTAATTCAATTTTTTAAAATGTTTGTACTGTTATTTTGTGTTTCTTTGTAACAGTTTAGCCTTTCAGCAGAAATTGCAGCCCAATCCCTTAGCTAAAAATGTCACTAAAATTGAAAGGAAAGAATGGCGTTGATTTAAACTAAGTATTGCTCTCTTTACCACCCACCTCTATTTCCACGCTGCTTCTATCTACTTCTAAATCAATCTACTTATGACAAACGCCTCTGCCGATTTCCCATTGAAAAGAAACGATATGAGCCTACTTTTGAACCAACCCTCCTTCCTTAGCCTGTTTTTCTCTAACACTGAAGTCTACGTGCGCCGATGAATGTTTGTAGTTCTATCCACATTGGCTGTCGATCAATTTCTGAATATAGATCTGTCTAGATCGATGTCTGAATGTTGATTTCTAGAAATCAGTTTAGGGATATTGATCTATATTTATTTAATTTCAATTTCAAAATAAGAATAACGGTATGGAAATGAATAGAAAAGCATATTTTTGTTTAGTATTTCTTAATTCAAAGAATGATTGCCTTTTTTCTTTTGACATATTCTCAAAGGCCACATGACTCAATGTGTTACACCACTCCACCCCTTCATTCTCTCTCTTGTATTCAGAAAAAGAAATCGATAATTAAAATACTTTTCTTTCTCTTCCCAGACTTTTCTTGGCCTACCCTTACATGCAAAACTACTTCTCGCTCTTCAAGGGCAAGTCCATAGAGGAATTACGCACCAGCGCAAAGTTGAAAGCGCACGCCACCAGTGTGATGTACGCCCTGACTTCGTATGTGGAGAATGTGGAAGATTCCGAAAACTTGGTCGGCCTCGTGCAAAAGATTGCAGTGTCACACATTGGAAGGGGGATAACTGTGGAAGACTTTGAAGTAAATTCTACTTTTCACTTATCCCACTTCTTTTTATAGGCATTACACACCGGCTACGCCTGTTGATATATTCCTAGGCGATATGTTGTTTATTTTGTCTGGAACGTTTCAAAACTCCCCTCTAGCATACTTTTTAGCACGATAAATCTATTATCTTCTTCTTCTGCGTTCTCGTTCTATTCTCTGTTATGTTGAATTGAAACGACCCCCCCCCCGTCTTTCTTTCCTTCTCTGTCTCCCTGTCTTTCTCCCTATCGACCTCTATATCGATCTCTCGCCCTTTCTCTCTCTTTATCTCCTTTAGATTTGTAGTTTCATTAGACTGCTATTCCCCTATAATAGATTTGTTGTTAAAAAAAACGCATAATTTGGGTAGAATGCCTTAAACTTAAACTACTGGAGTACACAAACAAAGCGGCACTAACTGTGATAATTTACATTTCGTTATTGCCAAATATTTATCAGTGATGTATTATTATTATTCCATCAATACATATTGTATCTTTTCTTCTTATATTAACAATGGCACAAACAGAATCATCTTGCCGGGGATGTCTATAAATAACTTGACGACACACTGAAGAAACCTCCGAGTTCTTTTCTTCCTTCTGTATTGCACATCTTCAAACTATACATAGACGTAGACTTTCAATTCAATAACAACTTGACTTTATTGCACATCTTCAAACTATACATAGACGTAGACTTTCAATTCAATAACAACTTGACTTTATTGCACATCTTCAAACTATACATAGACGTAGACTTTCAATTCAATAACAACTTGACTTTATTGCACATCTTCAAACTATACATAGACGTAGACTTTCAATTCAATAACAACTTGACTTTATTGCACATCTTCAAACTATACATAGACGTAGACTTTCAATTCAATAACAACTTGACTTTATTGCACATCTTCAAACTATACATAGACGTAGACTTTCAATTCAATAACAAGTTGACTTTATTGCACATCTTCAAACTATACATAGACGTAGACTTTCAATTCAATAACAACTTGACTTTATTGCACATCTTCAAACTATACATAGACGTAGACTTTCAATTCAATAACAACTTGACTTTATTGCACATCTTCAAACTATACATAGACGTAGACTTTCAATTCAATAACAACTTGACTTTATTGCACATCTTCAAACTATACATAGACGTAGACTTTCAATTTAATAACAACTTGACTTTATTGCACATCTTCAAACTATACATAGACGTAGACTTTCAATTCAATAACAACTTGACTTTATTGCACATCTTCAAACTATACATAGACGTAGACTTTCAATTCAATAACAACTTGACTTTATTGCACATCTTCAAACTATACATAGAAGTAGACTTTCAATTCAATAACAACTTGACTTTATTGCACATCTTCAAACTATACATAGACGTAGACTTTCAATTCAATAACAACTTGACTTTATTGCACATCTTCAAACTATACATAGACGTAGACTTTCAATTCAATAACAACTTGACTTTATTGCACATCTTCAAACTATACATAGACGTAGACTTTCAATTCAATAACAACTTGACTTTATTGCACATCTTCAAACTATACATAGACGTAGACTTTCAATTTAATAACAACTTGACTTTATTGCACATCTTCAAACTATACATAGACGTAGACTTTCAATTTAATAACAACTTGACTTTATTGCACATCTTCAAACTATACATAGACGTAGACTTTCAATTTAATAACAACTTGACTTTATTGCACATCTTCAAACTATACATAGACGTAGACTTTCAATTTAATAACAACTTGACTTTATTGCACATCTTCAAACTATACATAGACGTAGACTTTCAATTCAATAAAAACTTGACTTTATTGCACATCTTCAAACTATACATAGACGTAGACTTTCAATTCAATAACAACTTGACTTTATTGCACATCTTCAAACTATACATAGACGTAGACTTTCAATTCAAAAACAACTTGACTTTATTGCACATCTTCAAACTATACATAGACGTAGACTTTCAATTCAATAACAACTTGACTTTATTGCACATCTTCAAACTATACATAGACGTAGACTTTCAATTCAATAACAACTTGACTTTATTGCACATCTTCAAACTATACATAGACGTAGACTTTCAATTCAATAACAACTTGACTTTATTGCACATCTTCAAACTATACATAGACGTAGACTTTCAATTCAATAACAACTTGACTTTATTGCACATCTTCAAACTATACATAGACGTAGACTTTCAATTCAATAACAACTTGACTTTATTGCACATCTTCAAACTATACATAGACGTAGACTTTCAATTCAATAACAACTTGACTTTATTGCACATCTTCAAACTATACATAGACGTAGACTTTCAATTCAATAACAACTTGACTTTATTGCACATCTTCAAACTATACATAGACGTAGACTTTCAATTTAATAACAACTTGACTTTATTGCACATCTTCAAACTATACATAGACGTAGACTTTCAATTTAATAACAACTTGACTTTATTGCACATCTTCAAACTATACATAGACGTAGACTTTCAATTCAATAACAACTTGACTTTATTGCACATCTTCAAACTATACATAGACGTAGACTTTCAATTTAATAACAACTTGACTTTATTGCACATCTTCAAACTATACATAGACGTAGACTTTCAATTTAATAACAACTTGACTTTATTGCACATCTTCAAACTATACATAGACGTAGACTTTCAATTTAATAACAACTTGACTTTATTGCACATCTTCAAACTATACATAGACGTAGACTTTCAATTCAATAACAACTTGACTTTATTGCACATCTTCAAACTATACATAGACGTAGACTTTCAATTTAATAACAACTTGACTTTATTGCACATCTTCAAACTATACATAGACGTAGACTTTCAATTCAATAACAACTTGACTTTATTGCACATCTTCAAACTATACATAGACGTAGACTTTCAATTCAATAACAACTTGACTTTATTGCACATCTTCAAACTATACATAGACGTAGACTTTCAATTCAATAACAACCTGACTTTATTGCACATCTTCAAACTATACATAGACGTAGACTTTCAATTCAATAACAACTTGACTTTATTGCACATCTTCAAACTATACATAGACGTAGACTTTCAATTTAATAACAACTTGACTTTATTGCACATCTTCAAACTATACATAGACGTAGACTTTCAATTTAATAACAACTTGACTTTATTGCACATCTTCAAACTATACATAGACGTAGACTTTCAATTTAATAACAACTTGATATTATTGCACATCTTCAAACTATACATAGACGTAGACTTTCAATTCAATAACAACTTGACTTTATTGCACATCTTCAAACTATACATAGACGTAGACTTTCAATTCAATAACAACTTGACTTTATTGCACATCTTCAAACTATACATAGACGTAGACTTTCAATTTAATAACAACTTGACTTTATTGCACATCTTCAAACTATACATAGACGTAGACTTTCAATTTAATAACAACTTGACTTTATTGCACATCTTCAAACTATACATAGACGTAGACTTTCAATTTAATAACAACTTGACTTTATTGCACATCTTCAAACTATACATAGACGTAGACTTTCAATTTAATAACAACTTGACTTTATTGCACATCTTCAAACTATACATAGACGTAGACTTTCAATTTAATAACAACTTGACTTTATTGCACATCTTCAAACTATACATAGACGTAGACTTTCAATTTAATAACAACTTGACTTTATTGCACATCTTCAAACTATACATAGACGTAGACTTTCAATTTAATAACAACTTGACTTTATTGCACATCTTCAAACTATACATAGACGTAGACTTTCAATTTAATAACAACTTGACTTTATTGCACATCTTCAAACTATACATAGACGTAGACTTTCAATTTAATAACAACTTGACTTTATTGCACATCTTCAAACTATAAATAGACGTAGACTTTCAATTCAATAACAACTTGACTTTATTGCACATCTTCAAACTATACATAGACGTAGACTTTCAATTCAATAACAACTTGACTTTATTGCACATCTTCAAACTATACATAGACGTAGACTTTCAATTCAATAACAACTTGACTTTATTGCACATCTTCAAACTATACATAGACGTAGACTTTCAATTCAATAACAACTTGACTTTATTGCACATCTTCAAACTATACATAGACGTAGACTTTCAATTTAATAACAACTTGACTTTATTGCACATCTTCAAACTATACATAGACGTAGACTTTCAATTCAAAAACAACTTGACTTTATTGCACATCTTCAAACTATACATAGACGTAGACTTTCAATTTAATAACAACTTGACTTTATTGCACATCTTCAAACTATACATAGACGTAGACTTTCAATTTAATAACAACTTGACTTTATTGCACATCTTCAAACTATACATAGACGAAGACTTTCAATTTAATAACAACTTGACTTTATTGCACATCTTCAAACTATACATAGACGTAGACTTTCAATTCAATAACAACTTGACTTTATTTCACATCTTCAAACTATACATAGACGTAGACTTTCAATTCAATAACAACTTGACTTTATTGCACATCTTCAAACTATACATAGACGTAGACTTTCAATTTAATAACAACTTGACTTTATTGCACATCTTCAAACTATACATAGACGTAGACTTTCAATTTAATAACAACTTGACTTTATTGCACATCTTCAAACTATACATAGACGTAGACTTTCAATTTAATAACAACTTGACTTTATTGCACATCTTCAAACTATACATAGACGTAGACTTTCAATTCAATAACAACTTGACTTTATTGCACATCTTCAAACTATACATAGACGTAGACTTTCAATTCAATAACAACTTGACTTTATTGCACATCTTCAAACTATACATAGACGTAGACTTTCAATTTAATAACAACTTGACTTTATTGCACATCTTCAAACTATACATAGACGTAGACTTTCAATTCAATAACAACTTGACTTTATTGCACATCTTCAAACTATACATAGACGTAGACTTTCAATTCAATAACAACTTGACTTTATTGCACATCTTCAAACTATACATAGACGTAGACTTTCAATTCAATAACAACTTGACTTTATTGCACATCTTCAAACTATACATAGACGTAGACTTTCAATTCAATAACAACCTGACTTTATTGCACATCTTCAAACTATACATAGACGTAGACTTTCAATTCAATAACAACTTGACTTTATTGCACATCTTCAAACTATACATAGACGTAGACTTTCAATTTAATAACAACTTGACTTTATTGCACATCTTCAAACTATACATAGACGTAGACTTTCAATTTAATAACAACTTGACTTTATTGCACATCTTCAAACTATACATAGACGTAGACTTTCAATTCAATAACAACTTGACTTTATTGCACATCTTCAAACTATACATAGACGTAGACTTTCAATTCAATAACAACTTGACTTTATTGCACATCTTCAAACTATACATAGACGTAGACTTTCAATTTAATAACAACTTGACTTTATTGCACATCTTCAAACTATACATAGACGTAGACTTTCAATTTAATAACAACTTGACTTTATTGCACATCTTCAAACTATACATAGACGTAGACTTTCAATTTAATAACAACTTGACTTTATTGCACATCTTCAAACTATACATAGACGTAGACTTTCAATTTAATAACAACTTGACTTTATTGCACATCTTCAAACTATACATAGACGTAGACTTTCAATTTAATAACAACTTGACTTTATTGCACATCTTCAAACTATACATAGACGTAGACTTTCAATTTAATAACAACTTGACTTTATTGCACATCTTCAAACTATACATAGACGTAGACTTTCAATTTAATAACAACTTGACTTTATTGCACATCTTCAAACTATACATAGACGTAGACTTTCAATTTAATAACAACTTGACTTTATTGCACATCTTCAAACTATAAATAGACGTAGACTTTCAATTCAATAACAACTTGACTTTATTGCACATCTTCAAACTATACATAGACGTAGACTTTCAATTCAATAACAACTTGACTTTATTGCACATCTTCAAACTATACATAGACGTAGACTTTCAATTTAATAACAACTTGACTTTATTGCACATCTTCAAACTATACATAGACGTAGACTTTCAATTCAATAACAACTTGACTTTATTGCACATCTTCAAACTATACATAGACGTAGACTTTCAATTTAATAACAACTTGACTTTATTGCACATCTTCAAACTATACATAGACGTAGACTTTCAATTTAATAACAACTTGACTTTATTGCACATCTTCAAACTATACATAGACGTAGACTTTCAATTTAATAACAACTTGACTTTATTGCACATCTTCAAACTATACATAGACGTAGACTTTCAATTTAATAACAACTTGACTTGAATCTCTTGATAACATTCAACTTTCTACTGATACAATTTTAACTGATATAACGTATTGCTGAAACAACTTAATGATACAACTTAAACTTCATCTTATGGACCTGCAATCGTTTAAGAACTCATTACAGTGACAATCAATCATGATCAAAGTATCGGTAGTAATATGTAGAAACTAATGAGAGACTATTCTCAACAACGTTGGTTCAAAAAATACAATCTCTTTATACATTTGTGTGCTATTCGACATATACAAAAAATTATAAACATATATATTAAAACCTGGTAAAAAACATTACAAGAATTCTTTGCTTAGACTTATATGCTAATTGTAGCAGCATAGATTTTAGAGCTAGTTTCATTGTTATGTGTTTGTACTTTTATTAACAAAAAATGTCTTTCAGCTTTTAGAATTGGATTTTTTAAAAATTGTAATACTATATTATTTATTGCAAATTGCCATTACTATCTATTATTGCACCAGAAATAATTTTGTTAGTACTTTTTTTTTGTGTCGTTTACAGAAGCTCAAAACTGTTTTTCTCAAGTTTTTGATGTCCGGTCTTGGGGACCGGGCCACACCCGAAGTAGAAACAGCCTGGACAAAGCTGCTGACCGCCCACAATGCCGTGTACAAGATGACCGCTGATGAAATCGCTTCCAAGGGCAATAACTGAAGAAAAAGCTCATGCGTTATTCCCCTCCCAAAAGATTTAGCAAGACAGATAAAATTGTAGTCGACAAATCGTAAATGCGACCACAATGTGAATGATATTGAAAATGTGTGTGAACATTTGTTTTGAATAAGAATGTGTGTAGAGAAGCTGTACACAAATGAATATCGTGGTGAACTCTATTATATTGTTTGTATTACAGTGTATTACAGTGTTTGTGTGAAATAATACAACATACTGAGTGCAAGATTTCGTTTTGTGAAGTCTTGGGTTGGCTAAAGAATTAACTCATTGCATCTCCCACTGGTTTTTTAGTCAACTCAATTTATGATACATTTAAAGTAAAACAGTTAACTTGTAAGATGCAACCGTAGAAGTGATTTTTAAAGTTATTATATTTTATACACCTTCAAAGCTGTATAACATTGTGAGCAACTCACAAAGAACTAGGTACACACTAGGTTAAGTTCAAGGTCTTTTTACTTTATATACATATATATATATATATATCATGGGCGTAGCCAGGGGGGGTTTGGGGTTCAACCCCCCCCCACCCCCGAAATGAAATCCCCCCCCCCTTAAGTTTTGAGTGTAGTCAAAGGGATTTTTAGTTTAAACTCCCCTCCAGTGGAGTTTGAAGCTAAAAAGTACCTCTTCAATATAAATAAAAGCAAATTACTCACAATAAAATCTATGAACGCAGCCAAAGGGGTTTTGAGTTTAAAGAGCGTATTCAAGAGTGGTTACACATTTTACCAGTGGCAGGGCTCCCTTAATAAACTGTAGTGAATAGTCATCTGCCGAAATTGAAAAACACTAAATGTGGCTCAACAAAGATGGCTAAGACAGATTTTAGTAGTCAGTTATAGAGATCGGGTTTAAATCAAGGAAATCCTATGCCGAACTGGGAGTCGACCCTTTAGTAAGATTGTGAGAGAGCGACGCATGAGGTTTGCGGGACATGTTCTCCGACAAAATGAATTATGCATAAGAAGAGTTGCAATGATATCCTAGTACAACTTGACGCCACTCATTCATTGAGGTCCTCATGGCAGGTGGGAAGAGGCTTCAGACATTACCAGTGACAGATTTTTATGGAAACAGCTTGACGTCAAATGCTCCGAACGGCGCGGTAGAGTCTAAGTCAGTAAGAATAGCACATTAGGTTTTTGAAATAAAACTTTTTAATTGCAGGAAAATGCACTGTAGATACCTCAGAATATGCATTTTGTTGGCTTTCAATACCAGAAATAGTGCTTGGCGGCGGGGCTTCGCCCCGCGCTAGCGCTCCCCAGACCCCATTGCTAGTAATGGCAGGGAATCTACAATTTTATGGAAACAGCTTGACGGCAAATGCGCCAAACGGCGCGGGAGGGTCTAAGTCAGTAAGAATAGCACATTAGGTTTTTGAAATAAAACTTTTTAGCAGGAAAATGCTCAGTAGATACCTCAGAATATGCATTTTGTTGGCTTTCAATATCAGAAATAGTGCTTGGCGGCGGGGCTTCGCCCCGCGCTGGGGGATCTCCTAGCGCTCCCCCAGACCCTCTTGCTAGTATTGGCGGAGAATCTAAGATTTTTCCACTAACTCATGGAAGAACCTATTCTAGGGCACAATAAACGTCTTCCGAAAGAATGAAGGGTCAGAATGCAATAAAGATTATTTACACACACACACACACACACACATGAATACATATAAAAAAAAATTCGCGGCCGGGGGGGGGGGTCGGGCGGGGGGGGGAGAAAAAAAATCTCCCCCCCAAACCCCCCCCCCCCCCGAAAAAAAATCCTGTCTACGCTCATGATATATATATATATATATATATATATATATATTCATTTTTAATACACTGTCATACTGTACACATAGCGTTGGATTATAGAGTCTAGATGGTTAGATCTAGATTTAATAGTTAATAAAACTTTTAAAAAC
Organism: Biomphalaria glabrata; assembly: GCF_947242115.1. Taxonomy (NCBI): domain Eukaryota; kingdom Metazoa; phylum Mollusca; class Gastropoda; family Planorbidae; genus Biomphalaria; species Biomphalaria glabrata. The sequence continues at coordinate 36,641,875 of NC_074714.1, forward strand.
ATTTATTTTCTATTTATTTTAATACATATATCATAAATAAATACTTGTATTCTAGGGTAAATATGTCACTATGTTTACAATTTTATTGTATTTTTTTTTAAAGGAATTAATTTTTCCCCTAAGTGACTTTAGTCCTGAGGTTAAAAAAAAAAAAGATTAAAGTCACATGACATCCAAATGGATGTGGTCACTTTTGAACTTTTGTTTTGGTTGTTTTATTTCCACAATGTTTGTTTTGCGAGTACGACTGTAAAAATCTTTTGAAATTGTGATTTATACTAACAGAACATCTTCAGTTATTTTAAATGGTCATGCTAGATCTGTAAGTTTTAGTTAATGTTTTAATTTAATAAGCCCCTTTTAATATTACTGTAGATTGAAATATCTCTTACTTCTGATTAATGTCAATACCATTCTTTTTTTTAAACCCCATTTTCCATTATACATACATGTCTCAATATCATTGCTTTAAAAAGCATTCTCACTAACTCCGTATTGTGCTTTTATGACAGTATTGACACATCCACCTATGCTCTATGCATCTGAGTCATTATCAATCATACTACATTTACATATTTCAACTTATCTCCTATTTAGATCCTATTTAGATCATTGTAGCCTATTAGTGGACACATCTTGGCAAAATTAGTTAAGAATTTCTTACAATTATTAACAATATATATATATTATTGGAACGTTATAACACAAATTATTATATCAGCCTTTGTGTGTGTGTGAGAATTCTTCAAAATCCTGTTTAAACTACAACTGTCTCTAGAACACATTATATAGATAAAAAAAAAACAGACAAAAAGTACTTCTTATCATTTGTATATATGAGATCTATCATGTCGTAGTGTTAGTGTAATAAATCATAAATATTAAGAATTGTAAAAGTCTTGTGGTTACCAATGTTCCTCCATGCTTAAGTATCTCTGTATCATTTTATTTGTGTATGTTTGTTTATTTGTTCCTGTACTATCTTACCCTTTTTTATCTGTTTGCAGTTCTCAAAGCATATTGGCCGTAATCAACATTCCTGAATAAGCTTGTGAATAGGCCCTATATTACTCTTAAAAAGCATAGGGAAAAAAAGTAGCAAATATTTCTACATGAATAGGCTTACCAGTACAACAGTTTCAATATTATTTATTATAAGGCCTAACATTGACTTTGGTAGGCCTATCAATGCACACGATAAAATATCTTTTGTATGTTGAGAAAAAAAAATCTCTGGAAGAAAGATCTACATTGAAAAGTTCCATTAGAGAGTGTGCATCCCCATAATCCCTTTGACTGCTGAGAAGAATTTAGCGTGGACCGGAAGCTCTACACCCCTTGTCTGAAGTTTCCACTATTAAACCGACCATTAGGCCTACTGGGTTAAGTCGTGTCTTAAAGTGGGTGTATCTGCTCTCGGGCATCCGTTAGTTACCCTTCTGCGGAAGGCCGAAGGCTGACACCCGCTGAGAATTTCTTCATATTTCTATTAGGGCCTATGTGTGGTAACCTAATAAAATACTACAAGAATACATGTTCTATTATGAATATATATGAATATACATTCTTCTATTAAGAATACATGTACATTCTATTATTATTCTAGGCTTTATTTAACAAGAATGACAAAACAGTTCACAATAACACGGTACACACACATATACAAGCTGACCTGGACACCAAGCAATTTTGGCAAACAAGAACAGAACAACACACAACAAGAAACATAAATACACAACACTATGTGACCATCACGTTCCGTGGTAGGACTGTTATTGTGAGTAGCCGCTTTCCCCCTTGTGGCGGCTTATTTGGACTGGGCTATTAGATCTTTTTCCCACCCCGGGACTCTGAGAACCGTTGCATTGAATGCGTGGGCTCCCAGGCCCCCGGAATAAACCGATGAGAATCAGTTTCTGCTCCCCGTTGTTAGCCTGTTTGCTTCCACCCAACAGACGTTACAACCGAGGCGCCACGTTGATGCCACAGAAGCTGGAATAGTCGGCCTGGAAGATTATTTGTATCCATTAAATGTGTTTGGCTACTTACTTTGGTTTTGAAATCTATTGTGTCTTAAACGAATGCTGCAAATGAACACTTACTTTAAAAATGAACGGTCTTTGGGAAAAATACCGTGTAAGCCTATGCAAAATAATAGAGAAGAAACATAATTTTTGGCGTCTAAATAGGGGACTCCTAAATAACATGTAGACATTTTATTAGGCCTACGTAATAAAATCCACACATTAATAGAACGCGATACCCAAAGTAGCCACATAGGTGCCAATAATAGAAGCCACTAGAAAGCCAAAATGAAAAAATAATTTGTTTCTCTATAAAACCATGATCAACAATTTCTATTATTTGTAGTGGAGTGGCTAAATTATACTGGTAGGCCAAAGTTGACTGTCCGCAAAATATCGAGTTGACCTCTGTCCCGGAAAACGCCGCCAAATCATGGATTTAAAAGAAAGAATCATTGTGGTCACTTTCCCTTTCGGCTAGCACCCTTCGTTGAAGCTTGAGACTACTCCTTGATGCTGCATTGTGTTGTCCTTTTGTGTTTTTTACAAGTTGTGTTCGTGTACGGCTGCAGTTTTTTTTTATCTCTAATAAAAGCTTTAAATTGGCCTACGAGTTGCCTTCGTCATTTTAGTATTCTGTGTCAAACCCACCACATATGTTTTAGCTGCGGTCCCGTGTTGGGAAAACCCTCTATTTGATTTGTGAGGTCTGGCTATCCATCCGTCACCTTTGATTTCAAAAACGTGAAAAGTTGTTATATCCGATTTCACCTTATTTTCTAGTTTGCTAAGTTTAGATGCAACGGCTATTTTTGTGGTTCTTCGGAAAGCGAACCATTTTGTTTTTTAAATTAATTATGCAAACCGTTTTTAGTGGAAAGATAAAAGCCGCTTTTATTTTTGTGTTGTATGTCTACCTGTGTCTGTCAGCTTCCAAGGTTTAGCTGTAGCATGTACTTTTTTATGTACTGACAATAGGCTCACGACAAATAATTCACGTGACAAATGGCTCACTGACATTGGGTACATCCGGACAATGTTGACAATTCCTTATCATAGCTCAAAGCAACAACCTTAACTCTAGGCCCTAAATTAAATATCAAGAAAGAGACAAACACTTATATTAATGAAATAAATAAATTTATAAAAAACCATTTTGAAACACCAATAAATTTGTTTGAAATACCCTCGCTACATACTGCGCTGCTGTGGCTGTTACGGAGCTCGCTGGACAAGAGATCTTCGAGCTAGGCCCAATTAATAAAAAAAACAAAGCAGGGAAAAGGCGCCTTGAAGACAATATTAATCAGCTCAGGACTCAAGCGATACAATTGGACAATATCTTAGAAACAACCATTCTTAACAAAATGAAGACCATATAAAGATTAACTGGAATCAAACTGACGGACTGTGATAGCCACACACGATACGCTGAGACGGAAAGTTAAACTAAAGAGAGCTTAGTTAAAGCGCTACAACGAAACCACCAAAAGTAAAGAGCATAACGCTCTATTTCAACACAAAAGAAAACAGTTCTTCCGTAAACAAGCTGATAATGATGTTGACAAAATTCAAAACATTGATAGCACTAAACACGGCGCGTTTATCGACTATTGGGCAGCGCTTTGGTCCAACCCTATAGGTTGCAACGCGAAAGTAGACTGGACCGATGAAATCCAAACTACCAACAACCTAATACCAGAAATGCCTGATGAGGATTTCACAGCTGAGAAGTCTCAGCGGCTATATCAAAAACTCACAACTGGACTGCTCCTGGGCCGGATACTTTTGGCTGAAAAAACTTACAGCCATACAAGTTCCACTAACATTAAGTTTTAACGAGTTAATATCTAAACCGTCTTCAATGTTTAAAGAACTCACTGAAGGGAGAACATCTCTCTCCCCAAAAAAGGAGATCCGAATCAACCATCAAACTATCGCCCAATCACTTGTCTGTCAGTTGTGTATAAACTCATAACTTCATTTTTAAAAAGTAAAATGTATAAATTTTGCTCTGCCCATAAGCTACTAGCAGAGGAACAACAAGGTTGCATTGAAGAGTCGATGGGCTGTAAATTACAGCTAACCATAGATGGTATTATATTGCACCAAGCTAATAGAAAAAAAAAAAAGAAACACATATGCTACACCGACTACAAAAAAAAGCATTCGACTCAGTTCCACATGATTGGCTATTAAAAATTCATAGAATCAACCCTAGAATAGTATAACTATTGAAAGTCTGAATGGATAATTGGAAGATAAATCTACACCTTAATGGTTATAAAGTAAAAAAGAAGGGTTATATACCAGGGTGACTCTCAATCTCCGCTCTGGTTCTGCCTAGCAAATAACCCACTATCTAAATTACTCCAAACGGTTTTAGGGTTGACATTAAATGTACAAAAGTGTGTCTCATCTATAATATACATGGATGATTTAAAGCTATGTGCATAAACCGAGTAAAAGTTATACACCTTAATTAAAACAGTAAGACACTTCAGTTACGATATCTGTATGTCTTTTGACCTGGATAAGTGTGGTATCATAAGCATTAAAAAGGGCAATGCAGCCAACATTAACATTGCATTTGAAGGCATCGAGGAATTGAACTCTGCTACTCTTATAAATATATTGGAATAAATCCGAATGTCATGATAAACCATAAAACAATAAAAGAGGACTTTCTATGTAAATATAAGCAAAGAGTAAATAAAATCCTCAACCCAAAACTGTCTGGCAGTAACCTCATCACTGCAATTAATAGCAAGTTTTAAAAATACGATCAAAATTGCAAGTCTCCAGCAATGAACAAGTTTTCTTCCTACGCAAATACGACTACGAAGCAATCCTTCTGAACCTAAACAATACTAGTGTTAATGTTGGTTTGGACAACGCAGAGCATGAGATGAGCCAAGAACCATTGAGCTAACGCCACCAGGCTTTCTTTTAAAGAGTCTACCTCGAAAAACAGGCAGCGGAGGGGGCTTAGCAATACTGTACAGAGATAGTCTAGCCAAGTATGTAACAATAAGACCTGAAAGCTCAACGTACACCACCTTTGAGATGTGCGAGTTTCGCCTTTCCCACCACAGTAGAACACTGACTTTTATTTTCCTGTACCGCCCACCACCAAGCAAGAGAAATAAATTGACAACAAAAGTTTTCATCGAAGAATTTCAAGACCTCCTTGACAGTCACATATCAACAAAAGATCTATTTGTCATAGGCGATGTGAACTTGCATTTTGACAGTGAAAATGAGACATACGCGATGTCGCTGAAAAATGCGCTAAAGGATCGCAACTTAGACCAACTGATAAATGTTCCGACACACGTCAAAGGCCATACTCTTGACTGGATTGTTACAAATGCAAGTGAGCTTGTAGCCAAACTCAATGTCTCAGACCGCGGCTTGTCAGATCATTTTCTCGTAAACTTTGAAATGCGCCTATCAAAAGCAAAAAGGCCAAAGAAAAACGTGACTTCCCGTAAACTTAAAGCCATAGATATTGCCTCCTTCAAAATGGACGTGACCTCTTTGCTGTTGCAACAGAGCAACACAGACGTTCTCAGCAATTACAATTCTTGCTTGAAAAAGTTGCTGGACAGCCATGCACCTCTTGTCACTCGTACAGTCTCAGTTAGGCCATCTGCACCCTGGTTGACGGAAGACATAAAGAATGCCAAACTTATTCGCCGACGTGCCGAACGTACATTTCAAAAGACAGGTCTGACGATACATCGACAAATATACATACGAGAAAAAAACAAGGTTAACCGTATGATTAGAGACGCAAAAGCTAGCCATATTCGACAAAAAATCGAAAATTCTGATTCTTCAAAGGAGCTATTTAGGATCACCGCTGAAATGTTAGGGGGAGCAAATAACGAACGTTTGCCGTCATCTATTCCAGTATCTGAACTTCCTGATTCCTTCAATAGATTCTTCATTGGGAAGATTGAGCAGATTAGAAATGACATGCCATCCCTCTCATCACAGCTTGACCACTCTCCAATTTTTCAAAATACTCCTTTTTGCGAGTTTCAGCGTGTATCTGAAGATTATGTCAAAAGTACTATTTTGAAGATGCCAAATAAGTCATGTGACCTTGATCCCATTCCAACCTCCTTGCTCCTTGAATGTTTAGATGAGCTTGTACCTACAATTACCAACATTGTGAACTCTTCACTGACTTCAGGCATTGTACCACAGCAATTTAAGCATGCACTTGTCAGGCCCTTATTAAAGAAATCCAGTCTTGACCCGGAATGTCTAAAAAACTATCGCCCGGTTTCAAATCTTCCCTTCCTGTCAAAGCTTCTGGAGCGCATCGTGTTAGTGCAAATTCTTTCTCATCTTGAACAGTACTGTCTCTTGGAAGAATTTCAATCTGCATATAGGAAGTGCCGTAGCACAGAGACAGCAGTGGTCAGGGTACTAAACGACTTACTTCACAATTCCGACAAAGGCCACATATCAATTCTTTCTATGCTGGACTTGTCCGCAGCCTTTGATACGCTAGACCATGAAATTATGATGGCCAGATTCTCTGCAACTTTTGGTTTAGCAGGAGTCGTCCTAAAGTGGCTTGGATCCTACCTGACGGAACGCACTCAAAGTGTCGTTGTTAGCGGGACGGAATCAACAAGCTTACTTTTGAAGTACGGAGTACCCCAAGGATCAGTTCTAGGCCCAGTACTGTTCACTATGTACACATATCCACTCAGCGGTGTCATACGGCCAACCGGCATCTTATACCATTTCTTTGCCGATGACTCACAGTTATACGATTCATCAGTACCCTCAGAGGTGTCGCATCTGGCAGAGAAAATCAGTAGTACCGTTGCAAGGGTGAGCGATTGGATGGTTGAAAATAAACTCAAGATGAACGAAGACAAGACAGAAATAATTAAGATTGGCACTAGGAACAATGTCTCAAAAGTTGAAAGCACAGATTCTCTCTTTATCACGAACTGCCATGTTCCTTTTGTCCATATAGTGCGGAATCTTGGAGTTTTCTTCCACTCAACACTATCTTTCGACCCACACATAAATCAGCTCTGCAAAGGTCTTTATCTGCAGCTGCGCAGATTGGGCCAGATCCGACCATATTTAACAACGGAGTCAACAAAAACGCTAGCTGTGGCATTCATACTCTCCCGCCTTGACTACTGCAACGCCGTGCTAGCAGGTATACCTGATGACAAAATAGCCAAGCTGCAACGTATACAGAACAACGCCGCTCGAATAGTCCTTAAAAAAACTAGACAAGATTCTGCTACTACGCTCTTGCGCACGCTCCATTGGCTTCCCGTGAAAGCGAGAATCGATTACAAGGTCGCCACACTTTGTCATCAGTGTATATATAACAATGAGATGCCCTTGTACCTTAGCGAACTGATTACTCCATATGTCCCCCAGAGAACCCTGCGCTCAATGGACTCAACGCTTTTAGTAGTGCCACGTTTCTCCCTCAAAAGCTACGGTCTGCGTGCTTTTTCAGTTCACGGACCAAAGGTTTGGAACTCACTCCCCATTGATCTCAGACAGACAACATGCTATACCACTTTTAAGAAGAACATTAAGACCTACTTGTTTAAAACTTTTTTAGATTAACTGTTATCCTAGAAATTGTGTATGTTTGTAATGTTGTTACAGCGCCTTGAGCCTACATTTTGTTTGTTAACAGCGCTTTATAAATAAAATTATTATTATTATTATTATGAGATTCGCTAATGGGAAGAAAAAACACTCCACGGAAAATTCCAGGCTTTATTAGATGGGGACAACATTGACAAGGCTGCTTCCTTATTTTAACATGGCTCAAAGCAGGTCATCTCTACCCTGAAACAGAAGGCTTTGTTACAGCAATACAGGACAGAGTAATTAGGACAAAAAATTACGAGAAGCATATCCTAAAGCTGAATGTTGTTTGCAAATGACGAAAATGTGGAAATGTGGGTGAGTCAATTGAAAATATAATGGCAGGATATTCAGCCTTATCAGAATCTGCCTACCTAGGTCGAATAACCAAGTTGCAAAATTAATACATCATTTGATCGGTAAGGTCGAAGGATACTCCTCCTTATTACAAATACTCGCCACAAGAGGTTTTTCGAGTCTACTGATCGTCTGCTGTACTGGGATAGGCCTATTTAGACCGACAAAACGGTAGATTTTAATCGCCCTGATCTGATGTTCATTGATAAAAAAAAAAAGAAAAATCGCTACCATTATTGACATCGCCGTACCATTGTCTCATAACGTAAGAAAAACGGAAATGGGAAAAACAACGAAAATATATGGGAACCTATAGGCTTGGAGTTAAGCGTTTATATTGAAGTTATCCAAAATAACAATATAGCCTAGCTACCCCATTGTTATAATAATAATAATAATAATAAATACAAGAAGAGATTAAATAAAATTCTCAACACCAAACTGTCTGGCAGTAACCTCATCACGGCAATAAATAGCTGGGCCGTCCCAGTGCTCCTTGAATAGTCAGATGTCATCAAATGGACAGATACCGACCTACATGACATTGACAGACTCACGAGGAAAATAATAACCAAATTTCGATGTTTACACCCCAAGTCCTCCACCATAAGGCTATATCTGCCCCGGAAGGATGGAGGCCGTGGATTGCAGAACATCTTCAAACTCTGTAAGACGCAAGTTTCAAAAATGCGATCAAAACGGCACGCCTCCAGCAATGAACTAGTTTCCTTCCTACGCAAATACGACTCTGATGCAACCCCTCTGAACCTAAACAATGTTGATGTTAATGTCGGTTTGGACGACGTCGGGCATGAGATTCGCCAATGGAAAGAAAAACACTCCACGGCTTTATTACATGGGGATAACATCGACAAGGCTGCTTCCTTAACATTGCTTCAAGCAGGTCATCTCTACGCTGAAACAGAAGGCTTTGTTACAGCAATACAGGACAGAGTAATCAGGACAAAATATTACGAGAAGAATATCCTGAAACTCAATGTTATCGACAAATGCCGAAAATGTGGGCGAGTCGATTGAACACATTATGGCAGGATGTCCAGCCCTATCACAATCAGCCTACAGATAGGTCACCATAACCATTGCATTAAGTTGCAAAGTTAATAAACCAACACTTGGCTTTGACACACAATTTGATCGGTAAGGACACTCCTTCTTATTATAAATACTCGCCACAAGAGGTTCTCGAGTCTATTGAACATCTATCTGCTGTACTGGGATAGGCCTATTCTGTATTTCTGACCGACAAAACGGTAGATTTCAATCGCCCGGATCTTCTAGAATCTATTCTAAATAGTAAATCTAGTCATAACGTATGCATGTTAATCACTTAAGTTAAGACAGTTAAGTCGTCTAGATCTAGATTTGATAGGTCTCAAGTCTAGAATAGTCTAGATATATATATTATAATTTATATCGTACTAGATCTAGTAGCCTATATTATAATAAAACTAGTCTAGAGAGATCTAGCCAGATCTAGAATCGACTAGATAGTCTAGATCTATCTCTAGATTCTTAGCATTCTAGACTATCTAGATATCTATTCTAAGTCTAGACCTAATCTACTATCTAGATTAGATATGTTAGTAGTGTTAGACTACTTAGAGATTTATCCTCTGTACCTGTGATAGGCTTAAGACTTTAACTTAAAAGTTACGACCATTCCAATTGAATTTCCATGGCTACTGCCAGTGCCAGTGCTGGCATGAGTTGAAGAACATGTCATATGATATCAAGAAGTACAGCTCATATAATATTATCTATTATATTAATGAAAGTCTAGATTGACTAGACATAGATCTATAGTTCTATAACTTGTAGTATAACTAGATCTAATAACTAAACAGATTTAGATCTAGATCTAGCTAGCTCTAATTTGATCCACGTGTGTACGTTCTAGAGTGAAGACTGAATAATCCAGTTTGTGCCGAATATCTCGAGCTTAAAAGAAAGCTTCTTTTTCATTGGTCGAAAAAAAATGTTAACATGTATAAAACTTTTTTTTTTAAATCTAAATCTAGAAAAAAAAAAATAAAAAACGAATATGTTCCCCTTTAGATTCTATGTGTGATTAAATATTACTAGATGTAGATATATTTTTTTAGTGTGCACATTAAAAAATCAGACACACACACACATACACTATTTGATTACGAAAAGTCTGCATTGGGCCCTTACGGGTAAAACTTCACTATTCCAGTTAGGGATTTCCCCAATAAAACCCTAATTATTTTTTTTTTAAATCCTAATATTACTTACAAAAAGTATTCAAAGCAAAATTTAGCTTTAAGACAATTAATACTAAATTTTAAAACATCATAATATTGTTTTTTATTTTATAATAAAGATTTCATCATGTTGGTTCTGGCGTGATTGGGGAAATCCCACACCGGCACGAAAGCGGAAAGACGATAACGGCCCAATTACTAAAATCCCACACCGATCCGTTAACGTTTTTATAGGGGCGAGTGTAATAGGTCAATCTACCCAATGAAACCTTATTACCCCACACCGCGTTGGAATGGTTTTGATAGGGCTTTGTTTATAGGGCTGTTCGTTGATAAAAAAGAAAAAAAAACGCTACCATTATCGACATCGCCGTACTACTGTCTCATAATTAAAAAAAAACAACTGAGATAGAAAAACAAAGAAAATATGGGAACCTAGGCTTGGAGATTAAGCATTTATGAAAATTGTCCAAAATAACAATATACCCCATTGTTATATCAATTAACCGAGGGGATAATAACAACTGACCTCACAGACACCTTCAAGGCCCTTAACATTCCTAGGAACATCTTCGTTGCCTGTCAGAGGGCGGTACTGCTGCAGACCTGCCACATCACCAGAAAATTCCTGAGTGGAAACTGTTAAAGGGACTACGATGAATTTTGTTTCTCTTTAGCGAAACTCGACCCTGGCAGCGCCAGAGAATGACAACTCGTTCATTTCTAACATAATAATAATAATAATAATAATAATACATGGGGACAACATCGACAAGGCTGCTTCCTTAACATGGCTCAAAGCAGGTCATCTCTACCCTGAAACAGAAGGCTTTGTTACAGCAATACAGGACAGAGTAATCAGGACAAAAAATTACGAGAAGCATATCCTGAAACTCAATGTTGTCGACAAATGCCGAAAATGTGGAAATGTGGGCGAGTCGATTGAACACATTATGGCAGGATGTCCAGCCCTATCAGAATCAGCCTACCTAGGTCGCCATAACCAAGTTGCAAAGTTAATACACCAACACCTGGCTTTGACGTACAAATTGATCGGTAAGGACACTCCCCCTTATTATAAATACTCTCCGCAAGAGGTTCTCGAGTCTACTGAACATCTGCTGTACTGGGATAGGCCTATTCTGACCGACAAAACGGTAGATTTCAATCGCCCGGATCTGCTGTTCATCGATAAAAAAGAAAAAACCGCTACCATTATCGATATCGCCGTACCACTGTCTCATAATTTAAGAAAAACTGAGATAGAAAAACAAAGAAAATATGGGAACCTAGGCTTGGAGATTAAACGTCTATGGAAATTGTTCAAAATAACAATATACCCCATTGTTATATCAACCGAGGGGATAATAACAACTGACCTCACAGACACCTTCAAGGCCCTTAACATTCCTAGGAACATCTTCGTTGCCTGTCAGAAGGCGGTACTTCTGCAGACCTGCCACATCACCAGAAAATTCCTCAGTGGAAACTGTTAAAGGGACTACGATGAATTTTGTTTCTCTTTAGCGAAACTCGACCCTGGCAGCGCCAGAGAATGACTACTCGTTCATTTCTAACATAATAATAATACAGTTTATGATCTTTTGACTTGTTAATCGGAGTCGTGTTTGAAATATTGAGTCTATATAAATGTAGCTATATATATATACATTTAATGTTTGACAACAATTTACTACAAATAAACTAATTGTACATGCGAGTTAATATGGAATGAATCAATGGGGAATTGAACCCTCTCTCCTACCCCCACCTCCACAGGCTTAAGCCCATGGAATAAATGTTGATTTAATAATGACACTAAAAAAATATTTTCTTCTTTGTTAAACTTGACAATGATAAAGCATACATTGCTTAAATAAAATTGGCCAGAAAAGCTCAAAAGATGATTAATAAAGTAAACTTTGATTACGAAATAAGCAGTATTTACTATTTCCTTATTTATTTTTGGTTTCCAACTAGATGAACAATATTTTATCTAGATCTATATACTGTTTTACTATTTAAAAGTACATTTAGTATGTCTAACTCATTTGAAAATATTTATTTTACTTCAGGATTCGAGCGTTTGGCTTTTTTACCTTCTAGACAAAATCTGGTCTTCATGATAGAGGATATCGATTCTTAGTATAGCAGTAACTAAAATGTAAGACTAAGACTAGAATCAAGACTCTGAATTAGAATCTAGAGTCTTGATTTATTATTATATAGATCTAGAGTCTATATAGACGTCCAGATCTAGAATCCAGATTATTAAATATCTATAGATATTATAGCGATGTTACAATTTTTAAAGAATCTTGTTGTTGTAAAATAATGAATATTAATAATATTTTATTTATATTATGATCAATGACAATATATGAATATTTAGATCTACAATGTCTACATAGTATATAGATCTATTATCATTTATTATGATTTATGATATCATCAATTGATCAATATGATGAATAACAATTAACATTGATCATGTTGATGATTGAATATCAATATATTAATAAATAATATAATAATATGTTGTATTTTGTAGTTGTACTTTTGTAGACTTGAAAATAAGTTGAAAGTAAATGAAAGTTGAATGGTAACGTTATGGTCTTGCGCATGAAAATAAGTTGAAAGTAAATCATAAATGAACGTTGAATGGTTATGGTCTTGCGCAGTCTTGAAAGAGGATCTGATCATCATAGGCCTACTTGACTTAGTCTAGTGACTAGTGCGACTTAGTCTTAGACTAGACTAGAGCCTTACTTTTAGATAAACTAGATTTTATAGATCTACTATTCGGCTAGACTAGATTCATTTTTTCTATGAATTATATATGTATGATTTATGATTCCTGGTTGAAAGAATATAATTATAAATTTTTTATGTGTGCTTGTCCTTATCCTAGCAACCAAAGGGCACGATGTGATGAGATCTACTTATCATCTAGATTATTCTAGATCTTGATATAATTATATTATATATATATAGATCTATAGTCTATATATTAGATAGAAGTCTAAAGTACTCAGTCTACTCTACTGTCACTACTTTTTTTACTACATAGACTCACTTGTTGTGACTTGACTTTGTAAGAGTTTGTGCTGTGACTCACTGACTGACACAAATAAAGTAATGCAACTGTGACTATACACTCAACTCTGAACTCACAGTCACTCGACTGATTAGATGTCTACTAGTAAAAAATTTATTTAATAATAGATTCTAGAATTTGTCTTTTTATTCTAAAGATATCTGAGCTAGTATGTAAATAGGTTTAGAATTTATAAAATTTAATGAATCTAGTATGTAAGGCAGGTCATGAATAAATGATAGTATATCTAGAATATTTAGATCTAAATCTATATTATATAGATCCAGCTATTTGACTCGAAAGATAATGATATATATATATATATATCTAGATCTATAAGTCTACAAGTCTATTAGATATTAATAAAATAATATTTTATTTATAATAAAATTACACTTTATATATATATATATAATTATAAATATATATTATATATATCTAGATCTAGACTATTAATAAAATTTAATAAAGACTTGTATTACTAGAGACGGTTTTACTAAACCTGAGTAACATTGTAAACATATAAATATAATATATATATCCCATATATTTTGTTTTAGATTAGTTACCTAGACTCTATAGAGTTTTTGTTCCAATAAGAAGATTCTCACTACTAGATTAAATTTCAAGAGTAGACATCATTTTGTCTTCTTATCTTATAAAATACAGATTCTATGTTAACATGTTACTTCAAAAGATGATTGCATCCTACACGTGTCCTTGCCCTAGGTCATAGTCATGCATGTTAATCAATGACTTTTAAACTCTCCCTAGTCTGCAAGGCAACCCAGTTCACACTCTAATAGCACTAAGGAAGAAGGAGGATGTGTACAAATTAGTCCTAGCATATAATGTAATAAGAAAATCTGCCTTTATCTTTGTGTCTTTCTGAGTATCTTATTAGGTTTTGGTTTTGTATTTAAAGATCATGGTTTGGCAGTGTTTTACTTTTTAGTCTTCTATCCTGAAGGGTCGCTAAATTTAATGATTTTACTAATGGCTTAAAGATGTTACTCTAATCAGATGTAATAAATTTGTTCGGTATGAGTCTCGATGCACTATATTGTGTCTGTTCTAGTTTCTTTTGTTTTTTTGAGTTGAGGGTTCCCAAACAGAAGATGCAGATTCTATTATTGGCCAAACCAAGGTTAAATAATAATTTAGTTTTATGTACTTATATTTGAGTTGAAATGTCTAGGCTGAAAAGATTACTTAAACATGAGATAGAGGGGATTCATATTATGTGTATATGTCATTCCATTTAAGTTAATTTAACATTATTTTTCAACAATAACATACTTACACACTTGTAAACCTACATATATATATCTAGTTCTAATAGTTCTGTAATACATATTATATATATATATATAATTAATTTGTATATATATATATATATATATATATATATATATATATATAATATATAAATATTCCTCTAATGGTGTATTGAAAGACAATTGATATGCCCAGATGAATTACTGGTTTTGGTTTCTTCTCATTGAATGGGGCGGAATCTGCTGTGATTAAACAAGCTGTTTCTTGAGTGCCTTAGAACTCACTGTCCTATCTTGGGCAGTTTCCTCCCTCATTTATTCATTGATGTACTGCAGTCCTGAGATCCGTCTCTCTTGACATCTCTGTAGGCATTCCTTGAGTGTGACTCTTAACAAGCTCAGTATATTAGTATTTATATAAGATGTCCTTCGATTTAATATATACATATATATATATATATAATATATATCTTAAGTCCTCATTTTTTGTAGCAGCAATTAAGAAAAAATTAATGTTTTCTTAAAAAATGTAGAATATAAACCTATAATAATAGATTTAAGAATAGAATACTATTTAATCTTTTTAAATAGATGGTGGAGTCTTGCCATTGAACAGGTCTATATCTAGTACTAGAATCTATTACATTGATTTCTAAAGCCTTTTTTAATTGCCTAAGAAAATTAGTTAGTTCTACAAATATTAGTCAAAATTAGAATACATAAGATCCAACACTTAAAAGTAACAATGAAAAAAGCAACACTATAATCACACCAGGTGTCAGTGGATTTGTATAAAAGTCATTTAGACAATAGCCACTTTCTGTAATCCTCTGTTCTTCATTTTAATTACAGTACAAGTATTTTTATAAAGCTTGTTTTTTCGTTAGTAGCATTTAATGCTCAACAGGTCTTTTAGTTTGCCATGTGCTTCTATTTTTTGTGTAAATAATGCATCCCAATTTAAACAATGTAAATATACTTTCCATAATATAAGCAAAAATATTAAAGAATTTGTTTATATAAGGTGTTAATTACAGAAATTAAATATGAAATTTAATAAATTTTTTATTTTTAGGGATTGATTGGGATAAAAGTAGAAGCAAGAAACAACTATGGAAGGTGCTTCCTCATGGCTCCAGCAGTACTATCATGCTATGTCTTCTGGCATGGAAAGGCTGTACACATCTGGAGCCCACACAGATACTACCATCATTGTGGAGGAGAAGACCTTTCAGTGCCACAGAGTGATCTTGTGTGCCATATCTCCATACTTCGATGCCATGTTCTCATCCGGAATGAAAGAAAGTGTCTCTGGGGTCGTCAAAATTGAGGGCACTGACAGTTCTGTGTTTGAATCCATTCTAGACTACATTTATAAAGGGTCAGACAGTGTGAATGAAGATAATGCTGAAGCCATATTAAAGGCAGCTTGCCTTCTTCAGATGGAATGTTTACAGAAAAGGTGTGAGGAATTTATCTGCAAAACTCTGACAGTCACAAATTGTTTTGAAAGGTGGCGATTAGCTATTTGGCATTGCAGCCAGCACCTCAAGCAACAAGCCTGGCGATTTATAATGACAAATTTTGTGAAAATATCACAGCAAGAAATTTTTCTTTACTTGGAGAAAGAGGAACTAATATCTGTAATAAAAGATGATGACCTGAGCTGCCCTAATGAGGAATTTGTGGTTGAGAGTGTTCTCAAATGGTTTCAGCATGACCTTGAGGTAAGAGGTCAACTTCTTGGAGATATTTTTCCATACTTGAGGCTCCCACTGACGAAGCCTCAGTTCTTGATTGACATCTTGAGAAAATATTCTTTTGTTAAGGAGCATACTGAGTGCCACATGTACATAGATCATGCTAAGAATTTTCAGCTTCTGCCAGCACATCGTCATGACAGCAGCAGTCCCGTCACATCATACAGGACCACTTCTTTATATGAGGATGTTCTTGTAGTGATCTCTGGAGGTGAGTCACCCAGGCCTCCATACATCAGATCTAAAAATGTCCTCGCCTTTGGATTTAATAGTCGTAAGTGGTTTCGTCTTGCACCTTTACCATATGATCCTGGCATTGAATTTGCAACTTGTGTTCACAGTAATGACATATTTGTCACAGGCGGTGGGTTGTACAAACATTGCTTCTTGCGGTATCGTTCAAAGAAGGACAAATGGTCACAATGCCGCTCAAAATTGAAGAACGGTAGACGGCGGCATGCTATGGCAGCTTGTGGCAACAAAATCTATGTTATTGGTGGTTACAACAGTGAGTTGGAACAAGGATCTAAAGTCCTTAGCTCCATAGAAGAATTTGAACTTGGCTGCAGTGAGTGGACAGAGGTGGCCAACCTGGTAGTGCCAGTTAGCTCCATATCAGCAACATCTACCAAGGACAAGGTTTTAATATTTGGTGGTGAGACTAATGATCGCACAGATACAGCTTCCATCCAGTGCTTCGACACTCAGACCCATACAACCAGTGTTATAGCTCAACTACCTATAGCTTGTAAATTGACAAGGGCCACTGTATGCAACAGCTGTAGTTACGTCATTCTCTACAACGGTAAAATAGTTCAGTTTGATCATCGTACAGATTTAGTGAAGGTCATGGGCCACATACAGAACTTCGATTGTGTTCATTACGGCCTAGTCCATAGACGAGGTTGCTTGCTGCTCCTGGGTGGTCAAAGAATTATACCAGGTCCTAACCCGGTTAGAGCCCTTGTGGACACCATGCTTCTTTATGATGTGAGAAATCAGAGGGTCATAATGTTGAATGATAAAATTCCTACACCCAGATTAGTTGACAGTTGCGCCAAGGTAACCATTGAGAAAAAGTTTTTAGTCACAGAGTTTGTTGAGACAACACAAAACTGTTGAGTTCAAGTATTATGTGTGAATTCTATTATTAGCGTATATCTTAAATTATTTATTTTAGTCATTTTCAGAGGGTAAACTCCACTTATTCTAATCCAGTAATATTTATATGAACTAATCTCTTTTGTTTAACAAATAAAACCTACTTTAAAGATTGGTCATTTAAATGAGATTAATTCATTAATTTTGTAGCAATGTTGTGTGTGCAATATATATATTTATGGGTTCATTGAAATCCTAAACAGTTAATGCATTTGTATTAAAGTTGCTTAGGAATAATGTGATTCTATTTATTATTATAATGAACTTAAATATCATAATGTATTTCTAATTATTGCTATAAAAAAATAACTACTAGATTATAAAACTTTTTATAGCGCTGTTGTGTTTTAATTACTGTATTTTCGCACATATACTGCATAGGTGTATAGCCCACCCACGCTTATATCCCGCACAAATTACATATAATAATTAAAATAAAAAACTTATAACATGCACCCATATAAAACCCCCAACCCCCTTGACTACCTGTAAACTACCGGTACATAAAGTTGTTGCTCATCAGATGTCTGACCCTCGAGATGCAATTGTGTTCCAGTTGTTGCCCCAACAATCAATACAAAGAGTGCAACATGGGTGGGAAATATTAGCAGACAGTCATATCTGTAGTGTAAGTATCGACAGAAAGTCCTTGACCCGTGAACCCCAATACTGAAGATCATGATGAAGAGTTGATTTAGGACCCAATTGCTGCTGCCAGCAATGAGCATGCTTCGCTTATAGCTCATACAAGTTTTGATGGCTTCACTAACTATAGCAAGGACAGTGGCATTAGTAAGACTGGCGATTGATTTTGAATGTAGTATTGCATGCATCATAGTCTATACCAGTGGTTTCCAAACTTTTTTGTCTCGTAGACCCCTTGCCATGTTTTCTGCTTTTCGGTAGACCCCCTGCTAAATTTATATTGCATTTTAGCACATTCATAAACTAACTTTTTAAACTAATTTCTAACTGCAGTGAGTCAAAGAGTGAAAAAGTAATGTAAAGCTACATCATAAGATAGAGAGATCTATCTTTTTTTTACAGATAGAATTCAAATTTAAACCTATTAAAATAACAATTAATATGTTTTGCTGGAATCACCACGCACATTGGAAATGTTGTGTTTTTTTTTTTTTGTATGTTCATCATCTGTTTTTACGGATATTATTTCATACAGGAATTCGTTGTTCTATGAAGTAGTCCTTCAAACATTAAATATTAATTTACTAATTTGCCTTATGTATTATTGTAAAAGTTTTCGCAAAGAGTTTCTCATGTATTTGTTGATCTTTCACGTTTGGCTCAAATATTGGGCTTGCGGAGCTGTTTTCACTAACAGGAGAAGGGGTAAATGTGAGTAACTGGAGCCTAAACCAGTAAGCTTCGAGCAGGAGGGACTCATTAGCCATGGCTTGCAGCCCACCTAGCCGAGGGAAAATAGAATACAAATCTCTGCTGCTTTGCAGCTATATGCCCAAACATGGGAAAGGTTTCGTGGATCAGCCCTGGGGAAAAGATATGAAGCTGAAGACCATTAGGTAGTATGCAGCTTTAATGCTCATCCCACATTCCCACCAATGTGCCCTTGAACTGTAGTGTTACTAAAAGAAATTCGTTTCATAATATCCAATGAAGGTTTGTGTAAAACAGTTTTTAAAACTACTTCAAAGGCTGGTAAAATCAATGTTTTATCTATAGTTTGTTTCCGTATTTGGCTATAGGTAATTGGTTTCATATGATCATAAAAAGGCTCTTATTATAGACAATCGCTTATTTAACAAGGAAATAAATAATCAACGCTTTAAAATCAAGATTTCTTTTTGTTAAACATTAGTTACATGTAGACAAAATTAACTATTTAGATTAGTATTGAAATTAAATCATACTATTTTACTTTTGATTGAGTAGATTAATATTTATAACTATGGTATAAATCATTTATAAGTGTTTGAAAAAATGAAAATTTAAGTCATAGACCCCCATGGACATCTCATAGACCCCCAATTTACTATTTCACTTTCGTAGACCCCTCGTAAGTCTTCGTAGACCCCTAGGGGTCTATATAGACCACTTTGGGAATCACTGGTCTATACATTTCAACATTTCTGGTATCAGCAAATTAGCTAAGTTGCTTACCTACTTGTCACTTACGATCGATTACTGGTTTTAAAGATTCTCTGCTCTATTGGTACTATTGGTTACTTGAGGTCTATAATGAGATGTTCATAAAGCTTCCCAATGTACATCTCACCCACACAGCGAACTATAGGCGGTGTAAAGACCCACCGGTATTTCAATAGTTTCTGTTTACATGCTATGTTTATGGGTGAAATAAATTTTGTTAACCACGCACCTTTGTATACGTTGCACAGCTGCCATTTGTTTGTAAAAATGTATAACCTGCAGGTTATGTGCGAAAATACAGTATTGCCTTATTTGTCTATTCTGCTTAAAAATAATTTTGAAGTTGATTGCTTCAGTTATCTTGGGAAAACGTTTTCTTGATTAGCTGATATAGAATCTAGTCTAGATAAGAAACTAAAACATTTTTAACTTTTAAAGATTATGGTGGTAAAGAATAGTTAATACATTATTTACACATATATGTATTTTTATAAATGTATGCTTATTCAAAATCTGTGGAAGTGGCCTAGGACTGATCTATGGAGAGAGCTTGCTGCTTAATGTGCAGATTGTCATTGGGAGGACCAAAGTCTTAAGTCAGAAGTAGATCAAGACTATTAATACATAAACTGTGTTGTTAAGTCATCAATCTGTTTTAAATGTCTTTCAAACTGTCTTATTATATTTAACTTAAATATGTGTCATTAGATGACATTCTTAAAAAGACATATATGAATCTGTGTTTAAATAAGGTGCATGCTTTAACTAAATTCATAAAAACAAATTATAACATTAATAACCTTAGGCATAAGATGTACAAGTAATTTTCTTTTGAATGCTTCAAAATTGTTCTACTTATATCTGAAGGTTTCACATTTGTGCCCTGGTGTAGAAAGCTAACCATAGAAATTATATTATGTGTTTTGAGTGGGTTTTTTTTGTATAAAAGTATTGAAAGTCTTTTTTAAAAAACTGTACCTATTTATCTATGCTTTTTTTTAATGTTAAAACAAAAAAGATTTAATTACAGTTATCATTCTCAAACCTTTTTTTTTTCTTCAACTGGAAATAGAAGCTATGGAGATAAAGATATTTGTACATAGTTGTACTTTCCCCCCAACACCCTCATTGACCAAAGAAGTAGCTGAACTTATTGTGATCTGCCCCATAGAAACACTAACAAATTGTTTGAGTGATAACCTTAATCTGTTTACGTTTTAGTAGGTCTGAGCAGTATGTTTATATATATATTTTTAAAATTTTTTTTTTATTGTTAAGAGCTTGTCTGATTTTTCTTATTTATGTGTATATTTATTAATAATTATTGGATATTCTATAGTCATCTTATTTCTATGTCATAACACAATTGTTGGTACATGTTTTTCAATTTTAACATTCTGGTGATAAATATCTATAACCTGCTACCCTTATTTTCTGTTTTAGTTTAGTTACAAGTTTGGTTATCTTCTACATCTCATTTTAACTGAATGAACTAATCAGCTAATCTTAGAAAAAAATTATTCTAAGGAAATGAATGTAGCATAATTTAAAATTATAAGTTAAATCTGTGAAACTTATCAGTCTTATTGTTGACTTGCAACAATCTAGTCAAATGTTCAATAATCTAGCAAATGACTGCATGCTGCTTTTTTCATGCTGCCTTAAAAGATGTTCAAAAGTTATTTTAAATAGGATTTTAAGCAATAATTACTGATTAGAAAAGTGAACAATTCTAAGCCATAATCCTGAGCCAAAGCAGTTCAGAACCAGTTCAAGGCAAATCATCAATGATCTTATTCAAAACTTTAAGATAAACTCTGCATTATTCTTTTCTTTGATATTAATAAAAGAGAAGGTTAGATTTGATACCATATCACAATTTGTTTTTTTTTTTTTTTTCAATAGAGACTGTTACTGAATAAAATATCACTGCCTTCTTTATTATGCTGCATACTACTCATAAAGGCTGCACATTTTTGTTTCTAAAGACACACACACAAATTATGATAACTCAGCTTTTGCGAAAACAAAAAATCTCCTTTAAAATTTACTTGCTCTCTAAAGGCATTCTAAGTTTATAGATCTATGATTATGAATTTATAGCTTTGAATATTCACTTTCATATAGTTTCCACCAACCAATGGTATATTCTTCAAGTTTTGAAGGTATCTCTATATTATATATATATGTATGTCAATGTCCATTTTATTTTTAGTTTGTTTAAAAAAAAAAAAGGTAATTGTGACTCATTGGCATGTTTGAAAGAAGGAATGATACATAACTCATAGATGTAAAGTGAATATGAAGCCATAAAATAAAAGATGGCACTTTCAGAATAATTGTACTTTCTACACAATATTGTTCAACTTTTGTTAATAACTTGTATAATTAACTTTTATTATACATTAATTTTTTTTAATACATATATGTAGATTAGATGGTTAATGGCTTGTTAAACTATTGGCATTTCATGGGTTTTGTTTTTACATATTTTTGTTATGAGCCAGTATAACAAAAGCTCATCTTTATTTTCACATTTAAAAAAACTACTTAATTTGTAGTGACTGTTGACAGTCTACTATATTTTAAAATGACATTGTAGAAAATGCATTGAGCTGTTAAATTAATTGTTCTTTGAAACATGTGTTAATTTGAAGTTATATTCTTGGATATATATGTACTACATTTCCTAACCCAACAGTGTCACTCAGCATTGGACATGCATTAAGAACTAAAAGCACATTTTGATTGGCTCCATGCTTTTAGTTTTCAATACCACAAAAAGAAAAGTTTCCTTTTCAGGCCTTGTGGTAGATATTGTAAAGGTCATATTTTTTTGTGGCCTATGGTTAACGAGGTTGTCATGCGGCCAGCACAACGACCACCAATCGCCTTAACTTTTCCCCAACTAATGTCAGGTACCCATTAGAGTTGGGTGGACTCAGAGGCTCCCAAAAATCCTGAAATTAAAGGTCAGTCTTTACAACAATTTGAACCCGGTACTGCTCAGCCACCGCACCTCCATTTTCAATACCATAGCTCTAAGATTATTGAAAGTTGTTTAGGGCACTAAAATTTTTTATTTTCGGATTCTTCTTTTATCCTCTGTCTACTAAATAGCTTATAAAGATACCAATGTGATATTTTTTGAGATGCTAGGTTAATGTGATAGATCTGTTGGTGTATGTACATTGAATAATGTACTTTAAGCAATTTTTTTTTTTTATTGCATTACAATATTTGATGTTAGAATATCAGAATATTAGTCTGATTTTTTTTTTTCTTACTTTTGACTTTCTGATTTAGTACTGAAGTAGATTTTTTTGTTGTCACTTCGGTAGATATCATTACTAGATAATTTTTTTGTGTAATTTTAACGATCTAAATAAATATGTAATTTGACTTGGTGTTAACAGCTATTCAATCAATATTATCAATGTGTCTATTTTTATAAAGATTCAATAAAATATGTCAATTCCCCAGTTTCCTTCTTAAGGATAATACCTTATGGCACATACTATCAGTATTATGTCACATATGACAGAATATTTAAACTGCTACAACCAAAGCATCTATAGCAAGCTATACGAAATAGGACATGTTTAGAGATCTTGAATTTTGTTTGAATGCTCTGCTGTGATTTCATGCCATTTCCTACCATCCAAAGTGTTGACTGGTCTTCTTTCTCTCAGCTTTGCTTGTTGGACTATTGTTGATGTTATACACACAATCATTTTATGTAGAACATTATCTGGCTCTTGAAGCAATGCAAATAAATGCTATTTTAGGAGCAACATTCAGATGTTTTGTTTTCCTTCTATTCATAGTTGATTTCTAAATACACAGACTTGAAAATATCATGATAATGACTATATAATAAAACAAAGTTTCAATAGAATCCTTGTCTATATCAACATGGAACATTTCAAACAGTTAATAATGTATTAGTGAACTTATTAGCAATGTATTAGATCTATGTATCCAGCCCTCTGGTATTTTTTGAACTTAAACATAATGAAGAAAAATTTTGCTTTGATTGGCACATTTAGGATTCATGGCAACATTTTATTCTTTTAGAAATGATTATCTGATTTTACATCAAAACTCATAATGAAAATCGCTGGATCTTATTCAGTTGCAAGAATTTTGAAAGTACGTACATCGGGAATATGCATTATTACGATAGATGGGTTAGGGATCCAAATTCTATAATGGGGAAAATATCTGGATTTTTGGGGATTTTGTATCAAAACTAATCACAAATTATGAAGATAGCTTTAGACAAGTTGGTAGTGCCAACACTTTAGTGCTATTGAAAAAAAAAAAAAGATTTTTTTTTTTTTTAAATTTTGTTTTGCTTTTTTTAATGTGGACTGAGAAGTAGTCACAATTAGTGAACCTAGGCTAGCAACTTGAAATAATTGACTGCTATCTAATAAATAATCACCTCAAACATGTCTTACATGTTTTGAATTAGGCGTCTACAGGGCTTGTCGAAGTTTAAAAAGAAAAAAAATCTCATGCTCAAAGATTATGTAAAATGTAGGTCCTATATATCATAACATATTTAGGAGCAACTTCAAAATGTCAGAAATAGACTGACGGGTGAACTACTCAGTTAACTTTCAATAATAACTACTTCTGAAGCTGAACTAAAGTAAGAACTAGTATCAAAACTCTCGAAGCTTGGTATGATCATTAATGTATTTTCTTAATACAAATTATGGCCCACTAAAATTTTTCTTTAACTTTTTGGCCCACTCCTCAAATATATCGAAATTTTGATTTTTTTTTTTAACTCGGTGAGTGGAGTGTCATTTTATTATTATTATTTTTTATTATAGGAGGGGCTGGATTGAGCCTTACACTGGGCTGAATTCTGCCCACAGGCCCTAATTAGCCCAGCAGCGGATTAGAAAGAGACGTTTTTATTTATTACTTGTATTCCTTGTTTTGTTAGGGATAGCCTGTTTTTAAACAAGACAGGTAACTTTTAAAGAGAGTTCTCTTCATTTTGGAATTTCTATTGCTATGGCAATCCTGCTTTATGGAGGGGCGAACGATTGATTAGCTACTGGCCAAGAATATCCAGCAAAGGATGGGAAACATGTTTTAAAATGAAACAAAAAAACATTGAGCACATTAGAACATTTGCAAAAAAAAAAAGGCGAATGAGTACAGGCTCAAAACATTTTTTTTTCAATTTTCAAGGGCACCCTTGACAAAGTTCACTAAGTATTCTGACACTTTTAAATGCATATGTATTTATTGACCAATTTAAAGGTCTCAATGGGAATAATTAGCAAATCTATGAAATGAAGGGCAAATGTAACGAGCGACGGTTGTCAAAAGTACCCTACACGGTACATTTATTGATCAGTTTTTTTATATACATATTTCTTTTTATTTTAAAGGTTTTTGAGTCACCAGAGGGTGAGAACAATTATCCGGTAGATCAAGTTTGCTAAACACAAATTAGACCTCTGAGAGAGGAAAACAATTGTTATTTTCGTCTCGGGACGGCGCTCACTTACCGATACCCCATTGGGCCGGTAAGGTCAGTGAAAGGGTCGCATGGGTGCCACTAAGACTTGTATTCATTTATAACAAGATTGTATAATATTCTTTTAGAAAAGGAGAGCGTCGTGATTTACAGACTCTACAGTGTACATTAGTGCTACTAATCTAACACATTTTCCGAAATAACGTAATACAGTATGCTTCTTATAGGCTTCATCCCTTTTGTAGAGGCCTACACAAGATGTTGTTAAAACTTAAATCTCATGCTGACAGCGCCTATGAATGAGCAAAACACAACGTCATTTATTCCTGGAGATCCAGCCACGTTATCCAATGAAGAAACACTAAATGTCAAAATAATGAAGATGTAGACCAAGATACAAAGAAACTAAAATATAAAACAATCTTGACAGTATTTGTTTTCCACAAAAGCAGGGGTGGACTGGGCATCAAAATCGGCCCGGGCATTACCATATAAACCGGCCCACAAATGGCATGTCATATATTTTCGGGGGGGGGGGACTTTTACCCAACTCCGCAATTTTTTTTTTCAAAATGACGCTGCACTGTGGCGACATGCAATTTGTGCTTTGATTATCATATATATATATATATATATATATATATATTAGTGTGTGTATGTGTGTGTAATTAATCTTCATTACATTCTGATCTTTCATTCTATCAAAGTTTTTTCTACCCTAGAATACTCTCTTCCTATAATTAGTGGAAAGACAGTACACACCGCCAAAGGGCAGCTAGGGAGTCCGGGGAAGCGCTCTGAGCTCCCCCCAGTGGGTCGGGGCGAAGCCCCGGAACCAAGCATTATTTCCGTGATTTTAAGCTTTAAAAATGCATATTCTGAAGTATCTACAGTGCAATTAGCCTGCTACTCTTCCGCTAAAAAAAAATAAAAATAATAAAATCTGCTATTCAATGGAGACCAGCGACTGGTAGAAAATGGTAAAATACTTTAGTTTTTGTATTGGAGGGGGAAGGGAAACCACAAAAAACCCTTTTGGCTACGCTCATGAAATTTGGTGACTGTAGTTTGCTTAAGTTGGCTGCACTGGGGGCAGTAAGTAAAGTTTCCTTTTCAGACAATGAGGTCTGAGGCAAGTGATGGTTTGAAGACCCTCCCGGCTACGCCCATGTGTTATATTATAGGTGTAAGCCTAATTCTCTACAAAATATATAATGTTTGACAACGCATCGAAAACTGGATGTATGCATTCGTAGGATTACATAAAGTATTCTATTTATACATGTATGTAGTCTGAAAACTATAAACAATACAATAGCAGCCTAATGAGTTTAAAGCTTTTTGGTATTACTTATAGATTACAGACGTTTCTTAAAAAACAGATTGTTACGTCTTACGCATTTCATGTGTTAATCTAGTCATGTATGTTGATCTGTGACTTAAAATATGCTAAATCATTGGTTTTCCTGGCTGACTCAGGCAACCCATTCCATTAAAAGATAAAGAGAAAGCAGAACGGTTAGACATGCACTTAATTAATGTGAAAAGCTCTTGCTTACTCCTAGTACATTCTCAAAAAACGCGATTTGTATATGAATATACCATGACCCATTATTTAAAATATAAATTTCCTTTCATTAAATATCGGACGTGACAGTGCTATATAAATTATTGTAATTATTGTAATAATTTTCATCATTAATGACTTCATACTAAGTTGCTCGACCGACTAACCCACTCTTTAGTGTACGAGGTCTTATCTGAAAGCCAATGTGGTTCAGAGCCGGTAGAGGTACATCTAAAATGATATTTGTTCTGCAACAATTACAAGAAAAATGCAAAGAGCAGAACTTAAACCTATACGCTGCCTTTGTGGACCTCTCCAAGGCTTTCGACACGGTCAGTCGCGATGGTTTGTGGAGGATTTTGGCCAGGCTGGGATGCCCATCTACGTTCCTATCCATTCTCAAGCAGCTTCACATGGGACAAAGAGGCCAGATCAGACACAATGGTGCCCTTTCTGATCACTTCCCAATTGACCACCTGTGGACAATGGTTATGTTTGCCCTGGATTTGGCAAAATATGTAGGTCTCAGCAGGGGCTGCGCAGCCACGGGAAATGCTGCATTCCTCACTAATCTTCGGGCTCGAAGACTAGCCTTATTATTATTACTAAGCATAAGTTTGCCATTAATAATAATAGTATAAAAATTGATTTAGATCTATTTTTTAATAAATTTTTTTTGTAAGCCCCAAGTGCAGTATTTTTAGATCTATGTTATTAAAAATAAACAAAAAGAAACTTACCTTTTCTTTTCAAATCGCAGAAAGTAGATCTTTATACCCATATTGAGCTGTGAATACGTTGGGTGGCTTGCAATTTCGCGGTTGTGTGTATGTGTTAAAGTTAATTTCAATTAAGTATTGTTAAAGAGCTAATTGTCACGCCTATCTTTTTTTGCTGCGTTATATCAATGTTTTCTAACTTAACCTCTCTCATCCCTCTTTTCGGTTAAATTTCATTGGAACCATTAAAAGATGGAGGAGGGAAGGAGCAAAAAAAAAAAAATGGGAGTGCCATCAAAGGCCCATGCCGACCAGCAAAATGAGTAGGCCAAACACAACCTAGAAGACATCAAAGCAGTCCATGCCGCTCGTGCATAGCAGAAAGAACGGTGTAACGTTTTGCAAATGATAATACGTACAGTGTATAGTGTATTTTTTTTTGGTTATATTTTTGTTGAATTTCAAACAAAATTAATTGTAATAAGAAAAAAAAAAAAAAGAAAACGTGTTCGGGCCTTTGTGTCTTGCTGCTGTCACTTTTTTTAAAAAGTTGTCTGCATTGAAATTTTTTTTTTCTTTGGTCGCGACCAGACCGGCCAATTTGGTACCGGCCCACCGGGCATTTGCCCGTTTGCCCATATAGCCAGTCCGCCCCTGCACAAAAGGATATTAAATTACATTTAAACAAATGAACGTGATGCTCTGAGAGCATATAACATTTGTACAAATGCTCCTTCTTCCCTAGTGCTATTAGAGCATGGAATGGTTTGCCTGAACCAGACAGGAAAAACAATGACTTGGCAGAATTAAAGTCATTGGTTAACAAGCATGACTAGATGCATGACGCGTAGAACGTAATCTTCTTCTTTTTTGAAGTAACATATCTGTTTAGTGCCCCACCCACAACCGGAAGACCCTAAAAATAAAAAAAAATAAAAATTAAATTTATCTCTAATAAAGGACGAAACTTTTTAACAAATCGGGTAAACCGGTTTTCATATTCCACTTTCATTTTAGTGGCAAAGTAAAATATTTTTAAAAAATGATAAGGGAACATTCGCCATGTTGGAAATAGATCTAAATCCAGTATTCCTTAGTAATACCAAACTAAGGCCCTTAGGCTGAGGGTCATATCCGGCTTATAGTTATTCATATAGCTAACCATGCAGCCTACTTACTAGTAGAATTAGAAATGTATTATATATTACGTAAACCCAGTTTTCGTCATATTTTCAAACTTAGCATAATGGTTTTGAGGATAGGCATAAATCGATGCCCCTCATAAGGCATGTGATTTGTGGGCCGGATTGCCTAGAAATGCCCGGGCCAATTTTGAAACCCAATCCGCCCCTTCTAGCGCATATAGGCTATTGGACCATTCTGATGTTGTTTTTTTATGTCCAATATTTTTTTTTCTTAGCTACTGACGGACAGGAAAGAAATAATCTATTACATTTTTTTTTCTACTTGCCAGATTTCATTTTATGGTCAGTCTCCCCCCCCCCTCCGACCCCCCCCCTTTTATTTAACCGAGGTGATTGAAAGCGTGAATGTTGTGAAAACATCTCAGACTCAGCTGTGTGTGTGTGTGTGTGCGCTTCAGTTTGCGACTGTTTTTTTTTTATGTCATGAGATTATTTAATGTTAGCCATATGACCGGCTAACTACACAGTTAAACATCAGAAATAAACAAAATTGTAGTGTAACCTATCAAGCTCTGTTTCTGAGATCCTTGAATCGGTTTATATATGAGCTACAGCCAGTGCATGTAAGTGTTTAAATTGGAACAATTTTATTAGCAAAAAAATAAAAATAAAAAAAATGGTTTTCAAAAAAGCCATCCATTTTTTTTAGATTGTACGTTTTCTTTCACTTATTAAGTACACATATACTAAATCGAATTGCAGGGGCGGCCCCGCGCCTGAGTGGGGTGGGCGCGACATAGAGATATGGCTTACTTTTGTCACATCAACCCATCATAGGCCTACATATATGCTGAGTAGGCCTACTGCTAAGACGCCTAGCCTAAATAATAAGCAAAATATTAAAATCAGTTTAAAAAAAACAACAACAACAAAGCCTTATCTAAAGGGGAAGAACTCCGTCCTTAAAACTATATCTGCCAATAATGGACAAGTTATTTCCCTTATTGGATATTAAACAAAATAATCCAACATCTTTTCTTTGCGTTCCTCTTAATGGCTACCCAGCTCCTCCCGGTCTTCATCTAGTACACTGCGTCGCCACGTTCGTTTTGGTCTTCCTCTACGTCTTGTTCCCTGAAGGGTTCCACTCTAAGGCCTGTCTAGCTCTGCCGTTGGTATATTTTCTAAGGGTGTGACCAATCTATCTCCACTTTCTTTCTAAGATCTGCACCTCTATATTTTTCTGTCCACTCATCTCCCACAGTTTTGTGTTTTCTATTTTGCCTGGACAATGTGTCACTCCATCTCATAGTTTTGTTGCATATAATTTGATGTCATTTAGGCACACTGACCTTTACCCTTTTAAGCATTAGATTCAATAATGGTATAATCCGTCGTCTTCATCATGAAAATTGGCACACCCGTTGTGAAAAGGGGTGAGTGGGTATTAGGAAATTATTTTTGTTATAGCATTTTTTTTTTTAAATTTATTTTGTTCAAGAAAAGAAAATGGCAGTAGGTGTTGCCAGGTCATGCACCAAGGTATTGGTGATACAAAAGGTGGAGAATCCCTGGAATAAATACATTCTTACATATAAACATTGACTTCGATTCTGAAGATTATGGGTGAGTGTGGTATTTCACATGACCACGGAAGACCTTCTGTGGCCTGCATATTATGTCACATCACGACATTGTCCGCGGTGGGTTTTCTTTAAGTTGTCTTTTCATTGTCTGTGCCTGTCTTCGGCAAGGGCCCTTCTGCGAGTCTCAACTGTGTCCCGAGACCTTCGTGAGCGCTTTCCGGCTGTCTCCTTCAGACTTCAACCGTTGTCATCTAAGGGAATGAACCGCTAACTACTGCCATCCGAATGATAATCGCAGGTGAAGTTCCCTTTCTGTTATATAAATAAATTAATGTACTACTAATTGGTTTACTCATTGGTAATTTATTTTTTGCTTGATTCGTGTATTGTCATCGACTATGAATAATTGTACAAAATTTCCACTTGATCCGATCATGGTAACGAGAAAAAAAAAGTGACAAAAGTAATAAGGGGAATAAATCCACACATCCACATCTCTCATTAAGTAGCATTTATTTCTATTATTTCGATATCAAACAAAATAATTATACACCAATAAATAATTAATTTTTCGATTGATTTGTTTAGTACGGTACAATGAATAATTGTAAAAGTTTCAACATGATTCGAGAATGGAAAGTAGGCGAAAACACATGTTCAAACTGTTTTACCAGAGTGAGTTGGTATAAGCTTTGTAAAAATGTCGCCCGATTTGATCTTTATAGCACTTCCGGGAAGGAGGACACCACTGTTACGTCCCCTTTAAGGTCGCCTCAAACAGATCGCCTTTGATAATATAAACTAACCCTAAATATCGAGATGAGTAACTTAGGTTTAAATAGCCCTTACTTTTTTTGTTTTTCAGGTTTGGACTTGAAGTAACAGAGACCATGGGAGACTCTTCCTATTGGCTTCAAAAATATTACAGAGTTCTTTCTTCTAAAGTGGAAAGGATATACACATCCAGTCTTCACACAGACATGACTATAGCCATAGAAGAGAAGAAATATGAGTGCCACAGAGCAATCCTGTGTGCGTTCTCTTCTTACTTCGAAGCAATGTTCGCGTCAGGAATGAAGGAAAGTATCTCCGGCATCGTCAAAATTGAAGGCACCGACAGTTCTTTGTTTGAATCCATTCTAGACTACATTTACAAAGGGTCAAACGTGGTGAATGAAGAGAACGCCGAGGACATGTTAGCGGCGGCTACATTTCTGCAGATGGAGTGTTTGCGGACGAGATGCGAAGAGTTCATCTCCGAAGCTCTGACCTCCGCTAATTGTTTTGAGACATGGCGTATGGCTGTTTGGCACAGCAATCAGTATATCCAGCAGCAGGCGTGGATGTATATTATGTCCAATTTCGTGAAAATAGCCAAAGAGACAGAATTTCTTCTCTTGGAGAAAGATGAACTTGTATCTGTCATTAAAGATGACTTGCTGAACACCCCCGACGAGGACTTTGTGGTTCAGAGTGTGCTTACATGGTTACAGCATGACCTCAATGATAGAGGTCAATTTTGTGAAGAGCTTTTTTCTTACCTTAAGCTCCCTCTGACTAAATGGGAGTTCCTAATAGAGATGTATAGAAAATACCCTTTTCTGAAAGAATACAGTGAATGTCAGAAGTACATTGAAGACGGCAAGCACATCTATCGCCAGCCAGCACATCGGCACGATAGCAGCAGTTCTGCCATAGCTTATAGGAGCAGCTCTTCACATGAGGACATTCTAGTTGTGATCGCTCATAGACCATCAATTCCTGGATCAAGAAATGTCCTGGCGCTTGGATTTAGCAGCCGTAAATGGTATTACTTGGACTCTTTGCCGTATGATCCTGGTGTTGACTTTGCCACTTGTGTTTACAGCAATGACATTTTCCTCACGGGCGGATCCCTATGCGACCGGGGATTTCTGCAATATCGTGCACCGAGGAACGAGTGGATGGATTACAGAAATTGGTCAATGCAAACTGGTAGAATACAGCATACCATGGCTGTGTGTAGTAAAAAACTATACGCCATTGGTGGCTACTTTAATACACCCCAACAAGGGTATAAGTTGCTAAGCTCAATTGAAGAGTTTGAGCTAGGTAGCGATGGATGGATAGAAGTGGGAGCTCTAACGGTGCCTGTGAGCTCTACATCAGCAACTTCCTACAATGAAAAAATTCTGTTATTTGGTGGGGAGTCATGTGACCGCATAGAAACCGCCACCATACAGTGCTTCGACACCAAGACCCAAACCGCAAGCGTCATAGGTCAGCTACCCATAGCCAGCAAGCTAACCAGAGCCATCGTGTGTGACAGCTATAGCTATGTTGTTCTTACCAACGGAACAATAGTACAGCTTGACCATCGCACGGATGCAGTCACCATCGCCGGCCAAATGGAGAATTTCGCTCGTTCCCAGTTTGGTCTCTCACAGAGATTGGGATCCTTAATTATCGTGGGCGGGCAGATCATCACGCCTGACTCCAAAGCTACGAAATTGTACTTCAGTAATATGCTTATGTATGATTTATTCAGCAAGAAGGTCAACATTATGGGTGAAACATTACCCCCACCAAAGGTAATAGAGGGTTGCCACAAGATAACCCAGGAGAAGAAATTTTTATGCGTAGAATATGTTGACAGAGGCATACACTATGTTCCATTTACTTTTGAAAGTGTGGAAATGGCATTATTGACAAGTATAGTTAATAATCGTCGTCGATTAAAACAATCAACAGAGTAAACTATATTACAACTTTTAAGGATATTATGACTTTCATTGATTCGACTGATTGAGCTTGTATATTGACACATTTGTAACTGTCCATTTAAATTTCTTTTTCTATATATACCTAAGAGATGCTTGTTAATTGGTAGGCCCAGTATTTTTAGTATTACTATAATGAAATGAATCCTTCTGTTGCATGTATTCTTTGAAATCCTTAATAAGCTAAGTGGCCTTTTTTTTTTTACATATATAATGTTAACATTTTTAAATAAAAATATGCGAAGAATTGGTAAGTTGCAGAATTTAAATTTTCAAACTTTGGTTTTAAAAAATAAATGCTTCATAAATACCTGACGTTTGAGTTACATCAGGCTACAGAAATTCAAATGTCTCCCTTGGTTTATTTTGGATAATGTACGCAACAAAAACTTATGATGAGAGTCAGATAAAAACGTATAGGCCTACACACACACTAAACCATGCCTTACAAATGTAAAAGAAGTAATAAATGCGACACTAAACCATGCCTTACAAATGTAAAAGAAGTAACAAATGCGACACTAAACCATGCCTTACAAATGTAAAAGAAGTAACAGATGCGACACTAAACCATGCCTTACAAATGCAAAAGAAGTAATAAATGCGACACTAAACCATGCCTTACAAATGTAAAAGAAGTAACAAATGCGACACTAAACCATGCCTTACAAATGTAAAAGAAGTAACAGATGCGACACTAAACCATGCCTTACAAATGTAAAAGAAGTAATAAATGCGACACTAAACCATGCCTTACAAATGTAAAAGAAGTAATAAATGCGACACTAAACCATGCCTTACAAATGTAAAAGAAGTAATAAATGCGACACTAAACCATGCCTTACAAATGCAAAAGAAGTAATAAATGCGACACTAAACCATGCCTTACAAATGTAGAAGAAGTAATAAATGCGACACTAAACCATGCCTTACAAATGCAAAAGAAGTAATAAATGCGACACTAAACCATGCCTTACAAATGCAAAAGAAGTAATAAATGCGACACTAAACCATGCCTTACAAATGTAAAAGAAGTAATAAATGCGACACTAAACCATGCCTTACAAATGTAAAAGAAGTAACAGATGCGACACTAAACCATGCCTTACAAATGCAAAAGAAGTAATAAATGCGACACTAAACCATGCCTTACAAATGTAAAAGAAGTAACAAATGCGACACTAAACCATGCCTTACAAATGTAAAAGAAGTAACAGATGCGACACTAAACCATGCCTTACAAATGTAAAAGAAGTAATAAATGCGACACTAAACCATGCCTTACAAATGTAAAAGAAGTAATAAATGCGACACTAAACCATGCCTTACAAATGTAAAAGAAGTAATAAATGCGACACTAAACCATGCCTTACAAATGCAAAAGAAGTAATAAATGCGACACTAAACCATGCCTTACAAATGTAGAAGAAGTAATAAATGCGACACTAAACCATGCCTTACAAATGCAAAAGAAGTAATAAATGCGACACTAAACCATGCCTTACAAATGCAAAAGAAGTAATAAATGCGACACTAAACCATGCCTTACAAATGTAAAAGAAGTAATAAATGCGACACTAAACCATGCCTTACAAATGTAAAAGAAGTAACAAATGCGACACTAAACCATGCCTTACAAATGTAAAAGAAGTAACAGATGCGACACTAAACCATGCCTTACAAATGTAAAAGAAGTAACAAATGCGACACTAAACCATGCCTTACAAATGCAAAAGAAGTAATAAATGCGACAATAAACCATGCCTTACAAATGTAAAAGAAGTAACAAATGCGACACTAAACCATGCCTTACAAATGCAAAAGAAGTAATAAATGCGACACTAAACCATGCCTTACAAATGCAAAAGAAGTAATAAATGCGACACTAAACCATGCCTTACAAATGTAAAAGAAGTAATAAATGCGACACTAAACCATGCCTTACAAATGTAAAAGAAGTAACAAATGCGACACTAAACCATGCCTTACAAATGTAAAAGAAGTAATAAATGCGACACTAAACCATGCCTTACAAATGTAAAAGAAGTAACAAATGCGACACTAAACCATGCCTTACAAATGTAAAAGAAGTAACAAATGCGACACTAAACCATGCCTTACAAATGTAAAAGAAGTAACAAATGCGACACTAAACCATGCCTTACAAATGTAAAAGAAGTAATAAATGCGACACTAAACCATGCCTTACAAATGCAAAAGAAGTTCAGTAACTTAAAAAGTGGTTTATAAATTCTCATTCTATTTATTGCATGTTCTGCTTCAATATTTCTACACATCACACCACTGAGCTTACACCATCAAGTTCTTCTGTAACAGTTCAGCTCATTTCTATACAAAATGTTCATGAACGATTATTCAACTCCTTTCTAAATACTAAGAAACATTTGAGTCAAGTGCGGGAATTCCTACTAAATCGTATTCAAAAATAAAAAAAGATGCAACAAATGTACAAATTAAAAAAAAAATCAAATTTATTCGAGATTTTCTGATTTTAGTCAACAATTTTTGGGGACAATAGAAGAAATAAAGAAGTCAAAACAAGAAAATATATTTGGTATCAATTTGTATCTAATTCAGTTGCATGACTACGTTTGAAAACCAACACGTAAATCTGTTAAAAAGAGGAGTCTCAACTTACCAGTGATAGGTGTGTCTTATAATTTTTAATTTAAAATGTTTACTATGGAAAAAAAAACATCAATTGGTGTTTTTTTTTAACGCAAATGTTCTCTAGGCATACTGAAAGAATATTACTGAATAAAACGCATCCCTCGCTTTCTAGATTACAGAGAGTTTGTGTGAAAACACAAACTCAGAGGTGGCCCCCAGGAAGGTCCATCCAAGATTCATCTGTTTGGTAAGCAATGTGGATATTTAAGGAATGTTTTCAATATTTCAAGCATAAATTTGTAGATTTCAGAAGCTACGAACTACAATCTACACTTCTATCCCCTCCCCTTTCCAAATAAAATAGATGTATGAGGAGTGAAAGTATTTCCCCACTTGATTGTATTGTTTTGCCGACGGACGTTATTATTACTAGGCTACATTTATAATTACAGCATTCAATGAAATGATCTTTGTGTGTGTATTCATATGGCTAATCGAGAACCTGAACTAAAAGATGGGATTAAATGATAATCTAATTTATGATAAACT
The DNA here is from genome assembly GCF_947242115.1 of Biomphalaria glabrata. NCBI lineage: Eukaryota > Metazoa > Mollusca > Gastropoda > Planorbidae > Biomphalaria > Biomphalaria glabrata. The sequence continues at coordinate 36,678,029 of NC_074714.1, forward strand.
TTGGATAAAGGAATTAATGAAATAATTCATATTATCCTCTAGATGAGGTCCTTCCCTATCGATAAATGTCTACAGGGTTATTTAGATTTTTAAAACAAATCCAAAACCTAAGGATACTCTGCGAAAAATACCGCCACACTTACAGAGTCTTTTCCATGTCTTCATTGACTTCAAGAGCGTTTTCGACAGAGTATGGCATGGGACACTCTGGGCAACAATGGAAAAATACAATATAAATCAATACAAAACCTCTATAAGGAGGGCACTATAGCAGTGTACTTAAACATCGAAAACTGGTTTAAAACCACAGTTGGATTGAGACAAGGCTGCCTCCTCTCACCAACTCTTTTCAATATCTTCCCTGAAAGGATAATGAAAGATGCACTCGATGGTTACGAAGGATCTGTAAGCATTGGAGGGAGAAAAAATACTAACTTGCGCTTTGCGGACGATATAAATGGTTTGGCAGGGACAGAAGAAGAATTACCCGACTTGTTCATGCGCATTGACAAGACTTCCGTAGCATATGGTATGCAAATCAATGCTGAAAAAAAAAAACAACAAATTATCACCAATAGCCAACAGGGCTTTAAAGGGGACATCAGCATTTGCGGCGAAAAGCTGACGAGTGTCAGAAGCTTTAAATACCTTGGAGCTATTATCTCAGATGAAGGAATCAAACCTGAACTACTGGCCAGAATTGCAGTCTACTTGCATCCCATCCCATGTTTTTTCTTTGACTGTAGAAAAAAAAGTTACAATGCATTACTGCTCTCTAACTTGAAGAGAACAAGCACAAACAAAACTCAAAATAATCTGGACCGACAAAGGCATAGCTCTCGATACTAAAAGCAGACTGGTCATGGCCACATTCGCATTCGAATCTTGGACTCTGGCTGCCGATCTCGAGATGAGGATCCTAGCAATGGAACTAAGATGCTACAGAAAGACCCTAGCAATGGAACTAAGATGCTACAGAAAGATCCTAGCAATGGAACTAAGATGCTACAGAAAGATCCTAGCAATGGAACTAAGATGCTACAGAAAGATCCTAGCAATGGAACTAAGATGCTACAGAAAGATCCTAGCAATGGAACTAAGATGCTACAGAAAGATCCTAGCAATGGAACTAAGATGCTACAGAAAGATCCTAGCAATGGAACTAAGATGCTACAGAAAGATCCTAGCAATGGAACTAAGATGCTACAGAAAGATCCTAGCAATGGAACTAAGATGCTACAGAAAGATCCTAGCAATGGAACTAAGATGCTACAGAAAGATCCTAGCAATGGAACTAAGATGCTACAGAAAGATCCTAGGTGTCACTTACAAAGACCACATCGCGAACGAAGAGATAAGAAACAGGATTAATACAGCAGTGGTACCCCACCATGACCTGCTAACCATTGTCAAAAAAACGTAAACTCACGCTATGACCACATCACAAGGTCCTCAGGGCTCGCAAAGTCATTCTTTCAAGGAACAGTTACAGGAAGAATAGGAAGTCAAAGAAAGCGATGGGAAGACATCAAAGAAGGGACATGCCTGAAATTCTATCCAAGGCAAAGGAAAGAGAGGAATTGATAAAGACGGTTGACGGTTCTTGTGTGGTGCCCAACGGTCCAACAGACTAAAGGAAAGGTGAAGGTGAAGATAAATATGTTAATACAAAATTATTTCTTTTTTTTTAAACAAAATAAGGGTAATCAGCAAATTATTAGTAGCTTTTAAACAGACCATACATCCTCATACATGATTTAGTACTATATAGAAAATACTTCCCTCCCTTTCCTACTATACATTAATCTCTGTATTTTCTTTGACTAGAAAAAAAAGTTGCAATGCATTACTTCTTTCTAGCTTTATGAGAACAATAAGCAAACATCTTTCTGTATCTCTCCCTGTAGACTCGATTAAATCCAACATAAAAAAGGAAGTTACAAATACTGTTGACCACTAACGCAGTCTTGCGGGCCTCTTCAAAAATCAATGCCATTCTGGCGGACACAGTTGGCTCATGGAGGTACTGAATAACAAGGAAGTTGAACGTGTTGGCAATGCAGTACACGACACAGACAGAGAGAAGTGTTTTAGTGGTTTGCCGTTGACGTACTCTCTTAGTTTTGAGTTGGCTTGAGACGCTGGTTGCATGAATGGTCACGTCTCGTGGATTCTCCGTTAAAGTAGAATGACCAATACATGGATTACTGCCCTTGTGAATACTCGATGTGGCCACAGAGAAATGTGTTTTCCTTTCCTCTAGCTTTTCATTGAGATGAGATATTTCAATTTCTTTGGCTGATTCTGGTGACGTGATCATAAAACCATGGTTTCTCTGTTTTTTATAAAGCCCTACTTCTCTGAGTGACCAATTTAAGCGATTACAGGTTTCTTTTATAAAGAGACACAAACGATGGAAGAGATTTTTAGTTTTACATTTAGAGGAACCAGCGATCAACGACATCCGAGATTTCTCCTGCATGTATATCTTGATTCCTATGACTACACATCCGATTAGAGTCGGTAGGACAGAAACTGGCCCAAACAGAAAAACGGGAATAGCAATTAGATGTTCATAAAGATCTCTATGGTTGTTATAAAACAAAGAATATGAAGTCAGACCAAAACCTGTTGAATTGTCATATAGAAATGTAAACTTTGACACCAACAAGGAAAAGTCCAAGACTGAAAACAAGAAAACACAACATATTATGAGGAGAGTTCTATTCGGCGTCAAAATAGTGGAGTACCGAAACGGCGACAAGACAGCGACAATCCTGTCCAGTGTGATTACCACTGGCAGCAGCATGGAGGAAACCTTCCCGATTACTTCCAACAACAGCTGTGCCATGTAGCAGCAATAAGCAAACGTCGCCAACGTTTCCGAAAGCACGACTTGGCCATGGAGGTGCATATTCAAAACGATGTTGTTGATGCCGAAGAGAAGCACTGAGTCGGCCAAGGCAAGAGCGAGTATGAGCAGAGTGGAACTCTTGTTACACTTGCCTTGGCATAGCATAACAATGGTGATAATGTTTCCAACCATCCCGACCAGTGACAACAGTGGTATCACAACAACTGACATAGTCCAGTGAAACTCTCTGCAAAATGTATCATTCGTTAGGACAGGAGAAAAAGCATACATGGTTTCCAGCTGAATAAAGTGTTTTGATTTGAACGTGAGATTAACTTCATCCATTTTTTTAAAATTGAAAATTAATAGAATTTCAATTTCAGATAATAAAGTACAATTTAGTCTTTAAAAAAAAAAATTGTTACAATATTAATAGTTGATGCCAACTTCAAAACGAAATAGCTTAGAATGTAATTTCAAAATGTATTCGTCAAACAAAGGAATCGCCAACTTAAAGTAAGTAAAATATATAATTCTGCAACAATATCACTCTTCGAGAACAATGAAGTGCAATTTAGTCTTATTTATATGACTGTTACCATTGTTAATTTATTCCATTTTTTTTAAAAAGAAATCGCTTAGAATGTAATGTTGAAATGAATTTATGTAACAAAGAAATCACCAGCCTAAAGTGAAAATACCCAAATCTGCAACAGCATCACTCGAACACAAGTGGTCACTCTCCGATTCAACAGATTCAACTCTTGTCACGCACGGAGTTAAGGGTAGCTGGTGAAAATCACATTGTCATGATCTTTAATTGATGTGTGTGTGTCTGGGGAGGGTGATAACAATTTCTATCGACTGACTTCCCCTGATAATGAAGTTTATTCGTTTAATCAAACAAAAAGCTTTTAAAACGAAATACGTTTGTTGAACTAGTTTTAACTTCATTGGTGACTTTACTGGTTTTTTTTTTTTATTATGACGGTAGAGTGATGAACATACAAAAAACTGAAATTGGTTTTTTTTCAATAGAGAGAAAGACAAAAAAAATCAAATATTATAGAAACTATAAAACGTCAAGTCGTAAATGGCCAATGGACAGATCAGGTAGAAGGGCTGTCCAACCTTTTAGTTGGTCTGCGGATCATAGAAATATCCAGCACGGCCCGCATCACAGCTAACCGTTGAGTCTATTGGAACCGAACCTAAGCGGCCTGATTACGTACTTTGAGCAGAGTTTACGAGGGGCCGAATAACATGACGTCCAGGGCCAGATATGGCCAGCGGGCCGTAGTCTGGGCACCAGTGGTAGGAAATCGTTCAACTTCCAGTGCATTCCTGCTTTTGTTGACAGTGCTTTGAAAAAAAAAAGACAATGAGGAAGTAATGTGTTTACAGACCACTGTCAAGCAATAATCAAGTGGATGAAAAGTACAAGTCATGCTATCTCGATAATTGATCTCGATAACTGATGGTATTCATAGTCCTGTGGTAAGCGCTTCTGACTATCGTCAAAATAGCTCGATTCGTTGCCCGCTTCTATTCCATTCCGTTCTGGTATGAAAAAAAAAAAATACGGTTGAGGGTCGCCGCATAGTTGGGGACTGTAAAAAGATTGAGCCGAGCTGTAACAGTTGAGAACCTCTGCCCTTTATAACGAGACATGCTACTTGATAGTTTTAAGTGAGATAGCTTACAGAATTTTAACTCTTAACTTTCACAGCAAGGCTTTCGTTTAGGCCTACTTTCTCATACCCACACAAGTCCTTACCTTGCAGGAAGTTAAGTAGACATCACTAACCAATATAAATGAAACCCTTCATCGATAACACAATCGTTCACTACACATTTATTGTCTCTTTATCATAGTCTTTGGCTCATGTCATTTGTTTCCTCAAAAGAATTAAAATCTCTGTCAGTTGGCCCATGTCATTGGTTTCCTCAAAAGAATTGACATCACTGTTAGTTGGCCCATGTCATTGGTCTCCTCAAAAGAATTAACATCTCTGTCAGTTGGCCCATGTCATTGGTTTCCTCTTAAGAATTAAAATCTCTGTCAGTTGGCCCATGTCACATGTTTTCTTTGGACACTGAGAAGTCTAAGTTATCTCGGACATTTCATCAGCAAGCCAGATGGTAGAATTCCTAAGGACACCAATTATAATGAGCCTACGTAGGGAGTCAGACCCAAGGAACGCACAAGACTAACTTACGGAGATTTCTGCAAACGAGACCTGGGGACTACATGCGGGGGTATATTCCAGGCCTCATCGTGCCCCCCCTCCCCGTGAAACTGTCTGTTAGGGGAGTCAGGGTTAACTGGTATAGAACAAGCATTGCACATTAAGATTATGAAAGAAAAGCTCCGCTAAGACGTCACATCTGCCATACTGTTCTTCAAGGAGGGTCATATGGGTAGCGATGACTCTCTCTTGGCTATTTGTGGTCCATTAAAGGAACACGTAGGAACCCCTTTATGGCTCGACCTCCGGTCTCGCTTATAAAGAAGAACCCCAAGGCGTGGCTCAATGAGCCTTTGCTCACGATAACGAATTTCTAAATGATCAGGAGTATCTAAGAGAAGGTTTCAATGTGGCAAACTTTACCGCTCCAGAATCAGCTTGTTGAATCAAATCATATTCTGCCCGAACTCACGAAGAAACCAAAACCAGGGATTTATCTCTGCGCATCCATTGTCTTTCAAGACAGAAAACATATATGCGTGTTTTCCAAACAGAATATACATTTATATAAATAACATTAAAGAATATCTCTCCTTACGGGTTTATAAAGCAATCTTTTTAAGTATAGTAAAATATTTTAAGACGGTTGTTTCTAATTTCATAGACAAATTTAATTCCAATATTTGTTTTGCTTTGAGTGTACAGTTAGTAGGCCACAACTGTCAAAACGTTGCAATGTAAGCCAAACTTATGCAACTTGAAGGAAACTACTTCAGAATTGAAGTGAAGATTTGAAGTGCTTTTTTTTAGAGACGAAGAAAGAAACATTCACAGTCACTTCACATAACCCTTCCCCACAACCCTTCCCAACTCATTCAGCTTGTTTAGCTTCTAGGATAATCAACTTTTGAATACAAAAAAGTAGTTAAAAAGTAGAGTTCCCCTTTCAGACCTTGTGGTCTATAGGGCAGATGATGTAAACCTACGGTTAACGAGTGGCCAGCACAACGACCAACTGCCATTACTTTTTCCCAACTAATGTCAGGTACCCATAAGAGCTGGGTGGACTAGGAGGCGCCCAAAGATCCCGATGTTCAAAATCCCAGTCTTCACCAGAATTCGAACCTGGGACCCCCGGTTCAGAAGCCAAGCGTTGTACTGCTCAGCCACCGCGCCTCCATACAAAGCATACAAAGCCATCAATTTAAGAAGAAAAAAAAATTTAAAATAGTTTTAAAAAACAACAAAGCTTATATTAAGCTTAGTTGTATCAATTGGTTTGGATCCGTCATGTAATTAAATTTGTAATAAATCTAGATTAACAATAATAAATCTGTGCGATTAGAAATATTTTTACCAAGAGTTTTTGTTTAGCGCAATTTAATGCTTTTAGCATTTTCAATACGCTATGATCCTATCACGTGTCTGGACCAGTTGGAAAGACGTGGGAAAGGGGCAGGAGGAGAAAGAAGGTGGTATCTGGGTGATCGCTTTTTAAATGCATTTTAAAAAAAGGTGAACGACCTAAATTCGAAATCTAGGGCTAAAGCCTCCTGAGCCTTCTCAAGCCAATACACTAACCACTGTGACATGGAAGTGCCTATGAAAATAAAAGGTTTTAAAGTTATATAAATCTTAGTTTCAAACTTTTCTCTCTTCAAGCAAAGAGGGGACTTATTAAACGTATACTACCACATCTGTGAAGTACAATTTCTTTCCCTTGTTCGAGATACCAATCAATATAAAGAATTACCAATAGTTATATACAGTCTATATATTAACACACGCAAAAAAAAAAAGAATACTTTAAAAAACAAACAATGGTAATCTAAGTGTGAGCTTGTGCTCCCAGAGCTATATTTTTATATATATTATTTTTATAGGCTAGTGCCAAACTTATTTGTACTTTCGCTTTTTGTGTATAAAAAGTGATGCCACGCTGTTTTAAAAACAGTTCAGTGTACAGTTGACCAGTGGTCAGTACCATATCTGTCTGTGTGACAGCTGAAGATATTTGTGGTCTGTCGTCTAATTATATTTTTATTCCTGTACCTGGGACGGCCTGTAAGTGTAGAAATATTTTATATTTTTTACTAGATCTATACTATGTGTAAGGTAGTTATTTTATTTTCTACTTGGACTATTTGTCATAATAGTTGGCAACATGCTGTACGGAAGATGGCGGCGTCAATCAGTCCTAATAGAATATAGATCTAATATAGTTTTGCATTTATGTATTGCAGGCTATTGGTACTGCTTTTAACTGCTGCTTTTAGCTGCTGTGTTACTGCTGAAATACATGCTGCTGTATCTAATATTGTTGCTTATAATTGCTGTTGTAGATTTATTCTAATTCTAGGGAATCTAGTTTTATTTTGTTTCTGCTATTGATAGTTTTGTTATTTTTTCTGTAGATTGTAGATCTATTGAAGTCTATTCTAATTCTAGGGAATCTAGTGTTATTTTGTTTCTGCCATTGATAGATCTAGTTTTAAAGTTTTGTTATTGTTTCATTAGATCTATTCTAATTCTATCGAAGCTAGTGTTATTTTGTTTCTGTAGTGACTAGTGTAGTGTTGCCTAAGTGGCTTAGTTATAGTCTGTTTCTTGCTTTAGCTGGTTAGTAATTAGTTTAGTCTAGTTAGTAAGGTACTAAGACTTAAGGTGTTCTTGTTTTAGTTTTAGGCTAGGGTTAGAGTTATTGGTTGAGATTGAGTGTAGTAGTAGAATATTGTAGATCTAGGTCTAGTGTAGTAGTTGTAGTGATTTTGTTAGATAGTTGGTTTGATCAGTTTGTGTTGGTTTGGTTAGTTTGTTAGTGTTTGTAGTGGTGTAGATTTAGAGGGTAGTTTATAGTGGTTAGTGTATATGTATTATATTTTATTATTATTTGATTCCATGTAAATAAAGTTTCATTTTGTTTATTTATACTAAACTAAAGTTTGTTATCTTGTTTCCATTTAGTTTAGTTTAGTATGTCTGGTTACTTATGTGACTCTAGCCCCTTGGTCGTAGACTGAGGTGTCACAGATGAGCCCACCCAGTAGCGCTAACATCTGCCTACTGTTAGGTAAATTTTAATGTTGAGCAGCAGAGAATAGGTCCTCTCTACCACTCGCGCCTGCCTGACCAGCTCACATAAGGAAAAGAACCGCTAATTACTGCTATTTACCTGAAACTAGCAGGGTTTAGCTCCCTTTCTTCTATGTAAAACAAAATTAATTAATTAGGAATAATTGATTTTTTTTTTTATTTTTGAGGGCGCGGTGGCTCAGTGCTAAAGCGCTTGGCTTCAGATTCTGTAGTTCTGGGCATGGGCGTCCCCAGAGGGGTGCAAGGTCATGCATCTGCACCCCCTGGATTCTGAGTAGCCGAATTCTAGCCAATTTTTTTCTCCGTCAAATCCATTATTTTCTAAGTAGCAACTGATGTACAGTTGTAAAGATAAGCTATTTAATTAGACTAATAATAATAATAATAATAACTTTATTACCAAGAAGGAAATTTTCTTACAATTTATGCATTACATATCACAAAACTAGCCTAGGCTTATCAGGAATTGATGCGGACCATGTACGTGCACCCCCTCCCTGAATTCCGAATAGCTAAATTTTAGACGAACTTTTGCACCTTCAAATCAATTAACTTCTTGAAAGTAGCAACTTAACCAGCAATGCTTCCACCTGAGTATAGTTGCAATGATTTGCTATAATTGTAATGAACTAGAAAAAACTAATAAGGAGTTGATGGCCGACCATGTCTGTGGCATTTACTTCTCGATAGACGATCTTTTCCCTTTGCAACTTGAGATGGAGTGACCTCTCCATTGCTGGGGGAAAGCCTGGGTGGTAAATTTGCGAGTGCTGCGCTGTCCACACGTCGAAAATCGCCTCTTTTTTATACTGACCAGATCCAAAGGGATGGAAAATCATCGCTATTTGGGGTCAGTTAGATGGAGAGCTTGCCGGAAAGCAGAGATCTTTCCACCGCGCCCCTGCTTACGGGGCTCCAGAACCGAATTTTTTGTCAGGGTTCCTAAAACGATGCAAGAGCTGGAACGTGAAGAAGACTCTCAGCACTGTGCACGATAAGCGTTCAGCTTGTCCATCACGACGAGAAGCAATTCTTCAGTCAAGTTTTTGACAGTTTCGGCAGCTACAGTCAACTTTGGCATTTTTTTTTTACCGTATGGAGACATGGGCCGCACGGATAAACTTAACAACATATACAATAAATAGTTTGTTTGCTTGTTTATTTTTTTTTTTATTTCATGACACAAGCATTTACAGTGCTTTTAATATAACATAGGGCAAGAAAAAAAAAGGGGGGGGGGGACGCACTAGTACTTTTCTTTAATAATCTGCGTAACTAGAAAGAATAAGAAAGTTAAAGCTACGACTAAAGCCATAGGTCGGAACTTACACCCCCCAGCAAAAAATCCTCGTCCTGGGTTTGAATCTCGGTGAAGACTAGGATTTTGAATTTCAGTATTTAAGAGCGCACCTGAGTCCACCCAACTCTAACGGGTTCCTGACTTTAGTTGGGGAAAGTAAAGGCGGTTGGTCGTTGTGCTGGCCACATGAAAAAGATGACCTTAATATCATCTGCCCCATAGATTGAAAGGTCAGATAGCAGGGGTTAACTCCCATTCTGCTATATAAAACAAAATAACTAATCACCAATGATTAATTAATTGATTAGTTAATATTTTTTATTGATTCGTGTCTTGTCACGCACAATGCGTGGTCGAGGGGCTAAGTACGCTTGAACTTGGCTTGGCTACCTATGAAGGGGGCTCGAGGTTCGAGCAGAGTTATGTTTAATGAGCATCTAAAGGCTGCACGGAAAACCATCTTCCAGATACCACCTCCCCCCTCCATTGGTCCACAAATGAGATTGTTGCAGAATCCCAGCATATCCGGGGAAGCAGCTATGTACAGCTGTTAGAAAAACACAATGTACGGGCTTTACAAATACTTGAATTTATCCCTTGACAAAAATGAAACTGACACTCCCCTCCATCGCTCTTTTAAAATCATTTTTTTAAAAGCCAGTCTGGCAAGTTTGTACAAAGCCTATAACAACTCACTCTCTCTGGGTGGAATCTTGAACACGTTTTTACTCCCAAATCCCATTCTCGTAATTGCACAATTATTTATTTTTGCATCATTTAAAAAATGAACTAATTAGTTAACCAATTAGTTGTAATTTAATAACTTTTGTTCTAAACAGAAAATGTGCGAAGCTAGGAGGAGATGACACTTACAAATACTTGAATAGCTAAGAGACTAACACGCCGGCATTTCATCATCGAAACCTCCAGCTCGAATTCAGACTCCAACAACTTTAAAACAAAAATAGCTTTTGAAAAGGCAGCATTGAAATCTTCTCCCAGATACTCCTGCCGCACTTTTTTTTCGACTGGCCCACAAAAATGATTAGACCTAGCGCGTTGAGCATGCTAAAGGCATGAAAGTTGCGCAAAATAATAACAATTAATGCACATATTTTTAATCGCACCAATGCATTAATAGTAAATAGATAGTCCACATTCAATTTAAAAAATACTAATAAAGCCAACATGACTAATTCAAAATAATTGATGAAATCTCACTCTATATTAGCTTTTTTTTTTTTAAAGTATTTTTTGTTATATTTTACTTATTAATTTATGTTAGGCCTCACAATCTGTTACTTTTGGTAACCTAATTGATGTAGAGTTGTTGACTGTCTCCTCATCTTTTTTTTTTTAAAGTTGAATTACCTTGTATATACTATACCAGTATTTCCCCAATTTTCAACATATTTGTACCCCTTTTTGAGTTTTTGTAATGCTGAGCATCTTTTTCCCCACACCAAATATACTTGCATGAGTAGAATAAAAATATTAGTGCTGAGATGACAGATCATACTGCTTGGTTCAATGAAGGCTCATTTTAATCTGAGCTGCTAATCCACGTTTATCAGTCTGTTCCTTTTTGTTTTTAGGTTCAATATTTACAAAAAGCAACTAGATCTACACATAAATATGAAGTTGTAGAAAGAATTTTACCATGTTAAAATAATTAAATAGAAACCCCAGCCTACTCCAGGCGGGTAGATTAGACTACGTCTAAATCAGAGTAATGAAATGTTTTTATAGTTTAATTCATTAATTTTAGTTTAGTTTAACTGTCTTTTGAGATTAGTGATAACCTTTTAGTTAAACTACTTCAATTTAGTTGAAACTTATAATTTTAGTTTAACTTTTTAAATTAAGTTTAATTACCATTACTATACTATACTATACTATACTATACTATACTATACTATACTATACTATACTATACTATACTATACTATACCATACAATGCTATACTATACTATACTATACTATACTATACTATACTATACTATACTATAATAATAATAATAAAAATAAATACTCTCCGCAAGATGTTCTCGAGTCTACTGAACATCTGCTGTACTGGGATAAGCCTATTCTGACCGACAAAACGGTAGATTTCAATCGCCCGGATCTGCTGTTCATCGATAAAAAAGAAAAAACCGCTACCATTATCGATATCGCCGTACCACTGTCTCATAATTTAAGAAAAACTGAGATAGAAAAACAAAGAAAATATGGGAACCTAGGCTTGGAGATAAGCGTCTATGGAAATTGTCCAAAATAACAATATACCCCATTGTTATATCAACCGAGGGGATAATAACAACTGACCTCACAGACACCTTCAAGGCCCTTAACATTCCTAGGAACATCTTCGTTGCCTGTCAGAGGGCGGCACTGCTGCAGAGCTGCCACATCACCAGAAAATTCCTCAGTGGAAACTGTTAAAGGGACTACGATGAATTTTGTTTCTCTTTAGCGAAACTCGACCCTGGCAGCGCCAGAGAATGACTACTCGTTCATTTCTAACATAATAATAATAATCTTTATTATCCGTAAGGAAATTTGTCTTACAATTTGTGCATTACACCAAACAATAAACATTATAACTATAATTTGTGTCTGTTTCATGGGCGTAGACAGGATTTTTTTTCGGGGGGGGGGGGGGGGGTTGGGGGGTAAAAAATTTTCTCACCCCCCCCCCCGACCCCCCCCCCCCCGCGAAAAAAAATTATATGTATTTGTGTGTGTGTACATAATCTTTATTACACTCTGACCCTTCATTCTTTCGGAAGACGTTTATTGTGCCCTAGAATAGGTTCTTCCATGAGTTAGTGGAAAAATTGTAGATTCCCCGATATTACTAGCAAAGGGGTCTGGGGGGAGCGCTAGGAGCTCCCCCAGCGCGGGGCGAAGCCCCGCCGCCAAGCACTATTTCTGATATTGAAAACCAACAAAATGCATATTCTGTGGTATCTACAGTGCATTTACCTGCTATTAAAAAGTTTTATTTCAAAAACCTAATGTGATATTCTTACTGACTTAGACCCTCCCAAGACGTTCAGAGCATTTGACGTCAAGCTTTTCCATAAAAATCTGTCACTGGTAATGTCTGAAGCCTCTTCCCACCTACCATGAGGACCTCCATGAATGAGTGGCATAAAGATGTACTAGGATATGATTGCAACTCTTCTTATGCGTAATTCATTATGTCGGAGAACATTTCCCGCAAACCTCATGCGTCGTTCTCTCACAATCTTACTAAGGGGTCGACTCCCAGTTCGGCATAGGATTTCCTTGATTTAGACCCGATCTCTATAACTGACTCCTAAAATCTGTCTTAGCCATCTTTGTTGAGCTACATTTAGTGTTTTTCGATTTCGGTAGATGACTATTCACTGCAGTTTATTAATGGAGCCCTGCCACTGGTAAAAATGTGTAACCTCTCTTGAATACGCTCTTGGAATTAAGTGACTGTAGTTTGCTTTAGATTTTATATCCAAAAGAGAAGTTTTATCGTCAAAATCTTCTGTTGGGGCATTTCTACCTCAAAATGCTCTGTAGGGGGATCTTAGACTCAAAACCATCTGGAGGGGTTTTAAACTTTAAAAAAAAAGCCATCTGTAGAAGAAGGGTTTAAACTCAAAACCCCGATTGGCTTGGCTACGCTCAAATAATTTCAGTGTGTAATTTGCTTTTTTTTATATTGAAGATGTATTTTTAGCATCAAACCCCTCTGAATGGGGGTTTAAACTCAAAACCCCTTTCGGCAACGCTCATAGCATTTTGAGTGCGTAATTTTGCTTTTTTCTTACACTGAAGATGTATTTTTATCCTCAAACCCCCCTGGCGGGGGGTTTAAACTCAAAACCCCTTTGACTACGCTCATAGATTTTAGAGTGAGTAATTTTCTTTTATTTATATTGAAGAGCTACTTTTTAGCTTCAAATTCCACTGGAGGGGAGTTTAAACTCAAAACCATTTAGACTACACTCATAACATTTTTAGTGTATAATTTGCTTTGTTTTTATTATTAAAGAGGTAACCCATTTAGCTACGCTCATAACATTTTGAGTGCGTAATTAGCTTTTTTTTTATATTAAAAAGGGGGCTTATCGTAAATTTTAGACGGGGTTTGAAAATCAAAATCTTCCTTAACTGTGCTCTTGGAATTAGGGGATTTTCGTTTGCATTTTTCTTGTTTTGTTTTATAGAAGAGGGGGAATAAACTGCAAAAACGCAGGTAGGGAGTTTAAAACTCAAATCCCTGGTAGGGGGTTTTAAACTCAAAACCCCTTTGGTTGTGCTGGGCAAGTGATGGTTTAGTATTAAAATCTCACCTAAAATAAACAAAAGCAAAGCAAAAAATCAGTCACTAAATTCCGACTCCCCCCCCCCCGAAGGGGTGATTTCATTTCGGGGGGGGGGGGGGGGTTGAACTCCAACCCCCCCCCTGGCTACGCCCATGGTCTGTTTGTCTTTGCTATCGGTGTCTTGTATCTCTTTTGTGATGGTAAAAATCACTATACTATACTATGCTATACTATACTATACCATACCATACAATGCTATACTGTACTATACTATACTATACTATAGGCTACTATACTATACTAATACTATACTATACTATAAGCTACTATACTATACTATACTATACTATACTAAACTATACTATACTATACTATACTAAACTATACTATACTATACTATACTATACTATACTATACTATACTATACTATACTATACTATACTATACTATACTATACTATACTATAATATGTTAGAGTAAAGAGTATGTGTTTTAGTCCAACAAAATTGCTCACACACACGTCTGCAGTGGCGATGGTTTGACCATTCCAAAAATAGAACACTTGTCTCTACAGCATGCTATTTCCGGTAACTTACTAAGCGCGCGCTATGACCGATGTGACGTGGTTTCTTACAAAAGGGGACGTGGGTGGGGCGGGACACTGGGAGATGTGAGTAGATAAGTTTTACCGAGTTATAGACCGGCGTCACAGTCTTATGGTCAACATGCTATTTCCTATTTCATTACTGGCGCAGAAGTGGGTCCTGAGATGTACGGAGATCAATGATAAATAGAAAGATATAGGCCGACATATTCTGTTGTAGGAGTAAAGAGGGTATATTTGATATCAACACTGGGTATTAGCTAATTAGTCTTACTTTCAGGGTAGCTTCCTCACTAGTATTTGGAAGAAGATCAACAATTGTCTTGGCTCAACTGACAAACGTATTTAACATCGCTTCTCGTTAGGGTTTTGATTCGTTTCCAGAACTGGTTGGTTTTTGGCAGCAGTCAATACGAGATCATCAAGAAAGAAGCTGGAGCATACAACTAACACCATAAACCAGTGATGCGTAAAATACGGATCGCGAGCCACATCCACCAACGACGTTGTTCTATCCTGCCACCGAAATGTCAACATTTGTGATTTATTGCAACGAGAGAGCAGAAGAAATGACAAATGATTGTAGAATGATAGCCTACTAGAATCTACCAGGAGAAGTGTATGAACTTATTTGTGGAACATGATCAGCCAAAATGTTTGAGTTTTAGGCTTACAGAAAATGTGGCTTTTTGTTTTTTTAATAACATTAAACGGCATTATGAAACTAAAAAGATGGCATTCTTGGTTTGAGCATCGAAACAAAAATAATATTAAATAACGCCTAGAGATGGTCGATTGATGACAACAAGAAAATAATTCGTTGGTAAGGCTGCAGGATAGCTACAAAGTCGCTCACGTTTTAAATAGAGCAATCAAGCCATTTTCCGACAGCGAAAAAGGTGCTTGCTAGCAGCGATTGAAGAAAGAAATAATACAGTTGACATTGTCAGTCTTTCTCAAGACAATGACAAGACAGGGAAAACATGTGGGTGGAAATCGCCATTCAAAACACAGATCAGCAGATTTCGAAATATTTTCTGTTTCAGCTGACCAGTTCACGGGCATATCTGCTATCCCTCAACACTAGGCAATTTAATCGCGGTACAAAGAGCAATTTTGAAATCATAGTCGAAGTGTTACTGGTGGAGCCAGAAATTTGGTTTGATCATTTGATGTCACAGCGGACAGGCAGCAAGAGTTATTTGAAAATTTGGAAATGAGCGTCTTTCTTAGTTGCAGTATTATTATTATTATTATTATTATTATTATAGCTTTTATATAGCGCTACTTTCATGCTTATAGCATGCTCAGAGCGCTTCTTTTGTGGACCAGTGGGGGGGGGGGGGGGGGTATCTAGGAGTTGGTTTTCCGTGCTGCCTTTAGGCGCTCAGTAAACACAACTCTGCCCGAGTCAGGCGTCGAACCTCGAGCCCCCTTCTAGGTAGCCAAGCCAAGTTCAAGCTCTGGCCTCTCGACCACGCTTCCTACCAAAATCTCCGTGACAAGGTGCTGAATCTGTTCAGCTAATTCGATCAAATCACAAATGTTAAGCCACATAACATTCAGAGATTTTTGGACAGAAACAGAGTCCAAATATGAAGGGTTGAACTTGAAAAAAATTACTAAAACGTTTTTTGACTTGAGATGTGTCAATTTTTAAGTCAGAGAATTCATAGCAAGTTCGTCAACTGTACGACGCGTCATGGTTGTAGGATTTGGCTGTTTTTAAGGTATATCACGGGACATCTAAATGAAGTCAACGCCAAACTACAAATTGATTTCTCTTCGCATTTGTACCTTGACGTAAGCGCCTTTCAAAAGAAATAGCAACTCTTCATCTAGCAGGCCGAAAGGGTGTACCTAATCCTATTGAAGGATATTTTCAGTGAAGGATTTATTGATTTTCACATTTTAAAGAATGAAATATGTCTTTTCGAAAAATCCATTTGCGGCCGATGTGTCAAGTGCCCCGATAGATCTACAGCTGAAACTGGAAGACTTACAAAGTCAGACATCCCTGCTTGACAAATTTCGAGCTTTGAAGACGATTGATCTCTACTTTTCTAAATCTCAGCAAATAATCTTTACTTATGATTACAATGTTTACAGGCATTAATTACTGTGAACAAACCTTTTCAGTGATCAAACAGGTGAATCTAATGTTGCCTAATCATCTCATGGACAAACATCTAGATTTAATTTTCCAACTTGGGTCTGATATATGCTGCTGGATATTAAGAAGTTAGTTACTGATAAACTTCAAATATTCGGGTTTCTAATCAAATAGTTTCAGATCAATTTCATTTCGCTTTTGTAACGTTTTGTTGATGTGGCCCGCGACAAAAGTGTCGAAAATTAAAATGGTCCATAGGCCAAATAAGATTGGGCTGCAGTTGGGCATCACTGGCATAAATCATTCGGACAAGCTTTCATGACGATGAACTAGGAAATAACCACTTTATTCCACGAAACTAATGCTTTCAAACTTCAGAGATTCCCTATTCCAATAAAAATAACAAAAAATCAATTTTTTTAAATGCATAATATATATATATGTATAACAAAAGGCAAAAAGATGGAAAATATTATTCAACATTTGAGAACTTAAGTGGTTTATCAAACGATCAGTGACGAAGATATATGTATCTAAAAGTATCTTTACATAATCTATTGCGTTCCCTCAAATCAATTTGCGACCATGGCATGATCGTACATAAGCCTACTTATAAGAATTCTTATACCACTTGGTCGTGTCACTGACGAATATTATACAGTTCATTTGTACCAACACTGCGTCCCCCAGAGGTCCCCATTCGGTGAAGTGGACTGAACTGGCGCAACGTCTGTGTTGTTTTCAAGTGGACCAGGCAGGAGTACTTGCCAGGCGGCTATTGCTCATTTAGATTTGTTTACCCTTCGGAGCTCAACTGTTTCGGATTACTTTGAAATTTTGTGGAATATTAGATAGAAAAAAAATTACTTAACTTATATAGTGATTTCAAAAACTGGATGCCATAGTAAAATTAGCATTGCTATCGTTTTGATAATGTTTCAGTTATAGTTTTTGTTTAGTCTAATTTGGTTTACATGATGCCTACTACAATGTCACTTGAAAATATGGTCAACATTTGGCCATGCCAACGAAGTACTTGGTTTTGTTCTCGAAAACGCTTGGCAAAACATGGCAATGTTTTCTTTGTTTGTCTTTTCTTGGCGTTCGGCACTTTGTGTAAAACAGTAGAAGCTCAAGCAGATAATGACCAAGAGTCCACGTGGTCAGGGAGCTACACTGACTCCACTGTCATCAAAGAGTATGCCAGTTCTGTGGAGTCTACTAACGAATTTAGTAGCACAAACACAGCGGCTTTTTCTGTGTCAATAGATGGGAAAATGACACGAAATAATTTCTTGACTTCTTCAGAATCACCAACAACTACTTTGAAAAGCTCCAATCTTTTGTCTAACAACATTACGTCTCTCGCCACAACAACGTCAGATTTATCAAAGATGACAGATGCAACACCAACTAAACTTTCGCCCGACTCGGTCACCGCTGAAACATACAGTGATCTCCAGAAAACGACTACAAATACTGGACCTACCGCAGACATTGATGACATTTTAGGACCAGTGACTGGATTTTTCGACGTGTCTAACACATCCGAAGACACAGAGAACCCAACCACGCCTGAGGAGCCTCCACCTGTAACATCAGCGGAGCCAACAGCGCTGAGTGAAGGCTTTTGTTATCAGAATATTTCACGTATCTATAAAACAGGATGTGTTCAATGCTCCGAAAAGCCTTGTGGGAGCGGTAACGTCATTTTTGTTTTTAAATTTGGTTTTTCAATCGCTTAAATAGAGCAACAGATAGATAGATAGATAGATAGATAGATAGATAGATAGATAGATAGATAGATAGATAGATAGATAGATAGATAGATAGATAGATAGATAGATAGTCAGTCAGTTCTCGTCAGATAGATAGATAGATAGATAGTCAGTCAGTTCTCGTCAGATGCATCTTTTCATCAGTTCTTGTCAGATGCATCTATTCAAGTAGCCTACTATATTTAAAATGTCATTCTTTCTTCTTCAATTACATTTTTGTTCAATGTACTTGATGTCTTTGTTCTACGGGTGAAGTTTAATTCTGGTTTTATATAATAATTCTAAAATAAATTATAAAAATAATAATTAAATAATAATTTATAATTCTGATTATAAAATTTTGATCTTCTTTGTTCATACAAAATTTGATTATTAGATACAAATATGTGTACAATAAAATTAGTTTTATAATTCAAAGTAATAAAATAAAATGCTTGATAATGGTCTCTCTCTCTATTTATCTAGGTATCAATTTTCCAATGTTTTTCTCATAGGCGATCGAAGGTATTTTGAAATACTCCGCCCTACAAACCTGGCAATGAAGTTCCAACCTTCATTTATCAGAATAATATCACGATTCGAGACTTGTAATTCCTAAGATGTAAACAAATTGTATCATCAATATTTAAGTGATCAAAAGTTGTTACCTAATGTAATTAGGCGTTGTGAAAGACTGCCAAGAAAAATAAAGCTAAATATTATTATTTGACCATTGCAAAGTTTTGCTACAACAATAAGGCTTGTCTTCGTGTCCGAAGATCATATGCCACATTTCACAGTAATTTCACGTGTCCACATGATGTTTCATGTAGACAGCCTATTGCTATAGCTTACAGGCTATGTCACAGATTTTGCTGTAGTGAAGGGAGGGCCGGCATTAGGCCTTTAGGCCAATTTGCGCCAAAGTGGGCCCCACGCCTGGCAGGGGCCCCGCAATTTACATTAGCATATCAGTCATGTCAGACTTTTAAAACTGTAGGTCTTAACTGTTAATATATTTAGTGTATTGTATGATTGACGTAACTTCAATTAAGCCATTGGCTCCGACTGCGTTCTGTTTGCTTTCTATGCATGTTGAATAATACATGTTGATATGATCGAATTAGGCCTAATAGTAGTTATTGTAGAAACAAATTAGAAGAGGGGCTTAGCATGTTTCCATTAAATTGAGCCCCACAATTTGTAAGGCCGGCCCTGGGTGAAGGTGTTGTAATGTTAAAATGTTTTTCTGTCGCGACCAGGTTATGTCATAGGAACTGATCCTTGTCAAGATGTGGATTTTGAATGCAGTTATGAATGTCGAGTGCAGACGACTGTGATACAGTGTTGTGATGGCTACGTAGGCAGCGGTTGTGAAGGTAAGATATTACATGATCTTTACTCGAGTCCTTTTCCTTTCTGTTAACAATATGCCTTAATCGTGCATTATATTATCTAATACATATTGCCTATCCATCTCTGTCACTCCAGTTGTAACAAGAACTGTGTCGATAAAACTGCTGAGTTGGGCAATTCTGAGCATAATTAATACTAAAATAGACACATTCACGAGATGAGCCAATGTCGTTCTACGATTAGGGGATCCAAAACATTTTCTCTTTATTCATATTCTCTTATCAAATAATTTAGATCTATTATATTTTGAAATAGTAATAAAAATAATGTAGAATCTAGATCTAATATTGCAAAATAATTTTGAAGTTAAATTGTTTAAGAGTGCGAAAGTGAGAATCAAGTAAGGGAGATTACTCAAACTATAAAACTTAAAAAGCTCTAATTTTAACTTTCAAAATCTAGAATCTAGATTTTTTAGATCTTTTCATCTAGACCCTAAATCTAGACCTAGATCTAGATATCTATAACCAGTATCTAGATCTAGAAAATATATCCAGATTCTAGACTTTAAACTCTACATTTACACCACACCCATTGCAGCCTTTGCCTAGAATCCAGATCTAGACTAGATTCTAGAGAAGAGTAGTCAGTAGTACTAGTACTAGTAGTAGATGATAGATCACACCACTGTCACTGTCACTAACTGTGACTAGTGACTACAGTCAGACTACTACTACTAGTACTAGTGTGACTGTCCACTGTGTGACTGTGAATGAATCACACAGATTGTGACAGATGACGAGATGATAGATGACTGAGTCTGAGATGTCTGTATTTTATAACATGAGGATTAAAAGAAAAGAATGATTGTCACTGATCTACATAGATTATAGATCTAGACTAGATATACACACAATACTATTTACAATAAATTATAATTAGTATTTATATAATTAGATTTATTATATAATAATGTATTATTATTAGTAAAGTATAATTACACATATTCTAGATCTAGTTAATTATAGTTACTAGAATCTAGGTCTAGATCTATCATAATCTGTGTATGTCTACTATAGTCAGTATAGAATATAGATCTTGATATATTTAGAATTAAGACAATTTAGTCTACCGGATACATACGGTAGAGTCGGTAGTGAAACATGGTCAACCTACTACTCATGGCAATAAAAAAGCTGAATATCTTCCACTTCCAATGCTTAATGCAGATTTTTTAAATTATGTGGCAAGATAAAATAACCAATGAGGAAGTGCTGTGAAGAGATGGGTGCCAGGACATCACAACTGTTACCAGCAGTAGACACTTTGACTTTGGCTGGCTTGGTCATGTTCCCAAAATTGCCACAAGATTGACTCCTACAAGTCATTCTGTATGGGGTTCTGATAGAAGGCAGGAGAGACACTGGTCGCCTGCTTTTAAGGTAAACTGATGTATACAAATGTGACATGAAGCTCTTCAAAATCAACTCTTATCAGTTGGGAAATAGAGGCTCTGAAAAGATCCACATGGAGCTCAAACATAAAGGTAGGGTCCTGGATTGAGGATGTTATATACACATGAAGTAGAAAAAAAGGTGAAAGTGCAACAATGCCTGGTGAATGCATTACCTGGGACGTAGCTGTGTATCAAGGATAGGCCTCTTAAGACATATAAAATCACATTTCCATTTACTTTAAAAAAAAAATGCAGATTATAGATATATGTAAACTACTTACCTCGATCTATAATATAATTGGAACAGAAATTCATATGTTGTATAATTTTATTCTTAGCTTGTCCAGGAGGCTCTTCCAACCCATGCAATGGCAATGGAAAGTGTCAGGAAGGCTATCCAATGTGCAGATGTGATGTAAGAGTAAAATATGTGTAGCTTTCATTTAGAACTGAAATAGATCAACAAATTGTGGATAACCTGGGACTAAATCTGACAAAAGATTATTATTGATATCTAAATAAAACTCATACCTTAACTGCCAATTCTCAACTTTTCTAAACAATCCATCTAAGTTTGCAATATTTTCTTTTGAAGGTTATTACACAAAAATATTTGGTTCTGTGGTACTCACTAGATCTATACCAAATAGAATTTTAAAAATTATTTTTTTGTAAAAAAAAACCCAACTCAAATTGACCCTTCCCCTTCTCTGTTCACATGCTTACAATAGTTGAAATTCTGAACATTTAAATTAGGAGCAGTAAATTTATAATAGGAAAACAACAGTGTTCTCCCTGCAATAATTCTACTAAATATTATTACAGTAATAGTTCTAAAGACTTAAACAAGTTTGATAGTTAGCAAAAGTACTAGGATCTCTCGTTTTTAATGATCAATTGATCTGTGATCAAGATATTGGCTACAGGGTGATGAATGTAGCTTATAAAATCCATTTTATGTGAGAAAAAATATTGTTGCACAAAATTATGCATATTATTGTTTATATATATTTATCATTTTCATTACATATTACATTCTGAGATGTCATTGACATCATCACATTTTCCCTTCTGTCTCTCACACAGCCAGGTTTCGCAGGTACTGCTTGTGAGTTATGCAATGATACTCGGTATGGTGATGATTGTTCTCAAGGTTTGTTTCACTAAAAGATTTCTCAAATGTTTTTTTTTAACTTAAAATCTAGATTAAAATCTAATATTCAGTAATTATAAGAAGTGTTGACTGAAGTAAATTTTATCTTGATACTATTCAGCTTGTATTATAATGTAACATTATTTTTTTATAAAATTCTTCACTATTCACCCACCATGCTTTGAGTGTTCAGTTGAAAGTCTGTTATAAAGGATTACTTCTGAAGTTGTCATAAAAAACTTATATCAATGTGCTGGACATACACAATCCCATTAAAACTATGTTGAAAACCGATTAATTCCTTGTTAATGTTTTAGCGTAACACTCTGTTTAAAAGACTTTTGTGCTCTTTCGCACAAAGATAAATTTCACATTCTAAACTTTTAATAGCTTGGACTAATATTATTAAATGAACCCATAACCTTAGAATTTGTTTATGCTTGTGTAAAATATTACAGAAAATATTACAAAACTCAGAAATCAGAAGACCTTGTTAGTAGTTTGAAATTAACACACCATGAAATTTGGATGTATATCTGTATCAATTCTTGTCTCTTCAAGTAAAAGAAACTGTCTCTTTTTTTTTTAAAAGATTAATGATTATTTTACAAATTTTAGAGTGTGCTTGTGTAAACGGTGTGTGCAGTAATGGACGCCAAGGTGATGGCTCATGTTCCTGCTACTCTGGATACAAAGGGGCAAAATGTGATGAAAGTAAGCAATTAACTGGTAGTTTATAAGTAGTTTATTAATACCTAACACATAAGTAAATATAAGCTATGTAGCATAAAGTAAGTAACAAAATCACAAAGTATCATCAGCTTGGAATACTTGGGATTTCTCTCACATAGCTTCATTATTTGAACAACTGTAGTTCTAAGGTGCTGAAATTAACTGGAGCTTTGATTTTTAAATGCATGAAAAGTACTTATGAAACTTTGATACTTGATAATAATTGAATTACTAAATCAGTAGGCTATCACAAGTCTACATTTAAGAACATATACAAGTTTGCTTGCTACAGAAACTTGCCACAACTGTCAGTCACTCAGACAGATCAATCCTATTATGTCTGAATTCATGTAGGCCTTATGAGCTAAGAATGGAACATATTGTATGTATCATTAGGCATGAAATTACATGTCAATTTACATGTTTTGCATACAACAGAGTTCAATTATTTATATGTAAAAAAATATAATGCTTGGAATGATACAAAAATGTACAGAAACACAAAAGTCTGCCTAGATCTTTTTTTTCTAAGTTGCTCACTGTTATGAACATAATAATAACAGAGTTTGAAAACCATGTCCGCTTAGTATGGCTTTAATAGACTTAATGACTCACAACACACACATCTGTAACATTTTGTGGGCACATTCTTATGGACAAGTTACAAGCACATGTAAACATAAGAACGACAACCGATACAGTATATAATTTCACCCTTTACTCACCCTTTACCATATGTTATATTGATCTAAACCTTTGTTTTCTGACTTAAGTTACTAACCCTTTACTATGGCTGGCCCGTGACATGGTTCCAACTGGCCCGCCAAAACATCAACACAAAATGTAGAAAATAAAAATTAAAAAAAAAGGTTGAAAAATTTATTTTTTCAATGTTAGGACTTTTTCTGTGATGTAATTCATTCTAATCTATTGTCTTTCTAGAATAAACAATTACAAAAATATGGTCACATTGTTGGTTATAGCCGCTAAGAAAAGAAAAAAAGTTGAAGCTGTCAGCTTTTCTGGCGTGACAACTGTAAAATAAGTGAACGATGTTGGTGAAAATCTCCATTTTAAACTAAATGACAAAGCAGCAGATTTTGAAATAATTACTATTGCCGCTGAAGAATGACACCAACTGGAACTTACTAAGCTGGACTTCCCTGCTTGAGAAATTTGGAGCAAACAGACAATAGATTTCTACAACGTGTTGTCTACAGAAACCTTGCACCTTTCCGAAAACAATGGCTGCGTAGGATCACAATGTTAACATGCACTTAATTTAGTAGAAAAACTTTTTTAGTTATAAGACACCTGAAATCCTTGTTACGTTACTAGCTTATGGGTGTATGTAAGCCTAATGGAGCCACAGGAATTGTAATAAAACAATTTAAAATAGTTTATTCTCTATTTCAAGGCACGGTGGCTGAGCAGTAAAGCTGTTGGTTTCCGAACCGAGTTCCCAATTAGAATCCTGGCAAAGACTGTGATTTTAATTTTGGGATCTTTGGGCGCCTCTGAGTCCACCCAATTCTTATGGATGCGTACATTAGTTGGGGAAAGTAAAGGCGGTGCTGGTCACATGAAACTTTGGTTAACCATGGGTCAAAGAAACAAATAGATAGATGACCTTTACTTTGTCTGCCCTATAGACTGCAAGGTCTATTGCAACTTTTCTCTATTCCATTTTTTAAATTTTTTGTTAATGTGGCTTGTGACATGAAAGTCGGAAATTAAAATGGCCCACAGGCAGTATAACGTTGGGCATCACTGATCTTAACCTTTGTTTTCTGACTTAAGTTGCTCACCCTTTACCATGTTATATTGGTCAGACTAAATCAAGAAGAGATAACTAGGATTTGTGGTGAATAATGACAATGATCATTTCCAGTATGGTTGGACTCCAACAATCTCAATGGCTTGTTTTGTCTAAAACAGTGATGCCCAACTTAATTTGACTTGTAGGCCATTTGCATTTTCAACACTCTTGTTACAGGCCACATCAACAAAAAGGTAAAAAAATGAAATTGAAATTGACCTGAAACAATTTTATTAGAAACCAGTTGATCTAGTACTTACATTAATTAATGGGGTGTTTGAAGTTTATCTTTTTTCATGTGTCAAAAATGGCTTTATCTCTCTTCTTAAAATGCGAGCAACATTGTTGCTAGCTTAACCACTGACTTGTCTCTTTTTAGTAAATATTCTCATCGATCCTCCTATCTCTAGGTGTAGTTTAACAAACCTTTATTCGCAGCTCAACCAAGTATGCCGCCATATTTGTTTTATAATGGGGTTATTTAAAAGTCAAATATATTGAGTTATTATTTGTTACCAAATAAATTGAGGGCCCTAAAGTAGATAAAAATGCAACCACGTCTGGCCCACAGGCTGTATTTGGGCATCATTGGTCTAAAATATTATATATATATATATATATGACTGCCTAGTTGTGTGGTATATGTTCTGGATGTCTTCTTGATGGGTTTGAACCCTGCCTGCCACTAACTCATGCCATCTTGCAAGAAGTTTGGATTAAGATTTAATAATATTCATTTATATGTCTATATTACATATATATATATATATATATATATATATATATATGTTTAGAAATAGTAAAACTTAGTATTGATAAATAATCAGAGCATTATATTAATATTTTGAATAGATTAAAAAAAAATATTTTGCTATATGTTACATCTTTATTTATCTCTTGGTTTTACTATGGTAAAAGTATGCAATTTTATCAAACCAGTTTGCTGCTTAATCTCTAGCATACTAAACTGAAGATGATATGATTATGTATTCTCTTTCAGAATTGCTGACTTGTGATGATTTGCAATGCATGAAAAAGAGCTCTGTTCATTCCCGATGTATTGAAGTCGATGGCATTGCTGCATGTGACTGTGATATAGGTTATAGATATAATGCCTCTCTAACAGACTGTGTAGGTAAGATATATGACAAAGAACACATTTAAAAAAAAATAATTATAATTTACATTAAGCTTTCAAAATATTTCTGTTTCCAATATAGTTAAATAAGTAGGCATATCTGGCCTAAGATTTTAAGGGGGGTTGACCTAAGGTCATTGGTTATTGTGCAGAACTTAAAATTTTAGTAAACTGTTAGCTGAAAATATTATGAATTTTACTTATCCCTGCTTAATAAATACTTAATATCTTGACCATTTAAACATCCACTAACAAATGAAAATCTAAACAGTGAGTTTGAAAATAGATGCCATAGATAGAGCTGAAATTATACTAGCTAGTCGTGTTTGAAAAGAGTCAAATATATCTATAAAAACATTGGAATGGCTTCATGGCCATATGGTATTGCTTCAGATGTGTCATGATGGTCTCAAGTTTGAACCCTTCTCCCCCACAGCCTGTAAAAGGTTTGTGCAAGGATGTAACAAACTTCAGTTCTCAAGGAATGTCTGAAACTTGTATAACAAAACAAAACAATTTGTCAAGATGAGAACTAGAACACGCTTGTGGACAGATTTGAGTACTGGTACATATATCTGTTCTATTGCTGAAAGATTTGAATTCATTAGAATAATGTACTGCTGCCACCGGTAATAATAAAGATGATTTTATTGGTCTGAACTAATGGAAAATTCAGTTTCACTACTTTGTCCATCACATTGACAAAATAATTAAGAAAGAAAAAATGCATTAGGGTTTCTTAATTTTTAATTAATTTTTTTTTACAAATGGAACAGCATAAACTAAAATGCTATTTAACCTTGTTTAGACCACTATGCATCCTTTGTTTGGAATCCCTCCGCTGAAGAAAACCAAAAAATATATATATAGATATATAAAACAGACACAAAATAGAGCTGTTAAGCTTATATGAAAGTCACATTTGAGTAGAGTAACAGCATTTCACTACATTTAAAGACATTTCACTACAGAAGACTATAAAGTAAAGTAGCAATAATGCATGAAACACTAAATCATAACTTACTAAAAGAAAAAAAAAAGATAACCTAAAAAAATACTCATAAAGACACAAAGATACAGAAGGCACATTATATATTCTTTATGCTAGGAGGAATTTGTAAGAGCGTTTTTCTTCTCTAGTGCCATTAGAGCATGGAACAGGTTAACATAGGGCATAATTATCTTCTTTTTTTAAGGAACATATAATATGCTATTGTCATAACATGCCAGCCATTGTAACATAGTGAGTTAAAATGATTCACACAGACTACCTGGTTGAAGTGCCTTCTTTACTTTTTATTTTTTTTGCTTAGCCTATTTATAAATATATATATGTATGTCAGAGATCGAGCACACAAGAGATTCCTCTCTGCCCATATAATGTACCGCCACTAATCTTGAAAAAGCATTCACCTTTAGCGTATGGCTCCCATTGAGCAAATATAAATGTTCTAGCATTACTAAACAGTTATGGCCATTGATTTGTTTATTTTGCCATGCCCCCCCCACCCTCCTTTTTTTTTCACTTCTATTTTGGACTGGCCTGAAAATTCGAGCACCACTTTTCTCCCCCGTTCCCCATAACAAATATTTAAACTGACTATTCTTCTAAATTTCATTATTTTGAAATAGGCTCTATGATATTTTTTGGCCTGGGACTTTGTTACTTTCCACATCCTGCAAATCCCCCACTTATGTGCTTGTACACTTTCAATAATACTTTTGGCCAGTATATTCTAGTACATGATACGTTTCATTGAAAAAGCCTGCTTTCAAACACCCTCAATTCTGACTTGTCAATTTGATATCTCTTTCCTCTCCCCTACCATGTTTGTTCCTGCCCCCTCCCCTTTAAAAACTTGAATTCTACATTCTGTTATATCTAATTGGCATGGCCCTCTTTATAACATTACCCCTCGCAGCCATATAGTTCTAACTCTAGAATTCGATTATCTGTATTTCCCTCCCCCTCCACCCTACGTGTATTCATTGACTTAATTAAAATATTTCAAAAGCTCTCTGATGCTTTTTGGCATGAGCCTTTTTTATTATTGCATCCTGCACATCCAACGCTCACATAACCCTCCACTTAAATTCTCTTCTAACATAATTTTGTCCCATGATTTCTAGTTTGTTATGTTGAACAGCCCTCTTGTGAATATAGAATTGCTTTTTTGGTAAATTTAACTGCTATGGTTTTGATCATGAAAGCTGCTTGTTGTTCTAGGCACACAGAAAGTAGTAGCGGGTTAAATTTTCATATTTTTTTGTTCATGGCAAGTGGGAGAATTAATGATGAGTAATTAGTTCAGGGCCTTTGTGCTTATAATATAGATTTATTTATGTAATTATTCATTCAATGATTCATTGATTTTTCTATTCTATGTAAATTTCTTTATCTTATAGTATATTCTCTTTCCCTCCAGCTATTAATCCCTGTGAGAATCCTAAATCACCTTGTGGATTAAATAGTGTTTGTATGATGGTCTCACCTGGAAGACACACCTGTACCTGTGAACAAGACTTTACTGGGGATGGCATTGTGTGTATGCCTATCAATCCCTGTGATGTAACTGTGGGCATATGTGGTGAAAATACCAGGTGCTCAATGATTGGGCCAAATAAAGTAAGTGTATCTGTATTGATGATTCACACAGTTAGTAAGGCTGATTTCTAGTTATAAGTAAAGTTATATGTAAAAAGAGAATCAGTGTTTTGTTTTTAAGATTACATTTAATTAAAATCTAATGCTTGTAAGAAATGACATAAAGCTATTAGCTCCAACTTTGGTTTTGGAGTCAAAGCCCTTTGTAAAGGGAGAATACTTTCTAAAGAATCCAATAAATAGTGTTTATTATTATTATTATTATTATTGGCAATTACAATTGTCTAAGTTGCTTGTACAAAGCTATTACCTTCTTTAGCAAAAGAGTGAGGTGCTAAGAGATAAATTTGAGATGCAAAGAGTGAGGTGCTAAGAGATAAATTTGAAATGCAAAGAGTGAGGTGCTAACATATAAATTTGAAATGCAAAGAGTGAGGTGCTAAGAGATAAATTTAGATATGCAAAGAGTGAGGTGCTCAGATAAAATGTGAAATGCAAAGAGTGAGGTGCTAAGAGATAAATCTAGATATGCAAAGAGTGAGGTGCTAAGTGAAAACTTTGAGATGCAAAGAGTAAGGTGCTCAGAGATAAATTTGAGATGGAAAGAGTAAGGTGCTCAGAGATAAATTTGAAATGCAAAGAGTGAGGTACTAAGTGATAAATTTGAGATGCAAAGAGTGAGGTGCTCAGAGATAAATTTGAAATGCAAAGAGTAAGGTGCTAAGAGATAAATTTGAAATGCAAAGAGTGAGGTGCTAAGTGATAAATTTTTAGATGCAAAGGGTAAGGTGCTCAGAGATAAATTTGAAATGAAAAGAGTGAGGTGCTAAGTGATAAATTTGAGATGCAAAGAGTGAGGTGCTAAGAGATAAATTTAAGATGCAAAGAGTGAGGTGCTAACATAAATTTGAAATGCAAAGAGTGAGGTTCCAACATATAAATTTGAAATGCAAAGAGTGAGGTGCTAAGAGATAAATCTAGATATGCAAAGAGTGAGGTGCTAAGTGATAAATTTGAGATGCTAAGAGTGAGGTGCTAAGTGATAAATTTGAGATGCAAAGAGTAAGGTGCTCAGAGATAAATTTGAGATGCAAAGAGTAAGGTGCTAAGTGATAAATTTGAAATGCAAATAGCAAGGTGCTCAGAGATAAATTCGAGATGCAAAGAGTGAGGTGCTAAGTGATAAATTTGAGATGCAAAGAGTAAGGTGCTCAGAGATAAATTTGAAATGCAAAGAGTGAGGTGCTAAGAGATAAATCTAGATATGCAAAGAGTGAGGTGCTAAGTGAAAACTTTGAGATGCAAAGAGTAAGGTGCTCAGAGATAAATTTGAGATGCAAAGAGTGAGGTGCTTAGTGATAAATTTGAGATGCAAAGAGTAAGGTGCTCAGAGATAAATTTGAGATGCAAAGAGTGAGGTGCTAAGTGATACATTTGAGATGCAAAGAGTAAGGTGCTAAGTGATAAATTTGAAATGCAAAGAGTAAGGTGCTAAGAGATAAAATTGAAATGCAAAGAGTGAGGTGCTCAGAGATAAATTTTAAATGCAAAGAGTGAGGTGCTAAGAGATAAATTTGAGATGCAAAGAGTGAGGTGCTAAGTGATAAATTTGAGATGCAAAGAGTAAGGTGCTAAGTGATAAATTTGAGATGCAAAGAGTGAGGTGCTAAGAGATAAATTTGAAATGCAAAGAGTGAGGTGCTAACATATAAATTTGAGATGCAAAGAGTGAGGTACTAAGAGATAAATTTGAAATGCAAAGAGTAAGGTGCTAAGAGATAAGTGTGTTATGAACATATTTTTTTTTCTCTCCCCTTTCCCCTAGAGCTCTGTCTTGACTATAGAAAAGTAGACATAGGTTTTTACTGTTCATATCTGTAATATATTTATCTACAAACAATAACTGAATAAAAATCATAGCACTTATTCTTTGTTCTGACACTATCATCATCAAAGTTATTCTATCTCATATTATTTAGATTTGTCTAGATTTAGATTTGTCTGTATTCTGGAACAATTGGAAAGAGAAAACAATCAAACTATTAGAGAAATTTAACCATTGTTGCAGGGTTACCATTTTTATGTGTTTTGTTTGTGTTTGATTTTTACATTCAAAAACTGTTTTGTTTCATCAGCATATATGTCATTGTAATATTGGCTGGAAGTACACTCCAGGTGTTGGATGTAGCCTCATTAATGTATGTTCATCCAAGTCATGTCCAAAGAATGCCATATGTGAGACTTACGAGCCCTATACTTTTAGGTAAGACAGTCAGTCAATCAAACCAATGTGCTGCAATAATCTAATTCAGAACTTAGAAAATCCCCATTGCATTTTTTTTCTTCTTGGAAATTGGAATTAGAAAAATATCACTTTAAAGACAATAACAAATGAAAATATATATTGTGCATAAAAAAGTAGATTATTTAGTACAAGCCTTAATACAGGCTTGGTAATCATTAAGTTTTGGATCATTAGGTTCTGAAAGTAACTATTCTCTAATGTTGCAGGTGTATGTGTAAAGAAGGCTTCATTAGCAGAAATAAAGTCTGTATAGGAAATATTTACCAAGTAAGGAACTTAATTTATTAATATGCAATAGTTTTTATTCAATGGTATTTTTTCAAAGATATAATGGGATCACATCCAGAAGGCAAATATTGTATATGATTCTGAAAACAGAATATATTCTAAATTGTATAGAATAAAAGTTAAAATATTAACAACAAAGTTTTTGTTAATTTGTCATCTGCCACTCGCTCATTTTTTAAAAATTCCACCTTCCTATTGATGTAGGAATCATGAGATGCCAATGTATTTTAACTTTTTAAGAAGCTAAGCTAGACTGGTAAGGAGGCATGGTGGCCAAGTGGTAGAGTGCTTGGCTTTAGAACTATGGGGTTCCGGACTTGAATCCTGATGAAGACTGGGATTTTTAATTTTGTGACTTTTAGGGAAATTCTAAGTTCATCTAGCTCTAATGGTTATTTTACATTAGTTTAGCTAAAGTAAAGGTGGTTGGTTGTTGTGCTGGCCACAAGACACCCTCATTAATCATGGGCGACAAAAACAGATGACCTTATCATCATATGCCCTTTGAATCGCAAGGTCTGTGTTAGGACTTGATTAGTAATTTGGTGTATAATGTTGTTTGTTTCATTAAAAGGTTAAGATTTTTCTTGGCGATAATGTCACAACAAATGAAAAACATGACTAGAATATTTGGGGTGCAATGAAAGTAAACACAGAATACTATTGTTGTACACAAGACACAGCATGTAGGCACATAGTAAGAACACAATCTTTACATTGTTGGCCTGTGTTATTTGGTGGAGAGTTACCTCCCTTTGGACTGCAGTTACATCAGACACATTGCGGAGGTGCCCAAGTCTAAAAAGGGGACTTCACTAATTATGCTGTTGAACTTTGTCATTTGCCTTCAAAAGTCTTATTTATTACCTCTGTTCCCTACTTATTGTCTTTTGAAAGTCATGAGTTAAACTTACTAGTAGAGTTTGATGAGTTTCACATAATTTAAATTTCCTAAAGTCATGGTGTTAAGCTGTTAACATGTTATGTTTATCTATCTATAATGCTGCCCATGTAATGTTTATCTATCTATAATGCTGTCCATGTTATGTTTATCTATCTATAATGCTGTCCATGTTATGTTTATCTATCTATAATGCAGCCCATGTTATGTTTTAGTATTTTACCTTAATGCTAATGAGTGAAATAGTTTATAATTCCTAAAATAAAATTGTTCTTCTTTAAAAAGAAGAGTGACATTAGGTTTTTTCATCTCTCTCAGTACTCCTCCCTGATTAAGTGATTCAAATTGACTTTTGAAGATTCAACAATTCTAATACAAAGTATTCAACACATTCCTCCTTCAACAGATCTGTTAGTTTTATAAAACAACTTCAAGCTTCAGAACCCAGAATTAATAGCTTTATTTTACAACAGC
The DNA here is from genome assembly GCF_947242115.1 of Biomphalaria glabrata. Taxonomy (NCBI): domain Eukaryota; kingdom Metazoa; phylum Mollusca; class Gastropoda; family Planorbidae; genus Biomphalaria; species Biomphalaria glabrata. Next base: position 36,710,474 of record NC_074714.1, read on the forward strand.
AATGACGGTTATCTATTCAGCAGACTCAATAGCCCGGCTTCTATATATTATTAAAAACAAGTTCAATGATTTATTTTGATTGTCTGTCTAAAAAAAATCTTTAAAATTTTTTTATTAGTGATTGTTGAAGATGCCAAAGTTTTCATTGCTAACTCTGCAAAGAATGGTCAGAAAGAAGAAAATCTGAATTTTTTTCTAAATGTGATACAATATTTCCAGTGACTGCATGCCATGTTAAGAAATTGTCTATAAACAAAAACTACTTTTATAAAATTAGATGTCACTGATACAGCCAAGCAAACCATTACATTTGGTTTAAATCTCATTTCTCTTCCAACCAAAATTCCCATTCTTTTGAACGAATTTCTGTTGGTGCTGAATGAGGAATAAAACACTAGAGGCATTATAATCATAAAATCATTGCCAAATGGCAAGAACAGCATCATTCTAACATATTCTAGAAAAGTCTAAAACTGTAAATATTTTGACAAATGTACAGAATATCTTACATAATTTTATTCTCTGTTAAGTTTTAGGATTTAGTTTAGTCTTTTTTAGTTTTAGTCTTTTCTGAGTATATTTCTTTATATTTAGGAAAATACACATTTGCCCCTCAAAATACACATTTCCAGGTCTGGGAATTCACATTTCCTTGTTAGCATGTAGGCTTCTCTTACCTAGATCAATTTAGTCATGCATGTTAAACAATGACTTTAACTCTGCCAAGTCATTCCAGGCTTAAAAAAGATAAAGGCACATTCCTCGTTCCATATGCTAGGACAAATTTGTACAAATGCTTCTTTTTCCCTAGTGCTATTAGAGCCTGGAATGAGTTGCCTGAGCTAGCCAGGAAAACCAGTGACACTGAGTATTTTATTAGGTTTTGTTTTGTATGGAAATTATGGTTCAGTGTTTTTTGTATAATTGCTATTAATATTTTAGTCTTCTATCCTGTTGATTTAACTAAAGGTGTTACTCTAATCAAATGTGAGTATTCGTTTGTCATGAATCTCACAGCTTTATTTTGTGTCTGTTCCAATTCCTCAATTTCTGGAACAAAAATGCCATTTCTAAAAACTTCTATGAATTACAATTCATACACTGAAATATAGTTAGTTCAATATTTAATTTTCTAGATTGAAACACTTTTAAAATGCAATTCTTTGCTGTCTTACATTTACAGCTTTAAAAGTAATTCTCTCTCACCTACAATGTATATATTCATTTTTTTTTGCACTGATAAACATTGCCTGATGTAGTATAGCAGCAGAATACTTATTATTAGATGGCTGCCTCGTCGCGCGGTTTGCTCGCTGGACTGTCGTTTGGATTTATCCTTGGTCCCGGGTTCAAACCCTGCCTGTTCCAAACCTGTCGTCCTGCTGGAAGTTTGGACTAGAAAGTAAACTATCTTCAACTCCGAAACATGTAAAACATTTTACAAACATTTTATTCTTTACAGGCAGTATTAGATCTTAACAAAGATGGTGAATATGCAAAATCTTTGGACTATAGTATTCAAATGATTAGAAACTTCTACTATGAGCCTTTACAGAACCGTGGTCCATTTACAATATTTTTGCCAACAGATAAAGCATTCAGGTATTGTTTTCTTTATGACTATTGCATCTTGCTTCAAAGTAAGTTATCATAGTTCTGTAGTAAATTTAAATGAACTAATAGAACATTTTAGAGTAAGTTTCAACATCACCACTACTCCTACTATTGCACAGCACTGCTGCCAATTTCTAAATTCAGCTTGAATAATAAGATGGGGCCTTATGGTACAGAACTTTGCCGAACAGCCAAAGATTCTTTCTTTTAAGGTCCTGGAAACTAGGATTTGGTCTCAGGATTTGAGGGCATCTCTGAATTCACTCATCACATCTGGCAATCTGTTGAAAAATAATGGAAATTTGTCATAGTGCTGGCCAAAGAACAACGTAGTTAACTGTTAGCTTTGGAACTATGCTTAATTTGCCTTCATAAGTTATAAGGATAGGTTTTATTAATGTCAATGTTTTTAAGCACACGTCTAACACTAACATATTAACTTCATCATCATCATCATTCCTTTGAGTTCCTCATGGAACATAGGGCCTCGACATAAACACGCCACTCTCCACGGTCTCTTGCTAGCTTTTTGATGGTGTCCCAGCTCTTCCCGGTCTTCTCTGCTTCTTCAAGTACACTGCGTCGCCATGTTCTTTTTGGTCTTCCTCTGCGTCTTGTTCCCTGGGGGTTCCACTCTATGGCCTGCCTAGCTCTGTTGCTGGTATCTTTTCTAAGGGTGTGACCAATCCATCTCCACTTCCTCTCTAAGATCTGCACTTCTATATTTTTCTGTCCACTCATCTCCCACAGTTTGGTGTTTTCTACTTTGTCATACCAGTGTATTTTTAGGATATTTCTCAGGCATCTGTTGATGAAGGTCTGTATTTTTTTTTGTTGTGGCTTCAGTTGTTCTCCATGTTTCAGAACCATACAGTAGGACAGCCTTGACATTAGAATTAAAGATTCTTAGTTTAGTCTTGTTTGAGATGTAAGGAGATTTCCAGGTTGGTTTTAGCTGTGTAAATGTCTGACGTGCTAGATTTATACGGCGTTTAATGTCTTCATCTGTTCCACCTGATATACTGACTACACTCCCAAGGTATATAAAATTTTCTACTTGGTCTATTGTCTGAGAATCCAATACTATGTCTCCACTTTGTTTATTGTTTACTTTAAGTACTTTAGTTTTTTGGTGGTTTATTTTGAGGCCTACTCTTTTTCCTACTTCGCTTAAAGCTGTGACCTTTTCTTGCATATCCTGTAGTCTGTGTGATAATAGGGCTATGTCATCAGCGAATTCCAGATCTTCCAGCTTTTGTGTGAGAGTCCATTGGATTCCTTTCCCTGCGTTAGAGTAGGCTTCTTTTGTGACCCAATCCAGTACTAGAAGGAACAGGAGTGGTGAAAGAAGACATCCCTGTTTGACTCCTGTTGTGACTGGAAATTCCTCTGACAGCTTGCCACAGTGGGTTACTTGGCAGGTGAAACCATCATAAAGGTTCTTGATTATGGTTATTATTTTATTGGGGATCCCATAATGTCTCATTACTGTCCAGATAGATTCTCTGTCGACACTATCAAAAGCTTTTTCAAAGTCAACAAAAGTTGCATAGAGAGGAGATTGCCATTCGACACATTGTTCTACAATTATCCTGAGTGTAGCTATTTGGTCAGCACAAGATCCTTCTTTTCTGAATCCGGCCTGTTCTTCCCTTAGGTGTTCATCACATGCTCCCTTTATTCTGTTTAGTAGGATTCTGCTAAAAATCTTGCTTGGTACTGACAGCAAAGTGATGCCTCGCCATTTCTCACATTGTGATAGATCTCCACTCTTTGGTATTTTAATTAGCAAGCCCTTTTTCCACTCACCCGGAGGTGTTTCTGTTAACCAAATTTTGTTGAATAGTTTGTGCATTTGGTCAACTATTTCACTTCCTCCTTCTTTTAGGACTTCGGGTGGTATGTTGTCAATTCCAGCTGCTTTACCTGTCTTCATTTGTTTGAGTGCATTCCTTATTTCTTCTTTTGTTATTTCTTCCATGTTTATGTCTAGTGTTGGTCCTGCATTTAGATCTGGTGGATTTCGTGATTTAGGTCTATTGAGCACTTCTTGAAAATATTCTTTCCATCTTTCAAGTTGTTCATTTATTGAAGAAAGTAGTTTTCCGTATTTGTTTCGGACTGGAACATATTAACTTAATAGATGACAAATTTTCATAGGGGAAAATATTAATTTCTAACTAGTACCATCATTTTCTCAAAACTTAAGTAATGCCTGTCACATTGTTCAAAAATGTTTTATTGGAAGGCCAGATTTTAAAATTCTTTATTGATTTTTTTAAACCTTAATGCTAATTTAACTTTAACCTTCACCTCCCAAAGAAAAACAAAACTGATTTTCTCAGCTCATTTTTAAGAAGGTAGCATTCATAAGGCTAATAATGTGTTGTTTTTTTTTAAAATGCAAACAGAGAAGTTTCCAGACAGTTTGGAGGCTTTGAGAAATTCTTGCAGAATGTTGATAGGGCACGACAAATTCTCAGGCAGCACATAATAATTGGCAAATCGAGAGCAGAAAGTCTGAACAGGGATAAAGTATACACACTTCAGGGCATTGTTGCTGAGATTAAGGTAGTATTTTGAATGCTTTTTTTTTTTCATATTACAAAATTAAATGCATACATATTCAAAGTAAAGCAAATAAATTAATTCCAGTATTTTTCCATGTTAATTATTGGTCAATATTGAAAGTTGGCACTTTTCTACACAAACAACTTAAAGCTTTTAAACTCCAATTTAAATTGCATGTAAATTTAGTAACTGTATTAAATAACAGATTACTTTGCACAGAGGTGTTACCAAAACATTGTTCAATCACTGATCTTTATTAAACTGTTCTAGGCTGTACTGAACAGTCTATGACGTGGGATTGAACTAAAGAAAATAACTCACCAATTCTCAGATCGCTGGTATCTCTGATTGCAGAAGCACAATCCAACTATGATCAATCAATATTCCCTGTAAAAAGAAATAATGTCATTATCTCCAAATCAAATTTACATATCCAGATTCACTAACACAATCAATCAATCCGCAGTCGAGAAATCCAAAATAATAACTAAATTTCCTTAACACATTTACAAACTAGTTAAAGGTCATTTACGGCCAACAGTATAAGCAAAAATCACCCTACTTCGCATGTGGAAAAAAAGTACAGTCAGGGAGGAACCGAGTTACAACAGTACTCAAGATAACTTTACAATCTCAACTCTTGCCTTATATAGGTTCCCAAAAGTTGGTGACACACTGCTACCCCATACCTGCACCATGAATTGATTTATAACAGTACCATAGTAATTCTTGCACTAATATTAGACTTAAAGCTTTGCTTCTGGTTACATGAACTAAAAGTTGAGAAAAGATGTTATAGGGCTTTAGCTTTAACCCTTTCCGGTCGAATGTCCCACTGGGTGGGACATTTTTTTTTTTTCCTGTTCTGGTCGAATGTCCCACCCAGTGGGCCATAATAATTTGGCTAGAATTTAAGTTAAATATCAAACTTTTTGTTCCACTTCCTGATTCCTAAATTTTAAATTACTATTTTATAAAGCAGAAAGTAAATGATAATCGTGAAATTATTCTAAAAAATAAATAAAATAGCTTGACCAAGATCGTTTTTCACAGCATCAAAGGCGGTTCGGAGGGGGGGGGGGGGGCAGGGGGGGGGGTCTGACCAGAGACAAAAAAAAATTCCAATATTTCATAGCTAACTTTCCAAACAGAAAGACTAAAGACTGCATTGTTTGCAGTAACAGAAAAACACCAGGCAGTGGGTGTAGACAGTATTCTAGTGTGAAACTTACTCTCAGTTGGTCAGTTACGTCACCCTGGAGTGCACCCTCGGGAGTGCTTCAAAAAGTACCATCCACAAATAAATTTTCAAAACTAAACATTCAGACATCATGTTTGGAACATTTTTCGTTGTTATAAATAAAATATAAAAAAAAAACACCAACTGGATGTCTGTTTTATTTTATTTTTCTAATTTCTTGTAAAATACTATGAATCAGCTAGAATTTAATTCAGACCTGGCTGCAAACTCCTCAAAAAATAAAAATGACTTGTAAGGGTTAACTAACAGGTTTAGATCTGTTTAACTTTGTTTATTACATCATTCACCACCTATTAATAATTATAATACTAATATAATACTAATAATACTAATAATAGTAATAATACTAATAATAGTAATAATACTAATAATAGTAATAATACTAATAATAGTATTGTTACGATTCTCTCTCCTAATCAGGCGTTCGGTAAACACTGCTAAACACAACACAGCACATCTAACACATGTGATGTGAAGTTTCATCGCTGCAGGTGGGGGGTCAGTCGGTGGGGGTGACAGTGGGCTTGCCTCTTGATTAAGACGAAGCCACCCATGTCGCATTCAGTAAATGTCGCTTTCATCTTCTCCTCCAACTAACCTTCACCTGGTTGCACTGACGTCATGGTCACATCGCCATCCATGTTGAACTCATCAAACGTCACTTTTGTCTCCTCCAGTTGACCTTCATCTTGTTGCATTGACGTCGTGGTTGCATTGCCAGCAAACGTCACCATCTTCTGCCATTCATTACTGTAATAGCCACTTAAGCAGCCACTTCACACATGGGGAGGGTATGATGTCAGGAGCGAAGTCACCAAGATCATTGGCCTATCAGGTTGTTTCATAGGGTTTTCAAGAGAAGGGCTTTGGGAATGGGTTTCAGGTCCACAGGAGGGGAAATAGTGGCACACATCATCTTCAGCCTTGTCTGGAGGACATACTTTGTGGGGCAAGTTGGCAACACTCCACTTGCGAAGGTTCCTCATCTTCTGCATTAGGCTCTAGTTGACTTCCTTGACCACCATCAGAGCTTCTCACTCTAGTCTCATTAGCAGAAGAGTCATCTGTTGAGTTCAGACCTCATCGATGACTTTCAACTTGCAGGTGTCCATTAACTGCTGCATCAGGCTTCATTGCATTCTTCTGAACACCATCAGAACTTCTCTCTCTGGTCTGGGCAGCTGGACAAATGTCTGTTGGGTGCAGACCTTGCCAATGGGTTTCTTGGAGATTGGGTTTTCCCTGCGAAACTCGACACGTAAAGTTCTTGCCTAACATCTGGGTGCAGCCATCAAGATTTGAGTTCCTCTCATCAGCACTGGCAGATTGACAGATGTCTTTAATGTCCCCAGCTACAGGCTTGGGATAAGACACAACATTCGTCCCGAGACATGACGTTAAACTGCGCTCCTCTTTCCTTAGCACTTTTGGAGCTCAAAAGTGCCCTACTTCTTTTCTATCATTGTGTCTGCCTCCTCTTTTCCTAAGTCTACCTTCATTGATCATCACACTGTCTCCTTAACTTTAAATTCTCACTACGTCCTAGACCAGTCCGTTTGCCGTGGACTGCGACGGGTAAGGGGGGATAAAGAGATCCTGGTGTTTGAGTGGTGGCTATCTGAGGATAAACCACAACAACACAATACTTTGGCTCCAAGTTCCCCTAGACCTGAGACCCAGATGGCCTGCTCTGGGTCAACCGGCTGGTCATGCCGAGCTACCAGCATAGGTCGTCGACCTATGCTGGAGGGCGGTGGCTGGAGGGTCAATCAGGGAGCTGCTGTATCGGACACATGTCCGATGTAGCAGCTGACTGAGTATAGCACCTGTGTAGCCCTGGCGGGCTCATTCTGGACATCCGAATGGCCCGTCCCCTTGTTGGACTCGATGGCGGGTGGGGAGCACAGGTGCCAAATTAACCAAAATATATATGGACAAAAAAACACACACAAAACTACTTGCCCCAGACCTATGTCTGGGCAAGAAACGACGAATTGACGATAAAAAAGAGGAGGTCCCAAAAAGCTGTGCCACCTGGCCATCATTTCTGGTGGTTAGATGCACAGAGGAGGGAAAAAGCCTGACCAAGTTGAGCCCTTTTATTATCTATAAGGGACTCAAGTCAGTAGTGGGAGAGCCCAAGAGTGTGTCTAAGCTACACAAAACAATGGAACTCCTTGTAGAAGTAGACAGCAAGACACACTCTGATGGGCTTTTAAGATGCAGAAGACTCTGTGATCTCCAAGTGGAAGTCATGCCACACAAGAGTCTGAACACCAGCAGAGGTGTAATCAGCTCTAGGGACCTACTGGAATGTTCCGAGAAGGAAATAGTGGAGGGCATTGAAGGAGTCACCCATGCCCGGCGCATTACCAGGCGCAGGGAGGGTGAGGAGGTCAAAACCGCCACTATTATCCTCACATTCGGAACTAGGACACCGCCAGAGTATGTGAAGGCAGGATACCTACGAGTTCCAGTGAGGCCCTACATACCTAACCCCATGAGGTGCGTCAAGTGCCAGGGTTATGGACACGGCGCGGCAGTCTGTAAGAGGAACACTGTGTGTGCCAGATGTGCTGGAGAGGGTCATGAGGACAAGGGCTGCACAGCCCAGTTCAAATGCCCAAACTGTCAAGCTGGCCACTCAGCCTACTCCAAGGACTGCCCTGTGTGGAAACAGGAGGTTGCCGTGCAGGAGTACAAGGCAAGAAACGGATGTACCTTTAGCCAGGCAAAATCGGCTGTACTGGCCCTACCCAAGGGCCAATTCGGCTTGACAAAGACCTACGCCCAGGCTGTTGCTAAGAAAGGAAGATCCATAGCCACACAGACGGACACATTGACCCCACCACCCCCTCCTCCTCCCCCAACTCAGAAGAAAACACCGCCAAAGAACACACCTCTGAAGAAACAAGAAAGCCCTGTTGTCATGCTAAAGAACAGGTTCTCTGTGCTCGCTGATGAGAGCATGGAGACTGAGCAGCATGTCAAAACCAATACTCCGGGAGAACCCGGAGACATCATGTCTGACACAGGTTCTCCTCAGAGAACCCAGCCAGACACCCCAACCTCTACTGAGTTAGAGGTTGACCAACTCCCTAAGGGGAGAAATCAAAGCGGAGAGGATGCCCGAGGTGAGAGAGGAGGAAATAACCTCCGCTCTAACCAGAGGGATCTCCCCTCTCCAGAGAGAAAGACTTCCCCCAAAAGGGGGTTGTCCTCCTCTCCATCCAAACCCAAGAATAAAAATACCAAGGTCACTGGAATAAAGGGAAACCCCTCCGGGGGCCTCCCAAGGCCAAATAGCTCCAAGTAGGTCATCTAGAATAAGCCATGGATTCCAGAATTGTACAGTGGAATTGTAGAGGCCTCAAGGCCAATTACGAGGAAATGCAGTTACTGATGGACTCTGAGACTCCTGTAGCTGTCTGCTTACAGGAAACATTTCTAAAAGATTGCATCAGCTTCCGAAGCTACCGTGCTTACACCAAGAATGTTGAGGATGCAGAGAGAGCATCAGGTGGAGTCTGTATCCTTGTGAAGGATAGCATCCCCCATGAGAGGGTAGAACTACAGACCACACTACAGGCCGTAGCAGCTAGGATAACCCTTCACAAGGTTATCACTTGCTGCAGCCTGTATCTACCACCAGGCGCTCCATTAAACCGAACAGACATGGAGGACCTATTGAAACAACTCCCCCGGCCTTATTTAATCCTTGGGGATTTCAATGCCCATAACACCATGTGGGGATCCAACAATACCGACACAAGAGGTCGTATGCTGGAGGATATCTTCCTCCAACATGATTTATGCATACTTAATGATGCATCACCGACCTACTTGCACCCAGGAACTGGATCATTCACATGCATTGACCTCACCGTATGCGTCCCCGGACTTCTGGACGATTTTAAATGGTCAGTTAGCAATGATCTACGGGGAAGTGATCACTTCCCAATCATCATTACTAACAATCTCCCTTCATTGGGACGACCTCAGCGGTGGAAACTGAATAAGGCCGATTGGGAACAATTCCAAAAAAGATGCTCTGAGGATATCACAGAAAATATCCTCCATGAACAGAACCCAGCTGATACCTTTGCTAGCAAGCTACTAAGTATAGCCAGGAAAGTTGTACCCCTAACCTCTGCAAATCCAAAACGGCCTAGCAAACCATGGTTTGATACAGCTTGCAAAAGTGCTATTGGTGATAGGAAAAAACGACTGGCTGCATTTATAAAGAACCCTTCCCAGGAAAACCTAAAGCTATTCAGGATAGCTAGAGCAAAGGCTAGACAAACCATACGGTCAGCCAAAAGGAATTCCTGGAGAAGTTTTGTCGGCAGTCTGGATGCCAAAACTTCTGCTAGAGCGGTTTGGAAGGCAGTAAGGCGAATCAAAGGGAAAGAATCAAATGCAATAGGGCATTTGAAAAACCAAGGACGAACTGTCACGTCCCCCAGAGAAATAGCTGACTGCCTTGCATCCTCAATAGCAGAAAAATCATCCACTGCACACTACACGCCAGAGTTCCAAAAAGTCAAAACCAGGGAGGAAAGACACCCCATTGATTTCAGGTCAGAGAACAATGAAGACTACAACAAACCGTTCTCGCTTGAGGAACTGAGGGAATCGCTGGACAAGTCACATGACACAGCACCTGGAGAAGATGAAATCCATTACCAGTTCCTCAAGCACCTTCCCGAACCCTCATTGGCAGTCCTACTAGGGGTCTATAACTGTGTGTGGCAAACAGGCGCTTTCCCAAACAGCTGGAGGAAAGCCACAGTTATACCGATACCTAAACCGGGAAGAGACGGCTCTGACCCAGCTAACTATCGACCAATAGCACTAACAAGCTGCATCTGCAAAACCATGGAAAGAATGATTAACAGTAGGCTGGTCTGGTACCTGGAAAGGAATAAAGTGATCTCAAACTACCAGTGCGGATTCCGGCAGGGGCGGACAACAACTGACCACCTGGTAAGGCTGGAAGCTTATATTAGAAATGCATTACTCAGAAGAGAACATCTAGTAGCTGTATTCTTCGATATAGAAAAGGCCTATGACACAACCTGGAAACATGGCATTCTACGTGACCTGGCGCTTATGGGGCTTAAGGGACACCTCCCCCGTTTTGTGGAGGAATTCCTGAAAGATTGAAAATTTCAGGTCCGAGTGGGCAACTCCGCTTCTGACACTCATGACCAGGAAATGGGTGTACCCCAGGGCAGCATTCTGTCAGTCACCCTGTTCAACATTAAAATAAATAGCATCATAAATGCGCTGTCCCCTGGCATAGAGTGCTCTTTGTATGTTGATGACTTTGTCATTCTTACTTATGGGAAAAACATGAACACCTTAGAAAGGAAATTACAGTTATGTTTAAACAAAATTCAGGGTTGGGCAAACTATAATGGTTTCAAATTCTCTGACTCCAAAACAGTTAGTATGCATTTTTGTAATCTAAGGGGACTCCACCCAGACCCTGAACTATTTATACACAAAAAGAAGATCCCTGTCGTGAAAACTACAACATGTTTAGGCCTCACCTTAGATTCCAAATTTAATTTTCTCCCCCACATTAAGGAACTTAAGAAGAAATGCCAAAAGTCATTAAACATACTAAGAGTACTCAGCCATACGGATTGGGGAGCTGACAGAGATACCTTGCTGCTGCTCTATCAGAGTCTAATTCGATCCAAGCTAGACTACGGATCCATAATATATGGAGCAGCAAGGAAGTCGTACCTAAAAATACTGGAACCAATACAAAATGCTGCCCTGCGTCTCTGTCTCGGCGCGTTTTGTACATCACCTATCCCAAGTCTCCATGTGGAGGCTGGAGAACTCCCCATGGATATAAAAATGAAAAAGCTTGCAATGCAGTATATAGTCAAGCTAAAATCCAACCCCACGAACCCTGCTTTTGACTCCATATTTAACCCCACAGAGGTAGAATTATACAATCGAAGGCCTAACGTCATACAGCCGTTGGGCCTTCGAATGAGAGAATCCATCCAAAATTCAACCCCACCCATTGACCAAATCTCTAAAATAGAAACCCCTCAGAATCCTCCTTGGCTAATGAATAAACCTAAATTAAATTTATCCCTCCTTAATTTCAAAAAAGAAAATACAGACCCAAGCATACTACAAGTCCACTTTAGGGAACTGCAGGAGAGCTACGGAGATTGTGGCACCATCTACACAGACGGATCCAAAATGGAGGGAAAGGTCGCGTGTGCCTGCTCCTTTCGGAACAAAACAATCTCCCGTAGACTCCCCGATGGCTGCTCCATCTTTACGGCCGAATTGCACGCAATATTGCTTGCACTTATGGCCGTAAAAGCATCAGAAAGGAGTAAATTTATAATCTGCGCCGACTCCAAATCTGCATTGCAAGCTTTGTGGCGGATGAAGACTGACATCCCATTGGTACATAAGAGCCTGAAGCTGTTGGACCTAATAACAGCCGACCGTAGGGATGTCACCTTCATCTGGGTCCCCTCCCATGTTGGCATTGAGGGAAACGAAGCCGCAGACAGAGAAACAAAGAAAGCCCTAAATCATGCGGTGTCAGGAACCCAAATTCCCTACTCGGACCTGAGACAAAGTATTGCCTCTGCCACCTATCGAGAGTGGCAGAACCGATGGGAGGCTGAGACTCACAGTAAACTCAGGCAGATTGTGGCGGATGTCAGGTGGCGGCCCACATCTAAGGGTCTGACAAGGCGTGGTAGCACAACCATGTCCAGACTTAGGATTGGCCACACCTACATCACGCACTCTTTTGTACTGAAGAGAGAGGAGCCCCCACTTTGCGAGTACTGTGACTCTCGCCTCACCGTGGAACATATCCTCGTTGATTGCCCCAGATACCAGGATGTCAGGGCGAAACATTTTAGAGCCACTAATCTAAAAACACTATTTAATAATGTCGACCCTGGGAAGGTACTGGGCTTTATTCGGGAAGTGGGGCTATCTACGAAGATCTGATTTCTGAATTTGTGAACATGCACTATTTACATTAGATTTTTACCAAATATTTAAATTTTTACTACCTTTACTATTTTAACTGTGAATAGACCTTAATTTTAATTATATGACTGTATAGAATCTGGCCCTTGTTGTTTAGAGAGAGAGTAGTCCTTAAGGGACTGCAGGCACGACATGGCCTAAATTGTGCCGATGTGCCTCAAATCAACAAATCAAATCAAATCATAAGACACAACATTGTCTTGTTCTGTCTGGCTGATGTAGGCACTCACATCAGATACGTCTACAGCAAAAGCGTTGGTTGAACTACTGGTCTCTTCTCTTGTTTCTTCATCTGTCTCTTTCTGCGAGTCACCCTTGATAAAATTCTGAAAGCCAGCCAACATCTGCTCTTGAAAGGTGATCAAGAGCGCTACCACATCGGGTTTGAGTTCAAAGAGGTACGTGTTCAGATCTTGCTCTTCATCCGCCAGAGCTTGTCTGAGACATTCTTTAAGAGTTTCATTGTTCCTTTCGTAGTACTTCAGTCCTCAGCATTTCAGCTCTTGTTTCAGTTCTTTCAGATTGAGTTCATCTAGCAGTTTTACAGAAGCCATAGGTAATCCCACTTCAAGACACAAGTGTTACGTTCTCTCCTAATCAGGCCTACTGTAAACACTGCTAAACAATCAACAACACATCAACAACTTGGCGACACGGCTCCAAGTGATCTGGTACTTTAATAATGAGTGAATAAGTAGATACAGCCAATACTAGACTATTGGCAACACAGCAACAACTAAAATGTTACATTGTACATCACCATACTAAACTCTACAGTCTCTATCTCTTCCTGGACCCGTACATAACACTTGAGGATTCAGGACCGACTTCATGGCCGACTAACAGTCCCGGTCTCCGGTCTTGAACTGCCGCTTTCTTACACACTGTGTCTCTGGTTCACGCAGGCTTTCGATCACGTGATCATAACCCGGGTCATATCTTTGTACTAGCAGTACTGTCTCTTGTCCATTGACAGCCATTGCCCTTAGTGATGTGCCTGAGTTTACGTGTGTCAACTGAACCTACAGTTAACCCTCTCGTGCCGCCAATAGGGTTATAACAGTATCAATACTAATAACAGTAATAATAATAATAATAATAGTAATAATAACAATAATAGTAATAATAATTAAATAAGAGTTATAATAATAATCTTTAGTATCTCTGAGGAAATTTGTTTTACAATTGTGCATTACACATAACATTTAAAGTGTGAATACAAAAAGTTGGCTAATACTTATAAGTAGTTTTGACAAAGAGACAATATAAAAGTGAACTAAAAAAACCTAATTGATGTTATTATTGTAATCCATTTATTCACAAAATAATTGAAAACTTATTTTTCTAAAGAATACAAGAAATGGTATGCGATATAAACTGGGATCCTATGCTGAAACAGCCAAAATTCTTAAGAAGAATATTGAAGCCAGTAATGGCATGATTCATATTGTCAACAGATTTTTAACTTTTAATCCAAAAATCTTGGGAAACACTCAGGTATGAATTGTTTGTATACATTTCTTTCAGTTCTATAAAAATGCCTTACTCTATCTAATCTTCTTCACATATTAGTCAATTTTAAATGTCCACTACACAATCCTTCATGTAACTCTTGATCATGCTAAACAAACTATCACATTAAGCAGCGAATGTAGAAGCCTGACGTTTTATCTTTATACTATAGTTCACTGAACACTGACAGTATCAAAGTTGAATTGCTCAAATCTTTTTGTTACATTTTTAGCGGCCCCCGAAAGGGGAAAAGACGCAATGTCTGACCGTCTGTCTGTCCGTCCCGTTTAGATCTCGTAAACTAGAAAAGATATTGAAAATCCGACATCAAAATATTTTAGACCATTCAAAGTTCTGATGCAACGGCTACTTTTTTTTTTTCTGAAAGCGAAAAATCTAATTTTTAAAATCAGTTATGCAAGCAGTTTTTTAAAGAGAAAAAGCTAATTAGTATGCATTATAAGTTAGACCTAAATTAAAACGAACAGTAATCTTGTAAACTTCATATTCGTAAACTCTTTCTTTAATGTGAAATTGATATTTTATTTTGAGCATTCGAATAAAAGATTGAGCCTTTTCAAAACAATTACATCAATTATAAGACTTCAGTTAGGCCAGGAGAGGCGCGGTAGCTGAGCGGTAAAGCGCTTGGCTTCTGAACCGGGGGCCCCGGGTTCGAATCCTGGTGAAGACTGGGATTTTCAACTTCGGAATCCTCTGAGTCCACCCAGCTCCAATGGGTACCTGATATTAGTTGGGGAAAAGTAAAGGTGGTTGGTCGTTGTGATGGCTACATGACACCCTCGTTAACCGTAGGCCACAAAAACAGATGAACTTTACATCATCTGCCCTATAGACCACAAGGTCTGAAAGGGGAACTAGTTAGGCCAGGTTCACATCTAACTTTGCATTCACTTTTACCCATCCTTTGATCTGCTGTACCGTTGGGGCACTACACAAGATCTGTCAACCTTCTTTCTCCATTCTTATCTCTCATTTGTCTTTGATATAATTTCATTTGGATGTTCTTTCTGAAAATATTGAAGCCTGCCTGGGTGGACCACTTCGGGGGCCGATTTTGAGTTTGTGTTTCCACACAAACTGTCTTTGTAATCTTGTTATCATTTAAATTGATAAACACTATAGCCTAGTAAGCTTCTTGAGAATCTTTAAAATATTGCATCAATGCTTAACTAACAACTGTAGTGGCCAATAGAATATTTCTAATTCTTATTAAATGTTTAAACAAGGCAGGCTCAGCTGTTATATTATTTTGAGTTTTGTAGATGGGCCAGAAGTTCACTGGTATTTATTTATTCTTTATGACATGATTCCCTCTTAGAAAACAGCTATGGAACTCATTAGTCAGGAAGAAGAGTATGACAAGTTTGAAATGTTGATTAATGTAAGTCAATTGTTTATGTGTTACATTGTCCTCTTTTTTTTATTTTGAGTTTTGTTATTTTGCTAATTTTTTTTCTTAGAAATAGATAATTACTTAGACCATTTCATACATATTTTCAGTCATTCTATTTCATACTATTTTCATTAAATCAATAATGCAATCCATCAGAGCCTAAAAATATATTTTCATTATCACCATAGGCTTTGAACATGTCAGAAGAATTTAACAAAGAAAACATCACAATTTTTGCACCTTCCAATGCTGCTTGGAACACATTACCTAATGGAGGCCTTCAATACTTGATGGAAGATGAAGTAGGTTAAACTTTTTTTTATACTCTTTTTATAGGTCATATACATGTTTATAGCTGTCTTTTTCATTGGGTGTTAGTATATTTGTATCTCTGTGCAATGAAGTGATGCTGAAGTGGTCCTTACAACCAGGAAACAGTTTATGCACCTATGACCTTTTTCTAGTGCAAATAGTTAGCTATCATTTAATGTCGCCTTCACATATACCAAGCACATTTACTTAAACCAACTATCAACTCCCCACCATATCATGGCAAACTAAGATTGGAGATTCAAGCCTCCACTTCTTTGTGATTACAAAAACCTAGTTTTGATCATGAAATACTTTGAAACTTTACCAGGACACCCCATAATGAACTTGATATTTGTCTAAAACTCATGCTCCCCACAATAAGAAGACAAGGTTTTGGAAATGAAATTTATATTGTTTATTCCATGGTCACCTGATCATCATATTTTAATCTGTATATATTGTCAACCAGAATGGTCAACAGAAACTCAGAGCAATATTGAGAAATCATATATTCCCTGGATATGTGGATGTGGTGGATCTCATCCAGAAATCATCTCTTCAATCACTTCAAGGTGTCACACTGAAGGTTAAAATCACAGAGCAGGTGAGTGCATCATTGCATATAATGCAATAAGCATCATAGCATAAAATGTATCTTTTTTTTCCAATCTTCATTTTTAGAGGCCCCTGTAAGGGGAAAGCTGCTATTAGGTTTGTGCAAAATGTCTGTCTGTCAGTCTGTCACACTCAGATCTCGAAAACTAGAAGAGAAATGAAAAATATTATTTCACCATGCGATGCAGCTTGGAAAGTTTAGGTGCAACGGCTACTTTTGATTTTCTAAAAGCAAACCGTTTAGTTTATAAAATTAATTATGCAAGCGATTTTTTCATAAAAATACACCAATTCTAAAACAATTACGTAATTGTAAGGGAGGCAATGTTACAATATGTTAACAAGAAAGACAATATTTAGTGTATTTTCAGTATCACTAAGTCAAATATATTTATAAAATATACAAGAAATGTTCACAACAAATGTATATATTAGTTAAAGGTGTTTTTTCTGATCAACTAAATGCTAAAATTAAAAGAACACATTTATGTTTGTTTATAAAGGCCTAGAATGCACTTTGTATGTAAATATCTTGCACATTTTTAAAATGGACGTTTTATGCAGCGACTTTTGTGCAGTAGCGTAACGCCGCGACATGTTATCGTGCTAAACTAATTCCTTAAAAATTTTTAAATAATAAGATTTTATATACATTTTGTTTAGTGCCCCCATCAGGATAAAAGTCGTTTATTTTTGTGCGTTTTGTCTGTTGATCGATCTGTCCTTCACGTTTATATAAAAAACAACATAACACTAAACACTATTGAAAATCTGATTTAACCTTTAATGTTCCTTCCAAAACATTGCAATTGTTTTAAGTATCTATAATAGATTGTTCCTGATGTTTTTGTGAAAAACAAATCAATGCCAACTAATGTTTGTTAGCTCTTCTAACTTATATTACATGTAATTTCCGTGCTATGAACTATGAAGAACTATGAAGTTGTTCAGGATATTGTTTTATGAAAAAAAAAAATTATGTCAAACGATTATTTGATATAGCAACATTGTCTTACATTACCCTTATATTCTTGGACAATACGTCACTATAGTTTAATTATCAATATCCAATTGTTCCGTATTTTCAACTTTAAACAAAGTTATGTCAAATGACTTTTTTTCTAAAAATAGCAACAATAGGTTGTTCAGGATTTTAAAATAAGAAAGTAATTTACTAGAAACATTATTGAAAAACACTTATTTTACACTGAATTTTCTTGCTGAAACATAACAGAGTTGTTGTTTTTTATCTGTAAAGAATGTTCCGGATTTGATTTTGAAAAAGAAATCAACCTACATTACTTAAATTTTTTTACAAATCGTCGCCAAAATTGTTGTGAATTTTATTCGAAAAATCTACTGACACAAATAACTGTTTGAAATCCCTCTTATAATAAATTACGAATATTTGGTTGTTCCAGTTTTTTTATGAAAAACATTCTAACTCTATTTATGTAAAATCACACTTCTGTTGTACATTACAGTAAATTTTCTAGCTAAACATTTTAAAATCTAATTATCGTTAATATTATGTTCTGATTTTAAAGGAAACAAACTTCCGAACACCAAAATATGGTATAAAAATCTCTCCACAAGGCTATGGTGCATCTAATTTTTATACGAGACGATTTAAGGTTAATCAAATTTTCAATAGTTTTTAGTTGTTTTTTTTTTCTATATTTATTATTAACTTGACGGACAGACAGACTGACAGAAAAAATGCAAAAACAAATGCGGCTTTAATCCTAATATATTTAATTTTGCATTCAGTCTATTGATATATTATCTAGGATTTTTTAAGGGGTGCGTAAATCTAAACTAAATTACATCTAAATTATTCAAAATTTATATTATAGATCTAGATCTTGTAGATATAGATCTTAAGAGTGCTAAATCTGAAGTTTAGTTTATGTAGATCTACATCCTTATTCTAGTTCCATTTAAATGAAAACGCCAATAGTTCTGTTGATAACTGTGTTGAGACATCGAAGTACAAGCACGATATATCTGTTCTATTTTTTTTTTCAATTACAAATCAATGTTAAAAGATTATCTAAAATCGCTCGTCTGATATATTGTACATATCCGGTAGATGCCATGCTGTAATATGTAATACATCTCTTTATCAATAATAGGCTATTAGTTTGTAACCAGTTTGTTATTAAGCGCAATGCCTGGTTGTCCATTACGATACTTGTAACTAATCTCCACTTACAGTAGCTATACAATTTGATACTTGAAACTAATCTCCAATTACAGTATCTATAAAATTGGATACTTGAAACTAATCTCCAGGGTTATTGTGAAAACTATCTAATTAAAAAAAAGTAATTTCTAATGTGATTGTTTGCATTCTGCACTTGATTATTGTAATAATGATTTTTTTTTCAATATTGGAATTACTTTTTCCATTGTTGCATTAACATGTAGGAAACAGTTATACATAATAAACTATCCTGTAACTTCTAGACTAAGATTTTGAATGTCCCTATTATGCTTATCAAAAGAGATAGTAGATCGCATGATTTTTTCCCCCAGTTCTCCACATTTTGGTTCATAAAAGAAGAAACAATTGAATGTGTGGATTTATTCTCTGTTAAATATACTCTGTTTGTTTACAGAGTCAGATAGTATTGAACGACAATGCTGGTATTACACAAGTGGACATTCCTTGCAAGGGGAATGTTTACTACTATCACATTGAAGGGCTGCTGGTACCCGAATATATTAAAGTAGTCCATAACACGTGTCCTATACCAACGACCATTAAAGTCAAGGTAAAGTAGGACTTTTTGTTTCATAAACTTATGACGATTCAATGGTGTTGACTAAGTCAACTCATTAAGTGACATTGAAACTGAAGTCATGTAATGGTGAAGCTGCTAATGCATGGGGCAAAAATGATTTCATGTTGTCATCTCTATTAAGTAGCCTACATCAAAAGTGAAGTTTTCTTCTTTTGTCTGTGAAAGGGACATAGAAATACTCATTAAGTTGATAAGTACTGTCTGTGCTTTTTCTGAAACTGGGGGGCAAAAGTGGCATTTCATTTTTATTTGATCTTCAACCCTTTCATTTAAGGTATCATGCAATCATGAGAAATAAAATACTAATATCATCCTAAATGTTAATAAACATTTTGCAAATGAATTGACAACTTTTACTGGTTATTTTGGAGTTGCAGCAAATTCAATCTCCTGTTGTTGTTTTTTGAAGGAAAGAATTATTAAATATGGAAGAAGACAACTAGTTTCTACATAGTAATATAATGCTAGCTTTACCTGGGCTCCTGGGTTCGAATCTGTGAAGACTGAGATTTTTAAATTTCGGGATTTTTAGGGCCTCCCTGAGTCACCCAACTCTACAGGGTACCTGACGTTAGTTGGGGAAAGTAAAGGTGGTTGGTCTTTGTGCTGGCCATAGAAACAGATGACCTTAACATCTTCTGCTCCATAGATCACAAGGTCTGAAAGGGAAACTTTACTTTTACTTTTTTTTTACCCAGTGCATTTCAACCTATAATTTTACCTCAAAAAATTTACTGAGACTTTTAAGAGGCTTAAGAATGATTAACATATGTGACTTCTATTGGCAAAAATTATAACACTTTTTTTTGTTGCTTTGGAACTGCTAGTAAACAGAAAATAGGTTACTGTTTTGTTAATTATTGAGCACAGAAATCTCTTGCGTCTCCTTAACTGAAAAATACATTTTCTTATTGAATAATTTGCAAAATTTCTTTCAGGGCAAGTGTCAATCAACATGTGAGGGCATAGGTCAATGTCCTATGGAATCTGACACACCAATACCAGTAAGTTATCAACCACTTTAATGTCTTTATTTTAGCTAAGTCAAACCTTGATATAAATAAATATGGATATAAGTATTTTGATATTTTTCTGAAGGCCAATGTAATACACTTTGTTATAACCAATATATAGTTACGTTTAATATCAAATATATTGAGCATATGAAGTTTATATCAAAATCAGCATGTACATAAGAGAGCAAAGTATGAAAAGGACTGTACAATAAAAATAATGTAGTAAAAGGGCAATAATATTTGTTCAAGTCATTTTATTTTTGGGATAATGTTAACCCTATGACAGGGCGATGTCCTGTAAGGGCTCCATGGTGCCATAGTCAGGAGATGGGCAAATACAAACCAACTACCCTTCAATTATACAAGATCCTCTGATCTCTACCACCCTTAAAACCCAGTTTATGTCACCAATGGCTGGATAGCCGGCCGGTAGCTTGATGTCCATATAAGAATTATTAACTTGATGGCCCTATGTGCAAACTCAGTCTATCATCATTGCCACCACCTTGCAGTCAATAGGGTGCAATAATTCTCCAATCTTACAATTAAAAACAAACCCTGTTTTTTAGATTGGATTGACTAATATGGATTTATTTTCTTTATAGGGTGAACTTGATAGCTGTATACAGTATCCTCTCTTTGGACCCAGCGCTCAATTCCCACTGCCTAGAAAAACAGGGTGTACACAAGTTTGCAACAGAACTCTTACGGTAAGTTTAATCAGTTACAGTTCAACCCCAGCAAGCATAAGTTGTTTACATCCAATCATTTTTAGGCATTAGAAGAAATATAATTAACACATCTGCTACAGTTACAATCTGAAGGTAGTTTAAATATAAATATGTTTAGTCTTATATTACAGTAGATACATTTTTTTTGCTACAAAGATGATGATGTTGTGGTTAGGAAAAAGAAGATGTTATTGTTGTAAGTGAATTAGTAGATTCATTTTAGTCTCATAATAAATTTTTGTTTCCTAATGTATCAAGTTGAGATCTGACTGACTGATTGAAATGTTTACAGATTCCTAAATGTTGTGAAGGATTTTTTGGTTCGCTGTGCCTACCATGTCCTGGAGGCTTTCATAAACCTTGTAATGGAAATGGCCAGGTAATTTCGTCTTCTGTCCTGGAATATTTTAAGTTATTTAGTATTTCACCATTGATGTTACTCAGTAAATATTTCAGCATTCACTTGTGATAAACCTCACAGCTCTTTTCTGGGTCTGTTCAAATTTCTGTGTTTTCTTTACAGAGCAGGGTATATTGGGAAATCACAATCTCTGTTGTCCTGATAGTTACATTCTCATGTTGAATAATTCTATTTGTATCATCTCTTACTATTATTACATATTTATTACAAAGCTTATATCAACTCACTCTGTGTCTGGCCAAAAGTTTGTACACATTATTTCTCCAACACTAAATCCGGCTCAAGCTGAAATTTTGCACAATTATTTCTTAATTTCTTAATTATTTCTTATTTTAATTTCTGGATCTTTGGGCGCCCTTGAGTCCACCCAGACCTAACTGTACGCCACAGAAACTGATGATCTTTACATCATCTGCCCTATAGACCTGATTGAAAGGGGAGCTTTAACTTTATTTCTTTTACCTGACAACACAAGAATCAATAAAAAAAAAAAATTAAACAATTGGTACTTGACTGAGGTGGTGATATAAACTGAATTAGTCCCCTTTCCAAGTGGTGGTATCATTAGTCCCTGTTATAGATTGTTGTTTGTGGCTTATTATTAATTACATGACTGACAGAAACCATTTGATACACATAATATAAGCTTTGTTTTTTTTTTTATAAGTATTTTGTTTTTATTTTGCTCATTATTTCATCTACATGTTTGTTTTACTTACGTAGTCAACATTTTCACCACGATAGTTATACTACTTCCTACATTAACACTTTTTCATTATTACTGTAGAACTTATTTTCTACATTACTATTATCATACTACTGACTTCCAACATTCATAATTGTACTTCCATGACACAGTTATGCTCATGTCTCTCTCCAGTGTTTGGATTCAATATCAGGAAATGGACGCTGCTTGTGCTCACCAGGTTTCATGGGAACCGCTTGTGAAATGTGCAGTCAGCAAAAGGTTTTTGGACCATACTGCAATCAAAGTACTCTTTTATCATATTTATTTGCAGCATGAATGCATATTAGTGTAATTTAATAGTGCATATATAATCTACTATACAAAATCCTTGGTCCTGATGACTGACGGATTATCACCAATTCTCCCATGTGCTGTGGATGATAAAATAAAAAAATTTCAACATGTTCTTTCTTAATTGAAGCCTAGGACAACTAAGCTATTTCAAGATTGAAACCACAGTCATTAAATTTACCAAAAATGATTTTTTTATTTGCTATTTCTACCGAATATGTATTTGAAAGACTACATTTGTATGTCTAAAGTACAAAACAATAATTCCTTTTTCTTAAGCACATATTAACACTTTTTTTGGTGCGTAACTTTCTTTTTTTCAATTTAAAGACTGTAGTTAATGATAATCTGTAGGAACTGTTTTAAAATGCCCAGAAAAAGATGTACAAGTATGCCTCTATTTTAAAGCGAAAATTAGAAGTCCTAATAATTGTTACATTGAATATATAAGGGCCTATTAAAAGTGTGAGTTTTTGTGTGTATTTTTTTTTTTGGTGGGAGTGTATAATATGGTTTGTGTAGATGGGTTTATCTTAATTAAGGTGCCTTGCTAGATCTAGATCTATGACTAACAAAATAAAAATTAATAAGTAAAGAGTGGACTAAGGAATAATGATGTTTCTTCTTTCAAACTGTTCTGCAGTAAGCCTTGTTTCATTTGAAAACATTGTATGTATATTGGGGGGGGGGGGGGTATTATAGTGTAAGGAGAATGGAAGGCTACAACTGATTGGCTTAAGAAGTGTTTGTACATTTTTCAGTTTTAAAAGAGACAAAAAAAAGTACATAGAATTTTAGGGCTAAAAAATGTGGGAAGGGGCATTGTAATGCAGGCCGTTTTATTGATGGGTTTAATAAACTATTTCGGCATTAATGGTCCACTGCATCAGTGGATTAAAGATTTTCTGATAGGGAGAAAACAAACTGTAATAATAAATGGCTCTAAATCAACACCGATAACAGTAAACTCAGGTGTACCTCAAGGAACAGTCTTGGGTCCACTACTATTTTTAATTTACATAAATGATTTACCAAATTGCATTACTTCAGGAACAAAAGTTAGATTATTTGCAGACGATTGCATAATATATAGAACAATAAAAACAACACAAGACACAGATATTTTACAAAGAGAATTAGATGAATTACAGAAATGGGAATCAAATTGGAGCATGTCTTTCCACCCAGAAAAATGTCAGTTAAGAGTAACAAAAAAACTAAAACAAATTAATTCCACTTATCTTATTCATGGCAAACCAGTAACACAGACTAAAAATGCAAAAAACCTAGATGTTATAATAAATGAAAAACTGTCATGGAATCCACATATTGATGAAACTACAAAAAAATCAAACAAAGCATTAGGATTTAAAATCAAATAAGAACATAAAACTAAAATGTTAGGCCAATAATAGAATATGCATCCTCCGTTTGGGACCCCTCAACTCAAGAAAACATTAAGAAACTGGAACAGACACAAAATAGAGCTGTGAGATTCATAACAAACGAATATTCACATTTGACTAGAGTAACACCTTTAGTAAAATCACTAAATTTGGAAAGCCTTCATGACAGAAGGCTCAAAAGTAAAGTAGCAATCATACATAAAACACTGAACCATAATCTTCAAATACAAAAACAAAATTTAATAAAATACTCTGAAAGACACAAAGATAAAGGCACATTCCTCATCCCATATGCCAGGACAAATTTGTACAAATACTCCTTCTTCCCTAGTGTTATTAGAGCATGGAATGGGTTGCCTGAGCTAGCCAGGAAAACCAGTAACTTGGCAGAGTTTAAGTCATTGGATAATATGCATGACTAAATGCATGACACGTAGGATGTAATCATCTTCTTTTTTGAAGTAACGTCTGTATTATAAGATAAGATACGATAATAGTGTTCCTGGCAAAATAAACATATATACCATTTCAACCAAAGCTTAGCACAGGTATCTGCTAGTTTTTAAAATACTTTTTCATTTTTTAGTTGTATTTCTTTCATTTAGCAATAATTAGTTGTAAGCACACACAAAAAGTCTCTCTCTCTTATTATGTTTAGTGAATTTGAATTTTCAAAATCAAAATGAACACTAACATATAGTTAAAACATAAAAACAAAGCGAGCTAGTATTTTACTCAAACTGAAGGGTGCCCCCCCCCCCCAACCTTCTGTCCATGGGTCTGCTGTTTGCATGGCATTGTAAGAGAAAAAGTTGTAATATTTACAGCACAAACATCAGAAGCCATGAACTGCCAACAACTTGAATCTACCTCCCTCCAAACAAGATATTCATTTAATGCAAGCTTGGCTGTGATCACTAACAAACATGCATGAGGTCTGTTTATCTCATGTCTAAATACTGCCAGCAATTAATGAGTCACTCTATGAAATTCTACATATAATTACATAGACCTAGATATATTTCTTATATGAGATTGTAAGCTTTACTGTATGGTTTTCGTTTACAGTTAGTCAATAGATTAAATCAGGGGTGGGCAAATTACGCCCCCGTGGGCCACATGCGGCCCGCCGAAGTGTTTTATGCGGCCCGCCGACACCTACAGAAGTCAGGTGTGCCCACAGTATATACTTATAAAAATGCAAATATATTAAAAATAATATAAATATAAATTACTGAAACTGTCATTATAAAAACTTTCAAGCAAACGAAGACTATGCTTATTGGCTATACATCAATACACTCGATTCAAGACACAATCTCTGATCAGTATTTATTCAATGCTATGAAGAACTATATTGAATGTTGGGTATGCTTGGAAGAAGATGGCAAGGGTGACAACTGGTGGAGCTCGATCTTTGACTGAGTAAAATGGTGGGTTATGAACAAAGTAATCCAATATATCCGCTATCTAAGCATGGGCAAGGTAAACGAGAACACTATAAAATCTCAAGGAAGAAATTGTTCTGTTACTTGAAGGACATTGACTGTGTCCTTGTTACCAATATTTCTAATGAAGAGTGGAAGACAGATTTCAGGTTTCATAATTGCCATTGCAATGAGTCCCTTGCATATGAAATGTAAATGGATGGTAAATGGCCTTCCCATTGCTACAAGCAAAAGAAAACAGGTTTTGTCATTTTCCTTTGCCGAAAGTTGAAATTATTTCTAGTGAAATGATTAAAAGTACAACACATTTATAAAAGCAAATTTTAAGACGTCAAGAACCGGCTTTCAATACCATTAGCTCACCATTTAGCGCAGAAGCTGATTTAGCTCCAGAGGACATAACTCCGAGCAAAGAGAATTTCTAGTCAGTACTTCCATAGGAGTCTTATGGGTGCCAGAATCTGTATGTCAACACTTTAAAAAATGTGCTGCTGTTCACACTATTATGGACACATACATCTGTTCTTCTTCTTTGTTCTTATTTTACATGTTGGAGGGTTCAGATCAGTAATCCTATATCTAAGATGAACCGCGCAATGTTTTCCAGATACAGGCAGTTCTCCAAATAGTTTTGGTTCTATAGGAGGGCTTTGGGGCTAGAGTCTTATTCGGTCTCTGATTTAGTATGCACCATTGAAGGACATGGCCAGCATTCTCTGGTAATGCTCCAAAAGGGCAAGTTTCGCTCGTCCCGATATTTAACTTCCAGAACATATATTGTCTCATCCAGTGAACAAGCATTATATTTTGGGTGGGGGGAAACTATACAATTATAATTACTGGTCGATTTCGACTGACTGTAATTTGACAGCAGTCACAAGGGTAACAACTAGTAAGCTAGTTCCACAGTTCCGGAACATTATGCACGAGTGTAAAAAGTAAAATGCTGCACATTAAGTACAACTGTATATTAGTGGGGTTATTGTAATATAAAAAGATGACAGCAATTAAAAAAAAAATTAATTGATTTTAAAAAATGCTAACTCTCTTGTAATTCATTAACGTGGAGTGTGGAAAAAAAAGAAACGTGAATATAATAAAGTGTGACTATGAATTAAAAGTTATAGCCAGAGTATCTTTCTAAGTTGTATATACATATGTGGCCCGCCATTCCCAAATTTAAAGAAATGCGGCCCTCGATCCAAAAAGGTTGCCCACCCCTGGATTAAATGAATAGGTTTGTGTGATGTCCCATAGAACCTGGTGAAAATTTGACTGTTTTTGGATGCTCAGAAAAATTACCTCAGAAAAGCATCAATTACTAATTTATTATTGAAAATAAAATAAAAAAGAATAATATATTCATTTTCTGTAAATCAAAATGCTTATTATATCAAAATTTTTCAAAACCATCAGTTTCCATGTAATGAAAGTTTTAAATAAAAAAAAAAATGTCTTTCTTACAGCCTGCTCTTGTTTGCATGGAGAGTGTGATGATGGTCCTAAAGGTTCAGGCAAATGTAGGAAAGACTCTTGTCAATTTGGTTTCTTAGGGGAGAATTGTGAAAGAAAGTTGCTTCAATGTGGATCAGAAGTCATGCTTTGTCACAGTCACTCAGAATGCTATAAAGATGAACAAAATAACTACAGGTG
This sequence comes from Biomphalaria glabrata, assembly GCF_947242115.1. Taxonomy (NCBI): domain Eukaryota; kingdom Metazoa; phylum Mollusca; class Gastropoda; family Planorbidae; genus Biomphalaria; species Biomphalaria glabrata. The sequence goes on from NC_074714.1 coordinate 36,737,341, forward strand.
ATTGTCTGATTAATTTTCATGCAATGTACAGGTCATTGCCTATTAAAATCTCAGAATTTGCAGGTTATTGCCTGTTAAAATCTCAGAATGCGCAGGTCTTTGTTCTTTTAAAAACCCACTTAATATGCAGCTCATTTTCTGTTTAAATCTCATGCATTGTGCAGGTCAGGGTCAGTTCAATGCAGCTTATTGTTTGTTTTTATCTTTACTTGGTATTTTATTTTATTTGCGTTGTTCATTCTATGTTTTAATGTTATAAGCAGTGTCTACCTTTTTATATCATCTTTAAATTTGACCAAAATGGCTTCTTTTATCTGTTTTACACTTATTATTTAAGATAAGATAAGATAATTTTATTGGTCCAAACAAATGGGAATTCAGTTGACTAAAGTTGTCTACCTCAGCATTACTACTATAACAATAACAATACAGATGCAAACACAAACAAAATCCACTTAAAAATGTAGTCAAATTTTGTTTTTTTTTTTGTTTTGTTTTTTTCATCTTTCTGGTTTGGGAATTAATTAGCTGAATGTCTCTGGTTGAAATTGTGTTCAAAGCTGTTGAACAGAACAGAGTTGTAGCCCATTTGGTGAAATTTTAAAAAAATTGAATGTACCAATTAGGTTGAAGTTTTTAAGAAAATTCTGAGTGAAATTAAATCTGTGATTACATATTAAATAACTAGATAAAACATACAAAAGCAATTTCTAGACAAAAAAAGTTTTCATGCACAAAGATACATACAAGACATCGATCACAAATCAAATCATTAAATGCTATCCGACTATCTGATCTAAACTTCACATGTAATGTTTGAGTGAGACTGGGGGGAAAGTATATTTCATTTGCTATAGTTGTAATTTTTAGTTATGTGTAATGCACATATTTTAAGATAATTTCCTCAAAGATAATACAAAATATTATTTTTATTATAACATACATACATAATCATATATAATCATTCAGAAACTCAAAATTTACACTGACCAATTTTTCTTGTGGGTAGAAATTAACTTAAATTAAAGCTTTTTTATAGCGCTTTCATGCTTATAGCATGATCAGAGCGCTATGGTCTAATCTCATTTGAATACCAGTGGGGGAGGGGATATCTGGGAGAAGCTTTTCCTTGCTGCCTTTAAGCGCTTAGTAAACACAACTCTGCTCGAGTTGGGTGTCGAACCTAGAACCCTTTCAAAAGTAACCTAGCCAAATTCAAGCTTACATAGCCTCTTGACCATATTTCCCACTTCACTTATTTCCATAGAGTATAATTTCTTACTATCCTTTTTTGTTTTTGTTACATACTATATAATTCTCTAATTTCTATTATGATTAGTCTTTAGAATCCACCAAATAAATATATTAATTTGCTTGTTTCAGATGTCAGTGTTCACCTGGTTATGAAGGCAATGGCTTGACCTGTACAGAGAAAAATCGTTGTCTGGTTGATAATGGTGGATGCCATTCTCAGGTATACTATTTTTATAAAACAGTTTTAAAAATTATAAGACACACCTAATGGTATCATCATTGTCAATTTGATTATAGCTGAAATCCTGTTCAACAATATATATAGTTCACCCATCATGGTTCGATTATGACCACTTTTGTCATCCTTGGGGGTTGAAGGCTTTGTGGTTTTGTGTCCTTTACCTGGTGTGACCTATGTGAGCCCGGAATGTTTGGCTGCACACTGGGCATGTTATTCCATCTGGAGCTAGTGTCATTGGCCTTGCTCTTTTTCTCTGACACTTTTCTTCTGTCAGCGCTGTTCTCGTGTCCTCTGCAATTTGTGCATCAGTTATCACTGCACGACGCAATGATTTCCTATCATGTCCTTCCGCCTACCAGTTACAATAGTAATCGGATGTAGTAACAGATTGCCAAAATGATGATTAAAGTTTTAATTTCTGGTGTTTACTAGAACTTTTTTTTTTTTATATTAGAGACTATATGTCTGACATCATCTATTGGGGAAAATGTAAGGTTCTTGGTTTTTGCATTGTCATCTAAGATTTCTTATGAACATTGGTTCACCAGACACATGGGCTTTTGGATCCTGAAGAGAACTATATTTAATAATAGTTTTGAATTGTGTGTTTTACTGTGCTGTCAAATTATATTTTAAATCTGACATTACCACTTGAATTCATTTTCTTATAACCAAACGTGATATGTTTTCTTATAACCAAACGTGATATGTTTTGTCTGAAAAATATATATACTAATCCAGTATAGCTAGTATAAGAAAGAGGTAGATTAAATTATTGAATCTAATATTAAACTGTATTTTATTAATCTTGTCCAATTTATTCTGTTAACCATTCGTTTTTCGACTGTTTTCTATCAATCAGGCTAAGTGCACAAAACTTGGACCAGGCTCTAGCAGATGTGATTGCAATCCAGGCTGGACTGGAGATGGCTACTCATGTGCTCCAAAGATAGCTTGCTCATCCAACAAAGATTGTCACTTGAAGGCTACATGCCGTGACATGGAGCTAGACAAGGTCAGATCTTTATTCAATTCTGGTGACTGTAACTTTTAGGAATTAGATGGTCAGTTTGTTTTATTTTGATTGCAATAATAATTTTGTCTTGAATAATGAGATTTAGATGACTTACCTTCTTGTTAGAACAATTAGGCACCTTTCACATCAAAATGGCAGCAGTTAATTTTCCCAAAAATGATTTTTTATTTTTTTATTCACAGTTTTGTCTCAATACATTTTTATAAAGCTGACACACTAATCTTTAAAAGCACAAAATTGTACTTCCTTTTTTTAAGCACTTCATACACATTCCAACTTTCAATTTTTAATTCTACATATTTCCTCTTCCTTTCATTTTTACCATGGACACAGTTGAAATAAACAATAGTAGTTGATAAAATTAAATTGATATTTACATTTACTTTCTTGAATATCTGTATAAAGACTCACACTAGTGTGTAGACAAAAGTGCTACAGCATAAAATGTAAAGTTTTTAGCATTTGAAGCACTATTTTATTATGACTAGATCTAGATCAACATGTATTATAGACCTAAAACTAAAAACTAAGCTTAAACTATTTCATTTAATTTGATGCCTTTTTATTTCATAGCATAACTTGTATACATTCTTTATATAATGTTTAGGTCGTTTAAAAATGATTTCAACATGGTTTCACTCTACAAGGCTAGAGATATTATTCTGTCTATATACTAAACATTACTTTTTATCTCAACAGTACCACTGTATCTGTAATATGGGCTATAAAGGTGATGGTACTCACTGTGAACTGGTTAATCCTTGTGTTGAGAATAATGGAGGCTGTCACCCTAAGGTAACACAATGACATTATTGAAAGACTTTACTACTATTTTACTGGGTAGGTCTGTAAAACAATTTAATTAGGCTAACATAAAGGTCAGTTAATTGCAAGCAAACAGACACAGGAGGTGTTAACTAGTTGTGTAAAATTAATTTTCAAAAATTAAGGCTACTACTTCCTCTTAAAGAGATTCTAATGATTACTTGCAGAGCATGGTTTCTTCTTGTCAGATATATTATTTATTTTGGTGACATGTTCATCTGGCTGCAAGCTTATGATGTCAATGTTTGCATTGCTATTTCTGTCAACGTTTTCAAATGTGCCCCCAGGCTCTTTGTACTCCAGTCATGTTTGGTGTCAGAAATTGTTCATGCCCTTCTTCGCTGGATGGTGATGGATTTAACTGCTATGGAACAATCTATGATCAAGTCAAGGCCCATCCAAATCTAACTTATATAGCCAGGTATTTGGAGGTAAAAAAAGTACCTTGCTTGTATATATATTTTATTTATTGTATATAAGACTTTATATTTCAATTTATAAAACATTCCAGATGCTCCAGGTCTAATAAAACCATTAATTCACTTCATGAATGAAATCAGCTTTCTTAATCTGTCATGGATGCGAAACTCTAGGAAGGGTATAATTTTACAGATAATTATAGATTCCTTTATTCATACTTAGTTGGAGCTATTTGACTTATCCTCTTCTTTTGTCTTGTCCAGTTAGTGTATATAAGTCGACCTGTGGCGCAGCATACAACCCCCCTCTTTTTTTTTCTGAGCCTCGCTCTGTCACTGCAAAAGTTATGTGGGGTAACTCTAGTCCGACTTGCAGAAATAAAAGAGTTATTATCTTGCCATTACTTTTTCATCGTGATGTACCGCATGGTTGGGTCACGAAGAGAATTATATATATCTAGATATAACTTAGAAGTTCAAAATGAGTTCATTTTAAAAAGAGTAGTTGCTGTAAATTAGAGATACTTTTACATATTCTTTTTCTGCCTGTTTTCAGTATTTCAGTGAACCTGTTAGTGCATTCCATTTCTATATTAACGTATCAATGTTCTTTTCAGACGAACAAATTTCTTGTGATTTACAAAGACAAGACTGAAAAGCTGACTTTGTTTGCTCCTTCTGATGAGGCTCTGGACAATTATTTGTCAAAGTTGGATCCATCTCAACTGTCTTTTCTTGACAATGATATACATAGTTTCAATATGTTTAGGTGAGCTTTGTGTTCATGAACAGATGGTGTGAAAAATAGCATTGAGGCTATTTTTTGTGTGTACTGTCATGAAAGTATGTATCCCACAATTGATAGTCACCTAAAAAATACTTCCATGCCAACAACCTATTGACAGTGAACTTGTTGTCTAGGTTTCACACACTGGCAGAACAATACAGTTCTCAGCAGATCAAATCTTTGACTACTGTTTACAAGACTTTTGCTACCATGTACGATGGATTTTCTCTTAGGATGGTCTATGACAATCAGGTAATCTTATCTTATTGTATAAATTACTGACGTTCCTTCAAAACAGAAGATAATTATGTACTATGCATGCACATCCATGAATTAATCTAGTTTTGAATGTTAATTGCAGACTATCTCTGCTAAGTCATCGATTTCCCTGGTTGATTCAGGCAACCTGTGCCATTCTATAATGGCTTTAATCAAGAAGTAACACCTGTGCAAATTAGTCCTATCATAGGGAATAAGAAATGTGCTGTTATCTTTGTGTTTTTCTGAGTATATGAACTCACTCTGTCTTTTTGGTACAAATTTTGAATGTGCTATTTCTCCCACTTCCCGATCTTGGATCAAGTTGAAACTTTATGCATTTATTCACCATTCCTAACATAACATGAACTAATTAAAAATTAAATAATCAATTAACTTAATGATGGTCGTTAATGAATTTTGTTTTGATATAGTTAATTAAATAAATCTTACAATATTGAGAAATATGTAAAATTTGGCATTTTTCTTTTTAGATAAGCTTTATTTTTTATTTTTTTTTTAATATATATTTTGCTTGTTTTTTGGTGTGTTTTTTTAAATTGTAAATAAAGTTACAGTGTATTACTTTACTTTCTATTTTCTTTCCTGAGATGTATCTAAGTTTAGTGATTGTACTCTAATCTAAGTAATTCTTGTATGTATTTGTGCATGTATATATATTTATTTATACATTTTATTTAAAAAATGACTCTAAAAATGTTCTTGATAATTACAAGGTCTATGTATATCTATGAGAAAAAAATTCTTATCTTTTTGGCCACATTGTGAAAATTTGAGGCTGACCGTTATATTATTTTTACAAAATATTTCATTATGTTGAATATTTTAAATTTTCAAAATATCATTAAAGGGAAAAAAAACTTGACACCTCTTAGTCTTTGGGCTTACCTAAAGGTTGGGGAAAAAACTGAACGAGTCACTTGGCTTGCAGCACTACACTTCCTTTGCAAGTATGAATAAGTTTTAATGAATCACTAACCCTAATTGAACATTTGCTCTATTGGACTTTTCACCAAAGTAAAAGCCACCTTGATGGCTCTCTGCCATTAAAGTGTAAACAGTTTATTAAACACACAATAACCTCAGCAAATTATTATTGTTTTCTTCCATTGTTCCATAATAATTGATCAACATAAGTGTGTGTAAGTGTGTTGCTCATTTAATTGAACTAAAACTACAAGGTTCATATTTATCTTTCAAGAGCAAAAATAACAAAATATTTGGAAAATCAATTCAGATCTTTTTTTAGACATTAATAAAGTACAAATACAAATATTTCTAAATTGCATTATTGCAATATAGTAGTCTTGAATACCCTTTTTATAGTGCAAGTTTCATGCTTTTAGCATTCACAAAGCTCTAAGGTCCAATCTTTCTGATGGTCTGGTGGGGTTATCTGTAAGCAGGTTTCCTTGCTTCCTTTAGGTGCTCAGCAAACATAACTCTGTTTGACTTGGATAGAAACTCGAGCCAACTTGATAAGTATACAAGTGAGTCTTATCACTCAGCTACACATAACACACTGTATGCATTATAGCAAGATGATGCATAAATTGTTACATAAAAGTGTTTTTTTTTTTTTTCCAGTCACTTAGTTTTGAAAATATTGAACATTAGAAATAAAAAAAACTATACATTTAGACACAGAAGATATGAATATTCTTGTGTTTAATAGTTTTAAAATGTGCTAATTGGTGAGTCCCTTCACCTTTATGTACACCCCCCCCCCCCATGTAGATAAATGTTTCATTTAAGTTTGACCCCCTGTTAGAATTTATTGTGACCTCGCAAACAAATTGATGTTGTTATAAATCTAACAGGTCAAGTATTCTTTTCTCAGCTCTATATCCTCTTTTAGTCACAAAGCGACTATTGATAATTTCATGGAAATGAAATGAATTCCTGGACATTAGCTGTGGTCGGAACGATGTCACTCACATAGTTCCCCCCCCTCCATGCAGCTGATGTATCCAAAGTGATGTCAGTGCTGATACAGTTTGGGGTCAGCGGTGTCACAGGTTTCGCCAGGGTGTAGCACTGGGTTCTGCAAACTGCCTTAGGGTCTCCAGCTCCTGATTTTTCCTCAGGGTTGATTCTTTCCCATGATTGGGTATAGCTGCAAGGCAACATATTTGAATTCAGAGTTTTCCTTCTTCTAGCCATGGCTAACTAGCCCCTCCTGCCCAAAGCTTACTGGTTAAGGCACCAATTACTCACCTTTGCCCCTTCTCCTGATAGTGAGAACAGTTCTGCTGGACTCATATCTGAGCCACATTTGAATGCCAGGAGTTGGACTGGTTGTTAGAGGCTATTTGAGATGCATGCCATTAGGAAGCATTTTATAGGTTGTGGAGTGCTTACATCCATTACCACTTCCTGCAATGAAAAGCTAATGACTTACTATTCCCAGTTTAGATTGCTTAGAATAATTAACATATTCCTTTTATGTAATGTCATATTTTTTTTTGCTGGTGAATTGTTACAGTATATGTAAATCCAAACTTTGAAAAGAAATTTTAAATTTATATTTAGACTTTTTACTTTGTTACTAAATCCATGTTTTATCTTAAACCTAGAGATTAAACTAATTGCAATAAAAAATGTCTGGACATTTGAGAAGTGACACTGCAAAGACTTTCTTCCAAGCCAATTAGTTCCATGCAGTTGATGTGTTTAAAGAAAGCATCAAATACAGTTGGAATCAGTATTGTTGCTGGTTCTGGCAGTATATTGATTAACAATGATTAGCTAAAATGGATTATCACAATAGTTTGTAGAATTCATTACATGTTGCTTTTGTTTTTATTGCCCAGACAATAACTTTTCCCCACCCTCAGATTAGAGCTCCATTATTTATAGTATCTAATCTTTCTATTTGTTTTTACAAACTCTTTATGTTATATATTAGTCAGTGTCTTTGTCTTTTTAGAGCCTTCACATATTTGCCAACCATTCCAGCTTTGCTGTGATACTTGAAGGAGACATTCCAGCAGTGAATGGATTTATTCATATTGTAGACAAGGTTTGGAGAACACTTTGTATAACATGTTCTAGAGATATTCTATTATTGGTTGAGATATCTATAAGAAAAATATTTCAATTTTAAAGAGACAAGAAAAGTATAAAAAAACAACAAAAAGAGTCAAATGTTTTGTCATCAGATTTATTGGTTTTCAAAACTATGTCTCCAACAAAATCTTTCTTAGTGTTCTACATCTTTATTCACTGAATTAGCATTTTAAGAACTAAATCAAGAACAGAGGAATTGGTGGTCCCTGTAGCATCAGTCTTTGCACTAGATACGCTTTAAAGTATTGCATTAAAAACTTTTTATAATGCCAAGTCTTTTAGTTGATCCATCATTTCTCATAAGACTGTAAGTTTTGTTTTGAATACACAACTAGTCTACACTTAGTTTAGAAATGTTGACTTAACAAATTGTTTTGTGTTTTCATTGTACAGGTGTTGGAACCATTTATTCCTGACAATTCACCTCCAGCGTTAGAGAGTGCTTTAGCTTCACAACCAGACTTACAGCTTTTTTATCAGGCTTTAAAAGTTAGTTCTGTTTTTGTTGTTTTTGCAGTGTTTATATACAAAAGTGTTTAGTCAAATCCTTTTCTTTATAATTACTGTGTACTGTAAAACACATAAAAAGGTAAATATAATTTTCTCAATCAGTTGCTTATTTCTTGATAGTTATATTCAATCATAAGTAATGGAGCCCTCTTGTACTTAGAACACACACACACACTGTTCAGCAGATAGATGGGCAAGCTCTTTCCACAGAGATTTGTTGCAGCCACAGCCTCTACACAGCTAGTGCCTACACATTTTAGGTCTGTTTAGAAGGTGTGACTCCCATGATGCATTCCTGCTTTTGGCTTCATGTTATGACTGTCATTGGTAGACATGGAAGTTTGAAATCTGCACGATGCAAGGGACCTAAGGAGAAGTCAATGATGGCTCACTTATAAGGATTACATACAAACTGCACAACAGTGAGATTTCCTTGTCAAACCCAGTGTTAAAATAGCAAGTGTCTCAATTGTTCAAACAGTATGGTTTGGCTAGTAGTAGACATTTTGTTTGATCACTTCTTAATGAAACATAAATTATTTGTGTGGACAGGCTTCAGATCTGATGGACATGTTACAAGACTGGGATGAGTTTACTGTTTTTGCACCAGTCAATTCTGCCATGAAGACTATGAACACTTCCAATGTGAGTAAAATTGTTTGGCTGTTTTTTTTACTTTCCTATGTTAACAGCAAAATATATGTTTTTTTTGTAAATATTTATTGACTGCCCAAGTTCTCATGACTAATTTCAAACTCATGGGAATATGATACATTCATTGCCCTGCATAAAGAAAAACAATTCGAATTGAAATGGAGTATCTTTAGCTTTAAATAAGTTTTAATACTTTAATATCAAGAAACAGATAAATACTAACAAAAAATCTTAAACTTTGCCTAGCTATTCAAACAGAAATAAAGATACTGAAGGATAAGTAAAGAGAGAGCAATCAGTATTATAATCAGTATCATCAAACTTTGTCAGCTTTTAAGCCCCTTTTTTTCACAATTCCTTTTTTCTATACGTTTGCACTCTCTTCAGGGGTGGGTTTAAGGAAAACATTCTTATATATATATATACACACCATGCCTGTAATAGTTGAAAATGTTGCACTGCATTACTTCTCAGATGTCACAACACCTCAAGTACTACATCGTAGCTAGGAATGTGTTCACTCCAACTCTGGAGACTGGGGACACTGTTGAGAGTTCTTTGGGAAGCAAGCATCCCCTTGAGTTTACTGTCATTAACGGCAATGTAAGCATAAAATTATTATAAGATCTCAAAGTATTATTTGTTGAAAGAAACATTTCTACCAAAACTTGTTGTTTAATGTGAGTCTTTATTGTGTTTCTGTAAGTCTTTGTACTCATTACATTGCTATGGAGGTTTTTTAATACCAGAAATTTAATTTGTTAGTTTTTATGAGGGTTTATATTAAAACTTTAATGCAGCCAAATCTGCTCCCAAATCTGCACCCTTTGAGGTCAGCAGCAGTGTCAAGCAGAAATGTGTTTGGCATATTCTTCTCCTGCCTACTGCATTATGTTTACAGTGACCTCAACGAAGGTGTATTTCTCCATACAAGATCCTCTGGAAAACTCTTCAATGTGTCAAGGTTGAGGGCAAAAACCAAAGTTAGAAAGGTACTAATCAGGAAACTCTTTTACGCTGATGATGCAGCTATTTGTGCTGAATCTGATAGTCCACTTCAGTTGATAAACTGTATGTTGCATGCCAGAGGTTTGGCTTAAATATAGTCAAGCAAAACAAAAATGAGTTCAGAACTGACCACTGGAAATTGTTGACCATTTTTGTTATCTTGGCTCCATCATCTCCAAGCTGTGCTACTGGGTAAAGACATCAAGGCCATGGGCACCATGTCATGGCTGCAGAAAAGAGTGTAGGACAATACATTGCTGACTTCCAATACCAAAGCCTTAGTCTACCAGACATTGTGATGAGCACTCTGCTATACTGTAATGAAACAGGGTCAACCTACTCTTGGCAGGAAAAAAAGTTGAATATTTTCCACCTCCAATGCTTAAGGCGGATTTTTAAATTAAGATGGCAAGATAAAATAACCTTATGAGGGTAAGTAAACAGAGAGCAATCAATCTTGTAACCAGTTTCATCAAACTTTTTCAGCTTTTAAGCCCCTTCTACAATTCCTTCTATAAGCTTGCACTCTCTTCTGGGGGGGGGGGGGGGGATGAAAAAAATTCTTTTAAATATATATATATATATACCTTTTATAGTTATATAATTCCATTAGTGGCTTTAACCATTTTTCCAAAAATGCAAAAAGCAGGGTGCCACGACATCAAGGCTGTTATATACACCTTGGCTGGCTTGGTCTTGTTCACAAAATGCTGACAGTATGGTGATCTAATAGAAGGCAGGAGAGTTGCTGGTATCTAGGTATACCGATGTATACAAACACTACATGAAGCTCTTCAAAATTGACACTAACATTTGGGAAAAAGAGTCACTGGATAGATCCACATGGAGAGCAAGCATAAAGTAAGGGTCCTGGATTGCAGATCACATACACAACAGAAGTAGAAAGAAGGGTGATAGTGCAATAGTGCTTGGTGGCCTCTTTAAACACATGAAAGGGAAAAGATCATCTGTCAAGATGTAAAATACCACCGACATTTTGATCATTGGAATAGACATTATACTTTTGTCACACAACTTTTGGACAATTGTTTCTTTGATGATGCTGTGTTTAATTCAACTTAGACATGGTGTGAAGATGTATAACATTAGTCATAAAACACTAGTTTTGTAAGAGACCAAGCTGGTTAGCTCTGGAACATAATATCTTGATCCTTATCATGGGTTGAATCTGCAGTAACTTTCAAAGTAGTTGCCAATTCCTTTATTTAACCCTGTTCCATTGAGCTATACTTTAGGGTGGCAAAATAATTACATCTTATCTTTCACAATAATAGATAGCTATAAGTCATGGATTTACACGCATTGCAGATAAAGTATATTTATTGTTGCACAGGCTCCATCATAAAACTAAATTTCAGTTGGAATTCTCTATCACCATAATTCTTTTATATTATCTGTGGGGTACAATTATAGATAAAATACTCCAATTTTTCATCCAAATCTGAGGGACCCTGCAGAATATTTAGAGTGAATTTCACAGTTGTCCTCAATGTTATGCAGAATTCTTGAACAATACAGAAGGAATATTCACAATTAAAAATTATTTCTTGTTACAGATGTTTTTGTAAATGTATATTAGATTTTAAAACTGGGTCTCTTGCTCTATTTTTTAAAAATATAATTATTGAATTCATTGTCTTCCAGGTTCTAGTGAATAATGTGAAAATCATTCGATCTGACATTTTGTTTGATGGAGGTGTTTTGCACATTATAGAAGATCTGATTCATCCAGTCCTCCACTACTGTAACAACGTCTCTCTCATCATTGCCAATGTAAGTTACACATTTTAGAAGATCTGATTCATCCAGTCCTCCACCACTGTAACAATGTTTCTCTCATCATTGCCAATGTAAGTTACACATTTTAGAAGATCTGATTCATCCAGTCCTCCACCACTGTAACAATGTTTCTCTCATCATTGCCAATGTAAGTTACACATTTTAGAAGATCTGATTCATCCAGTCCTCCACTATTGTAACAATGTCTCTCTCTTCATTGCCAATGTAAGTTACACATTTTAGAAGATCTGATTCATCCAGTCCTCCACCACTGTAACAATGTTTCTCATCATTACCAATGTAAGTTGCAGAATATGTTGTCTTTGATGACATTCAGGGGTTTGTTGACTAAACCTTAAAGTTTTGATTAGTTACTTTCTAAATAAACTCCGAGACTTAAATTATCTTTATAAAACAAATTTCAATGAAACATAATTCAATAAGCTGCACATTTTTAATTCAGAGTTCCTGTGCGTCATGTGACATATCAGACATTGCTGGCCTATGTCCTGTTGGCTTTGTACCTGTTATGCCAATTTTCAAAATGTCCTGTTCCCTCGACCAATCAGTGAAGGGATGCCAGATTTTGTGTGAAAAAAAGGAAACAGTAAGAAATTTATTAGTAGAATAAAACTTAATTCTTCAACTTTTCTAATCAAAGACAGGATGGTTTTCACTGCCATTGTAGATAGTCTTGATTTTATTAGTACTTTGGTTTGAGCAGTCACTATGAACTGACCTAAGGGCCTCTTGGACCTTATGTTACTTAAAGTTATTCACACCTCATGAACTATTATACTGCAAGTATGTTTTTCTTTTTTTTTGGGGGGGGGGGTGGAAAGGGAGGGGGGGCTGGTTCTCTTTTTTTCTACACCAGACTTTGGAGGTTGCTGTTTGTATTTATTGAATTAGCTCTATACTGACCTGTACGCTTATCCTTTGTACTGAATTGTGTCTTATTGACCATCCATAGTTAATCACTTGTGATTATTAACTGACATCTAAGGCAATAGACTTTGAAAAGAGCTGTCTCAAAATGAAGCTAATGTGAACTTATGTTAAGAGATTTGATAATCATTTTGTACAATTAAAGATTTCTGTTGTATTTATGTGTATTTTTCTGTTGTGTTGTCTTTATATGAGAAACGAGTCCTTGTAATCACAACAAATTTCCGTAAGGATCAATAAAGCAGTCTTAGTCTTAGTCTTAGTCTTTACAATTAAAAAAATAAATATTCTAAAACACTATTGGCTTTATTGATTATATAAAACTCCAATACAAATATCCTAATGAATATATCAATCTTTTCAGATTTTGCAGTGTTGTGATGGCTACTATGGAGCCAGTTGTGATGGTAATTTGTTTTTCCCACATCATTATTCATTCGCATTGTTAATTTGCTCATGTTCAGTATTCAATTATAAACATTCAAACCTGAAGTAGTGAATACAAAAATACGTATGGGAAACTGTTATGGGATTTAGGGAAAAGGGAGATATCCTAATTAATCTGGTAGAGTGCCTTAGTGGTTTTGTGCTTGAAATGTAAAAAACTTGAAAAAAATACTTAAAAAATTTAGACCAACAATAATAAATCTTTGTGATTAAAAATATTTTTACCAATTGCTTTTGTTTAGCATTAGCTTTCTCACTACGCTATGATCCTATCACTTGTCTCACTACGCTATGATCCTATCACTTGTCTCACTACGCTATGATCCTATCACTTGTCTCACTACGCTATGATCCTATCACTTTCTCACTACGCTATGATCCTGTCACTTGTCTCACTATGCTATGATCCTGTCACTTGTCTCACTACGCTATGATCCTGTCACTTGTCTCACTACGCTATGATCCTGTCACTTGTCTCACTACGCTATGATCCTGTCACTTGTCTCACTATGCTATGATCCTGTCACTTGTCTCACTATGCTATGATCCTGTCACTTGTCTCACTATGCTATGATCCTATCACTTGTCTCACTACGCTATGATCCTGTCACTTGTCTCACTATGCTATGATCCTATCACTTGTCTCACTACACTATGATCCTGTCACTTGTCTCACTATGCTATGATCCTGTCACTTGTCTCACTATGCTATGATCATGTCACTTGTCTCACTACGCTATGATCCTGTCACTTGTCTCACTACGCTATGATCCTGTCACTTGTCTCACTATGCTATGATCCTGTCACTTGTCTCACTATGCTATGATCCTGTCACTTGTCTCACTATGCTATGATCCTGTCACTTGTCTCACTACGCTATGATCCTGTCACTTGTCTCACTATGCTATGATCCTATCACTTGTCTCACTACACTATGATCCTGTCACTTTTCTCACTATGCTATGATCCTGTCACTTGTCTCACTACACTATGATCCTGTCACTTGTCTCACTATGCTATGATCCTATCACTTGCCTGGACCAGTTGAGAAAATAAGTGGGGGGGGGGGGGGAAAGGATATCTGGGTGAATTTTACAGTAATCCTTTTTTCTAAAGCTTTTATATAAAAAAAAAAAGTGGAACGACCTGAATTCAAACTCAAGACTAACTAACCACTGTGCTAGTGAGGTGTGTATGAAAATAGAAGATTGTAACTAGTTTGTTTCAAACTTACTTTAAAGTGGTGACCTATAAAGGGGACTAATTCAGCTTATACTAACTTATTATACCACCACCTCAGTCAAGTACAATTTCATTCTATTGTTCAAGATACCATACAGAATTAGTCACCAATAGTTAATTAACAAATTGGTAAATTTTTTTATTGATTCTTTTGTTGTCAGGTGAAAGAAATAATTATGCAAAATTTCAGCTTAATCTGAGATTGGGTGTTGGAGAAATAACGTGTACAAAATTTTTACCAGACAGACAGAGAGATTGTGTTGATATAAGCTTTGTAAAAAAAAAAAAGGTTGGAAAAGACTGTTGTATTGAATGTTAAGTTTTTTGTTGTTTTTTGAACATTTAAAAACTTTGTAGTTGTCTCTGTGGCTCAGCGTGTCCTGGAGGTCCTGAGACACCTTGCAATGGGCATGGTGTGTGCTCTGATGGTAGTACTGGAGATGGACACTGCAGCTGTGATATTGGCTATGTTGGTCAGAACTGTGGTCAGTGTTTGCAAGCCAATATGACACCACCATTTTGTACCGATTGTGAGTAGTCCAATCTTTCAAGTGAGCACATACTAAGAGAAATGGTTTGATAACATATTTTATGTGTTCTCAATTAGCCCAAATAGTGTCTCAAGCTTTCTATATAAAACTACTCACAGACATCATTTTTCTATTATATTAGTGGACTCAAAGTTTTGTTTTGGCAACATCATCATAAATATGTCTACATTATATTATTGGGCTGTTTAAATTTTAAGTTCTATCTATTTAAAAACCTGTAACAGTTGATTTGATGGGGAGATTATATATTGTTACTGAGAGTCTAAAGTAATGCATGTTAAGCTTGTCTTGTTAAAAGAAAGAACACTTGTTTTATTTGCCATATAATGCCCTAATAAATCTTGGCCTTATGATTTCATTCTGCATCACTAGATCTATTAAATAAGCTACAAATAGAACAAAAATTAAGAAAGATGTTCTATTTTAGTGTTACCAAAAAATAAGCCTCGTCAATGTTTTACCATGCTCACTTCTGCAGTATTTTATGGTTTCAACATCTTTCTCTAGTTTGGCAACCTGAACGTTAAAAATAATTTAAAAAATGGCAATAAACACCTTTTGGAGAAAAATATTAAGAAAGCAAAAGAGATTTTAACCCAAAAAAATTTTTCGATTAAAAGTCTCAACATTTTACTATCACAGAGAACATACAAGTCACTGATGATAAAAACAAGCAGGCACAAGAACTCTTATGTTTTCATGGCAATTAAATTATAGAATAACAGCCAACTTTTTAATGCAAACACTTGTAAAATTGAGATATAAATGTGCATTTCTTTTGCCATCTTTGTAGTGTTTTTGTTATGCACCGTTGTAAGACAAGATTCCTCAAGCATTATTAAGACATTTTGTTTTACCCTTATTATGCTTGTTTTAATTGGACGCAGTAAAAGTGTTTGTTTACATTTTTTAGTTAATATAAAATAAATAAAATATGATCTGTAAAGGAATAACATTACAATTCACAGCCATGGGCATAGCTAACTGTAGCTATATGAATGGTAACTGCAGCCAGAATGCTGAGTGTACTATCACCAAGTCTGATCCTAGTTGTCGATGCCGTCCAGGCTACATTGGTGATGGCTATAAGTGTAGCTCTCCCTGTGACACCCCACTGGCTGGCAAATGTCATCAACAAGCACAATGTGTCTTTAATGTAAGTGGGTTTATAATGTGGGTTATTTAATGTAATTGGGCTTATACTAAGTTCTTAAAAGTAGTGAGTTTGAAATGTAAATGAATTTTTAATGTAAGAGACTTCTTAAAGGAATTAATTTTTAGTTTGTGTGTGTGGGCACATGTAAATGTTAAGTGTTGATGTAAAACTAACAAAATAAAGAAACCCTGAAGTTGACATAAATGAAATGAATAATCATGATATTTAGCAGTATCGATCCTTTTATCTAAGAAATTTGAATTAGAAAACTTTTGAACAGTATTTGTGTATGTATGTAATAGGAATTATATCTGTGTGTTGACTAGCTTATCTTATCTTATCTTATATAATACAGACGTTACTTCAAAAAAGAAGATGATTACGTCCTATGCGTCATGCATTTAGTCATGCATATTAACCAGTGACTTAAATTCTGCCAAGTCACTGGTTTTCCTGGCTAGCTCAGGCAACCCATTCCATGCTCTAATAGCACTAGGGAAGAAGGAGTATTTGTAGAAATTTGTCCTAGCATATGGGACGAGGAATGTGCCTTTATCTTTGTATCTTTCAGAGTATTTTATTAAATTTTGTTTTTGTATTTGAAGATTATGGTTCAGTGTTTTATGTATAATTGCTACTTTACTTTTGAGTCTTCTGTCCTGAAGGCTTTCTAAATTTAGTGATATTACTAAAGGTGTTACTCTAGTCAAATGTGAATATTCTTTTGTTATGAATCTCAATGCTCTATTTTGTGTATGTTACAGTTTCTTAATGTTTTCTTGAGTTGAGGGGTCCCAAACGGAGGATGCATATTCTATTATTGGCCTAGCCAAGGTTAAATAACATTTTAGTTTTATGTCCTTATTTGATTTATAGAAATTTCTTTTAATAAATCCTAATGCTTTGTTTGATTTTTTGTAGTTTCATCAATATGTGGATTCCATGACAGTTTTTCATTTATTATAACATCTAGGTATTTTGCGTTTTTAGTCTGTGTTACTGGTTTGCCATGAATAAGATAAGTGGAATTAATTTGTTTTAGTTTTTTTGTTACTCTTAACAACTGACATTTTTCTGGGTGGAAAGACATGCTCCAATTTGATTCCCATTTCTGTAATTCATCTAATTCTCTTTGTAAATTATCTGTGTCTTGTGTTGTTTTTATTGTTCTATATATTATGCAATCGTCTGCAAATAATCTAACTTTTGTTCCTGAAGTAATGCAATTTGGTAAATCATTTATGTAATTTAAAAATAGTAGTGGACCTAAGACTGTTCCTTGAGGTACACCTGAGTTTACTGTTATCGGTGTTGATTTAGAGCCATTTATTATTATATTACAGTTTGTTCTCTCCCTATCTGAAAATCTTTAATCCACTGATGCAGTGGACCATTAATGCCGAAATATTTTAATTTTTTAAGCAAACTATGGTGGTGAACTTTGTCAAAAGCCTTAGAAAAATCTAGTAAGATAGCATCTATTTGTTCACTATTATCTAAACCTTTTGAAAAATCATCAATTAGTCCTCATAGTTGTGTTTCACATGATCTATATTTCCTAAAGCCATGTTGGTATGGTGTGAGGACATTATGTTTGTCTAAGTGGCTTATGATGTTGCTACATATTATGTGTTCTAGGATTTTACATGTGATGCTGGTAAGTGATACTGGTCTGTAGTTTCCTGGGTCAGATTTTTCTCCTTTTTTAAATAGGGGGGTGACATTAGCTTCTTTCCAGTCCTTGGGTACTCTGCCCTGGTTAAGTGAAGCCTGAAAGAGTATTTTGAACACTGGGGCTAGCTCATTGCTTAGTTCTTTGAGTAATCTAGCTGGAATACCATCAGGTCCAGACGCTTTATTTGGTTTGGTGTTGTCTAATAGTTTTTGAATTCCATTTTCTTGTACTACTATATCTTCTATGTTGTCTACTTGGTTCAAATTCAATAATATGTCTTTGTCTCCTGGGGCTGAGAATGCTGATGCAAAGTATTTGTTTAGAATGTTTGCTTTAGTTTCATTATCATTATGTATTATGTTATGTTCATCTTTTAATGGCGCTATGCCTGTTGTTTCCATTTTCTTAGACTTAATGTATGACCATAGGTTTTTGTTGTTATCTTTAGATATTACATTGTTTATGTATTCACTCTGCAGCTGTCTGCTTACTTTTTGGGTTAAGTGTTTAATTTTTATATACTTTTTGTAAACTAAAAGGAATAGCAATAAACAAAATTACCAGCTTGAGCAAATATGGAGAAAAATGAATAGACATATATACACAGATACCTATGTTGGTCCTATGCCACTTGTCTCTAGAGGGTTTAAAAAAATCTTATTTAGGTGAGTTTGCTCCAGAAGATGGGTGAATTCAGCGTAGATTGGAATAAATAGAAAATTATCTCAAAGTTCAAATTGATGCACCCAAATTCATGGAGACAAAATCAAGACTGATGAAAGAAAGAATGATTCACTAATGAAGATAAAGGAAAAGAAAATCCTAAGGCGCTATGTTATCAGTGGAATTGTCATGATTCTTCTAATAGTCCTTATCTTTTATCTTATTTCTCTTAGTTTTTAATAATAATGCACTCCAAAGAATATATCATAATCCTCTTTCTCAGTTCATCGCAGTTTGGTGAGAAGATAAATAAATCTTTGATGCTATATGTGCAGGATAATGTTGACATCTTCTAGATAAACAGAACCATATTAACTGAAAACAATATATCTCGAGTGTTATTTCTTACTTATATTGCTGGATTTCTCTGCTAAGCTACGTCTGCCATCGACAGGCTAGAAAATGTCAAACCCTAAACCCATCAATTTTATATTTTTGTCAGCATAAAGTTTTATTGTTCTAATTATTTCTTGTAGATTACCACTATGCTAAATTTTAGTTATCACATTAAATGGTTGCTTGAAGTCAAAGTCTAAACTGGCACCATTACACAATGACACAAAAATGTATTGAATTGGATATATCCTCAGGGGATAATATGACACAGGGAGAAAGTCATGGGGATTAAGTGACCGGAGATGTAGTAACCAAGATTCATCTGTAACATATACTAGTAGGACTAGAGTAGTATTGTTATTGAGAAGTGAAAAAACAAACAAAAATAAGCACTCTCATTGGAGTTTAGTGTTGGCTTTAGATTTTAAAAGTCTATTTACTAGAATATTATTTCAAAGGTTTTAATTGTTCAAATATTGGTCTGACTACTACTTAAGTAATCTGTTTGATTTATTCAATGCAGTTTTTTAATTTAGCCATCACACTTGCTATTCATTGTCAGGACTCTGTGGGAGCCATGAGTTGTGTTTGCAACACAGGTTACTATGGTAATGGAACTTGGTGTACAAGATCATGTCTGATCAACAATGGGGGATGTGATAGAGACCGAGCTAAATGTACTGACTCTGACATCACAGGCGGTAGGAACTTTTACTTTGTATTAGTTTAGACTTGTCTAATTTTTGACTCTAATTTTTTACTCTTATGTATTAGTTTAGACTTGTCTAATTTTTGACTCTTATGTATTAGTTTAGACTTGTCTAACTTTTGACTCTTATGTATTAGTTTAGACTTGTCTAACTTTTGACTCTTATGTATTAGTTTAGACTTGTCTAACTTTTGACTCTTATGTATTAGTTTAGACTTGTCTAACTTTTGACTCTTATGTATTAGTTTAGACTTGTCTAACTTTTGACTCTTATGTATTAGTTTAGACTTGTCTAACTTTTGACTCATGTAAAATAGGAAATGTTTGATAGGCCATTGATTTGGATAGTCTTTTGTTTTGGGCACTCCCTCAGAAATGAAGATTATTAAATCCTAACCTAAACCTCCTGTAGGATGGCAGGGGGAAGGGATGACAGTTGGCAGGTTTCCAACCATTGTGATGAGAGTCTAAACTGCATACCTCATGACTATTAATAAAACCTTTGTAAATAGATCCAAACTACTATTGAAAAAAAAAGGTTGTTGATTTTAAATCTTGAAATACTGTCCGGTTCCAGTTGAAAAAAAAAAGAAAGAATGAAAAACATTGAAGGAAAATAATTCTAATATTTGTTTCATTACTGTTTGTATTACTTTTAAAAAACTATATGAAATTTATTTATCACATCTCTAGCATGATTGGTAAGGCCTAGAACTTACTATCTGTACTCCAATTTCATGTTTAGACATCTGAAATAAGAGATAAATGGGAATTAGTTTCTGTGCTGCATTTAGGCACTCTGAAACAAAGCTCAGATCAAGTGAAATCTTGAATTACAAATTCCTATTCTCCAATAGGAGTCAAACTTAATCCCCATAGTTAGGGCTAAGAAGTTCATGCCACCCTGCCATTCACTCAAGTTAGCCAATCTTATCTTATCTTTTAAATTAGAGATGTTACTTTTCTTTTGTCTATGTGTCAGTCTAGTCATGCATGTTAATTGATGACTTAAAATCTGCCATTTTTTGGTTTTCCTGGTTGATTCCAGCAACCCATTCCATGCTCTAATAGCACTATGGAAGAAGGAGTGCTAAAGCAAATTAGCCCTAGCAAATGGAATAAGAAATGTGTCTTTATCATTTTGTCTTTCTGAGTATTTTATAGCCAATAATTAAAAGATTTCCTAATATATTTGAAAGATATAATCATGATTTTCAAAAAACAAGTTATTCAAACCGAAATTTCTGTATTTTTCAAGCATTGGAAATATTTGTATTCATTTTAGTAGAATCTTCTTTGGATATATTTGCATTAATTGTAGCAGAATCATCTTTGGATATATCTGTATTCTAGTAGATTCTCTTTGATTTGATTCTCTTTGATTTGCAATTTTCAATCCATATATTTACTTCCTTAATTTTGCGTTGTCTTCTCTTTTTACATGTTAATATTGTTTTGTACCAGGTCATGTCTGTACTTGTAATGATGGGTATGTGGGCAATGGAACAATATGTAATAAAGATATAATAGATGCTGTTACCAGAATACCTGTACTAAGTAATTTCAATAACTGGCTAAATAATAAGGTATATATTTCCACTTTTTTTCATGACACAAATAAACAAAAAATTGCCATAGACTGCTGTTAAAATTAGGAAAATATAATTAATACTTTTTTGTTAAGTGTCACTGATTACAATGCCATAACATATTGAATGCAACTTAAAATATGTGTTGGTTCATAAGTCTTTCTGCATAAATGAATAGATCTGTAAATGTAGACATATCGCTTTAATTGCATACTGTTTTTAAGTTGTCCTTACAATGCATAATAAATTATGAAAAACTTTATTTTCAAATCTGACAGTTTGAGAAATACAAACCTATTCTAAAATAGTATCTTTATGGTAAAAAGTTTGTACACATCATTTCTCCCACACCCAATCTCAGATTAAGCTGAAAATTTGCACAATTATTTCTTTTACCTAACAACACAAGAATCTATAACAAAAATCAAACAATTAGTTAATTAACTATTGTTAATTAATTATTTTGTTGGGTATCTTGAACAAGGGAAATAAATCATAGTTATGTGGTGGTATAAATTGAATTAGTCCCCTTGAGGAATCTTGAGACCTGAGTGAACAATTTTTTATGCATTTAAAAAACGATCATGTAAACATTCACCAAGATACCACATTCATCCCTCCAACTTTCATTAACTGGTCCAGACATAGGATCATAGCGCATTAAGGAAGTTAATAGCTAAGCAAAAATTGCTAAATATATTTCTATCACACAGATTTATATGTCTAGGTCAATCATACATTCAATCATATGACTGAAACAAACTAATTGATAGAATTACACTACAAGCTTTTGGTGGGTTTTTTTTTAAGTATTTGTTGTAAAATGTTTTTGTTGTTTCTGGACAGGTTAAGTCTAATAATGGCAAAGAAAGATTATCAAAAATGCAAAATGTGACATTGTTTGCTCCAGTTAGTAAGGTAATCATTTTTTTTCTTTCCTTCAAGCTACACATTATTTCTATTAAAAATATGTCATTTATTTTGTGTTTATGTTTAATTACATTTTTTTTTTAAATTCCCTTTTCAGTCCTTGTAGTCTATATTATAGGGCAGATGATGTAAAGGTCATCTGCTTCTGTGGCCTACGGTTAATGAGGGTGTCATGTGGCCAGCACAACAACCAACCGTTTTTACTTTTCCCCAACTAATGTTAGGTACCTATTAGAGCTGGGTGGACTCAGAGGCGCCTGAAGATCCCGAAAATAAAAATCCCAGTCTTCACCAGGATTTGAACCCCGGTCCCTGGTTTGGAAGACAATTGTTTTACCATTCAGCCACCATGCCAACGTTTATGTTTAAATGATGAGCCAATTTTTTTAGCCTTTTTTTTATCTGTTGAACAAGAATCAAGCTCTTTAAAAAAATGTATTTGCACTTTTATCTTTTTACTCAAATTAAAAAAAAATGATTTCTCTTTTTTTTTATTCAAACTAACTTTATGTAATCATTGTTCTTTGCTTATAATGATGTTGATGACAAAGTTTGACATCTTGTCGAGAGTTCTAATTGTGTTGAGTTTAGCTATTATATCAAACATTGCCAACAGGAACCAAAGGAGGAAATACCGTATGCTTTTTAACTTCAAATATTTAATTTACAAATGGGGCTCAGCCTACGGTGATGAGAAACTTGTCTTGTCCTAAGCAGTATCAAAGTAGGGTCTTCTGTTAATTCTTTCTACTAGCTAACAAGCATAATGTTTTTAATCTACCACCATGCCAAGAAATTCCAGATGAAGCTATTTTTTTGCCCCCCATACTATTATATCACTAAATTATGTCACTAAATTACGTCACTATAACAGTTGCATTTTCTCTGTTAAGAACTGGGATAGGCTGGAACTACTTGACCTTGTAATAATTGGTCAGTACATAAGACTGTCATCAGATAAGACCAAAGACAGCAATGTGGTCAACAAGGATGACTCATTTAAGTCAGAAAGTGGTAAATTTATCAACATCACTGTACAAGAAAATGGGCAGGTAATGTGATTGAAGTGCTTTATTAAATAATAACTTAAGCTACAGAATTAAACTTAGTATTTTGACCTCCCCAAAAATCACTTCATTCTAAAAAAAACTTTTTTTAAAACTTCATGTCTAAAAGAAATTTGATTGTTATATTTTTTTATATTTTATATTATTTTATTGTTAAAAGGCTGAACTCTCTTGAGTTTCCTCAAGTTGGAATCCTAAAATCTTAATATGACTTATAAACTTCGTTTTCATAGAATATTTGAGATGGAAATAATCTATGAATGCTTTTATAGGCAATGGAAGCTTATCCCCACCAACACTTGAGACAATAACAACCTTGAAATTTTATTGAAATATCACTAAAACTTACATCTCAGAGATTGTGTTACAATGTTGTCAAATGTCACTACTTATTTTTGATGAGGGGGGCCCCCAAATGAGTGGTTTTTTTACATTAAATATTTAATATTGCCCAAAATGCAGGGGCCTCTAAAGAGCCCCAGACGATGGAAAATTCCTAGCTATGCCCCTGTGTCATATAATAGTACAGTATATTTCATATCACATTTGTTGAATTCCAGATATTTGTCAATGAAATTGCAGTAGTTGAAAGTAACATAGAAACTACCAACGGAATAATTCATTTAACAGCAGAATCTATTTCAGAATATGTAAGTCAACTTTTAGTTCTCCTTTTATCCTCTCTTCCACAGTTTGCCTCTATTTTCTGGTCACCCTATCTGTGGTGACATAGCAGCCAGGGCACAAGGGGCTCATTTAGGCGGGGCCCATGGCTTAAAGGAGCCCATTGGGGCTGTTGATAGTTGCTTATTACTTCTAAGAAGATGTAGAAGGATTGAAAAATTTTGAATGAAGGAGGGGGGGTGTGCAATATTATTGCCTACCTGGTCTTCAGTCTATATCCTTACCAACTCATTCTCAGTCTTTGTTCTTGTTAGATTTGTTAAAGTCTTCTGATCATATGAAATAAACTATTTATCTCTGAAAATATGGCAGAAATTGCTTATTTGCTTTAAGCAATGAAATGGGCTGTAACAATAAGCAGAAAACAAGAAAAATATTTTTTTAAATCCTTTAGAAAACAAAGCTTATCTTGGGGAAAAAATTCCACACTTACACTTATATCTCTCAGTAATGTAGAAATTATTTCCCTAATTTTATATCAAACAAAAGAATTAATTGGCCAATTGGTTAATTTTTTTTATTGATTCACGTATGTTTGTAAAATGTTTTACATGTTTCTGATGTTCCTTCAGAGTTTAAGATAATTTACTTCCAGCAGGACAACGGGGGTGGGAGTGGGCAGGGTTTGAACCTGGGACCATCGTTAGTCAGAACAACAGTTCAGCGCACAAACCGCATAACCATGCAGCTATCCATGCTTTGTTAGGTAAAATAAATAGTTGTTTAAAATTCAATTTGATCTGAGAATGGGTGTTTTCAATTATTTAATTATATTTAGCAGTATCTGTGAATACTGAAGGATTAATTTCCCTTGCTGTTATCAATATATAATTAATTGCCAGTAAGTAATTGAATAATTGGTCATTATTAGTGGACACTAATGCAGCTGCAATTCAATACTAAACATAAATATAGTAATGATGAAAACAATGTTAAAATAGTGGGGACAGCTATAAAAGGAGAAAACATAGGCTGTTATCAGGGGGTATAACAAAATAATTTCTTTATGAAGTACTTCTCCACTAGTCAAAGTGAATTATAATGTTAATAATACTAAAATAGAGTACAAGAAAGGGGAAGGGGTAACAGTAAAGGAATCCTGACATCATAAATATATATATATATATATATATATATATACACATTCATTCATTGAAAGTCTCCATAGTAAAATAAAGATAATAAAATATTATTTTACTAAAGTAACATTGTGTGGTCAGCATGTATGATCATGGTACAGTGTAAATATTTTTAATATATATATATAAGGTCAATTATCAAGACTTATTCATTGCAAAGGAGTTAAATATTTACAAAAAAATATGTTACAGTGAAATGAGCTGAAGGAAAAATATGACAGATATCCTAAACATAGAAGTTGATTTATGAAAGTTTAAGTTCCCATATCATCTGAATACTGTTGAGAGTTGTATAGCTTTGAAATCTCAGGAGATCCAGAGCTACTAAATGTCCCAGCAGTATCCAATATTGATGAATATCCTATTCTTTGCTCGGAAGTAGCATCACCAGTGAAAGCACTGAAAAAGGAAAAATCAGTCGGAGTTGACAAAATTCCTGGTAAACTTTACAGGCTGGAATAGAAAACATGATAAACATACTTTTTAAGATTAGCAACAAGATCTGACAGTCAGGAGAATGGCCCAAGCCCTTGACCACTTGAATCACTCATCATCACCCTTCCAAAGAAAATGGAAGATAGAAATTGAAGTGAAGGGGATTGATATGTCCACGTTGCTTAATATACCCCGAGTGACTGAATAGAAGATTTTCTGACCATGGGAGTTTAGAGATGGCATCAGTAGGATTCGCAATGTTATAACATGTACATCATATTATATTTGTTTGACATTCAGGTGGATGTAAGAGCAGAAACAAGTAGAACAAAGGACAAATCAAAGGTAACTTTAGGAATCAGAATACATATTCATTAGTAATTGGATTTTGGAACAATGTATTATTATCAAATTTCAATGATTATTTCCTTAAACATTGTATTTGCTTCATATCGCTACAATGTTTTGTTATATTGCAATAGTTTTACATTTTAAATTATATAAAATTAAAAGTGATCTTTAGTGTTTTCAATCACTAAAAAGTTGTTTGATCTTTATTTTAATCTTTGCATATCTACAGAGAGCCATAAAATGGGGGTGATACGACTGCTTAACTCTTTCTCTCCGTAATTATTTACCACATTTTGGTTGAATAAACCTTAGTATCGTCAGTTAGGAGAGAAAGAGTTAAAATATCATGCTATTATTTTACTGCATTGTTAGGCCACCAAAAGTATTGTCTTCATTGTCATCTAAACAACTGTAAACCATTTGAAACTCAACCAAAACAAAGTTTTAATATACTTTTTCTTTTTTTTTCTCTTTCTCTCCCCCCCCCCCCCCCCCCCCATGACTCTTCAGTCTATCATCATTATAGTAACTGTAGCTGCTGTTGTCATTGTGGCCTTAGTAGTTATTGTGGCATATGTCATACACAGAAAGAAATATGAAACAATTCTTCAAATATTCAAAAAGTCAGATGGTGTGGTAAGTCATTGCTTTAACAAGTGTTTGTATTGTGCTTTTTTAAAAAGAATGTTTTGGTAATGATTCATTAATTATTACTATTTTATAATGTATAAATAAATTCTCTTATTTTTTTAGTAGAATAACATTTTGTCAATAACGAAATCACTTCTTTGGTCCCCATTAAATATTATCTGGAAATATTTTCTCATTTAGCCATCTAGAAAAGGATTTAATTAAATTGGAATTCATACTAATTGTTTAACACTGAAGCTCACATGGTATTTCATTGCTATAGACATTTAGATCCAATGAATACTTACATTTGATCTTAGTAGCAACATTAGTAAAAAAATCTCTTAACTTCAGGACAAACCAAACATAACTTAAATAAATAACCCAAAAGGCACAAGTTATTTGGTCATGTTACTTTTTATTTCCTCCATGGTAACGACCATGAAACTGGCTCAAGCCATTTTTTATTCATAATTGCATTAAACATTATCTATGTCTTTAAAAAAACATAGTAACCTGGCTTGTAATTTGGTCAACATTTTTTCTTTATGAATGTCCTAACCATTGTACCAATTTCTGACCATTTCCTTGGACCATACTCGTTGACAAGTGTCATATAGAGAAGATACATCTAACATAGCTCTTCCTCCTTTGTGGTCATTTCTCATTTCCTATGATCTCAAAGATGGCTATAAAGTCCAATCCTCGCTTTAAAAAGCCAGTCACATACATGGCATGGGTATGTTGGTCTACTGCAGATAGCCTGCCTCTTCTCTCAGCCTTATATTAGCTCTGCATTCTTTCATGCTGGCCGATCTCCTTGCCTCATATCTTGAGAGTCAGACAATCACGGCTTCACGTCATGTGGAGCGATCGAGAGCGAGTGTTTCCCAGTCACAAATGTCAATATCACACTCTTTGAGGGAGCTCTTAAGCATGTCTTTGTAAAGCATGTGTTGACCCCCCCCCCCCCCCCCCCCCCCCCCCCCGAGATGGCTTTCCTTCACACAGCTCCTCATAAGAAGTCATTTGGGAAAGTGATGTTCTGCATACGGACTACATGTCACTGTGACAAGACATGCTTAAATGTTTAAAACTTATATTTCCTTAATAGTTATGTTGTTGATTGAAATGTAACTCATCATTTAAATTTTCAGGGATAGAAGATTTTTTTATTTTTTTTTACACTTATAGTTACATCCCATAGTTGTTGTTTTTTTTAATTTCATTTGTAAAAAAAATAATTTCATGAAAAAATCATGAAAAATTTTGGCCTATTTTAAATAATGGCACATTGTTTAATTTCACTTTGTCCTGCTGTAAACATTTTCATTTCTATTCTATATTGGTTTAGTTTCTTGAAGGTTAAACTACTAACATCTCATCCTGGTAGATTTCAATATACTTGCTAATTTTATAAACCTTTCTTTTAGTCAATCAATAAATCTTATTTCTTTTCAGGGCTCAGAAAGTAACTTATCTTTTGCTCGACTTTCTGCCCAAGAGGAAGACAGTGATTCTTTCAAAGATGCAGATGCTTCAAAGTATGATAACCCTGTTTACACTGATGCTGATGTGATTTAATGCCTTTTTTTTTTCATTTCACCATTTTATCTTTCTTTCATGTTGTGGTTTTATACTATTTTTGCTTCAAATATTAATGAAATGAGCGACACAATATCATGTCATAAAGTCATTCACTTGAAGCTCTAGTTTAAGAAAATGCTGTCACATTCTCAGCCATACTTTTTTTATATTGATTTCTGGAATTATTTTTCTGATTCCATCTGTTCTTGTTGTTTCTAATTTTATGTAAGGTAGGTTTAAAGAAAAAATCTGTTTACTTTATTATTAATAAATAATGCCAGCTTCACTCATCACTGTTCATGCTTCATTCTTGTATGGATAAATTTTAATCTCTTCAAGAGATTATCAAGAGAATCTCTTAGAGTTTGGTATATGGTACAAGTAAACTCATTTGGTCATTCTGCTAGTCTGTAGTTTTGACATAAGATGCAGGTATTTGTTACTGCTGAGCAATTATAGTTTAGACTCGGAGACAAATTTTTTTCTGATAAAGTTTTATCTTAAGATTACCATAAATTAAATATTGAAGTAACAGGTGGATTGGTTAGACCTGTCCATGATGCATAATAATGATTTAAATTGGGTCATGGGGGTATGGAAAGTTTGAATTGTGACATCTACATTGCAAATTACAAGATAGTTTTTTTGATATTTTGGGTTTTGGCACATCAACACAATTTAGGCGTAATGAAGTGACCCATAGAAACCATAATGTAAAAATAAGTATCATTGAGTAGACTTGACTGTTTCATGTCTAGTTTGTGATCTCAAGTGGTATCAGAACCTTGACCTTAGCTTTAAATGTAAAGGCTCATCCATCTAGATGCTTTAAAATGATGTGTACATTTATCTGTATTAATCATTAATGCTTTATCATTTATAATTCTTGTTTCACTTTCATGAATGTATAGAACCCTCTAGTAGGTTACTCTAGGTGGGTATCTATATATGTTTCATATATGTTTTCAAATGTATGAATACGCTGCTAGGGAAGTGAATGTCAGGAATAAAAGGCTCAGAGAATATTGTATTTTGCTGTGCTCAGTTGAGAAAGTGTTTAACTACTTCTTATTTTTAAAATACGTTATGCAAATATTTTTGAATGCCTTAGCCTCACCTATGTTTCAAAATAATGATCATGTCAATAAACTGTTTTGTTCAAACTTTTTATTTTATTTTTTTATATTTGACATTTTCTGTCATTTGTTTTTGTGCTTTAGTGAATCATCCATTTTTTTTTTTCTTTTAGATGTCCATGGGTACAATGAGATTTCCTTGTAAGAAAATACAAATTAAAGCAAAATAAAACTTAAAACATTTAATAGGTTTTCAATGTAATCAATGTTGAGACACACAAAATAAAAACAATACAGTTGAGAGAGTAGATTCATCAAACAATTGAAGATCTAGAGAATTCAAAAGTGTATCTATATATGAAGTAACAAATCACTGAATGGTATCTTACAGTGCACTGAGAATGTTAGATAGTATATATACAATATGTACATTTAAATACACTTGAGTATCTGGAACACGTCTTATCAGTGTTGACAATAAGTATAAACAGCATTAGGGAATGACACTAGTGAGCCTTAGCTTAATAAATGTTGAACACACAGTACAAATAAACAACATGTAAATGTCTGTTATCATGTGAGCAAACATTAGTTGTGATTATAGACAAAAATAAAAGTTCAAACTTGAAAACAACATAAAATTTGGAAATAAAAAGCAATTCACTGAGTACCTGGACTATGTTTGTAGATTCACTCAATAATACAAAAACGCTATAAAAAAAATAAACAAACCTCATATATAAATACATATATATGTATGTCTTGTGTGTGTAATTTAAAATTAAAGTAATTCAAACATTCTGTTCTTTTGTTCCAATTGTCTGTCAATGGTCTAGTTTTAGCTTTCTAACACATTGTTATTCTTAATTCTCTTTCTTTAATCTTTCTTTTGAATCATTTGCAGTAATTCCATTTCTTGACAAGATTACTTATAACTTATGCAATCAAAGCAAAGGTTTTTAAATGGTTTGGAATGTTGATATAGATTCATCAGACACTTTTTTTTGTTGCTATTTTTTACAGGATGTTGATTTA
Organism: Biomphalaria glabrata; assembly: GCF_947242115.1. NCBI lineage: Eukaryota > Metazoa > Mollusca > Gastropoda > Planorbidae > Biomphalaria > Biomphalaria glabrata. The sequence continues at coordinate 36,767,533 of NC_074714.1, forward strand.
GATCAGCACAACTTGGGTAATGTCTTGCCCACCCAGGATGGTTATTAAATAAACTAGAAAATAAGCTCTTTTTGTATACGTCCGAAAAGAATATTGAAACAGAATATTTAATAGTTTTTAAAAAAATTCTAATTTTATACAAGGTAGCTTTGAAATTCCTCGAACCCCTAGAGCAATAATGTTTACTTTTACCATTCCAAGTCTATCTTTAAAAAAAGTTTGTCCATTTATGTTTTGTAGAAACTTAAAAAAAAAAAAAAGTAGGGCAATGCATTCCTTGTGTTTGCCTGACCTCACAAACATGTCAAACCTGATGGAATGAAATATAGACTTCAAGGTCACCTTAAGAGTCACATGATTCACATCTTGCAGAAAGCTGTCTGCTACATGTCTCCTCCACAGTCAAAACAGTAAAAGAAATGAAACAGCAAACTGAGTCCTCAGATATAGGTGCAACTTAATGACTAGAAGATTTTTTCTTTGTGATTTATATGGCATTTAACACTGACATATTAACGTAAACATTGTTATTGGAGACAATGTCAACAGAGGCACTGACTGACATTAATATCTAGTTATAATACCTAGGGGAAAAAGACATTGAATTTACATTGGAATACAACGTATCACAGTCAATTAGAATATAGTATAAAAATATATCACCGGTACATGCACAGAAACATATCATTAATTTAATACTAATAATACTAATAATGTGGTCGCAGAGTTATAAGTTTACATAAGAAACAGACAAGAACAACTTGACACCAGTTAGACTAGGACATCGTGGTGTCAAAACAAACTTGAACTACTCGCATCGATTCTTGTACATCAGTCATCAAAACTTAGCTTGGGATTTCTGATACGACTAAATCCAATGTTTCTAAACTTTTACCAACAGAACCAAACCTTAAACACTAGAATTGTCATAGTCATTCTATATGTGTTCGTATACGTTACATCTACCGAACTTAAACCAAGAAACGGCTTGTAAAGTTATATATTTTTTAAAGATAATACAACACAGTTCGTCAGTCTACCACACACCATACACACCGGGTGGCTGCCTGGTCGTGTGGTATGCGCTTCATGCTTTCCTCACGACTGTCCCGAGATCTAGCCCTTCCCATGCCGTCCTACAGGAGGACCGAGGCCATTCCTTAGAGAAGGCCTGAACACTGACATGCAACGTCACAACCTGTGGGAAGTTTAAACCATTAACCCGTTGCCACGTCGTACAGATTTGTGTCAAGGCAACGAGCAATAAGTCAAAAACTTCAAAAAAAGGTTGTGACGTTGCAGGTCAGTGTCTCGTTTGGACTATGACGTAATCCTCTTCATTGGTGAAGGAACGTTTGTGACGCAGAATTAAAAAAAAAAAACAGTTTCTATGTACATCCAACTATTTACATCCTGCTACACTGAACAACTGCCCTAATATTGACTTTACATCCTACCTGCTGCAGCAGGGAAAGGAGACATAGACTTAAACTGAGACGCTAGTGTCTAGATAAGAGACATACGCTTATACATTTACAGCGAAGACCTCAAAGGCGCCTGTCAAAAACCACAGTTTGAGAACCTGTGACCAGGACGAAAATATGATTTGAAATATTATCGAATAATTCTATTATATTTATGGAGAAATTTAAGATGGGAAATACACATGAGTGACATATGAATACATGATGGTTCATGAAAAGGAAGGGGGGGGGGGTAATAATTTAATGAAAATAAAAGTTTGGACTTTTTTTTTAGACTGAACATTACTTGATAGAATACGAAAATATGTTGTGGCCAATCCCACTGTAACCAAAGACGGACAAGACATTGCAATCGTCTCTACAGAGGCTCACACGCGATGAAAAGGATTTTAATGTCCAGTCATAAAAGCTGTCCATGACTATTACAGGGGAAGAAAAAAAATCAAGATCAACAAACCACAGGCTTCCATGTAACAGCTAACATCATTTCAGCTCACACTGACCACTGATCAGTCTGTGACCTTACTGCTTTTAATTTAAATAAAAACGGACTTTTTCTTTCCTTAAAAGACGAAGATAGTCTGTACATCAAGAATTTGCCACGTGAAAATTGGAGCGAGCAAAGGCATAGACGTTATGGGGGCTTAACGATAATCGAAAAAAAAAAAGGTAATAGGCCATATAGTGCTATGTCCTGGCGGATTTCAAAACACTCACAGCTCTATTTTCTAAAGATATTCTCTAATATTCTTCTTAACTCTCTTAACTCTGTTCCGTTAGGCACCTAAATTGGACTATAGGCCGACTATTATGCCTCTCTGTCTGTCTGTCTCACTCTTTAGGCCTATATATAAAGGCATGTCTGTCCCTCTCCCTAAGCCTATATATATATAATATCACTTAAAACAAATAATGATTATAGTTCTTATAAGATAATGCATGTATAATTAATTTAGCTTCAGAATATGCTGAATATCTGGCAAAATAGACTAAATTTAAAAAAAAGGAACATGTGAAATTTCTTTTATAGGCTACATTCCTATATTGAGCATGAACATTTCTTGAAGGGAACTACGACTTGAAACAATTAGATAACAAACATTATTTGAACAAATTTTTTCTATTTACAGTTGTTGAATATTACAATGTTTATTAATATATTGGGGGTTACCACGATTAATTGTTGATTCAACAGAATGTCAAGGAGGATGTATTAAAAGATCACTGTTGCCAACTATATAATACAAGTTAGTCCTACAAGCAGAAGACTTCGGAAATTAGATTTAGCACCTAGACATATTTTATCTAGACTGGAAACCGGAAACAAATTCTTATCCGCGATTGATCGATTCACAGATATGGGCTATATATATATATATATATATATATATATATATATATCATGGCCGTAGCCAGGGGGGGGGGGGTTCTTGGGGTTCAACCCCCACCCCCCGAAATGAAATCCCCCCCCCCCTGCCGGGGGCGGGGGAACGGAATTAAGTGACTGATTTTTGCTTTCATTTTGTTTATTTTAGGTAAGATTTTAATACTAAATCATCACTTACCACAGCACAGCCTAGGCAGTTTTGAGTTAAAAACCCTCTACCAGGGGGTTTTGAGTTTAAATCCCCCTACCAGGGGGTTTTGAGATTTAAAAAACCCCTATCAGGGGGTTTTGAGATACAAATCCCTCTACCAGGGGGCTTTGAGTTTAAAACCCCCTACAGGGGTTTTGAATTTTAAACCCCCTACCATAGGTTTTTGCAGTTAAATCCCCCTCTTCTATAAACAAAACAAAAAAAAAAGGAAACAACAATCCCCAAATTCCAACAGCACAGTTGAGGAAGATTTTGATTTTAAAACCCCCGCCAAAATTTACGATAAACCCCATCTTCAAAATAAAAAAAGCAAATTACACACTCAAAATTCTATGAGCGTAGCCAAAGGGGTTTTGAGTTTCAACCCCCCCCCCTCCAGTTGGGGTTTGAAGCTAAAAAGTACCTCTTCAATATTAAAAAAAAAGCAAATTACACACTATAAAATCTATGAGCGTAGCCAAAGGGGTTTTGAGTGTAAATCCCCCTCCTCCAGATGGTTTTGAGTTTAAAATTCCCCTACAGAGCGTTTAGAGTTGAAAACCTCTCTCTTCAATATTATTTTAAAGCAAACTATAGTCCCCAAATTCTATGATCGTAGCTAAATGGGGTTTTGAATTAAAAACAAAACAAAAAACACTCCAGAGATTTCTTAGTTTAAAACCCCTCAACAGATGATTTGACGAAAAAACTTTCCTTTTCGATATAAAATCTAAAGCGAAATACAGGCATGTAATTCCAAGAGCATAGTCAAGAAAGGTTACAAATTTTTACCAGTGGCTTGGGCTCCATTAATAAAGTGTGAATAGTCTTCTGCCGAAATTGAAAATCATTAAATGTATCTCAACAAAGATGGCTAAGACAGATTTTAGGAGTCAGTCATAGAGATCGGGTCTAAATCAAAGAAATCATATGCCGAACTGGGAGTCGAATCCTTAGTAAGGTTGTGACAGAGCGTCGCATGAGGTTTTGCGGGACATGTTCTCACACAATATGAATTACGCAAAATAAGAGTTGCGGAAACAGCTTGCAGGAAAATACGCCGAACGGCGCGAGAGGGTCTAAGTCAGTAAGAATAGCACATTAGGTTTTTAAAATAAAATTTTTTAATAGCACTCTAGATACCTCAGAATATGCATTTTGTTGGCTTTCAATACCAGAAATAGTGCCCGGCGGCGGGGCTTCGCCCCGCGCTGGGGGAGCGCTGCGAACTCCCCCAGACCCTCTTGCTAGCAAGGGCGGGGAGTCTACAATGAACACTAAACGTCTTCCGAAAGGGTCAGATGTAATAAAGATTAATTATGTACACACACACACACATATATATATATATATATATATATATATATATATATATATATATATATATATATATATATATATATATAAATTTTTTTCCGCGGGGGGGGGGGAATCCCCCCCACCCCAAAACCCTCCCCGAAAAAAAATCCTGGCTACGCCCATGATATATATATATATATATATATATTTATGTACGTAAATCTTTTTCAATCTCTAATAGAAGACGCCCCGAATCTAGGAAAATCGATCTGTTTTAGAAACGTAATGATCTTTAGTTTTCAAGCTGTAAGGGAAGTCGCCCAAATGAATCTTCTGTCTTAGAAAAGTAATGATCTTTAGTTTTCCAAGGTTAGAAACAATGCAAAATCATTTCTCGGATTTTCTTTAGAATGGGCTATTAATCACAGAACTATATATTTACGCAAGTATATGAAACAAAGCCATTTCCTGTTAGCTTCCATTGAGAATATTGAGATAATGTTTCAAAAATCCAAGATCGAAATAATTCATGTCTGTTGATTTTAATAATCTTATGTACATTTAAATAGATTGATTACCTAGATCTTTCTAGATTATGTATCTAAAAATTGCAAAATAATAATTATGAGACGAAAGTACTCGTATTTTTTATGTTCAATTGCTAGATCTAGATCTAAAAATTAAATTATATGTTACATAGGTTAGGGTTGAAAAAAACAACAACTTTACTTTTTTATAACTACTTTACAAAACCACGCATTGTTTCAACCTTAAAAAAATTTTCACGACATTTTTTGTAGTGTTTACAAAATCTCCATGTCCAGTCTAGATATAGTATAGATATAAGTCTATAATTTAACATTAGTAAAAAAAAAGTGCACAAAAATTATCGTATACCTCGTAAATTGTATAGATAATCAACACATCCTCAATTTTCTGTACACGGGTCCACAGGATACACTTTAAAATTATAACTATTGATAGTAATCTGCCATAGAAGACAATCGTAAATGTATCTTTCCCTTTCAAACAATTTTTTTATGTTTAAACGTATGTGTAGGATATATGTTGATTGCTTGTATTTAAAAATATATGTAGTTTTTTTTAATGGTATTAAATGTTATTGATAGATCATAGACCTCATTTTTAGCAAATGTTATGAAATTTTTCAACATGTTGTTTCCTTGCTGACGTAGTCAGAAGATCTCAGCGGGTGCGTGCGGCTGCTGAAGCGGCAGTGGTGACCGTTGTTGCAGCTGCCGTGTCTGTATGACAACTTCTTGCCACGGCACTTCTGCTTGCAGAACATCCGCTTGAAGGTCGCCCAGAACTTGTCCGAGAACCAGCAGTACAGGATAAAGTTGCAGACAGACTTAAGTGCCAGCAAGCTGTGACAAATGTGGCGAAGGTAGGTCATCATATCCGATGAGGTCAGCTCCGGGTGCTTCTCGGGATCAAATTCCCTGAAGGCAACTACCGCCCTTAAAAAAAAGGAAAGTAAATACTGGATCAAAGAAAGTCCAAAAAAAGTGTTGGAACAAACAGCTTTACAAAATACAATATATTGGTCCACAATTTCTACAATATAAAATTCAAGGTTCTGATCACTCATTCATTCCCTCATAATAATCATTTATTCTCCCAGCTTCCGTGGACAAAATCAAACCCCGCTGAAGGGGGAGGGGTTAAACTCAAAACTCTCAGGATGGGTTTTTTTAACTAAAAGCCCTCTGGACGGGGGTTTTAAACACACCCCCCCCCTCTTGGCTACGCTCATAGAATCTGGTGACTGATGTATGCTTTAGGGGGTTTTATCGTAAAAATAAATTCGGAAGGGGGTTTAAAATCAAAATCCCTTTTGGCTAAGCTCTTGGAATTTTAAACTCAAAACCCCTTTGATTGCGCTGGGGCAAGTGATGTTTTAATAGTAAAATCTCACGTAAAATAAGCAAAATCAAAGCAAAAAATCAGTCACAAAATTCCCCCATCCTTCTGCGGAGAGGGGGGAGACATTTTCAATTTCGGGAAGGGGGGTGAATACCAAGAACACCCCCCCCGGCTACGCCCATGTGTGAGGGATTATCCTTAGATCAGTCTAATTATCCATTGTGTTTTTACATCTGTATGAAAACGTGTGTGTATTTAATTATAACGTCTAACACAATTTTAAAACGACTCGATCAAGACCTACAGGTAGGTCTCTATTTTAGCACAAAAATTAAAATTTGTCCAGTAAATATAGGGCCTACTAAAAGTGTGAGAGATTTTTTGGTGTGTATGTTTTTTTTAGGGGTGGGGGGAGGGTGTACAACACGGTTTGTGACGCTGGGTTATTCTCACTAAGGTGTCTCTCTAGATCTATGACTGACAAAATACAAATAAATATGTGAAGAGTGGAGTGAGATGTAAACAGAAGCTATTATTGTACTAATGACTGTTCCACTGAATATACAAGCGACATAAAGTGTTGATTGAGATGTGAACAGAAGCTATTAGTGTACTACTGACTGTTCCACTGAATATACAAGCGACATAAAGTGTTGACTGAGATGTAAACAGAAGCTATTATTGTACTACTGACTGTTCCACTGAATATACAAGCGACATAAAGTGTTGACTGAGATGTAAACAGAAGCTATTATTGTACTACTGACTGTTCCACTGAATATACAAGCGACATAAAGTGTTGACTGAGATGTGAACAGAAGCTATTATTGTACTACTGACTGTTCCACTGAATATACAAGCGACATAAAGTGTTGACTGAGATGTGAACAGAAGCTATTAGTGTACTACTGACTGTTCCACTGAATATACAAGCGACATAAAGTGTTGACTGAGATGTGAACAGAAGCTATTATTGTACTACTGACTGTTCCACTGAATATACAAGCGACATAAAGTGTTGGGGGAGGGGCGTTAAATAAAAAATAGTTTGTATGAGGGACAGAAAGATGAGACTACAAGTGACGGGCCTAAGAAACGTTTGTGTATCCTCCATGCTAGATGTTTGTGTATCCTCCATACTAGATGTTTGTGTATCCTCATACGAGATGTTTGTGTATCCTCCATACTAGATGTTTGTGTATCCTCCATACCACATGTTTGTGTATCCTCATACGAGATGTTTGTGTATCCTCCATACTAGATGTTTGTGTATCCTCCATACTAGATGTTTGTGTGTCCTCCATACTAGATGTTTGTGTATCCTCCATACCAGATGTTTGTGTATCCTCCATACCAGATGTTTGTGTATCCTCCATACCAGATGTTTGTGTATCCTCCATACTAGATGTTTGTGTATCCTCCATACTAGATGTTTGTGTATCCTCCATACTAGATGTTTGTGTATCCTCCATAGCAGATGTTTGTGTATCCTCCATACTAGATGTTTGTGTATTCTCATACTAGATGTTTGTGTATCCTCATGCTAGATGTTTGTGTATCCTCCATACTAGATGTTTGTGTATCCTCCATACTAGATGTTTGTGTATTCTCATACTAGATGTTTGTGTATCCTCCATACCAGATGTTTGTGTATCCTCCATACTAGATGTTTGTGTATCCTCCATACTAGATGTTTGTGTATTCTCATGCTAGATGTTTGTGTATCCTCCATACTAGATGTTTGTGTATTCTCATACTAGATGTTTGTGTATCCTCATGCTAGATGTTTGTGTATCCTCCATAGCAGATGTTTGTGTATTCTCATACTAGATGTTTGTGTATTCTCATGCTAGATGTTTGTGTATCCTCCATACTAGATGTTTGTGTATTCTCATACTAGATGTTTGTGTATCCTCCATACCAGATGTTTGTGTATCCTCCATACTAGATGTTTGTGTATCCTCCATACTAGATGTTTGTGTATTCTCATACTAGATGTTTGTGTATTCTCATACTAGATGTTTGTGTATCCTCCATACCAGATGTTTGTGTATCCTCCATACTAGATGTTTGTGTATCCTCCATACTAGATGTTTGTGTATCCTCCATACTAGATGTTTGTGAATCCTCCATACTAGATGTTTGTGTATCCTCCATACTAGATGTTTGTGTATCCTCCATAGCAGATGTTTGTGTATCCTCCATACTAGATGTTTGTGTATTCTCATGCTAGATGTTTGTGTATTCTCATGCTAGATGTTTGTGTATCCTCCATACTAGATGTTTGTGTATTCTCATACTAGATGTTTGTGTATCCTCCATACCAGATGTTTGTGTATCCTCCATACTAGATGTTTGTGTATCCTCCATACTAGATGTTTGTGTATTCTCATGCTAGATGTTTGTGTATCCTCCATACTAGATGTTTGTGTATCCTCATGCTAGATGTTTGTGTATCCTCATGCTAGATGTTTGTGTATCCTCATGCTAGATGTTTGTGTATCCTCCATACTAGATGTTTGTGTATCCTCCATACTAGATGTTTGTGTATCCTCCATACTAGATGTTTGTGTATCCTCCATACTAGATGTTTGTGTATCCTCATGCTAGATGTTTGTTTGTCCTCCATACTAGATGTTTGTGTGTCCTCCATACTAGATGTTTGTGTATCCTCCATACCAGATGTTTGTGTATCCTCCATACTAGATGTTTGTGTATCCTCCATACTAGATGTTTGTGTATCTTCCATATTAGATGTTTGTGTATTCTCATACTAGATGTTTGTGTATCCTCCATACTAGATGTTTGTGTATCCTCATACGAGATGTTTGTGTATCCTCCATACTAGATGTTTGTGTATCCTCCATACCACATGTTTGTGTATCCTCATACGAGATGTTTGTGTATCCTCCATACTAGATGTTTGTGTATCCTCCATACTAGATGTTTGTGTGTCCTCCATACTAGATGTTTGTGTATCCTCCATACCAGATGTTTGTGTATCCTCCATACCAGATGTTTGTGTATCCTCCATACCAGATGTTTGTGTATCCTCCATACTAGATGTTTGTGTATCCTCCATACTAGATGTTTGTGTATCCTCCATACTAGATGTTTGTGTATCCTCCATAGCAGATGTTTGTGTATCCTCCATACTAGATGTTTGTGTATTCTCATACTAGATGTTTGTGTATCCTCATGCTAGATGTTTGTGTATCCTCCATACTAGATGTTTGTGTATCCTCCATACTAGATGTTTGTGTATCCTCATGCTAGATGTTTGTGTATCCTCATGCTAGATGTTTGTGTATCCTCATGCTAGATGTTTATGTATCCTCATGCTAGATGTTTGTGTATCCTCCATACTAGATGTTTGTGTATCCTCCATACTAGATGTTTGTGTATCCTCATGCTAGATGTTTGTTTGTCCTCCATACTAGATGTTTGTGTGTCCTCCATACTAGATGTTTGTGTATCCTCCATACCAGATGTTTGTGTATCCTCCATACTAGATGTTTGTGTATCCTCCATACTAGATGTTTGTGTATCTTCCATATTAGATGTTTGTGTATTCTCATACTAGATGTTTGTGTATCCTCCATAGCAGATGTTTGTGTATCCTCCATACGAGATGTTTGTGTATCCTCCATACTAGATGTTTGTGTATTCTCATACCAGATGTTTGTGTATCCTCATGCTAGATGTTTGTGTATCCTCCATACTAGATGTTTGTGTATCCTCCATACTAGATGTTTGTGTGCCGTTCGATTGAAGGAAGAAAGAGACAATAATAACATGGACTTTCTGAATTTGAGGGCTAGACAATTATGCTAACTGTGGGGGGGGGGGGTAGCGTTGTAACGCGTGCCGTTTACTGGTGGATTCAAGGCGATATACACACACATACCAACTATTTCAACAGAAGTGTTGTACGGGTATCAGGTAGAGATACGAGATTTTAGACCTCAAGAGCAACTGTTTCGTTAGAATATACAATGGCCAATGTGATGGGACTAAGAAGTTTTCATTCATACACTTTAATAGGGTGTTGCGGGCTCTTTGTTGTAGGATGAAAAAAAAAAAAAAGGGACATAATTAGCTAGCTAGAAAATTGTGTTGTGGATGGGGGAACGTTGTAATGCGGGCCGTTTTATTGAGAGGCTTAAGAGTGTTCCAGGCATATATATATATATACCAACTACTTAAACTAATATGTTTGCAATGACTTCTGTAATTAAATACAAATACCACTACTGTATTTTTTTTTAAAAAGATCACATGGGTTATCACCCCATTACCCATTATTCAGTGATATATATATATATATGTATATATATATATATATATATATAGAGAGAGAGAGAGAGAGAGAGAGAGAGAAAGAGAGAGAGAGAGAGAAATAATATTACTCACGTGTAGACCATATAGGGCGCGTGGCACACAAAAAATGCCAGGACTACGCTGACCAACATCATGGTGATCTTGAGCTCCTCACTGGACACAATGGACCTGACCCTCCAGTCCACTCCCAAGTAGTTCTGGAGGTAGCGCGATGACCGATGGATTTCATAGATGATCCGCCCGTTTAGAACCATAAGAGAGACCAATGGGACAATGGTCAGGAGAGTGACTAAAAGTAGAGTAACAAACAATACAGATGTAGATTCAATAGTCAAAGTCAAAGTTAAATAACAACCAATCATTACTGTTAGGGGTTTTGATGCTCGCTTCTTGTTAAAGTGTATTATAATGTTAGTGTGCTGTGCTGCACATACTTGCTGGACATTGCAACAAAGTCATAATATTGTCAGTCTGTCAATAAGTAAGGTACCCGTTAGAGCTGGGTGGACTCAGAGGAGCCCTAAGAATCACGAAATATAAAAAAAAACAGTCTTCACCAGGATTCGAACGCTGGACCCTCTAGTTTGGAAGCCATGCACTTAACACTCGGCCACCACGCCGAGACGAGAAGTAATCAGCCATCCCAAGAAATGTGACAGAATTATTTAGTTAGTAAGGACAGAGTGTAATGAATATTGTTCAAATCATCAAATGCGATTACGGTACATATGCACGACAGACCTAGGCTTTCTCTCTTGGAGGATCCAGGACCTACAGAAAGAAACCTAAGACAAGTGATAATGTAAGCCTACATTGCATATAAACAAATATAGCCTATTAAAATTTGTAGTCAGAGAAATAGCCTATACCTTTTACTTCCATTAATTTCCAATTATTTTTTAATGTATTTAAGAATTAAAGTTTAATTATTTCAACTTGAACCGTAGACATATATTATTCCTAGACCGGACATGGACAACACTACACACAAATGTGAACCCCCCCCCCCCCCGCAAAAAAAAAAAGGTGAAACAAGGCGTTGTTTTGTGCAGCATTTATAAGAACTTACAAAGAAGTAAGTTTTTTTTTTCCACCCTAACCTATATAATTAAATGGCTAGATCTCCTAGTAATTAAACATCGAAAAATAGAGAACTTTCGTCTCATAATTATTTTTTAAAAATCTCTATATATCGGTCTGTGATGTAATCATCATCAGATAAGAATTAGTTTCTGTTTCCGTTTTCTAGTCTAGGTTTAATATATATAGGTCGGTGACTTGCACGTTTTTCTTATAGTGATTAAAATATAGATTATCTATTGTTTATTAGGTTGTTTATTTTGTATTGTGTAGCAATAATGTATGTAATATACATCTCGGAATCATAGCCGCTGTTTTTCTTAAGACTTGAACTTTCTATACGTTTATAAAGATATTGTTGTTGTTTATGCGTTCGTCATTTTGTGGTGAACTTGTAAGTTTATGAACATACCATGAGACATTTGAGGGCCTTCTACTACATTTATATACAACGACCAACTCAAATCCGAGTTGAAACTCTTGAAAAGTAAAACTTAAGAGGTTGTCAAACTAGCCCCTTTTTTTGTCACAGTAATCTCCATTTCTTCCCTTTAAAAAAAGGTTTCTTCTAAACATGTAGATTTAACAGATTATAGTCTATATATTTCTTCCGAACACAGTGCAACAACCTAGCAGAGCCTGCGACGCCGCTGATCCACATAAGAAGCGTGGAGAGGGGATAAACTGCTGTGTGGGTGACATCGTTCCAACCATAGCTAATGCCCAGGCATCTCAATTCAATGAGATTATTCATGTGCAGACAAGACTTTTGTAGTTTCTTCTGAACTATGTTGATTTGGCGCAGTAGATTTGACCAGAATTCCAAATAAGCAAAAAAATCATAATTTTCCAGTGCATGAAGATTCTGTGCATTGCTTCTAGTGTCCATTCTTTCAGTTGTTGATTTAGAAAGTTTCTCCAACAGCTTGATGATTTTGTCGAGATGCAAGTAAACTGCCGACGCAGCTTCTTCTCTTGTGGACCATCTTGTATTACTCTCCTTTTTTAAACTCCCAGCTCCAGCTTCTTTCAGTGTGGCCCATCTCTGGGATGAATTGGAAAAAAGTTGAACAATTCATATACATTTAAAAAAGGTGACAATAGCTGGATCTATCTCAGCAGAATGAAGAGCTGCCAGGTTCAGAAAGTGATGATCACAGTTCAGAAATGTTGCCTTTGGATTTGTGTCTAAGAGACAGACGGCCTCTCATAGTGGCTGAGTTACCATATGTTTGACCTCTGCACAGTTCAAAGTACAGTCCAAAGTCTTGAAGAATTTTCAGAACTAATTCTTCATAATGTTGTGCATCAGGTTTCAAAACTTCAAATTAAGCCATGAATGGCTCTTTTATTTCGAAATTATCCACATCTAAGTAACCAACTATTAGTGATACTTGTTCTTGGTGAGAAACATCTGGGGTGGAATCAAGCAGCAGAGAAAAGTAACAAACTTGCTTGACTTTCCCAGTCTTTTCTCGCAGTTCTTCAGATAAAATTCCAGGCTGGATATATCCGAAGACTTTGCACTTAACTACAGCTTCTTCCACTTCTGAAGAAAGTGATTTTTGAAGACCACCACTTGACTCATCATCACTTACTTAAGATGTGTTCTCTGACTGTGGTAAAGGGTATTCCGCTGGAGTTTCTTCAGCACCAATTCTCTCATCAAGAGACATTTTCACTTCTTTGACTGCTGTATCTTTGTATGAATCATCTGAAAATGGTCTCCTTTGTTTTCAGTGCTCTAATCAGATTTCTTCTTAAATGATAAGGATGATGAAATAAACTACCCCATATAGCAAGTTACTTCCTGAGAATAACACGGCACTACTCAGCGCTATGGAAGTTACTCCTTAAAATTGAGAGTAACACCGCAAAGAAAGTGTTAATAATCTGTGTGGAATACATACAGCAGGGTCACTAACTTATATAACAAGGTGAAAAGCAAGATTACATGACAGTGACGTATTATATAATTTAATTAAAAACAAATTTCGGACACTCATTTGGGGGCGCCCTCAAGTGGGGGCCCGGGGGATCTTCAAATTCTCCCCTCCTCCCCCTCACTAGCTACGCCACTGTATTTATCCTAGGCATATCAGTGTTGATAAGTTTAAACTAAAGAGTATTTGAGAGAGGGACCAAGAGAGAGACATAAGTGTACACAGAAGTGGGACGGCTTAAAGTGCAGAAAAAATACGTTAAAGAATGAAAAATACGTTGCAGTAAAAATCCTTAGAGGGCGTTGAGTCTCAAGCAATTCGTTACCTTCCCCTGTACATCTTTTATTTTCCCGGATTGCAGCCCCTGTCTGGAACCCAATGAGTCTCCAAGACAAGAGAAGGGGACATTCAGACGCGAGATGTATGCTTTAGTAAGAATGAGACGGTGGAGCCAGTAAGATTATTCGAATCAATGAAGACCGGACCCCCCAGGACTACTGCATTGATATTTCTGTAATTTTACCGTCTGTTTAAGAGTTTTATCCTCAGAGTATGTATGCAAGTGTAGGTGTTGTGTATCAGTTTAGGTTTCAGACTATGTCGCTAGCGGATTCAGAACTTTGGAGTGGGGGGGGCGATTTTTTTTCAAACCCTAACCCTAAGCATATATATATAATATTATATTAAAAAAAAAGCAGTGTTTCTTAACCTTCAGCGAAAGACACACACACACAAAACAGCCATGTTGAGGCCTTTCTCTTGACAGCGAGGGGGCCTGGAGGAGCGCTGTAAGCTCCCCAAGTGCCAAAAGCGTTTGTTTGTTTTTTTTTTGCATTCTTCACTGCAGAACCGCAATCTTCTGAAATCTACAGCTCATTATTCATCCTATTAAAAAAGGACCGTTTGAATAATCTTTTAATTGAAAAATATTCTAATATGAATTTATAGGCCCTTTCTACATCTCAAATACAACCGATTTGTTCCTTGAAAAGATAAGATACCCCACATCTTTAAATTAAGGCTTTGAGGATCGCCGCCGAAAAAAAATTATTCGAAATAAGAAAAAAAACAAAAAAGCCATGTTGAGGCCTTTCTCTTGACAGCTAGAGGTCTGTGAGCTCCCCCAGTAGACGCCAAAAGCATTTTCTTGCATTCTTCAATGCAGAACCGCATTCTCATGACATCTAGAGCTCATTATTCATCCTATTAAAAAGGACCTTTTGAATAATGTTTTACTTGAAAAATATTCTAATATGAATTTACAGGCTCTTCATACATTGCAAATATTACAGGCTCTTCATACATTGCAAATACAACCGATTTGTTAAACATATTTAGATTAAGACTTTGAGGATCGCCGCCGAAAAAAAATTTATTCGAAAAATAATATTTTTTTAAAAAAAGCTCATTTATAAGTGATACATTTGGTTCAATAGGCATGTTTATAACTTTGTTTTGTTACAGAACTATAATTCAAAGCTCTAAACAAAAAATTTCGGAAGTGGGAGGAGAAATTAAGTGGACCAATTAGATTCTACTCTAAATTTTTTGAATTTTTAGGATTAAAGTGTATATTGTGAGTTATAGTCCCAAATTTGTTTTATTCAACACAAAAATATCAGTATGAGTAAAGGTTAGAAAAAGATGATTAGGAAAATAGTATTTGGGTTCAGAACTCATCTCAAGTGTTACTCTTAGAATGAGAACATTTCGTATGAATTCTTTCTAAGTTTGATTTAAACAAAGTCTTTCTTAAAGTCACCATATTTGACTTGTTTGTTTTCGTCTGGAAAGGGGAGAAGGCGGTAGAATGAAAACGATTAATCCTCGCTCCTTTTTATAATTTCTGCTAATGATTGCATTTGGCATTAAAGAATAAGGGTGGGGCCACTCGATATAAGAATTTTATTAATAGCAAGTATAAATTATATTAGTGACAATTTTTTATTTATTTTGTAATTTCTTTACTAAAATACAAAAAGAAAAAAGTATTGGTTTGTCCGATGGGCGGAAGGTGATTGCATGTATCGCCCCTCCCATCTGGTACAACTCTTTTTCATTTTATATTTACTAATGATAAAATTTGAGATCAGTGTGTGTGTGCGACATATTATACAAATGGGTTGAGACGTTAATATGTAGCTTATATTAATTAATTAACTAATTTTGTTCACAAACTATGATTTCTCCATAAAAATAGGACCACCACCGCCATTCAGAGGGCTAGAGTGGGGAGGGCAATAGAAGCAATCGCTCCCCCCCCCCCACCTCACCAAATCGGCTAAGATACCAGAAGCGTAGCGACATAATATACAAATTATATTGTAATTCAACAAATTCTGTTCACAAACTTCTATATGATTTGTAATTAACAGTAGGACCGCCCCCCACCCACACTCAAAGGGTTTAGGTTGGAAGGACAATAGATGTATTCGCCCCCACCCCACCCAATCGGCTAACAGGGGAACGACATAATATAAAGATCGGTTAAAATATCAATAACAAGTTTTAATTATATAGATATTTAATTGATTCCGTTAACAAGAGCTGTGATTTCTACAAATAAATTGGACCGCCCCCCACTCGAAAGTTTATGATTAGGGGGGGGGCGGGATTGATGTCATCGCTACCTCCCCATCCCATTAAATCGGCCAACATACTAGAAGGGGGGGGGCGAAATAATCTGGAAAAAGGTTGAAATATAAATAATTAGTATATACTATTTACATAACTAATACATTCATATACAAATTGTGTGTTTTCTGTACTAAAATTCGCCCCCCCCCCATTTTTGGTTGTGTGGGGGGTCGGCCAAGTGGGGGGCGGGCGATGGCCCCTACCGCCCCCTGGATCCGCCAGTGGGACTCTATGTGTTGTGTGTCAGTATATGTGTTGTCTTAATTCTATGTGTTAGTTGTCAATGTATGCGTTGCATTTCAGTCTATGTATTGTATGTCAGTCTATGTTTTGTATGTCAGTCTATGTGTTGTGAGTCGCTCTATGTGTTGTGGTAAAGTGTATGTGTTGTATGTCAGTCTATGTCTTGTATGTCATTCTATGTGTTGTGTTTTGGTCTATGTGTTGTGTGTCAGAGTATGCGTTTTGTGTTACTGTTTGTGTTGGTGTATGTCTAAAGTGGACATTACTTTTTAAGTTGGGAAAGTGAAATAAAATCTCTTTTCTTATCTCCTACTGTGATGTCTAAACAATGCTGGATTGAACAATATGTATTTTTGTCGTTGTTTTGTCCTCTAGTGAGTTGATCATGTGTGTGATACAATTACATGACTGACAACTTTTTGACAAGTTCTGCTTTTAGATGTATCAGAAGTTTCTCATCCACATAGACATATAGACACATCCACATAGACATATAGACACATCCATTTAGACACATTTTCCTTCCCATATTGTTCAAATTTAAAGGCTGTGAGGAACTAGTTTGTGAGACACGCTGTTATAGATGTCACTGTTATAGATGTCACTGTTATAGATGTCACTGTTATAGATGTCACTGTTATAGATGTCCATCTTTTAGATGTCCCTTTTATAGATGTCCATCCATATAGACACATTTTCCTTCCCATATTGTTCAAATTTAAAGGCTGTGAGGAACTAGTTTGTGAGACACGCTGTTATAGATGTCACTGTTATAGATGTCACTATTATAGATGTTCCTGTTATAGATGTCCCTGTTATATATGTCCATATTTTAGATATCACTGTCATAGATGTCCCTGTTATAGACGTCACTGTTATAGATGTCCATGTTATAGATGTCCATGTTATAGATGTCCATGTTATACATTTCCAACTTATAGATGTCCATGTTATAGATGTCACATATACAAATATCGTTATTACAGATGTCACCACTACAAACGTCTCTATTACAAATGTATTTTTTACAGATGCCATTATTATTACAGATGCCTTATTAGTGCCGGATTTTGACTTGAAAAGGCCCTAGGCTTTTTGATATATGGGCCTCTTTTAAAGTCCAGATATTATATGTTAGTTCTAAATATTTATTGTGAACCTTAAGACTCAAGATAGAACTTATGTTGCTTATAGGTAACTCCGGCCCTGCTAATTAGGCTACCTCTAGGCGTGTTTCGTTTGAAGAATAAAGTAAATTCGTAAACTAATCGTAATGAGTAAATAAGCAAAGAAAGCTGATTTGTCAGCGCAGGGAGAATAGACAAACACGTTTGCAATGTTTAACTATAACGTTACAGCCTTAAGTAGGAGACCATCTTCATGTCGTTATTTTTGTACCTGATAATAGAATCAATGAAGAGTAGATTCGGTTTGGTCTAACGAGTTATCTATCATTCGTCAATTGAGATCATCTATCACGATCTCTGTACATTGACACTGGGGGGTATCATTATATATTAATGCTATTTCTAGTTTACAATGCTTTTTAGAACTAGTGACTTTTGTAATAGAGGTACTTGCTCCTTCTTCGTGCTCTTTCTTATGGCTTATCATTCAGTGATACCACTGAATAGTAAAACTAGTGATTACATTTGCATCGGAGAAGTAAGTGAGCATACATTCATAATATAATCCGTATAGGTCATCGTTACAAATAAAGTCAAAAGTGAATATGATTTTGTAGCTAAGAAAAAAAATTAAAGGTATACCGCGTGCTTCAAAGACAAAACAACATGACTCGCACGTGACAAAACAACATGACTCACACGTGATAAAACAACATGACTCACACGTGATAAAACAACATGACTCGTACGTGATAAAACAACATGACTCGCACGTGACAAAACAACATGACTCACACGTGACAAAACAACATGACTCACACGTGATAAAACAACACGACTCGTACGTGATAAAACAACATGACTCGCACGTGACAAAACAACATGACTCACACGTGATAAAACAACATGACTCGCACGTGACAAAACAACATGACTCACACGTGATAAAACAACATGACTCGCACGTGATAAAACAACACGACTCACACGTGATAAAACAACATGACTCGCACGTGACAAAACAACATGACTCACACGTGATAAAACAACACGACTCGTACGTGATAAAACAACATGACTCGCACGTGACAAAACAACATGACTCACACGTGATAAAACAACACGACTCGTACGTGATAAAACAACATGACTCGCACGTGACAAAACAACATGACTCGCTCGTGACAAAACAACATGACTCACACGGGACAAAATAAAATGACTCGCACGTGACAAAAAAACATGACTCACACGTGATAAAACAACTCGACTCGTACGTGATAAAACAACATGACTCGCACGTGACAAAACAACATGACTCGCTCGTGACAAAACAACATGACTCGCACGTGACAAAACAACGTGACTCACACGTGATAAAACAACATGACTCGCACATGACAAAACAACACGACTCACACGTGACAAAACAACATGCCTCGCACGTGACAAAACAACATAACTCGCACGGGACAAAACAAAATGACTCACACGTGACAAACCAACTTGACTTGCACGTGACAAAACAACATGACTCGCACGTGATAAAACAACATGACTCGCACGTGATAAAACAACATGACTCGCACGGGACAAAATAACATGACTCGCACGGGACAAAACAAAATGACTCACACGGGACAAACCAACTTGACTCGCACGTGACAAAACAACATGACTCGCACGTGATAAAACAACATGACTCGCACGTGATAAAACAACATGACTCGCACGGGACAAAATAACATGACTCGCACGTGATAAAACAACATGACTCACACGGGACAAAATATCATGACTCACACGGGACAAAACAACATGACTCGCACGTGACAAAGCATCACGACTCACACGTGACAAAACAACATGACTCACACGTGACAAAACAACATGACTCATACGAAACAAAATGACTCACACGTGACAATGTAGTTGTACAGCTGGTTGTCATACACGTAAGCAAAGGTCACTACTAAAACCGTCTCGTACGCGTTCTTCCTGGCCAGCGTTGCCTGAATGTCAAAGAACTTGGGGAACATCAGAACCAGAGACACGAAAGCCAGTAGGACGATAATGATCCGGGCCCTCTTGACCGTACACATCCCCATGGCTCTCATGGGGTGACAGATGGCGATGTACCTCTCAACAGCAAGCATGACGGTGACACCGACTGTCAAGTACTGAAATATGTCCATCACTATGTCTGGAAAGATAAAAGAAAGAATAGTTTCCTAATAGAGACTAGCATTAATGTTCTGTTAGTACCTAGAACAGTGTTTCCCAAACTTTTTCCTTAACGGGACACATTCTGAGTATTTAGCGGAACAGTTTGCTTATTTTTCAGACATTAATTCACGTGGTGCCCTACAAGTTAATTATTCCAGTAGTTCGTGGACTCGAGTTACTCTAGGGTTCCGAGGAACACAGTTTGGGAAACACCGACCAGAAGAGGTCACAAGTCAAACAAGGAAATCATCTTTCAGTTTTCGTAGGGCTTTGAGTTCAGGCGGTAAAAGTTATTCACAGTAATCTGCTCATTGTTTACGCTTTGACTCTTAAGATCCGGTCTAGTCTCTTGAAGCAATAAAAGAAAGTCAAGGAGATAAAGAAGGGAGAGCGACATGAAGAAACGTAGGGAAAATATAATGGAACGCATTGATAGGCATAAAAAAATGAAAAGCCAAAGTTTAGGAAACATTTTGAAATGAATAGAAAAATAAGTGAAACATAAAAATGCTTATATTGAGTGAAATTGCATCAATTATGTTCAATCATGTTATTAATTTCTAATAGATGTAGACTAACAATAATAAATCTGTGTGCTGGAAATTTGTTTATAAATTGTTTTTGATTAGCGCGATTTTCATTCTTATAGGTCCAATCATAATCACTTTTGCTGTCAATTTGAGGAAGGGGGGGGGGGGGGGGCAGGGGTATCTGGTTTCCATGCTGCCATTTGAAAAGGTTATTAAAAAGAAAATTTGCTCGAGTCTGAATTCGAACTCGAGGTCTCGAGCCTCCATAATGGAAGGCCGACTTGTTAGCCACGCATCTATTCAAATACTAATAAAAATAAAAAGGTTTTATAGACTAAAAAAGTCTTAGTTTAAATTTTTAGCGAACGACCTAATTCTCTACCAAAGTTTATCTCTTTCCTTAGCTTAGAACATTTTCTACATAGAAGAAAATTAATTAGTTTCGATTTTTGATCGATTCATTGGTACATTTTTTTATTGATTCATACTGTTATGACTTTTCCATGCGCACCACCATCCAGGCTAGTGCAGAGATGCGCACTTCTAGTAACCAGACTAGAACAGGATGTTAACATTAGGAGTAAACGATTTCCGCCCAAGTAGAGAGCCAATATGGAGATGCTGTGCTCAAGGCAGATGCCCCTTTGTGTTTGTCATGTCTCGTTGAGTTGCCTCCCTTCAGTTATTACAATTGGTGTCAGAAATGGGATTATAGGCAACTCAACGAGAGGAGGTAGGCTTTGATTACAATGACATATTTGAAGCTATTACATCAGCTCTCAATTAAAGAGATAAGACAAGAGCTTCGGGACCGAGGTTTAAAATCCTTCGGTAGCAGGGAAACGCTCACGGCTCGTCTGAGGCAAGCTCTGATCAATGAAGAAGAAGATCCGGAGACCTAAACATTTGAACTTGGGATTGTTGAGTTCATTGGCAAGATCCAGGACTTTTTGGATGCATTTGATGAACAACTGAACATGAACAGCAACATAATGTTGAACAAAGTTGATGAAAGTGTATTGCAAGTAGAAGGCCAAATAGACCAAAGTGATAAAATTGTGTCGCAAGCAAAAGAAGGAATAAACTCGTTAGGGAAGGAGCAGTTACCTGGTCAGGACTGTGGCTGCACAAACAGTGGTGATGGAGGCGCTGGGGATTGGAGCGCTGTCTGTGACTGTGTTGTGGGCAAGTCTGGCGGGGATGACTTTCATGGCGAGAAACGTGACAACGATTGCTGCGGCGATCTCAATGGGATATACAGAATTAAAAGAAAAGAAACAAATGAAGAAACTAGAGAAGTCTGTTATGAGCCTGAAACTTTTGTTCCTGGTATACCTGCAACGAGCCAGACAGATCAAGACAACGTTGGGTCTGCGTCCAAGCTCGCTGCTATGGACCTTAAAGACCTCTGTTTATCTGTCAGTACCTTTGATGAGAACTCAAACCATGAAAGCCTCAAGACGTTTTCTGATTCCTTGGATGTCGTCGGGTGAAATTGCGAATACGGGCCCCAACAATGTCCGAGGCAGAAACAACGAATTTGACTTTGGCGGCGGCATAAGAGAGAACTCCGTACTTGGCAACTGCATCCAGGCGATTGACATGAACTGTATATGCGGCGTCCTGCGGGAACAGTGCCCATGCCAAGAAACCCAACTACAAGACCTAAACTTGACAGAAATGTGTACTTCTGCCCACATCAGTGAAAGGGACTTGAACGGTGGTGACTTAATCCCAGCGAAACCTGATGTAGTGGTGGATGAACATTACAAGGATGCTTCATGGGCATACCTTACAGATGAAGCTGAGAAAGACTATGTGCTTGAAACCATGGCTAGCTGTGGGCCTACAACTGTGTCACGACACGTCCATGGAAAAGGTCCGCTGACTCAGCGTCTTAGAACAACAACCCTGGAATCTACGGTGATCGCCAAAACATCCATTTGTGTTACGTGTCTGGCAACCCTGACCTCCACTAACTCTCCATGTGTCAGCTGGCTGGCATCAGCGACTATCGTCATGAGGTCGAAGCAGCGACCACGATATTGAATAATTGTGTAAAGTTTCAAATAGCTCAGAGAATGAGAAAATAGAGAACTAACGTGTACAAGATTCCACTCAGAACGACACAGCGAGTTGGTACAAGCTTTGTAATAACCAATCTCACTAACGGTGGATTGTTTTTTTTTGTTTATGATCTGGACTGTCGCTCTATGGTCTCGATGGTCCCGGTTCGATACCTGCCCGGTGGCCGCCGCCATCCCTAACCGTCCTACGGGAGGTTTGTTCTAGGATGTAATAATCCACAGAACATCTGAAACATATTTAACAGACTTCATCAAAACTTACAGATGTAGATGTAAACCAAGAGAAGACTACTGTGATTAACTTACGTATGTTAAAAAACGCAAGCTTTAAGTCTATGGCTATATTACAAGATCTTCGGGGCTGCAAAGACCTTCCTTCAGGGAACAGTACCAGGAAAAAGAAAAAGAGGCAGATAGAGAAAGCGATGGGAGGACAACATAAAAGAATGGACGGGCCTGCCATTGAAAGAGGTTCTAAACAAGGCAAAAAGAAAGGGAGGAATGGAGAGAGACGGTCCACGAATCTTGCTTGCTGCCCCAACGGTCCAACAGACTAAGGGATAGCTAAAAGGTAAAAAAAAGTATGTTAATCCATTCTAAACGGAAGCAGTCTCATTTAGGTCGTTGGCATCCACTTCTCTCATAATATTCTTTTTGTTGTTTTGTTTTTGTTTTTTCACGTTATAATACGAACTGTTACATTATAGCAGTGTTTCCCAAACTGTGTTCCGCGAAACCCTAGTGTTCTACCAACTACTTGAATAATTAACTAGTTGGCCACCAAGTGAATTAATCTCTCTACTAAAAAAAAAATAAGCAAGTACTAAATACTCAGAATGCGAAGTGTTTCATTATTAACAAGGTTACAAAGATAGTTTGTGTTGAAACACAAACTCAAAATAGGGCCCCCGAAGTGGTCCACCCAGGCAGGTAAAAAGGCAGGTTTCAATATTGTCAGAAAGAATATCACAATAAAATTATATCAAGGCAAATGACCGAGAAGAATGGAAAAAGAAGGTTGACATCCTGTGTGGTGCCCCAGACCAAGGGATAGGTGAAAGTTAATGTGAAGTTAGATTTGAGCTTGGCCTAATTGATGTCTTATAATGGGTATCTAATTGATCTAATTGTTTTGTAAAGGGTCAATCTCTTATTTATTCAAAGCCTCGAGAGATACAGATTACATTTCCCTATTATGTAAACATTCTGCATTTCATGCGATAATAGTTTCTGAGATCTAAAGGGGACGGACGGACGTACAGAGGGACAGAGAGGCCACACAAAACTAAAAGCGTCTTTTCCACTTTCGGGGGCCGCTAAAAAAGGAAAACGTTTAAGAATCACTGCATTTTAGGATCAACATTCTATGACATCACAGTTTGAATTTGACTCGGAGCTAACTTACATGAGTAGGTGTCCCATATGGTCAACTCGCCACGCATCCGTAAATCACAGTCCACAAACTTCTCGAACAGGATCCTGGTGGTCAGAATCAGTAGAAAAATCAAGTCACCGATAGCCAGGGCAGTCAAATAGCAGTTGCAGGAGTTGATCATACACTTTCGGGTTAGGACGGTCAAGGTCAGCAGAATCCCGCAAACACCGATCCCGATGATCATAGGCTCTAAGATGTTTTTGATGAAATCCTCGGGCATCTAGGAAATACATAGGCCTATATGTTGTTTGTTTAGGGCATCTAGGAAATACATAGGTCTATATGTTGTTTGTTTAGGGCATCTAGGAAATACATAGGTCTATATGTTGTTTGTTTAGGGCATCTAGGAAATACATATGCCTATATGTTGTTTGTTTAGGGCATCTAGGAAATACATAGGTCTATATGTTGTTTGTTTAGGGCATCTAGGAAATACATAGGTCTATATGTTGTTTGTTTAGGGCATCTAGGAAATACATAGGTCTATATGTTGTTTGTTTAGGGCATCTAGGAAATACATATGCCTATATGTTGTTTGCTAAAGGCATCTAGGAAATACATAGGCCTATATATTGTTTGTTTAGGGCATCTAGGAAATACATAGGCCTAAATGTTGTTTGTTAAGGGCATCTAGGAAATACATAGGCCTATATATCTTTTGTTTTTGATAACACTTATTTAGTTTGTAGCAAAATTCCTTTAAATGTTATTAGTTCTAGACTCGTAGGTATCTATTGATAAGCAGCTAAACTAACATTTTACAACCTTGCGGCCCCTTTTGTTATTAGACCCGAAAAACAAAGCTAGTCATACATTCATCTTAAGCTTTGAAGTGTTAATGCAAAATGACAGACACTGAAATTTTAAAGGGGAAATATTTAGTAGGAAAGATTTGTGGAACAAAAAAAGACATTAAAATTATTTATTAGTTTGTAAAGCGGGTCCCATTTCATTGTTCTTAAGTTTTGGTCCAATATATTGAATGTAGCGAAATCCCTGTAAAATGTAAAATGCTACCATAACTGTTAAAAACAGTGCCAAAAGACCCTATTGGATTGACAAAGCCAACTGACCTTTAGAGATTGACAACTGACATTAAACCACACTTCACTGGTGATATTCACCCCAACTACGGAGAACAAATCCTCCTCCTCCTCACTGAAAACCGAGACCCCATCTTTGGCCAAGGCAGCCGTTGGCCCAATAGCGACGCCGGAAGTTTTAATGTCCGGGCTTATGGGTTCTGAGTTCTGTGTAGCGTTAAACCATGTCCCGTTCATGACTTGTGTTTAAGTAACCAGAACGGAATGTTATTGGCTCCTTGTTGTCTTTCGTTTCTTGTTCAATTTCTATCTAGAGAAGTGAGGACTCTCAATCGAAGGGGAGTCCCATGTGTTTAAACACATTGGCCTGGTGTTTATAACGTAACGCTCTATGCTGTGAGTTGCATTTCGAAGTTTTCTTTAAACATTGCACACATAAACCTATATGGACAGAAAAAAAATATTTACAATCAAAATTATAAACTCATTTCAATGTTTCTATATGCCACCTCTCTCTCTCTCTCTCTCTCTCTCTCTCTCTGTTGCCTTAGATACTAACTTATTAAAATGTGGGAGGACAAAATTGCCAAAATAAAATATTTTTTGAGGATTTTGTAATCTTTACAAAGAAGGGGCTGGTGGTTGATGAGGCTGTGAAGTCAAACCAGACAACTAGATATTACCTTAGTAGCAAAACTGGTTTGTTCAACAGCTCTACAGCTTCAAGAGTCGCCCTACCAACTCAAACTTACACGCCCTTCACTTTTCTTTTGTTTTAAGAGAACACAGCAAACATTAAACACTAGCGCAGGAGAGTTCTACATCTAGAACTATAATACACAGTAAAACAAAGAACAATTAGAAAAACATTTTAAAATACATTTAAAAAAATAACAAGCTTATATTAAGTGTAGTTGCATCAAATAGTTTGGATCAATCATGTAATTAAATTTGTAACAGTTCTAGACCAACAATAAAAAATATGTGCCATTAGAAATATTTTTACCAATTGTTTTGATTAGTGCCATTTCATGCCTTTAGCTTTCTCACTACGCTATGACACTATCACTTGTCTAGAAACATAGAGATAGGGGTAAGGGAGACAGAAAGAGGTATCTGAGTGAATATTAACCATCATCGTTTTTTAAATGCTTTTATAGAAAGTTGAACGACCTGGAGTCGAGCTCGAGTGCTCTGTTGTTAGTTTCAAACTTGAAAGCAAAGTGTAAAGGGAACTTATTCATCTTATACCATCACATCATTAAAGTACAATTTCTTTCCCTTATTCGATACGAAACAAAATAGTTAATTACCAATAGTTAAAACTAACAAATTGGTTAATTTTTTTTTTATTCTTGTTTTGTTAGGTAAAAAGAAATAAGTATGCAAATTTTCAGCTTGTTACGAGATTGGGTGTGGGATAAATAACGTGTACAAACGTTGTACCCGACAGACAGACAGACAGACAGACACAGTGGTTTGATATAAGTTTTGCACATTTCTAAAAATCAAACATAATTTGACCAAGAAATATGTAAGTGACCAAATTTTGTAATAATTGTCTTCCGTAAGCCCTATTCGTCACAGTAATTCATTAATCCAAATGATATATGCTCTCTAAAATAACATTAGATGTTGACAAATGGCTGATACATTTGAATTTCTAATCACTATATCTTGTTAGAATTTCATTAGTGAAGTCGTAAGTCTGACATTTCAAGACAAAAGACCGTTTTAATAAACCAAATGTTTCCAACATTTAAAGAGACAGTAGCTGGGTATGTGTGTGTGAAGTTTATTCTCTTTTGTTATATGTGGTATTGGTTCTGTCTGGGACCTCACTTCTGGTCCAGAGGTCATCTGTTATCTCTGAACGTTGGAGTCCAGCCCCAATGGGGCCCCCGAGTCTTTGATCAAATAGCTATTACATGCGTACCCTTGCACTGACATCATCATTAAATGTCTGCTCAAAGCTGAACCTCGAGATTTTAAAGTGGAATTTGACGTGTCGGGTTTGGTCTGAGAAGGTCGATTGATTCCTGTTAGAATGGA
This sequence comes from Biomphalaria glabrata, assembly GCF_947242115.1. Classification (NCBI taxonomy): domain Eukaryota; kingdom Metazoa; phylum Mollusca; class Gastropoda; family Planorbidae; genus Biomphalaria; species Biomphalaria glabrata. The sequence goes on from NC_074714.1 coordinate 36,794,524, forward strand.
TGGACCATTGACTTATGTTACAACAATTGTCACTTAACTATACAACAATTGTCCCTTAACTACATTACAATACTGGGACCATGCTATTATTAATAATAGTATTATACATGCTACAAAGATTAATCTTAGAATAGATGACACAATGATTTATCTAGTTACACAATGATTTATCTAGGAATTGATGAAACAATGATTTATCTTAGAATAAATTATTAGAATAGATGGCACAAGGATTTATCTTAAAATACGCGACACAATTAGAAAATATGATATTGATTAATCTAGGAATAGATGAAACGCTTATTCATATTAGAAACCGTAATGCTTTGTATGGTCTGATAATGTTTGCGCTGTAATTTATATAGGAATAGATGACTCAATTATTCATCTTAGAAAAGGTGGAACACACAAAGATTTACGTTAGAATACATGGACCATTTCTTTATGCCCAAATAAACGAGCCGTTCCTTAATGATAGAAATGTTAGTCAATTAGGACTCGTGTTCTTTCAGCACTGCAACACAAACATGTGTTTTTGTTTAAAGCGATTTCGTGCTGTTAACTTTCTCAATGCGCTATGATCCTATCACTTGTCTGGATTAGTAAGGAAAAGGTGGGAGGGGAATAAAGGATGAATCTCGTGAATATTACCGTGATCGCTTTTTTAATGCATTTATAAAAAAAAATAAAGTAAATAGTTGAACAACCTGGATTCGAACTCGATGGCTATAGCCGCCTCAGGGAACTAATTCAATTAAAACCGCCACATCTGTCAAGAACAATTTCTTTCCCTTGTTCGATATACTAAACAAAAAAATATTACCAATACTTAATGAACTAGATCTAATTGGTTAATTTTTTAAAATTGATTTTTGTTTTGTCCGATACAAGAAATGGTTGTGCAGAATTTTAACTTGATGCAGGATTGAGTTTGGGAAAATTAACGTGTACGAAATTGTACCAGACAGACAAAGTAACAAAGTGAGGTGATAAAAGCTTTGCAAAAATATCTTCCAAATAGTCTCATTCATTCGGTTGACACACATGCATTGTTCTATATACCAAAAATACGTAGAAACTCTGTTTCATTTTCGAGAGTTTAAAACAACAAAAGTGAATCTGATCGGTAAAACAGTTTAAGTTTAAAAGAAACATATCCACCCACGTGCGAATTGTGTCACAACAGGTCAAGTTTACAAGAAACATTACTCACAAACTGATTGTAATATTTTCCATGTAAAAAAGCAAACTTTTTTTCTTCATTTCCACCCACCCCATACACACACACACACACACACTTTTGAAATAACAGAGCTCAGAAATGTAGTTTGAACTCAGACAAACAAAACAGTATTAATCAGAACAGAAAACAAGTGAAAGAAAAAGGCGAAATGTTTCCGATGAACACAAAATTTAAGGCGAGAACCGGAAGTAAAACAAAACTTTTGTTTCATGCTTTCACTTTATTTTTAGCATAGCGCGTGAGTTACAGCCACGTGCTGGAGAAGGAAGAACATTATGTCCATTCAAATTTCAGGGCAGTACTTGATTCTGTAATCAACCTGATAATGTCAAACATCTGGCAACCTTCCTTCCTACCTTTTTTGAAATGTAATTTTGCATCATTTTTTAGAAATCTCCAAATAAAAGTTAAGATTATATTAGTGTATTCACCCATCAAACAGAAGTTTAATTCTACAAGGCGTTTTTTTTCTTCTTGTTCTTACAAAGTTGAAGTCGAATAAAGTCAATCCGTCCTCTTTTAAATACGCCATACAAATACATTGCACACTAAGGTGGACAAAGAAAGTTTGTGTTGAAGTCGTGGGTGTACTCGACATGGACCTCTCCCATTTTGTTGTTAACTTATACTCGACATGGACCCCTCCCATTTTGTTGTTAACTTATACTCGACATGGACCCCTCCCATTTTGTTAACTTATACTCGACATGGACCTCTCCCATTTTGTTGTTAACTTATACTCGACATGGACCTCTCCCATTTTGTTGTTAACTTATACTCGACATGGACCCCTCCCATTTTGTTAACTTATACTCGTCATGGACCCCTCCCATTTTGTTAACTTATACTCGACATGGACCTCTCCCATTTTGTTGTTAACTTATACTCGACATGACCTCTCCCATTTTGTTGTTAACTTATACTCGACATGGACCCCTGCCATTTTGTTGTTAACTTATACTCGACATGGACCCCTCCCATTTTGTTGTTAACTTATACTCGACATGGACCTCTCCCATTTTGTTGTTAACTTATACTCGACATGGACCTCTCCCATTTTGTTGTTAACTTATACTCGACATGGACCCCTCCCATTTTGTTAACTTATACTCGACATGGACCTCTCCCATTTTGTTGTTAACTTATACTCGACATGACCTCTCCCATTTTGTTGTTAACTTATACTCGACATGGACCCCTGCCATTTTGTTGTTAACTTATACTCGACATGGACCCCTCCCATTTTGTTGTTAACTTATACTCGACATGGACCTCTCCCATTTTGTTGTTAACTTATACTCGACATGGACCTCTCCCATTTTGTTGTTAACTTATACTCGACATGGACCCCTCCCATTTTGTTAACTTATACTCGACATGGACCCCTCCCATTTTGTTAACTTATACTCGACATGGACCTCTCCCATTTTGTTGTTAACTTATACTCGACATGGACCCCTCCCATTTTGTTAACTTATACTCGTCATGGACCCCTCCCATTTTGTTGTTAACTTATACTCGACATGGACCTCTCCCATTTTGTTAACTTATACTCGACATGGACCTCTCCCATTTTGTTAACTTATACTCGACATGGACCCCTCCCATTTTGTTAACTTATACTCGACATGGACCCCTCCCATTTTGTTGTTAACTTATACTCGACATGGACCCCTCCCATTTTGTTGTTAACTTATACTCGTCATGGACCCCTCCCATTTTGTTGTTAACTTATACTCGACATGGACCCCTCCCATTTTGTTGTTAACTTATACTCGTCATGGACCTCTCCCATTTTGTTGTTAACTTATACTCGACATGGACCCCTCCCATTTTGTTAACTTATACTCGACATGGACCTCTCCCATTTTGTTGTTAACTTATACTCGACATGGACCTCTCCCATTTTGTTGTTAACTTATACTCGACATGGACCCCTCCCATTTTGTTAACTTATACTCGTCATGGACCCCTCCCATTTTGTTAACTTATACTCGACATGGACCTCTCCCATTTTGTTGTTAACTTATACTCGACATGACCTCTCCCATTTTGTTGTTAACTTATACTCGACATGGACCCCTGCCATTTTGTTGTTAACTTATACTCGACATGGACCCCTCCCATTTTGTTGTTAACTTATACTCGACATGGACCCCTCCCATTTTGTTGTTAACTTATACTCGACATGGACCCCTCCCATTTTGTTGTTAACTTATACTCGTCATGGACCCCTCCCATTTTGTTGTTAACTTATACTCGTCATGGACCCCTCCCATTTTGTTAACTTATACTCGACATGGACCCCTCCCATTTTGTTAACTTATACTCGACTTGGACCCCTCCCATTTTGTTAACTTATACTCGACATGGACCCCTCCCATTTTGTTGTTAACTTATACTCGACATGGACCCCTCCCATTTTGTTAACTTATACTCGACATGGACCCCTCCCATTTTTAGGCTTAATTATAACAATATAAAGGATTTTGAGTTTGTGTTTCCACACAGACTGTCTTTGTTGGCGAAATAACGTGTATAATTATCAAAGGAGACAGATTTAGCCATATCTGTGAATAGTAAATATTTAATTTCAAGTGTTGGTATCACACAATAGAAATAATAACCACTAATCAATTCACTAAATGTTTTTTTTTATTGTCTTCTCCACTGAATAATTGTGTACAAAGTTTTAATTTGACCAATAATGAGGGGAGGGGGGAAACGTGTTAAAATTGTTTACAAGACAGACAGAGTTGATATGACCTTTGTAGCAACAACGCAACTTCTCCTTCCAGAAGTACCTGAACAGATGTTCTCTATTACCTAATCATCCTGTTGTGTGACTGTCTTTTTCTGACCCCTACACAACCGAGATAGACAAGGACAGGGCCCACAATATGTCAACAAAACCAGCGCCCGTTAAATTCTGGCGGACATTACGTTAATGAAATCAACTTTCTCACCACTAATGGACTCCTCCATCTTGTTATACAACAAGCTTTGCCAGCCGTCGCTAATGGATTCAGGACGTCCCCGTGGACTGAATGGTCTATATTCTATTAATGTTCATATGATGACCTAAGATAAGAGATAGTGAACACAAACATACTCACACATAAATAAAAACCTTACACATAAGCGAAAGTCATGCCAGGGAGCTTCGACTAAAATTCCATCCTGTCAACTAAAAAAAAAAGATAAGATAATAAGATCTTTGAGATGAACTGATCAATGTTCATAACGCGCTATTATTGCAATGTTCATTGTTCATAATAAAGATGTTCATGATGTACTCTTATAATGAACTACTGCGACACTTCTCACTTTCTGTAAAGTAACTAATTAGAAATAGTCGATATAAATCTATATTTAGTTTCATCCGATCTAGATATTGAACTGTTTTATATCTCAAGCTCAACAATTCCTCCTTTATGATCTATGAAGACGGTTTTATTTCTCATCCTCTATTTCTTGTAGTTCTCTTTCCCTGTGAACTTGACTGAATCAGATTCTTTGAAACAGTCCAGCTCATCAGTTCTACATAAGACAGTGTTCAACTCCTTACTGGACCATTGGGGAGTCACGTGACTTCGGTAGGACCATTGGAGAGTCACGTGACTTCGGTAACTCTCGCTTGTTACGTGTTCAAAATAAAAAGAAAAAAAATAATTTTGCAATGATTTTATTTTGAACAAGTTTAAAGCTCATACCAAAGTTTTCGCAGTGTAACCAGTTAGTGTTTTTTTTTTTTTTTTGGTCAAAGAATAAATATAAATTGTCAAATTTCTATTAAAATCATTAAAGCCGTTTTCCAAATCTCTGACGTGTATCAGCCCAGAGCCTACGAAGAGTTTGCAAGCTAATAGGAGGGATTATTTAGAAACAGAAATCAATTTATTCAGGGATTTAATAGTGTGATCACTTCTTAGAATTGTTTCACTTGTAAAATACTAATTAAATTAAATCTGGCTGACTCTTATTCCTCTAGAAGAAAAAAACATTTGGAAAAAAAATAATTTTTTTTAGTTCAGTGCTCTATCACTGCGTTTTGCAAGGTACACGATAATATGAAAAAAACGACTTATTAATAGTTGTTCTAAATTTTGTCCAGCTTGTATACATACTAAATAGATTTTTTCTCTTTAAAAAAAAGTAAACATTTTATTTTGTAATTGTAGTAGATAGAAAAACAGAACTTAATTAACTTAGCAATACAAATGTAAAAAAAATAAATTTTGACAAAATTCTAAAACCGTTTACATAAATGTTTTAAAATGTGGTAAGTAGTGATCTCCCCTACAAAAGAGTCTCCCGCGGTTTTTACTATTAGTAGTGATTAGTTGTAAAAGTGGTGTATTTTTATGAAAAAACTGTTTGCATAAATCATTTTAAAAATTAGACTTTTCGCTTTCAAAAAAGAAAAAAGTAGTCATTGCATCAGAACTTTAAATGGTCTAAAATATTGCCGGATTTTCACTATCTTTTTGAGTTTACGAGATCCAAAAGGGACTGATGGACAGACGGACGGACATTCCACACAAAACTAATAGCGCCTTTTCCCCTTTCTAGGGCAGCTAAAAATCGACGAATACCGAAACTAGGCAAAATTGAGTTCTCATCATTTGAAGAATAAAATAAGTCTCTGCGGCTTATGTGACAAGTGCTGAGACAGATTTACAACTGCAACTGATGGACTTACAAAACCAGACATACCTGCTTGACAAACTTTGAGTGATGCAGACAATTGATTGCTACCCTGTGTTACCTGTAGAAACTTTTCCCAATCTTTGAAAACAAGCTTCAAACATGACTGCGATGTTTAAAACCACTCCCATGTATTAATGGGAATACATATTTTCAGTGATGAAAGGGGTGAGACCTACATTTCGTTATCGCCACACGGACAAACGTTTTAGATTCAGTGCTTTGACATGGTGTCTTATCTAAGCAGCTGAATATTTAAAAGCTGGCTTGGGATAGCTGAAACATTCCATTAATTTATGTAGAAAGTCAGAGAGATCTATGGGTCTCCAATAAAACTATTAAAATTGGATTATTGTCTATTTCTTTTTTTTTTTTGTTTTTGGGGGGTTCTTTTCGTTGATGTTCTAGAATGAAGGCTGCGAGATCATTTATGTAAAGCCTCGTTCTAGTGACCCTTTGTGAATGTTAGGCCATATCATAGCGACCTTGACATGATGAGACACTTAGGGTATGTCAATCTGTGTTGGAATGAGTTTGAGTGTAAGGGAGATAGAGAGAGTGTGTGTGTGTATGTGCGTGTGTGTATGTGTGTCCGAGCCTAACTGCGTGATCTTTCTTTAATCTTGCTCTTTAAATCACGGAACTTTTGTTTTCTTCACGTAACTGTCAGCTCAATGATCACGTGGTATGAGCCCATGCCATTAGACTTTCAACTAGCAAAAAGAAAGACCTCGGGCATCTAGCACCAGTTTAAAATAGGGACATTTATACGTTCTGAAATCAGCCACCTAATCTGTCATGAAATGTGTCTGCCCAGAACAATGTCTAACAATGACAACCTGGCATCTAGACGCCCATGTGCCTGTTATTTATCCAAGAAGAGCGTGATCTAACATAAAACAATGCATTTCATATTTAACCCAATACATTTCTTCTTTTTGGCCATTAATTTATATGCAAGGCTGGCCAACGGTCAGAAATCATATATTTGATAGATTTTCTCTTCTACTTGATAAAAGATGGAGATTTGTGTTCGTTTGATATAAAGTTGACATTCCTTCATTATTAACTCAATTACCCCCAACCCCTTTCCCCGTATTTTTTTTCAAAAACAGACTTTTTTAACTTATTTAATTGTTACATTTCTTGGACAACTATAAACGAGGGTGTCTTGCGACCGGCCATGTCCAACTAATGCTAGGGACCCATTTAAGCTGGGTAGGATCATAAAAATCCCAAGACTCTGCATGCCAAGTCTTTACCGAGATCTAGCCCTCGATTTAGAAGACAAGCGCTTTACAACACAGCCACCATGCCTCCTTCTGTTTTTTAGAAGGATGACCACCATCCGTAAAAAATAAATGTTCCCCTTTTGTTCTTTGATTTACGTTTTAATCTCATAGTTTTTAGTACTACAAATGTATCTACACTAGTCTCCCTTGTTCTGAATAATCACTCCGCTTTTTCATTTTCAAGATCAATGGCAATCCTACATGGCACCGTTCCAGGTGAATGATAGAAATCGAAAAAGGAAATCTTTAAAAGACTCATTCAAAATGTGAGATTTTCATACCTGGCGAATAAACTTTAAATAGCTAGCCTTTTGGTGTATCCGGTGTACGAAAGACCGGAAGTGTTGACGAGCTATATTTGTTTTTTAAACATGTGAATGAGAATAGCTGTGTGCACTCTTTAGCACGGCTGAATCAGCGTTTCTCTACCTTTTGTATGCCACACTAATTTCGGAATATAGGGAGAGTAGTAGAATTTCAATCTAATGTTTAAAACACACAGTATGGGAAACTAGCTAGCGGTAGTAAAGGAGATTTTATACAAAATTACCGTCCGAGTCTTTTTTTTTTCATTGGCAACAATGAAGCGTCCTTGACATTACTTCGTTGATGGTGAAAAGATAGCAAAGAAAAAAGTCGAAGTGAAATTATAAGAGCCAAAGATCCCCACAAATTACGGGGGGGGGGGGGAAGTGAAGGAAGTGACGTCACATCTATGGCGCCCCTGTTTGAAAGTTCAGAAAAATAGAAACTTAGATGTTAGAATGAAATGACAAAACAAAAACAGGAAATAGGTTTACACAACATATACTCAGACACATCGATCAATATCAGGAAATGTTCATGTCTTGTTCAATGTATTTGGAAAACTCATTATTTTGGAATCTTTTGTAAAGAGTAATAATCATTTCAGCTGATTTTCGCCTCTTTCTCTATAAAAGAATGACATTCATTAAAAGGCTCTGCCGAGGTAACTGTATTCTTTAGAGTTTTGTGTGCAAGATAAAAAAAGAAATGTGTGCCCTAAGGCTGGTACAGCATCGCAATGTATGGGTATACTTTATATCTCAACTTGAAGTCTAATAGATGAGAGGTAGGTGCGGTATTAACTAATTATGTAAGCAAGATTTGGTCACATGACACTTTTACACACGCACACATTTCCTTGTGACAAAAAGAGTAGCTACATAGGGGATAAAGGTCTCGTCCCATTTGGTAGACAAAGTGAAAGTCACTTTATGAATGACGACAGTCATCCAGTCATTGATTGAAGACTTTCTGCATGCTGTCTGGTAGATTTAAAGATAGTAATTAAAACAAACACGGAGGCTTTGAAGTAATAAAAATATTGTATGGAATTAAGTCCATATCATGTATTTCTGTCAAATTAGACAAAATGATATAACTTCAAATGTTTCAAAAGTTTCAGGTTTCAATCAATAAAATTTCACTCTAGTTGGAACAGTCTTTGCTAAAACAAACAAAAGTACCAGACAGATCAGTGTGTACTATTAATATAGTTATTTGTACTTGGCCTACAAGATAGTTCGATTTTTTAAATAATATATACATTTCATCACAGAAGAATTAGAATACTTCATATACTAATAAAGTAACTTCTTTGAGTATAATGTTTTTTTATTACACGCTCATTCAATGTAAAACACATGAAAAACAAACAAAAGTTGTGTAGACATTTTTATGAAACAACAACCAAAAATATAAAGTAATAAACTCAAATCTTAAGTTTAAACAAATGATCAATATAGTATAGCTATAAGATCAGATAGTGCACACCCCTCTCTCCACATACTCCCACATTAGCACACACTCACACACTAACACACACACACACACATACATCCCCATGGCTCAATAATGATTCCTAAAGATCTTTGTCTACTTTAGTATTCTGGGAGCTGAGGTAAACCTTGAAAGCAAACACACAAACACACACACACTCTCTCTCTCTCTCTCACTCACAATACTAATATTAAAATCGAAAGCCGCAAATAGGATTCGGGTCAATGTTCTTGTAGCATGTTGTCGTGGAATGTCGTGAATGAACAGCAGTCAACACGGAAGCCAGTTAAAATGAAAGGAAGAAGAGGCGGGGATTATGTCGTAATTTTAGCTCTAGAGGCCATTATTGACAAAACATTACAAAGAACTCAAATGAACTATTAAACATTACAATGTTTACAATGATAACATGTGGCCATCTCAACGACCAACGCTAGACAGTAGTCAGATCAATAAGCTGCTTTCAGTGCCTGTAGTTAGATTACTTAAAGACAGTGAAACTTTTTTAAAATAACATTTTCTACCTTTTATTATCTTATCTTTTTATTGATAAGTCTTTTCTAATTCCTAGTATCTGATTGCGTTTTCTTCATGAGCTCAAAAAAATTGAAAAACACAAAAACATAACCTGGGTGAACACAGATCTCGAAAACGGCTCTAAAAATTTTCTAGAGGATTTACAGCTTATGAATATCTTTGGGAAAAGAATGTCCCACACAGGGAAAACTCTGGGCTGGCAATTTAATTTTTCAAAAAAATAATCTTCTTAAAATTAAACTTGCTCTGGAAGTCTAGACAAACTATTTCTAACCATATTTTGAACCCACATACGTCAGCGGATATTCCCACATGCACTCATTAGACGTTCAGGAACATTTTGCCCACTGTCTTCTGTGGTCTGGATCTAAAGATCTATCAAATAATCAAACTAGAATTTTCTATACCATATACCTAGATCCAGTATTCTAGTCTAAACAACGACTATGCCTGGCCTGGATCTGTTTCATCAAACTATAATTTTATATACTCAGAGTAGATTTATACATGAGCTTAACAAATCTTTTTTTTTTTCGTGAAAGGGCAGGGGGGGGGGGGCTGGGATTGAAGCCAGGTAAAAAATGTTTTATTTGTTTGTATCTATCTTTTATTAGTTATTAAGAGCAAAGTAACTGATTTTTTAAACAGCATCACATTTATTTGTAAACTTTCTTCAATAGTCTTAAATATGACCACACATTTTTATTCAACAAACAACTTGTTGATCTTATTGTAAAGAAATACAAATAATATAAGCCAAGAATATTTGCAATTCAATATGTTACTGAGCTTTTCATGAGCAACCCATCTTTTGACCTATGTGTACCCATTTTAAAATATTTTAACGCTGAGAACCTTCGTCCCCCCTCCCCACCCATGCAACTCGCATCTATGTGCTGAGAGGACAGATCAAATAATTTGGTTTCCTGGTTGTTAATTTTAATCTGAGATGCTCTTCCACGTCTAACAGTCTGCTTCTTTTTTTTTTTTTTTTACTTAAAATCTACTAATGCTGAAAAAAAACTATTTCACATAAATATGAAGTTGGAAAAAACAAGACGCATTTCAGAACTTTTTCTGTTAAAACTGGATACACAGGTTGCAGATAGGAGAGAGTTAAAATGCCTGGCGATCCTCACCTTTTTTAAACCACATTTGGGGAAATGAACTATATAGTATCATTATATGACACGAAGTGCGCACCACAGTTCATCACTCCGCATGGCGAAGCTTTAAGGCAATTCTCTGACATTTTCATTGGTACATCAAAAACTGTAAATCCTTGATTGTTGGGCTTCATTTTTTACACTGTATGATTTTGCATATTGTGCTAAAAGTAAAATGTATTATATTCATTACCTTTTTTGAAATTTAGTTTTAGATGTATAATAATACCGATTATGAGTTCGTATAAATATAAATTACATAATATTAAAGAATGTGAATAAAAAAGATGACTAATTTATTTAAATTGATGAACAGAACATAATAAATGGGTAATTAAATAAAACAAAACATCATTGTTAATGAAGTGCAACGCCAAAGTCTTCCCCTACCCCTGGGGGTACGCTTACCTCATTTTGGGAGACACTGTTTTAGAGTTTTGACCAGTCTGACACCAGTTTCAAAACTAAGACGCCAATCTGGCAACATTATTTTCTGAACATCGAACCAGTGACCATATTTAATCTCGTAATGACACGGCTGGGAGCTTTGTTGCAAATCCAAGTTGCTTTAAAAATGGCAATTATAGTTTTTGAAAGAAACAATTTTTTTTTTAAATACACATTTGTTCCAAACGCTGATAAAAAATAATTGCGTTAATTATTTACCAAAACTCCTGTCCAACTTTTTAGTTTTGTTTCCTTGCCAGAAAGCAGACGACTTAATGACTTATTCTTTGACTGGAGGCAATATGTTGTTCCTATCAACTATCTAGTGTCTCATCAGATGTTCTTGTTTTTTTTTGTATTTCGAGTGTATCAAAATAGGTTTGAATTCTTTGTATAATAATTATGTTTTAATAGATATCTCATTTAACTATAATTAGTTCTGATACTATTTACAAATAAAGAGTTTCACTTTTTACAAAGCTAATATTAACTCACTCTGTTCGGTCAAATGTTTGAACACTTTACTTCGCGACTTTAAGTTCTAAGATCAAGTTGAAACTTTACACAATTATTCATTGTTCCTAGCAAAACATGAACCAATAAAAGAATTAAACAATTAAATAAAAGTAATTAATTAATTTTGTTTGATATAAAAAAGGGAAATGATCTTTCTCTAGTGAGAGATATGGCTGTAAATCTAAAGTTCTTACATAAGCTTTTTTTAAAATTTAAAACAATAAATATTTTGCTTGTAATTGGTTCTGTTCATAACACCCAAGGACTCGGGAAAAAAAAACCTACAAATTATTTTATATTTTTCTGACTTGGCCATTATTGAAACATAGAGTAAAGTACCTCTTTTACACCTAGCAATATGTATCGCAGCCGGTTATTTATTAATGGTTATTTGTTTCACTGGCGGACGGTTTATGAGGGTGTCATGTGGCCAACACAACGACCAACTGACTTTACTTTCCCCAACTACTGTCAGGTACCTATTAGAGTTGGGTGGACTCAGGAACGTCCTTAAAATATCGAAATTCAAAATCCCAGACTTCAACTAAATTCGAACTCGAGGCCCCTCGGAAGCCAAGCGCTTCACCACTCAGCCACCACCCCCTTTCAAAACATGAAATAACTTATTGATGTTACATCAGCCCTGTATCGTTTCTATAGGACAATTTATAAATTATTACGCACAAGAAATGTGAATAAAAAATCATGACAAAACTTTACAGTTTCCACCAAAATGTTAATCCCATTCTTCGCCTTCACCTATCATTGGATTTGATGTACCGTGGGGACACCACATATAATCTGTCAACCGTATTTCTTCACTCCTCTCTGTCTATTGCCCTGACTAGATTCTCTTTCAATTTCAGGACCGTCCATTCTTCGATATTGCCTCCCATCGCTTTTTCCGTCTGCCTCTTCATGTCACTGGTACTCCCCTCCCCCTGGCAGTATATTATTTGGCTTGTATATTTACACCCCCCCCCCTTTTAAAAAAAAAAGAAATCCATGGACAACGAACATCATTATGGATGATGAAATAATGTCTAGACATCAGTGACAAGAACATCAAAATAATTGAAATGAGATCCTTTTTACTTGGTTTTGACCTAACAAAATAGCGTCGACAAAAGAGCGCGAAATTTCCAGATAAAATAGCGCATGATAAAATTGTGTAGTGCATACCCGAATGTGTATAAAAGTACCGTATTTTTGTAAGTGTAGATCTTGGAAACATTTTTTGTTGAGGTCTCTATCGTTTTTAATATTAGGCCTGTTAGATCTAGAAGTATGCCATAGTTGCAGAGAAAGTATGTATTTTAAAATGTCCTTTATTACAAATGTTTAAAATTCATAACTTGCTATAATAGTAAATTCACAACACTTAACATGAAGCTTAAAGCTTATTGACTGACCCCGCGTTTGTCTTCCCTTGTATTTATAACCTCTCTAAAATTAGCTTCCCCAAAAGATCCAGAATCTTCTATTGAGAAGATCAATGCTTATTTTAAACACCCCTGGCTACTTTAAGCTTTATTATAAGCCTCTTGTACAGTAAATGTAATTAGACCTACTTTTTGTGTAATGAAAACAACGACGTTTACTACAAAGCTTACACAAACTCACTCGGTCTGTCTGTCTGTCTGTCTGGTAAAAATTTTGAACATGTTTTTTTCTCCCATTTCTCATTCTCAGATCAAGTTAAAACGTTTCACAGTTATTCAATAAACCTGAGAAGGCATGAGTCCATTTTTAAAAAATTACACAATTCGTTAATTAATAGCTCGTGATTTATTATTTTGTTTGTTTTTTAAATAAGTGGAATAAATGCTACTTAATGAGAGATGTGGATATATTTATATATGTGTGTGTGTGTGTTTGGTCCCCTTATTACGTTTACAGTCAAAGACCGCATCACAAACCAAGAGATTAGAGAAAAAAAAAACGCAAGCAAAATATCTATGGCCATATTACAGGATCCTCGGGGCTCGCAAAGACCTTCTTTCAAGGAACAGTACCAGGAAAAAGAAGAAGAGGCAGACAGACAAAGCGATGGGAGGACAACATAAAAGAATGGACGGGCCTGCCATTGAAGGAGGTTCTAACTAAGGCAAAGGACAGAGATGATTGATGAATCTTGCATGGTGCCCCAACAAATTACGTTTTGGCACGTTTTCTCTCTCACTTTCCACTCTCGGATCAAGTTCAAAGTTTTGGTGAATTATTCCTAGTCGATAACATTACAACAATCAATCAAACATTAAACCAATTAGTTCATTATTTAGTAATAAATAATTATTTTTGTTTTATATAGCAGAAAGGGAGATAAACCCCGTAATTGTCAGATAAATGGCAGTACTTAGCGGTTCCTTCCTTTAGATGAGCTTTGTTTTTAAAAAGTATTCCTTTTTTTCTATTGATTGTTATTTCATGTTATTATTATGGATAATAATTAAAAAATTATTTCGTCATCAACACTTACAGTACAGCAATGTACTGAACATAAAGTGGCCAGTAATCAATTCCTTGGACAACAATACAATAAATATAAATAGAAAAAAAGATTTGAAGTTTCTGTATTCTACGAACATTTAGTTTATGGAGCAGGAGGTGAAAAGATAATGTATTTTTTGTTAAAGTCACTAAATCTTTATTGGGCACACTAACAATTTGATTTCACCCATTTTGAAATCATGTATTCAGCACTAGACGACAAGAAACTGAAGATCGTCGACTTATTTGTCGGGAGGTTTATCATTCACCAGCTATCTCGCTTTTTGCTTTGATGTTTACATAGCAATGTAACAAGCCACACACACACACACACACAAAATATCATCTTTGTAGATTAGAAGGAGAGAAGAAAGCATGCGAACATTTCCGACATGAGAGGCTGCAGACTAGTTCAAGCAATCAAACCAATCCTTTGGAAAAGGGACACAGAAGGAGGGGAGGGGACAGAAAAGCGGTAAAAAAAAGGGGGCTGAGGGCTGATCATTGCATCAAAGCCAATGCAAAAGTGTAGTGTAACATTCTGAAGATTATCAAAGGTTAATCATTACGAATGATTCGTTCAACATCGACGGGGCACTGGAGGACGTAAAAGTTGAATTAATCAGAAAATCTTCGCCAAGACACGGCACTGACGGCACCAGAAGCAAATGTGAACAATCCACTCTGTCTAGCATTAGATACTATATGACTTCCACCTAGTTGTTTCAGCTTCTAAACATTTGTTGCTCTAATGAAGTTATTTTGATTAAATGTCTATTAATTAAAACACGATCTCTTATGACGTATGAAGACAATGATTCTTTTCAATATTTGTCAGGAGTAAAATTTTCTATACTGTTCCAAATTTGAGTTTATTAAAAGTATTAATTAGTGTATTACCAAATACCAATTACCACAGACCTAAGAGGAATTCTCATAAATGGGGTATCTTGTTCATAGATCTAAACGGGATTTTCATCAATGGAGCATCTGATTCATCTGATGTATAGAATGTGGAAGTACTGAAAAGCCATGGATTTCAAAAAGCATATAAATAATTTTCATCCACATTTTTGCACTGAGGAATTACATTTTTAATCTTTTCCGCTCGTAGAACCAAACAATTTGAATGTCTTAGTTTGCGTCAGAGATCTTTCGATCAATCGTCTTTGACACTGCTCCAGTTATTTTCTTCGCTTTTTTCGCCTTTCTTCAGGTTTCATGATATTTTCCCAACATATATCTATTAGTAGTATTACACCACCATTGCTTGTTCCCAAGTTATATATTGTTTAGTTTGGCATGGGCCCCTTTCCCGTTTTTTTTATTACTCATAACAATATAATAATATAAAGTTAAACGCTTGTTATGTGTGTGTATTTCTATGGTAACGTTGGAAGAGGTTAGCGATTGGTTGTGAATGATGCAAAGTAAGTAGCCTTGTCGTTAGCGGTCTTAGGTAGGACAGACAGCTCCAGAACAGTGAGACTGATTATTGACATGAGTTAAATTGGGTTTAGAATTCCATTTTATATTATCACTAAAGTCTACTCTATTTATTGGCTTTCATCACAAGTTGAGTTTGTCTCTATAATAATAAAACGTTCTACTTTGTTTGGTTCACAAAAGAAGCTCTTCAAGTGATTTCAAGTCTTACAACTTCGGATATATTACGACTGCAGCGGTTTAGTTGTCTACCAGCAGTTTGGTGATACACGTCAACGGCCGTCAACAACAACGCCCCCCCCATACATTCCATCAGCCAAGTACTTCTAGTATCTATTACGTTGAATTTTTTTTTTTTTTGTGTTTTTTGCCTAGGCCCTTTTTTCTGAGTATATCCTGCCAATGCCCACATACTACTTTGGCCGTACGCCCACACCTTTATTTTGCTAACACTTTTTATAAAACTGCCCACATATAGATTGAATTATTACAATAAATTGTGCGAAAAATGCATTATTACCAATTATTTTAAAAATATATAAAAGCTATCGGAGTGATATAATGTTATTTATATCAGAGGAAATATCGTATAAATAGTATAGTGCTTACAAAGAAAATCTTGTACTTTTCAAATTGAGACTTTAAAAAAAATTTGTTAGGTCGAAATTGCGACTAAAGAATCGTGTATAGTAAATTTAACCACTGCGGTTTCAATCACGAGTTGTCATAGATCCATGGTAAGATATGAAAGGTTAAATGTTCTTAATTTTTCGTCCACTGAAATTGGGAGAATCAAACAGGACACTTCTAAATAGAATATACATTCGATATCGTTAACTCTTCTCATTGTTTCCCTTATTGCACGTTCAATGCTCAATAAATCTAAACCAGATCTTAAAACTCGAAATGTAAAAATGGCGCAGATTACTGTGATTAAGTTTAAAAATTCCACACACACACATATTTCATTTAAAAAACAATGTGAACTAATTAATTTTATTCTTTGCAAAATTGTTTTCTCTATGATAGAAATATTTTAAAATGTTTTATTTAATTATAAATGTTTCTATTTTGAGTAACGCGTTTGGGAACAAAAATGAATAAGCTAAATACGACACTATCATTTAATAATTAGTATCTAATTATAAATGCAAGGGCATTTTTAATAAACAATGTAGGTCCACGATGAATTCTGAGCTTTTGTACTTTGTTTGACTTCCTGTTTACAAAGAACAAATAGATTTAATAGCCTAAAACAATCAGGGAATGGTTAGGTTTGGTTTGAGCGAAATCCGTTTTATTTAAACAAGATTTTTTTTTCAAATACAGATTCCTAATATTTAACAAAACAGATTCCTAATACTTAACAAAACAGATTCCTAATACTTAACAAAACAGATTCCTAATACTTAACAAAACAGATCCATGACATTGATAGGATTTCTGGCGTTTTCTTTGTATAATTGGATTCAATGTGACACATGGATTTTTCTCTCGAGTGAAGTTGTAGCTGAATCTCTGCCGTGTATAGAGCGTAAGGTACATATGCATTTCTCAAACTGTGAGGCGTGTTGCCCTAGGGCCGCGACGTACTCTCAAGGGGGAGCAATGTTCTGAATAAAAGGGGGGGGGCGTATTTTCATTGCACTTTAAAACCATGCTTGACTATTAGTTTCAACTATTGTAAGAACTAAGAGACGTCGTTTCATCTCTTTAGGTTTGTTTGTCTAATGTTCTAATCTCGACTCAAAACGTTTTGGACTTTTCCACCATTGTGATTCTCCTCGACTCCCATGTGTTAACAATGGTCATAATACTTCCACACTTGTACCTCATTATTCTGACGACGTTTGCATGTCAAAGAAAGAAAAAAGGCCGCAACAAGACGTCTTACTTAACACAAGACGTCTTACATAAAACATGACGTCTTACTTAACACGACAACGATCTTATTTCGAGCACGTTCCTTAGAGCGAGACCAACTGTTCTAGAAGGCCTCGACACTGACCTGCGACCTCAGATTGCCATAGCAGACAGTGATAACTGTTCTGTCCAAATGTTGTTCTACGGTGTTCCAGCAAATATTTTGGCAAGCATCTTTTAAAATAGACCTCGATCTACAAACATTTTTCTTTTTTAGAATAAGGGGAGGGTAGGATCAATGATCGATAATACGTTATTGATATTTCCCTTGTCAGTTCAATAAGTTGTCAGGTCAATAAATTGTCAGGTCAATAAAATTGTCAGAAATCGTGATCAAAATACTTTTAACATTCTAGATTTGTTTCATGTTTTTTTTTTTAAATTACCTTTTATTGTATTTCTTGTTCTTGTTTTTCTATTTGGTTTTACTGGAATAGTGAGTTCATGGATGCAACTTATGCGTGGAGTAAAGTAAAATATACTAAGTGAAAGATTTGATTCAAATAGATCATTACTTTAAGGTTAAGCAATTGATAGCACAATCGAAATAAAGTGTTGACCCCATAAGATTTACATTTCTCCCTACTCACTCCCTCCTGCGAGATGACGTCACTTCACATTGGAAATGCATCGTGCTTAGTTGACTTTCTTTCAGTCACTAACTAGCCATTGGTCAACTAGAACTTTGGTCAACTAGAACATTGGTCAACTAGAACATTGATCAACTAGAACATTGATCAACTAGAACTTTGGTCAACTAGAACATTGGTCAACTAGAACATTGGTCAACTAGAACATTGGTCAACTAGTGGTCAACTAGAACATTGGTCAACTAGAACATTGATCAACTAGAACTTTGGTCAACTAGAACTTTGGTCAACTAGAACATTGGTCAACTAGAACATTGATCAACTAGAACATTGGTCAACTAGAACATTGATCAACTAGAACATTGGTCAACTAGAACATTGGTCAACTAGAACATTGGTCAACTAGACCATTGATCAACTAGTGGTCAACTAGAACATTGGTCAACTAGAACATTGGTCAACTAGTGGTCAACTAGAACATTGGTCAACTAGAACATTGGTCAACTAGAACATTGGTCAACTAGAACATTGGTCAACTAGAACATTGGTCAACTAGAACATTGGTCAGCTAGAACAAGTAAGACTTTAGAAGCAAACATGAATGAAATATTAGCTGCTGGTTCTTAATCTCATGAGATTCCAGCTTTCGCCTTATGTGGAAACTTGCAGTACTAGAGCTGTTAGACTAACAGCATAAGCACGAGCTGGACTCCCAATAGCCCACCCCCACACCTCCAGCGGTTTGCCTTGGTGTTTTGTGAGCAACCATTTTCAGTGCTGTTTCCAACAAAAGCCGCCATGAAGTTCGACCAGTGGACGGAGGGAAGGGCATAAGCAACGATCTGAGCATTGCCACACCACAGTATGTCTCTCATCTTCCCGCTGCTTGCGGGTTACAAGGTACAGCAACAAACTTAGACCAGAACATCGTTAATGTTTCTTTAGGGTTGACTTCAAAAGCTTTTCCTTTGTTTGGGTCGCAAGGCAGCTGAGGTTTGGATTCCAAGAGTTGATTTTTTTTTCTAGTTAGGTGGCTACACTACGTTAACGAGCTCCTCTGGGAAACGCTCTTGGAAGCATTTTTCTAGGCAGTGGGGGCTTAGAACTACTACCACTTTCAGAAACAACAAAAAAACCTAAGAATAGTTTATTATACATCTGTTCTTCTGCACTTGTAGAGTGAAAATTAACACTTCTGTTACAAGTCAGACTAAAGAGATGGTCTTAATGACAACGCAAACACGTTTAGAACAGTTCGACAATTCGTATACCTCCGATGTATATGTATGCTTCTAAAAATAGAATGCCTTTTCCATGAAAATTTCAATTTAAGTCAGACCTAACCAACAGTGAGCAACAGAAATGAGAGAGCTGTCGATGCTAACACATCGAGGCTACATTTCAAAATCGTCTGCTTCAATCATGTCCAGAGTTGCGAGGTCATAAGGTCAGCGCAAGAGACTTGATAGATTGGCCAACGTGGTAGTCTGGCTAGACAACGGGACATTGACAGGAAGTCGACTGTAGGCGGGTGGTTACAGGCCAGATAGCTGACAGTAATGAACGATGAACAGGTGACCAGCTCAGAACTGACCAAACATTCGACTATTTGTTCTATACACAACAGAAACATTGTTTCAAATCAAGAACTCGTGTATTTACACAAAATTAAAATGAGCTACTCAGTACTTGGTCAGACTCTATCACCGCCACTCATTGATCAGGGAACATGAAATGCACCAAGATACCTGTGTGTAGTCGCTGAATGAACTCTTTATGTTGTCTGTTGTATTTATGTGTATTTTTCTGTTGTGTTGTCTTTATATGAGAAACGAGTCCTTGTAATCACAACAAATTTCCGTAAGGATCAATAAAGCAGTCTTAGTCTTAGTCTTAGTAAGATATTAAAATACGAAGCGAGACGATTTTGGCGCAAAATGTCGCGTACTGATTAAAATAAGTGTCCGAGTGAATCGTTCGTTTTTAACACCATGACAAAAAAGAATGATACTTGTATATAGAAACTGGTTGTTAAATATACATTGATTACTTGTCTTTAAACATATAAACGGCTTTTGTTTTTTACAAAGCTTATATTAATTCACTACGTCTGTCTGTCTGTCTGTCTGTCTGTCTGGTACACATTTTCAACGTATTTATCTCCCTCTTCCCATTCTCGGATCAGTTTGAAAGTTTGCACAATTATTTATATTCAATAACAATACACGAATCAATTAAAAATAATTATTTAGATGATCAATTAGTGGTAGTTAAATAATCTCATTATATAGAGAGTTATACCTTGCAACATTGATAGATATAAATAGAGAGAGGATACGTTTTGAAAAAATGTTTTTATTTTTCATTTCTGCTGTGCCATGCACTTATGTGTGAACCTAGAGCCTCGTTTTAAAGGATCGTCCTATCCATGTGTAAATACACTCTCATGCTGGCTACCATTAAAAAGACGCTCACAGTTTGGTCCACACTGCCAAAGAAAGAATCTAGAACCATAAATGAAAGTTAAATAAATTTGACGGGACACACCAATAGCTAAATATTGTCCTCACTTCGGTTCCCCCTCCCCCCCCCCTCAAAAAAAAATTGAAATAAAATTGTGTATGTCAAGGAAAAACAAACAAAGAAGAATTCAATTTGAACACATTTGTTTTGAAAATTTTCTGAGAAACGAAGAGCTTAAAACTCAAACAACAAATCCATCGGATGAATTCTGTTTGTTTGACTCATTGATTCAATTCCGTAAATGTATTTTCAGTAGAGATATTTCTATTTTTATTCCTAAAACACCGTGTTTCATAGAAACCCATCAGACTTGGAAAGATTGTTGAATGTTTTGAAGTCAGCTGCACATTTTTTTTTATTTCAAATACATTTTGTTGAATTTTGTTGAGTACACATTTTAAGCATAAGTGCACTTCTGTTTACAGTGTTTTAACTAAGTTTATATCAACTCACTCTGTCTGTCAGTCTGTCTGTCTGTCTGATACAAAGTACACGTTATTTCTTCCACTTCACATTCATGGATGAAGTTGAAACTTTGCACAATTATTCAAGTGTTCCTAACAAAACATGAATAAACAAGGTTACAAAAGACAGTTTGTGTGGAAACACAAACTCAAAATCGGCCCCCGAAGAGGTCCACCCAGGTAGGCTTCAATATTTTCAGAAAGAACATCCAAATGAAATTATATCAAAGACAAATGAGAGATAAGAATGGAGAAAGAAGGTTAACAGATCTTGTGTAGTGCCCCAACGGTCCCGCAGATCAAAGGATAGGTGTAAGTGAATGTAAAGTTAGATGTGAACCTGGCCTAACTAGTTCCCCTTTTAGACCTTGTGGTCTATAGGGCAGATGATGTAAAGTTCATCTGTTTTTGTGGCCTACGGTTAACGAGGGTGTCATGTAGCCAGCACATTGACCAACCGCCTATACTTTTCCCCAACTAATGTCAGGTACCCATTAGAGCTGAGTGGACTAAGAGGCGCCCAAAGATTCCAAAGTTGAAAATCCCAGTCTTCACCAGGATTCGAACCCGGGACCCCCGGTTCGGAAGCCAAGCGCTTTACCGCTCAGCCACCGCTCCCCCCTGTCCTAACTGATGTCTTATAATTGATCTAATTTGTTTTGAAAAGGCTCAATCTCTTATTCGAATCTTTAAAAAAAAAAAAAAAAAAAAAAAAAAAAAAAAAAAAAACGCAATAAAAAAAATGTTCAGAAAAATAAAAGTTTATAAGATTACTATTCATTTTAAATTAGTTCTAACTTATAATGCATACTAATTAGCTTTTTCTCTTTAAAAAACTGCTTGCATAACTGATTTTAAAAATTAGATTTTTCGCTTTCAGAAAAAAAAAAGTAGCCGTTGCATCAGAACTTTGAATGGTCTAAAATATTGTGATGTCGGATTTTCAATATCTTTTCTAGTTTACGAGATCTAAACGGGACGGACGGACAGACGGACAGATATTTAGCACAAAACTAATAGCGTCTTTTCCCCTTTCGGGGGCTGCTAAAAAAAACAACAATCAGTTAATTAAATAGTGGCTATTAATTAGATTTGTTTTATATCAAAAAAGGGAAATAAATCTTACAGAAACAATAACAAAAGGATTTTAATAAAAACATTAAAGACAGATTCTAATACAAACAGTAAATACATCTTGTAATGCAAACATTTAAGACATTATCTAATACAAACAAAAAATAAAGGTTCTAGTACAAACAAAAAAGACAGCATCTAATACAAACAAAAAAGACAGCATCTAATACAAACAATAAAGACATCTTATAATACAAACAATTAAGGCATATTCTAATACAAACACTAAAGACAGATTTTAATACAAACTAAAAAGTATAAAAGTAGATTTCGTTCTGCATGCATTCTTACAATGACTAGCCGTCTCATAGGTACAATAGGGATCCATACATATTTATGATGGATGTTGATCATTTGATTTCCAATTTTCGATCGTTAAAAAGTCATAAATCACTCATCGAGAAGCAATTGAGAGCTCATCGACCTGTCTTGAATACATTCTTGTGTCGATAACAAGATTAATGTCATGTCTTTGACTTTCCCTAGATCCAACCTGACTGAAACGTTACAATCACTGAACACATTCGTGCAACACTCTATTATTCCGATTTAAAACCAATCTAGACCTTAACATAAGACTAAATGGAAAGACTCAGCCATGTGGACACATTTTATTGAGAAACTTGTTGCTCTTCTAATTATAACTATTGTGTAAAAATAACGCAGGTGAAAACAGAACAAACAATTCAACAAATTAATAATATCTGAAGAGAAAGTCAATAAATCTTTTATATTATACTAGTTGGTACCCGTGCTACGCTATGGTTGAGCTAGTTGGTTTATGTGTATATATATCCCAGAATCCAGAACAATAAAACGGCTTTCATTCCAAAGCTCGTTAGCTCCCTTCTAACAACACACATTAAGTTCCATATACTAAAACTAGACTTATTAGTTTGTTCGAGCAATGGGACTAGAAACATTAGATACGAAGAGAGCAGACGGTGGAGCGCTGAGTTTCAAACATGATTATTGTGTCAACTTCTGTGACTTTACAAGTGAAATTAAATTGTATTGTGTATTTGTAAAGTGTGTTCAATTTGTTTCGGGATTTCAAGTTGAAGCATTAAGGTGACGTTTGAACGACCAGTCATAGTTTTGACTCTATAACACATCATATCTATACTACACAATCACACCGTATCATATCTATACTACACAATCACACCGTATCATATCTATACTACACAATCACACCGTATCATATCTATACTACAAAATCACACCGTATCATATCGACATGGTTGTAGCCAGAATCTTTTTTGCGGGATGGGAGGGGGGTTGGGGTCATTTTTTGTTTTCCATTGCACACAGCCTCCCCACCCCAAACAAAAATAATTTATATTTAGTGTCACACACGTAGTTGCAAAATCAAAAGATGGACATTTGAGACGCAAAATTCATTACAGATCCAGTACCTTCATTTTAAGATATCCCTTGTACTCTAGTAGAGTTTATTCTTGAACTACGGGGTCTGGGGGAGCGCTATGGGATCACCCAGCGTTATCCGGACATTATTTTCTGAATTTGAAACTAAAAAATCCATATTTTGAGGTGTCTACAGTGCAATATCCTGCTACTCTTCTATTAAAAAATTGTAGGTCAAATATCAAATCTGCTTTTTACTGTTAATGGAGTCCAGCGACTGGTATAAAAAAACAAAACAAATAAATGTGAGAGATGTTTTAATTGGGGTAGCGTTGAATTCACAAATGATTGTAGTTTTTCTCTGTATTTTTTTTACAAAGTTTATATCAACAAGTCAACAACTCACTCTGTCTGTCTGTCTGTCTGTCTATCAGTCTGGTAAAAAGTTTGTACACGTTATTTCTCCCATACCCATTTCGGATCAAGTTGAAACTCGCACAATTATTCATTGGCATAGACAAGAATCAATTAAAATAATAACCACATAGTCAAATAATTACTAGCATCGAGGGAAACTAATCCTTTAGTAGTCACAGCGTCCCCTTTTATAATTGAACACGTTATTTCTCATTTTAGGATTAAGTTGAAACCTAAAACAATTATATATTGTAAATGAAAATGTATAAATCAATAACAAAATAACCAATTATTGGTAATAAATTTATTTTGTTATATAACGAATAATGCAAATAACTTCTACATTATTTATAGATATAGTTGTATAACAATTCAAACTCTCCGAAAACACTTTTGCCTCGCACACATTTTGAATGGAGTAAGTTAGGATTGGGGTTGTACTACACTGGCATTAATATTAATGATGAAAGTATTGATACTTTCATTTTTACCTGCATTGCTTTCCAATCAGATGACCCATTGGGGCCGTATCTGAGTTTGTGCTTCACACAAACTCTCTTTGCTATCTTGCTTTCTTTTTGTTTGTTCTCTATTTCCAATTCCTACTAATTCCCTTTCTCTTTCTCTTATACTTTCTCTTTTTCTTTCTCAATATCTTTGCCTTTTAAATCTTTTCCTCTTTCTTTCTCTCCTTTATCGGTATCTCTATCTTCCTCACTTTCTGTCTCTCATCTTTCTTTTTCTTACACTTTCTTTTTCTCCCTTTTTTTTTCTTTTTACTCACTTTCTGACCCTCTTCGTCCTTGTCCTCTTTCTCTATTCCTCTGCGTCCTCCTTTTTACTCTCTCACTAAATCTCTCTCTCTCACTTTCTTTCAATCTTCTTTCTTTCTAGTTACTCTCGCTGTGGGACTCTCTTTCTTTCTCACTTTCTCTTTCCTTATATCTTACTGAAATTTCAATAACGTTACCATGACAACTGAATTCTAAACTAGTTGAAAATTCTTTTGACTGAATATATTTAAATTTCCCCACTATTAACGTCCTATCAGTTGTTGACCTGGGGTCAGCGTTGAACCATTAATAAATATTACACCCTCTAGTTGGCATCCAAACTTCTATCATTTTATCTCTCTCCCTTCAATCTTTCTTTTTAATATCGTATTGATTTGACGCACAGCAATGACCTCTTCAAGCTAAAGTGGTGGATAACTAGGAGCGCTAGAAAAATGTTCAGAATACGCAGGCCCCAAGTCTAAAATAGACTCCAGTGCGGAAAATCACAAATCTCTGACCATAGTATAATCGTAACAGCCTCTGTTCTTTAACACAATCTTCGATTTTCATAAGGCGCGTAAATTACTCGACTTGGCGTGTTTTAGTTTCGTGATGTCTGCTTCTTGGTCTTATAATAAGAAAAAAAAATTTCAGGGAAGACAATTAGAGACAGTAGTTTAGAGTTACTCACTAGAAGAGAATGATTTCAGAGTAGTTTTTTTTTTTTTTTTAGTTAGTTTGTTTGTATTTTTGCCACAGGATTGTGAAGTCTGAAGAGTTCTGTTTCGGTTTTCAGCCCCAGGGAATAAAAGCATTTTTAAAACATTGTTACGTGTCAATATTTAATGTCTAATCTAGATAGTGGTGTGTCATGTCATATAAAGTACTGACTTGAATTTCTAGGAACCGAAGGCCAAAGCTAGACTACCATTTTAGGGCTTCGACTTAGTAAGTAGTCTAGATCAAGCCATTTCAATATGTTTGCTTTTTAAAAAAATTAAATACAAATAAAGATATCTAGCTAATGGTGTTCTAATCAGTTGGCTTAATTTTTTTTTTTTTTTTTTGAAACTCATCTTCTGTCTTTACTTTATTTTTTTTGAAACTCATCTTCTTTCTTTACTTTATTTTTGTTTGAAACTCATCTTCTGTCTTTACTTTATTTTTTTTGAAACTCATCTTCTGTCTTTACTTAAATTTTCCCTTAAACTTCACTTAACCCTTAGTCTGTTGGACGGTTGGGGCACCACACAAGATCTGTTGACCGTCTTTCTCTATTCCTCTCTGTCTTTGATTGAATCTCCTTCGATTGACACGACCGTCCATTCTTTTATGTTGTCTTTTTATCGCTTTCTCTGTCTGCCTCTTTTTCTTTATGGGTAGTTAAAAGTTACCAAATACCTACACATCCATAGGAGGACAAAAAGGAGGACAAAGTCATAGAGTGTAGGCGTAAAAATTCACACGACTAAATAAATGAAATAAACAAAAAACTTGCAATGAGTTTGCTGTATCCGTTAACTAAACAGCCCAGTAGGCTATTTAGTAAGACCAGATTTAGTAAGACCAGATTTAGTAAGACCAGATTTAGTAAGGCCAGATTTAGTAAGACCAGGTTTAGTAAGGCCAGATTTAGTAAGACCAGATTTAGTAAGGCCAGATTTAGTAAGACCAGATTTAGTAAGACCAGGTTTAGTAAGGCCAGATTTAGTAAGACCAGATTTAGTAAGGCCAGATTAAGTAAGACCAGATTTAGTAAGACCAGATTTAGTAAGACCAGATTTAGTAAGACCAGATTTAGTAAGACCAGATTTAGTAAGACCAGATTTAGTAAGGCCAGATTTAGTAAGACCAGATTTAGTAAGACCAGATTTAGTAAGACCAGATTTAGTAAGACCAGATTTAGTAAGGCCAGATTTAGTAAGACCAGATTTAGTAAGGCCAGATTTAGTAAGATTAGATTTAGTAAGGCCAGATTTAGTAAGACCAGATTTAGTAAGGCCAGATTTAGTAAGACCAGATTTAGTAAGACCAGATTTAGTAAGGCCAGATTTAGTAAGACCAGATTTAGTAAGGCCAGATTTAGTAAGGCCAGATTTAGTAAGACCAGATTTAGTAAGACCAGATTTAGTAAGGCCAGATTTAGTAAGACCAGATTTAATAAGGCCAGATTTAGTAAGACCAGATTTAGTAAGACCAGATTTAGTAAGACCAGATTTAGTAAGACCAGATTTAATAAGACCAGATTTAGTAAGACCAGATTTAGTAAGACCAGATTTAGTAAGACCAGATTTAGTAAGGCCAGATTTAGTAAGACCAGATTTAGTAAGACCAGATTTAGTAAGGCCAGATTTAGTAAGACCAGATTTAGAAAGACCAGATTTAGTAAGACCAGATTTAGTAAGGCCAGATTTAGTAAGACCAGATTTAGTAAGGCCTGATTTAGTAAGACCATATTTAGTAAGGCCATATTTAGTAAGACCATATTTAGTAAGGCCTGATTTAGTAAGGCCATATTTAGTAAGGCCATATTTAGTAAGGCCATATTTAGTTAGACCATATTTGTGCGACAGAAAAACTTGTTCACATGAATTAATTATTGAATAAAACACAAAAAAGATAACGTGTGACTACCAATGAGTGAGTGAGTGTTTATGTGTGTTTATGTGTGTTTGTTTGAGATAAACTCTTTATTTTGTTTTTACCAATTTGTCATTAAATTCAATAATGTGTAAATCATAACACAGATTTAAAAAAAAAATGTACTCTAGAGTTTTTCATAAAAGGTCCTAATCTACACCAATGTTAATACACTTCAGCAGCACGAACACTGGTATCAGAATGTCAATAAACAATGTACACTAGATTGGATAAAGAGATATACAATTAACAATTGCTATCCCCAAAATTGAACTAGCATACGCATTTATATCTAACTTGTGCCAATGTTTTACAAAAATATCACTCAAACACGGTTACCATCTCTTGAAGAACTTTTTCATAAAAGATGCCTTTCCAAAACACTCACGATTCTTAAAGACAATCTGCACCCATTAAACCACTGTTACATCATATCTGGATGAAGTGGTCGTCTCCTTTCCATTAGGACTAAAACAGAAAGATTTAAAATCTCCTTCATCCCACTTTCGGTCAGAGTGTTACAAGGTCATCTGTCGTCATCGAAAAGTACATGAAAGTCCAATTTACAAAGCGCTGGTTGTATGTATGTGTTTCATGTGTGAATGCTGTTCGTATTAGCATGTATACTGTTATTGTTACAGTAGTTACGCTGAGGTGGTCAGATGTAGTCAAACTAAATTTCCACTTGTTTAGATCAATAAAAAATTATCTTATCTTAAGTAATGTCGTGTTTGTCAATTGTACAGACTATTTGGTTATAGCCAGGCTCATTGGCTTGTCTATTGTTCCCTGTTGTAGACACATGTACGTACACACATGTCTCATACATGCCAAACGAACGATGTCCTTGACATTGGGATTTTTTCGAAAGGAACTGTCTTTAGTTTCTATGGAAGCACAAAAATTCCAAGCAACATAACGCTAAATGAATACCTATTGTCAATGTTTGTATGTTCAACAATGTGTACTTAGAGCTGAGCTAATCAACGCAAACAATGTTCCATGTACAACACTCAGTTATATATAGGTCGTATGTCCTGCTCCATTGTATACAGGCTGCAGGGTCCAAAGGAACTTTATTACTATGACCCGCTTTTCCAAATCATTAGTAGGGAAGCCTCCACAAGTTGACAGCCCGGAACAGGCATCCATATTTTTTAACTATTTTATTTCTTACTTAATCCCACATTAGCGTTTTATTAAGATTTGGCTCTTATTTTACATTTTAATGTTTAACGCTATCTTTCAACTATAAAATATAGAAACAGATGAAAAAGAGAAAGCGCTATTAACAAATGTGGTACAATATGGTGGAAGCGAAAGAAAACCAAAAGAAAATGAAAAGAGGAAGACTGAGAGATTTAGAATAGATCAAATAAACAATGTCAAGGTCGCTCTATAGAATGACAGCTGTCGGGAGCTAAATAATAAAATTGATTTCGGGCTACAATGCCAATGATAAACAAGTGCACACAAATTGGTTGCTTTTTAACCGAACTAACATCAACTCACTCCGTCTGTCTGTCTGTCTGTCTGTCTGGCCAAAATCTTTGAAATGTTGTTTTTCCCACTTCCCCCCTCTCGGATCAAGTTGCAAGTATACACAATTATTTATTATTTATGACAATATATAAATCAATCAAACAATTTAACCAATTAGTTAATCAATTGGTTGTAATTAATTAATTTTGCTTTAGATGGAAATTTTACTAAATCGGCGGCGGGCGCTCTGTGACAATAATCAGGCACTGTCGCACCCCCGAGAAACATAACAATTATTTGTTTACTAACATTGATTAATAAATCCTACTATTGTTATAAGCACTTGAATAGCTCAGTGGCAAAACACGTCGGCCTTCCGTCATAGAGTTTCGAGTTCAAATTCTGTTTTGAGAAAAAATTTTCAAATTTGCATTTGAAAGGGCAGCACGGAAACCTTCTCTAAATGACCTCTCCCACGAAAGTGATTGATCGGACCATTGCGTACTGAGCATAAGCATTGAAGATGCGCTAAACAAGTTTATCTAACATAAAGATCAACCAAAATTTCCCATAAGATAACAAAATACATTCATTGACTTGACAAATTCTAATAGTGCTCCCATTGATAAGCCTAACGGTTTATCCTTTTTGGACAAGAAATTTTGAGTCATTAAATATAATTAATTACATAATTGATTCAAAATAATTGATACTATTTTACTTAATAGCTAATGAAATTTTAAAAAGTGTATTTATTTAATTTAACTTGTCAAAATACATACCTCATCAGTAACATGACATTTTGTCTAGCGGATAGACCAAAGACTCCATTTATACAAATCTTCCTAAAAGAAATGGATTCTCTTTGCCCATCTCTTACAAGTGTTATGATTGAGGAAGCCTGTTGGAGGATTTGACTCTATTCTCTTTCGAGGTGTCGGACATGTTGACCCAGAAACTATTACCAAATAGAATAGCTCGTTATGTGAGAGAATGGATAGGAACATCTGTGCGGGTGGCGTGGATCAGGAAAAGCATTTGTTCCACGTTTCATCATATGAGTACATCATCACGGCGTTCGAATATCATCCCCATATTAACATACCATCATTTCGACATCACCACAATATCTTTGTAACATCATTATATAATGACATCATCACAATATCAACACATCACAACACACACGACATCACCATCATTAGGACACCATTCTAACGTTATTGAGTCATCATTACATCATTACGATGTACCTCAGGGATCCAGATAATGGATAATTAGATTTTTTTTTTATTTAAATTAAACCTAAGCAAATCATTGAACTCAAAAATTACAAATTTAATTCAGGGACGCGTTTATAAAAGCAAGAAAAAGAATGATGGTGTTCGATCTATTAGCAACAGTTTTTTTGTTAATTCCTAAACAATCTGAAAAACTAATTGAAATATTTTTCAAGCAAAACATTTTTGTTTCAAAATGCTGCTTTCATTATTAAAAAAAAGTATAATAAAGATTTCCATTCTAAAACATATACTGTTTCGTTTAAGCAGAAACCAATTTTAATGTATGGTATGTATGTATGTATGTATGTATGTATATATGTATGTATGTATGTATGTATGTATGTATGTATGTATGTATGTATGTATGTATGTATGTATGTATGTATGTATGTATGTATGTATGTATGTATATATGTATGTATGTATATATGTATGTATGTATGTATGTATGTATCTTTGTATGTATGCATGCATGCATGTATGTATGCTTGTTGTATGTATGTATGTATGTATGTATGTATGTATGTATGTATGTATGTATGTATGTATGTATGTATGTATGTATGTATGTATGTATGTATGTATGTATGTATGTATGTATGTATGTATGTATGTATGTATGTATGTATGTATGTATGTGAAGAAGATGACAAAAAAAAGTGTAGGGGCCAGTACACATCCTTATTATATAAAAAACATTTTTGGCATCTTCTTCTCAGTCGTACTATCCAGTGCTTTTAAATCCCTGGAAGACGGAATATACATCCATAGCAGATCCGATGGAAGGCTCTTTAACCTGGCACGTCTTAAAGCCAAAACGAAAAGGCGTCGTATCTTGATAAGGGAGCTGCTGTTTGCCGATGACGCGGCACTCGTATCTCACTCACAAGGAGGTCTACAGAAGCTAGTGAACGCCTTAGCAGCTGCTTGTCAAGAGTTTAGCCTTACTATAAGTCTCTCCAAGACCGAAATCCTGGCACAAGACGTTGCAGAAATACCTATAATACAAATTGGGAACCACACCCTTTCAGTGGTGCAGGAATTTACCTACTTGGGTTCAACAATTGTCAGTAACCTAGACTTAGACATCGAGCTGACAAAAAGGATAGGAAAAGCTACCACAGCATTGGCAAAACTCTCCAAGCGCGTCTGGGAAAATGGTAAATTGACCACAGCGACCAAAATCCTAGTCTACAACGCCTGTGTTGTGAGCACTCTCCTTTATGGCAGTGAAAGCTGGTCAACATACATGTACCAAGAGCACAGATTGAATAGTTTCCACTTGCGCTGCCTGAGACGCATAATGGGCATCTCTTGGAGGGACCATGTCTCCAATCAGGAAGTTTTGAGACTGGCCAATATGAACAGCATGTATGCTCTCCTGACACAAAGAAGATTACGCTGGCTCGGACATGTCACCCGCATGCCAGATGGTAGAATCCCGAAAGATATCTTATATGCTGAGCTTGTGGAAGGAGTCAGACCCAAGGGCCGCCCAAGACTAACATATAGAGATGTCTGCAAGCGAGACATGAGAGCCTCAGGCATCAGTGAAAGTATGTGGGAAAACATAGCCAAAGACCGGAGTGCATGGAGACAGACTGTGCGTGCTGGGACAACCCTTGCTGAGAACAAAAGAATTGAAGCGGCTTTAATCAAGAGGGAAAAAAAAGAAAGCTGCCCTGTCTGCTAGCCCTAAATCAGAGGCATACAAATGTACGAATTGTGGCAAAGTCTGCCGTTCTAGAATTGGCTTGATTAGCCACACCAGATTCTGCCCCGTCTCAAGATTAAGCCAAAACCAGTGACTCACTTGGGCGCATCCATTGCCTTTCGAGACAAAAGGAGCCATATTATGTATGTATGTATGTATGCATGCATGTATGTATTAGGGGTGCACCGGATAGTACTTTTTGATATCCGGCCGGAGCCGGATATAACCGGATAGTACAATTAGATATTCGGCCGGAACCGGAGCCGGAGCCGGATACCTACATGACTCAAACAGCTCGTTTTACTGAAGTTTTTGCAAATCTTCTATATAACATACCTATATTCATATTATTTTGTTATTTACTTTCTTACTTTAAACTCTATCACTGATTGATAAATTAAAATGAACAGCATTTTTTTTTTCAGATATGCTTATCATAAACTAATCTTTGTAACATGAGATGGTGTGTGACTCATCCAACCAATGGGCAGTTAAACCAAAATATGATTCGGTGGTATTATCAGCTGTCCAAGTGTCCGTTGAGAAAGCGATGCTTTTAGCATCAGATAGCATTTCACGAAGCTTTGAGGAAATATTGTCGTAGATATCTGGAATAACACGTTCTGTAAAATATTTGCGACTAGGCACAGTGTATCTTTTCTCCAGTACTTTTAAAAGTCCAATAAATCCAGGCTTCTCAACTACTTGGTAAGGTTCCATGTCAGTTGCAATCATCTTTGCTATGGCCAAGTGAATGCGTTTAGCATTATCACTATTAATATCCCACAATTTAGCTTTGTCTAAGACCTCTTTAATCCCTGGTTGCTGCTTGTGTGTGAGGCTTGACGAATCACTGGAGCTCGTAGACGTACTGGCACAGGCAGTGATATTACTTGATGCTGATTTCAATGCAGTCATTTCGTTGAATAAGTCTGGGTGTTTCGAGCGTAGATGACTAATCATAGTGCTGGTTGAGAAGTCTTTAGGTTTGCCTGGTTTACCACGTGACAGTTGTATTTTACAAGCATTGCAAACTGCTTTAGAGTTGTCCATTGTTTTGACATTAAAGTAACGCCATATAAGTGATGACTTTTTATCAGCCATTATTATTACTATTTAATTTACTAAATGCCCTTGCAAGCTACTTTTATACCCGTGGCTTGTGTAACAAAATACTTGTAGGGATGTGTCCTGTAGTTCAGCGCCCTAATCGACATTTCTCTCCAAGTAAACAAACTTAGTGTCATCATCTAGTGACCTCTAGACAATTTCAATATGTCTTAACAATTTGGTTTGTGGACCAGACCCTTGATTGACAACCTATCTCATAATAAACAAACTCATACCAGATTAACCTTATAGAGATTTGGCTTGTAGTCCCGCCCCTAATAAAAATTCTACTCCAAGTAAACAAACTCAGTTCCCTCATAAGATATGACCTCTAGAAAGTGTCAACACGTTGACATCTGGCTTAATGTGGTCAGCTGCCTATCCGTGATCTCAATGTTATGGACTAAACAAACAAAAGGAGGTGGGGGTGCTCATCTCTACCTCTGGAGATATACCCGCACATCTAGACAGATTATCAGCGTGACGTAGTTAAGGAATATTACGTGTTTGCAAGACCACTCAAAGGTCAAGACAAGCTTTTAAAATGTGCCAGACATCGCTGCTACGTATGTAATACGAATTTATAATGTAAAGTCTAGTCCACCCCCCCCCCCCCCCCAATAACAAACCTAGTTCCCTCGTGTGACCTCTAGAGAGTGCTTACGTCCATCGTATCTGGCTTGGGGTCACCTGTCAATCAATGAACTCAATGTGATGGGCTAAACAAATAAAAGGGGAAGGGAGTTGTTCATCTAGAAATATATCTGGTTACATTAGAGGTGTGGCTCTTGTAGTCCAGCCCCCCCCCCCCCCAATAAAGATTAACTACTAAGTAAACAAACTCAGTTCCCTCGAAAGGTGTGACTACTAGAGAGTGTCAATACGCTGACATTAAACCTACGTCCATCGTATTTAACTTGTGGTCAACTGCCTATAAAAAAAACTCAATGTGATGGACTAAACAAATAAAAGGGGTGGGAGTTGTTCATCTCTACCTCTGGAGATATACCCGCACAGCTAGACAGACGTCTGGTCAGCATGACGTAGTCAAGGAATGTAGCATTTTAACATGTTAACTAACTTACTCAAAGGTCAAGACAAATTGAAAAAAAGTGCCAGCCATTGCTGCTCTGTATGTAAAGCGTATTTATGATGTAAAGTTTCATCTCTATTGATATTAAGTTATTAACACGCCTTGTCTTTATAATAAACGAAGTTTGGTGCATATTCATAATGGCTCTATTTTTAAGCACATTATTTTGTTTTCATATAAGCATTAATACATTCTATAACAGACAGTAATGGAACGAGGTCCACTTTATGCATATTAAATAGGTGTATTTTTTACTATCCGGTTTACTATCCGGTAGTGATATCCGACCGGAGCCGAATAGCACCGGATAGTAAAAAATGCCGGATATTCGGCAGAAGTCGGAGCCGGAGGGACTATCCGGTGCACCCCTAGTATGTATGCATGTTGTATGTATGTATGTATGTATGTATGTATGTATGTATGTATGTATGTATGTATGTATGTATGTATGTATGTATGTATGTATGTATGCATGCATGTATGTATGCATGTTGTATGTATGTATGTATGTATGTGTGTGTGTGTGTATATATGTATGTATGTATGTATGTATGTATGTATGCATGTTGTATGTATGTATGTATGTATGTATGTATGTATGTATGTATGTATGTATGTATGCATGCATGTATGTATGCATGTTGTATGTATGTATGTATGTATGTATGTATGTATGTATGTATGCATGCATGTATGTATGCATGCATGTATGTATGCATGTTGTATGTATGTATGTATGTATGTATGTATGTATGTATGTATGTATGTGTGTGTGTGTATATATGTATGTATGTATGTATGTATGTATGTATGCATGTATGTATGTGTGTGTGTGTATATATGTATGTATGTATGTATGTATGTATGTATGTATGTATGTATGTATGTATGTATGTATGTATGTATGCATGTATGTGTGTATGTATGTATGTATGTGTGTGTGTGAGTGTGTGTGTGTTGGGAGGAGGGAAGAGGAGGAGGGAGGTAGCACACTGCTAAGTTTAACCTTGTGTTTATATGCTTGTAAAGATGCCAGGAGTCAATAAGATTTGTCGCGGCAGATGGCGTGACACTGGTATCTGTTGTAGCGGTATGTGTATAGATTTATGGATACAAGGCTCGCATTCCTATCTCTGTGTAAATATTTATCTCCGACTGGACACATCGCATGTCCGCCTCTATTTTGTTTGAAAACTTTTGATATCTGCAAATGTGAGGCGAACATTATTAGCGCTGGTCGTTTTATTGTTATTTGTATGACTAGAAGAAATACACAGAGCTGACCTTGTACAACACAAAATAGTTGGGGTAGGGTGGTTCTAACATCGATGGTTCTAACATCAGTTGTTCTAACATCAGTGGCTCTAACATCCGTGATTCTAACATCCGTGATTCTAACATATCCTACGACCACTATAATAATATAAGGAATGCCAAGAGTCATCAAAATTAATCAAATTATCTTGCTTTCTAGAAATAACATACATTTAGGTTCTATCCATAAATACGTACATAGGCTTCATAATTGACATACATACATGCTTTATTTATTGGAACAATAAGAAGATAACATATGTAGGAAACGCAAGTCTCTAATCTCTAATATGTATTATTCACATACCAAGTAAAAGTTATTTTAAATACATAGAACATTATGAGCATTGGATTAGATCTAGGTTGGGTCTCTATTGTACAAATATGTTTTTCCTATGTAGTGGGTTGTATGATTATTTCATGTGAGTGTGAGTCAGAGGAACTGGATTCGTGGAAGTAAGAACTCTGTAAGGTATGTTTGAAACTGGGCAAGAGTGACCCCTCCAAATATTGCAGACACTGATTGTAGCAGCTTCCACTGGCTAATGTATTTGTATGGAGAACATCCATAGAGGAACAAAATGTAGGGGCGACAATTCATTGACTTCTTTTTTTTTTTCGTAGATGTTTAGAGAGATAAAGAAGACGAAGCAGCCACAAGCACTGTCTTCTGTTTGTTACATATAGTGTCTTCTGTTTGTTACATATAGTGTCTTCTGCTTGTTACATATAGTGTCTTCTGCTTGTTACATATAGTGTCTTCTGCTTGTTACATATAGTGTCTTCTGTTTGTTACATATAGTGTCTTCTGTTTGTTACATATAGTGTCTTCTGTTTGTTACATATAGTGTCTTCTGTTTGTTACATATAGTGTCTACTGTTTGTTACATATAGTGTCTTCTGTTTGTTACATATAGGTTACATATAGTGTCTTCTGTTTGTTACATATAGTGTCTTCTGTTTGTTACATATAGTGTCTTCTGTTTGTTACATATAGTGTCTTCTGTTTGTTACATATAGTGTCTTCTGTTTGTTACATATAGTGTCTTCTGTTTGTTACATATAGTGTCTTCTGTTTGTTACATATAGTGTCTACTGTTTGTTACATATAGTGTCTTCTGCTTGTTACATATAGTGTCTTCTGTTTGTTACATATAGTGTCTTCTGTTTGTTACATATAGTGTCTTCTGCTTGTTACATATAGTGTCTTCTGTTTGTTACATATAGTGTCTTCTGTTTGTTACATATAGTGTCTTCTGTTTGTTACATATAGTGTCTTCTGTTTCTTACATATAGTGTCTTCTGTTTGTTACAAGTAGTGTCTTCTGTTTCTTACAAGTAGTGTCTTCTATTTGTTAGAAGCAGTGTTTCCAATTTGTTACAAGCAGTGTTTCCTATTTGTTACAAGCAGTGTTTCCTATTTGTTACAAGCAGTGTTTCCTATTTGTTACAAGCAGTGTTTCCTATTTGTTACAAGCAGTGTTTCCTATTTGTTAGAAGCAGTGTTTCCTATTTGTTACAAGCAGTGTTTCCTATTTGTTACAAGCAGTGTTTCCTATTTGTTACAAGCAGTGTTTCCTATTTGTTAGAAGCATTTTCTCCTATTTGTTACAAGCAGTGTTTCCTATTTGTTACAAGCATTTTCTCCTATTTGTTACAAGCAGTGTTTCCTATTTGTTACAAGCAGTGTTTCCTATTTGTTACAAACAGTGTTTCCTATTTGTTACAAGCAGTGTTTCCTATTTGTTACAAGCAGTGTTTCCTATTTGTTACAAGCAGTGTTTCCTATTTGTTACAAGCAGTGTCTCCTATTTGTTACAAGCAGTGTTTCCTATTTGTTACAAGTAGTGTTTCCTATTTGTTACAAGCAGTGTTTCCTATTTGTTACAAGTAGTGTTTCCTATTTGTTACAAGAGCTTGTTTAGCTCCGATTCAAAGAGTTCTTATGTTCTGAGATGTACTTCCCCTGACTCTCTAGCGTAACTGGGACTCACACTCAGGTGACCATTGCATCTGCCTGTTCATGTTATACATAACAAGGCAATCTTAACCTGGAACCCCCAAGGAAAGAGAAAGAGGGAACGGCCCAGGAATACATGGCGCCGCGATTTGGAAGCAGATGCCAAACAGATGGGCAAGACATGGGTACAGTTGGAGAGACTCGCCCAGAACCGAGATGCCTGGAGGAAGCTGGTTGGTGGCCTCTGCCCCAGAAGGGACCATAGGCAGAGATGAGATGAGATGTTCATGTTATGTGGATACCATCGCCTTCAGATAAAAAAAAGGTTTGGTTTTACGAGAATTCAATGAACTGTATAGACTCAAACCGAACGTAACAACAGACAAAAACATAGGGACGGTAATTTAAACATTGCTGACGAATAGTTTCCCCTTCCTTAAAAATAATACTTCAACTATTTTTCTCTTTCCCATTCCTAATATCAATCTTGTAAGTTCATTGTGAACCATAATCTTCAAATATAAAACTAAAGCTTAATAAAATACTCATTAATGTGCTAGGACCAATTTGTACAAATGCTAATTCTTCCCTAGTGCTAATAGAGCATGGAATGGGTTGGCTGAGCAAGAGAGGAAAACCCATGACTTGGCAGAATATAAGTCATTGGTTAACATGCATGACTAGATGCATGACGCGTAGGATGTAATCATCTTTATTTTTTTTTTTGAAGTAACGTCTGTATTTTATAAGATAAGATCCTGCTTATTATTTTAGAGTCAATTACAGAAGTGTCTGCAACAAATAAAAGGCTTCACAGTTGTTTATATTGATTCATAGTAAAATAAGTCTCTAGTTCACTTTTGTTTAATATAGTCTTATATAATACAGACGTTACTTTAAAAAAGAAGATGATTACATCCTACGCGTCATGCCACTATGCGTCTGTCACTATGGACAAATGTTTGTTATTATTTGTAATTTGGTGTGTTTATCCTGCTGTCGATGTTTCATTAATATTTTCATTTAACGATCTTGTTAGATGAATCTTTCAATTTAATTAACATGTTCACATTTATTTCTTTTACAGTACGCTGATTTCAATTTTCTTTCAAAGGCCACGTTTGTTTTCTTTGCTTTGTTGACAGTTTTTTATTTCTTCCTAATGATGTTAATGATATTTTATCAGTATTACAAACAGAAAAAAGTCGTTCTTATGTAATTAGACTTTTGGAGCTTGCTCGCACTATTGTTACAAGACGCCTTGGGCGATGATGTTCTGTTTCTATGTGACAGATTTCTTAATGATGCATTATATCGATTTTCATCATATACACATCAATACTGTTATTACAATACATTTTCCCCACAAAAAATAAGAATAAATGAATGATCATCATTTAAGTCAATCATAGTTATCATCAAATTTAATTAAAAGTTGTTTTTTCCCAAAAAAATCGTTCAATCTTCTTGACAAAACGCAAACAAAAATTGGATACAATTAGTATTCCTTGAACCTCAATCTTTATGTGTCCAATCATGTAATACTATGTGCCCATATAATGTGTCAAAGTATGTGTCCATATGATGAGTCAATATAATGTGTCCTTAACATGTGTCAATATTATGTGGCCATAT
Source organism: Biomphalaria glabrata (assembly GCF_947242115.1). Taxonomy (NCBI): domain Eukaryota; kingdom Metazoa; phylum Mollusca; class Gastropoda; family Planorbidae; genus Biomphalaria; species Biomphalaria glabrata. Next base: position 36,833,597 of record NC_074714.1, read on the forward strand.
CATGAGTCAATATATATGTGTTAATATCATGCGTTAATATTTATGTGTAGAGTATTATACTTCCATAGTACGTGTGATTATTATGTGTCTATACCATGTGTGAATATTATGTGTTAATATCATGCGTTAATATTATGTGTCATTACTATCTTAATGTCCAAAGATGTGTCGTCACACCAATGTAAAGTACACGTACATACATAAATGTGTACATTGTGTATTTTAATAAGCTATTAGATTCTAGATCTATTTTATTCATACTTCTTCATGCAGTAATGGATTACATAGCTCGGTTTATTTCGTCAAATCTGCTTTCAAAATTGAAATGTATTTACCTTCCGCTGCGAAATTATTTTGTTCAAAAAAAACATCCGAACTACACTGGCGTGCATCTCCATTTTAATCCTTTAATTCCCAGTGTCTCCCCCTGGCGGGTAAATCTCAACCATACCAACATAGTTTCTAGTCGTTACGTTCAAAGTATTGTTTGAATTATGTGTCGTCTGCTCAATAAATAACGAGGCATCCTAGCACAGCACACACACACACACAAACGTTGCCCCATGAATAAGACGCAGTCACTCGCATAGGTTATGTGCCATTGATACAGTCAGATCTATCACATAGCCTAATGAGTCCACACAATAAAACAGCTGAAACTGTAGATGGAGGGTCTGCGTGCGGAGATATGTGAGGGTGTGTGGGGTGATGGTGTGCGAGTGTGGGGAGAGAAATGGGTAATGTGAAATGGGGGTTAGGGTGAGTAGCGGAATTTAGATAGTGACACGTGCGCCCACAAGAAAAGTTATACTAACACAATTATCTCTTTCAATTATCTGGACCTAGAAGACTAACGTCATTCTTCGGTATTGTATATATTGTACTTATTAGATGTCATGAAGATAATACCCAAACTATACTAATGTCCTTCTTTGGCATTATATATATATATATATATATATATATATGACTTACTGGATGTCATGCTAGATAATACCCACAATATACTTAATGTCATTCATTGGTATTGCACGTATAATACTACATCTCTAAAAGTCGTTTTTTTAGTATGAAACATAAAGTACTCTATGTACAAATTCTGATATTGCAATCTAATCATTTTTTTTAAATCTAGAATATTTTTTATTGTTCTTCTGTACATCATTAAAGAATATTGATTTGTGTTTCTTGGTTATAATGCAAATATCTTTTCTCTCGAAGTTATAATCTTTTTTTTTAAAGTCATGTTTGAGCAAAAGCCGTGCTATTTATTAAGTTAAGAACTTTGTAAGATCTAAAATATTATGGTATCGGATTTTTTAATAACTTTTCTAGTTTATGAGATCTAAACAGGACGGACGGACAGACAGACCAAACAAAACTATTAACGGCTATTTCCCTTTCGAGTGCCGCTTAAAAATAAACTCATTCTCTTTAACAGATGCTCAAATTTGAGACTTTTGGAAAATCTTAACCACCCACTGAAACGTAGAAGTTAATTTGTTTCACTCATTTTTTTTTTGGAGAATGGATCTAACAGAATAGCTCCATTGGGCAGCTAAATATTTTATTGTGCAGCTCATGGTTTGCCTGGCTTAAAGCTGATCACATATTGTAACCATGTTTCTGTACTCTCTAGGATGTTTCTCATCAACGTTCAACGAATATCTTGACAAGGACAACTTAATGTCTTGACAAGGACAACTTAATGTCTTGACAAGGACAACTTACTGTCTTGACAAGGACAACTTACTGTCTTGACATGGACAACTTACTGTCTTGACAAGGACAACTTACTGTCTTGACAAGGACAACTTACTGTCTTGACAAGGACAACTTAATGTCTTGACAAGGACAACTTAATGTCTTGACAAGGACAACTTACTGTCTTGACAAGGACAACTTAATGTCTTGACAAGGACAACTTAATGTCTTGCCAATGAGTCAACAACCCCTTTTGCCTGCCAGCAGTCTCGCCTTCCTCAAGATGCCATCCTTGAACTGAACATGCAGTTTGTCAGGTTTCAATTACAGCCGTTATTTTAAAATACGCCAAACAGTCAAAGAGCTTCTCAAAGTTGTGTTTTTCTCAGTCCATCGTGTCTCTCACAAAAGAGGTAAATTTAGCATCAACGCTTTCGCTTGAGAGTGTTATAGAAGAAATAGATCATCTTCTGGATGACACCAACAGCTTTAGGTACATCTGAAACGGCATTCATGTCAATAATAACAAATTTAAGTCTGTGAGACTCGCAACGGACAATGTCTGCTTTTGGATATTTTCATGAATTCTTGCCTGAACATAGTTTTAAATGCTACCCATGATAAGGAGGCAGCCATCGTAGCCTTGGCCGAGTAGTTTGTCCATGTAAAGAAATGTACATAATATATTCACTGACAATGAAGTTGGACACAGACAGTGCGTCTCTCTAAACAACAATGGCAAAACCAATGAATTCTTATCGACTACAATCGCCATCAACAAATCCAACGCTCAAGCACACCTGTTCAGTGCCAGAGATATTATTATTATTATTATAATTTTATATAGCGCTACTTTCATGCTTATAGCATGCTCAGAGCGCTTTTGGTCCAATCTCATTTGTGGACCAGTGATTTACTTGATCTGCTGCCTTTAGGCGCTCAGTAAACACAACTCTGCCCGAGTCAAGTGTCGAACCTCGAGCCCCCTTCTAGGTAGCCAAGCCAAGCCAAGATCAAGCTCACTTGACCCCTCGACCACGCTTCCCAGATATCTGCCTTTTGCTAACGAAATACCAAGAAAACGCAGTTAATTCATGCTGCTCGTATATTTCGATTTCTTGCTGCTGCTCGTATATTTTGATTTCTTGCTGCTGCCAGTGTTTCGTCGATACAAATCAACGTTTTTGACTCGGGTGGTATGGGAAGAACTTTTATATATATATATCTCTTCTATCACAAACTGATGGACGTGTTTAACCTATTTTAGTGTTTTGAGCGCTAACACTGACCGCGACTCCGCAAGACGTAAATACATTTACCAAGATGGCTGAACTCTTCACATATATCAAATCAAAAAACAGCTGGCAAGTATTTTTACTCCAAGACCCCATAAAATACTTTTATCATATTCTAGGTCTTTATTAAATATAATGATAACTATTAATTATATGCAAATGAAAACAAATCGTTACGACTAACGTGCTATAGAATATTGAATTACAAGCGAACATGGTCGGACATTAACTACAGATTAGCTTGTTACAGTTTATTTCAACAATAGCTTATCCTTATAAACTTTATTTACATGTTAAGTTTCTTCCTAGCTGAAGTTAATTGATTTGAAGTGTAAAAAAAACTGGCTAAAATTAATTTGGTTACCCAGAACACAGAGGGGTGCAAGTGAATAGTCATCCATCAATACCTGATAAGCCTAGGCTAGTCTACTACAACTGTACTTCAGTCACCAGTGGAAGCACTACTTGTTCAGTTGCTACTTAGATTTTAATTGACATGATGGTGCTAAAAAGTGGCTAGAATATGGCCCATGCACCCCCTTGCGTCCCCCTGAGGGCGCCCATGGCTCTAATTCAATGTGACATTTTTCTGAGAGTTTTTAACGTACGCTTTGATAAGTTTATTTTCCATGTTCGTTTGTTTTTGTTGTTTTCTGAGAAAAAAAATTAGTTACACATAGATCCCACTGTAAACAGATAGAATAGAGTTGTATTGGTTGCAAGACACAGATCATATTGTAAACAGATAGAATAGAGCTGTATTGGTTGCAAGACATAGATCGGACTGTAAACAGATAGAATAGAGCTGTATTGGTTGCAAGACACAGATCAGACTGTAAACAGATAGAATAGAGCTGTACTGGTTGCAAGACATAGATCAGACTGTAAACAGATAGAATAGAGCTGTATTGGTTGCAAGACATAGATCAGACTGTAAACAGATAGAATAGAGCTGTATTGGTTGCAAGACATAGATCAGACTGTAAACAGATAGAATAGAGCTGTATTGGTTGCAAGACATAGATCAGACTGTAAACAGATAGAATAGAGCTGTATTGGTTGCAAGACACAGATCAGACTGTAAACAGATAGAATAGAGCTGTACTGGTTGCAAGACATAGATCAGACTGTAAACAGATAGAATAGAGCTGTACTGGTTGCAAGACATAGATCAGACTGTAAACAGATAGAATAGAGCTGTATTGGTTGCAAGACATAGATCAGACTGTAAACAGATAGAATAGAGCTGTATTGGTTGCAAGACACAGATCAGACTGTAAACAGATAGAATAGAGCTGTACTGGTTGCAAGACATAGATCAGACTGTAAACAGATAGAATAGAGCTGTACTGGTTGCAAGACATAGATCAGACTGTAAACAGATAGAATAGAGCTGTATTGGTTGCAAGACATAGATCAGACTGTAAACAGATAGAATAGAGCTGTATTGGTTGCAAGACATAGATCAGACTGTAAACAGATAGAATAGAGCTTTACTGGTTGCAAGACATAGATCAGACTGTAAACAGATAGAATAGAGCTGTATTGGTTGCAAGACATAGATCAGACTGTAAACAGATAGAATAGAGCTGTGTTGGTTGCAAGACATAGATCAGACTGTAAACAGATAGAATAGAGCTGTATTGGTTTCAAGACATAGATCAGACTGTAAACAGATAGAATAGAGCTGTATTGGTTTCAAGACATAGATCGGACTGTAAACAGATAGAATAGAGCTGTATTGGTTGCAAGACATAGATCAGACTGTAAACAGATAAAATAGAGTTGTATTGGTTGCAAGACATAGATCAGACTGTAAACAGATAGAATAGAGCTGTATTGGTTGCAAGACATAGATCAGACTGTAAACAGATAAAATAGAGTTGTATTGGTTGCAAGACACAGATCATACTGTAAACAGATAGAATAGAGCTGTACTGGTTGCAAGACATAGATCAGACTGTAAACAGATAGAATAGAGCTGTATTGGTTGCAAGACATAGATCAGACTGTAAACAGATAGAATAGAGCTGTATTGGTTGCAAGACATAGATCAGACTGTAAACAGATAGAATAGAGCTGTATTGGTTGCAAGACATAGATCAGACTGTAAACAGATAGAATAGAGCTGTACTGGTTGCAAGACATAGATCAGACTGTAAACAGATAGAATAGAGCTGTATTGGTTGCAAGACATAGATCAGACTGTAAACAGATAGAATAGAGCTGTATTGGTTGCAAGACATAGATCAGACTGTAAACAGATAGAATAGAGCTGTATTGGTTGCAAGACATAGATCAGACTGTAAACAGATAGAATAGAGCTGTATTGGTTGCAAGACACAGATCAGACTGTAAACAGATAGAATAGAGCTGTACTGGTTGCAAGACATAGATCAGACTGTAAACAGATAGAATAGAGCTGTACTGGTTGCAAGACATAGATCAGACTGTAAACAGATAGAATAGAGCTGTATTGGTTGCAAGACATAGATCAGACTGTAAACAGATAGAATAGAGCTGTATTGGTTGCAAGACACAGATCAGACTGTAAACAGATAGAATAGAGCTGTACTGGTTGCAAGACATAGATCAGACTGTAAACAGATAGAATAGAGCTGTATTGGTTGCAAGACATAGATCAGACTGTAAACAGATAGAATAGAGCTGTGTTGGTTGCAAGACATAGATCAGACTGTAAACAGATAGAATAGAGCTGTATTGGTTGCAAGACATAGATCAGACTGTAAACAGATAGAATAGAGCTGTATTGGTTTCAAGACATAGATCGGACTGTAAACAGATAGAATAGAGCTGTATTGGTTGCAAGACATAGATCAGACTGTAAACAGATAAAATAGAGCTGTATTGGTTGCAAGACATAGATCAGACTGTTAACAGATAGAATAGAGCTGTATTGGTTGCAAGACACAGATCAGACTGTAAACAGATAGAATAGAGCTGTACTGGTTGCAAGACATAGATCAGACTGTAAACAGATAGAATAGAGCTGTACTGGTTGCAAGACATAGATCAGACTGTAAACAGATAGAATAGAGCTGTATTGGTTGCAAGACATAGATCAGACTGTAAACAGATAGAATAGAGCTGTATTGGTTGCAAGACATAGATCAGACTGTAAACAGATAGAATAGAGCTGTATTGGTTGCAAGACGTAGATCAGACTGTAAACAGATAAAATAGAGCTGTATTGGTTGCAAGACATAGATCAGACTGTAAACAGATAAAATAGAGCTGTATTGGTTGCAAGACATAGATCAGGCTGTAAACAGATAGAATAGAGCTGTATTGGTTACAAGACATAGATCAGACTGTAAACAGATAGAATAGAGCTGTATTGGTTGCAAGACATAGATCAGGCTGTAAACAGATAGAATAGAGCTGTATTGGTCGCAAGACAGAATTATTGCAATCTTCTGCTCAACAACGACGATAACAGACGTTTGACTTTTTCTACTAAGAGAATAATTTCAAACGACCTAATCTTCGAGAGGCATCTGGGATCTTCAGCTGGGAACTTTAACTGGCATATTCAAACTGGGAGCTTTTAACTGGCTTTTTTTTTTTACTTGGACCTTTCAACCATCAATTTTAAAATGGGACCTTTCAACTGATGACATATACTTTTAAACTAGGACCTTCCAACTGACAGTTTAAATTTGGACCTTTCAACTGGCACAAGAGGATACACCGAACAAAGCATTTTCAATCCACATCTATCATTGCAAAGACAAAGAATTTCTTTCTATAATGACAGTGCGTAGAATGTGCAATAAAGAATAGATATCATTCCTTACTGATGCGATATAGATTTGGGTGCCAGATAACATCGATGTCTTGAAGTTACGATGAGATACGTTTCTGATACTGTGAAACCGTAAAATGTCATCCTGTATTCAAGTTACGAAATCACAAACAAAATCATGATGCGAAAATATTACTTTAAAGAAGCAACACAAAACCGTAATCTACTTTTAAATAAATACAAAACTGAATTCTGGAACTAGGAATCTCTTATATAATATACACACTACAGAAAGCTACCTTACAATGCAATCTAAACTCTTTTACTCTACTCGTCGCTCTCTTTCGAAACTGAATATGATAGTCTTGAAATACTGTCTTTAGCACCCTTTCTAGCAACGTCCAAACTCTTTTTAGAGCTGATGGAAAAGCCGTCATCGTTTTATATAAACATGTCATTACTTGTCAACAACATACAACCTTGGCCTTGCACTGCAAATAATCTACAAATAGACTGAATGCACTAGCTGCTGTACGCTACGTGACACTTATAAATACGTTCTATCCAGAGTGAGATGTCCTGCTTCCAACGATATCTAGTAGATATATATGAACAGTTGCGTAGCAGGGCACACATGGGCCCCTAATGGTTGTGGGCTCAGGTTCATTGAACCACTGCGCGCGATGGATGCTACGCCACTGTATATGAGGATAGACTTAAGAGATGATCAGGCCTGTATACTGTTCTTGCTTTACAAAGCTTATGTCAACTCACTCTGTCTGTCTATCTGTCTGTCTGTCTGATAAAAAGTTTGAACAGGTTATTTCTTCCACTCTCATTCTCGGATCAAGTTGAAATTTGTACAATAAATTCATTGGTGTGGACACTATATAAATCAATGAAAAAAACAACAACAATAAGGCAATTCATTTTTGGTAATTAATTAGTGTCCAATACCAACAAAGGATCCTTTGGAATTCACAGATATAGCTAAATATGTAGGGTTTTGTCCCTTTTGATAATTATACACGTTATTTCTCCCACACCCATTCTCGGATCAAGTTGATACTTTAAACATATATTTATTGTACCTAACAAAATATGAGCCAATTAAAAAAAAACAGTCAGTCAATTGATTATTGGAAGTTAATTATTTTGTTTGATATCGAATAACATTATTGAGAGATATAGTTGTAAATATGGATTTTATCCCCTTAGATCAGCATCTTCTTTTTTTTAAAGTACATCTTTTTTTTTCCTCTTTTCACCCAGACAATATGTTTGGAAACCTGGCTTGATGGAAAACAAATCCCAAGGAATAATACACTTTTATATTGTCATTGGATTTTGTCGTGCAGAAAGGTTAGTTACAAAATTATTCTGGCCACATGGTCGCGTGTGACAAAATGGATAATATCAGGTTTGCATGCTTAGAAATGGACGCAACACCTCATCCCCCCCCCCGCCCGGTCAATGTTTTCTTTAGATATTCATAGAATATAATGGGACACTATTCAATGATATTCCGCCATTATTCTAGCTGCATCGTTTGCACTTGTTGTGCTCTTAAGAAATGATCAATTGTGTCCCTTGATTTTATTCTACTTGATCTTTTCTTAAATAATATTAAATAGAGAATATGGAATTGAGATGTAGAAAACATTGTTTGAGCTTAAATGTTCAGATAAGTCACATGAATTTTGTGGGCCATTTCTATATATATTAAAATACTTTTAAAAAACAATTTATATTAAGTGAAGGGAGTACACCGTTCAATCGGTGGCATATATTTCAATATTGCAAGGTTTATCATCCCTTGTTCTATATATAAAGCAAAATTAATTAACCACCAATAATTGATTAACTAATTCAGTGGTGGGTAAACCTTTTTAGTAGAGGGTCAAAAGATTAAAGGAAAGAATTTTAATAGTGAAATATTTATAAATAATTTTTAGAAATAATGATAAGTTAAGATTCCAAATGGTAGAGATTGGATTTCATTAATTACCACTACACACTATATGGCACAAGTAACTTTTTTTTTATTTTCGAACGGCACAAAAATTTCAAAATCTATTTGATTTCCCATCAAGTTATCGAGGTATCTTCATGACACATGACCCTAATAACTTTTTTCACAAGAGTGAATGAATTTTAAATCATAAAATGAAAAAATTATTTTTAGCAAGCCGATTTGTAACTAAAACTTCTATTTTGAATCTTTTGATAATGTCGGTAGATCTACACGTACTCTTAATATTTAATTCATTCTTGTTACCCAGATCTGTGAATAATACAAAATCTGTCGTGCCGAATCTTCAAATATTTGACATTCCGCTGACCAGTTTTTGTCTTGGAAGAAAGACACTTTTCCATTGTTCAAACTCCAAACTAGCTCGAAGAAATGTTCAGCTCTTAACGTTCTTACTTTGTTACAACAAGACATGTCAGAGTATTCAGCTTGCATAGAACTTGTTCAGTTCTAAACGTTCTTACTTTGTTACAACAAGACATGTCAGAGTATTCAGCTTGCATAGAACTTGTTCAGTTCTAAACGTTCTTACTTTGTTACAACAAGACATGTCAGAGTATTCAGCTTGCATAGAACTTGTTCAGTTCTAAACGTTCTTACTTTGTTACAACAAGACATGTCATAGTATTCAGCTTGCATAGAACTTGTTCAGCTCTTAACGTTCTTACTTTGTTACAACAAGACATGTCAGAGTATTCAGCTTGCATAGAACTTGTTCAGCTCTTAACGTTCTTACTTTGTTACAACAAGACATGTCAGAGTATTCAGCTTGCATAGAACTTGTTCAGCTCTAAACGTTCTTACTTTGCTACTACAAGACATGTCAGAGTATTCAGCTTGCATAGAACTTGTTCAGTTCTAAACGTTCTTACTTTGCTACAACAAGACATGTCAGAGTATTCAGCTTGCATAGAACTTGTTCAGCTCTTAACGTTCTTACTTTGCTAAGACAAGACATGTCAGAGTATTCAGCTTGCATAGAACTTGTTCAGTTCTAAACGTTCTTACTTTGTTACAACAAGACATGTCAGAGTATTCCGCTTGCATGGAACTTGTTCAGCTCTAAACGTTCTTACTTTGCTACAACAAGACATGTCAGAGTATTCAGCTTGCATAGAACTTGTTCAGTTCTAAACGTTCTTACTTTGCTACAACAAGACATGTCAGAGTATTCAGCTTGCATGGAACTTGTTCAGCTCTTAACGTTCTTACTTTGTTACAACAAGACATGTCAGAGTATTCAGCTTGCATAGAACTTGTTCAGTTCTAAACGTTCTTACTTTGCTACAACAAGACATGTCAGAGTATTCAGCTTGCATAGAACTTGTTCAGTTCTAAACGTTCTTACTTTGTTACAACAAGACATGTCAGAGTATTCAGTTTGCATTGAACTTGTTCAGCTCTTAACGTTCTTACTTTGTTACAACAAGACATGTCAGAGTATTCAGCTTGCATAGAACTTGTTCAGCTCTTAACGTTCTTACTTTGCTACAACAAGACATGTCAGAGTATTCAGCTTGCATAGAACTTGTTCAGCTCTTAACGTTCTTACTTTGCTACTACAAGACATGTCAGAGTATTCAGCTTGCATAGAACTTGTTCAGCTCTTAACGTTCTTACTTTGTTACAACAAGACATGTCAGAGTATTCAGCTTGCATAGAACTTGTTCAGTTCTAAACGTTCTTACTTTGTTACAACAAGACATGTCAGAGTATTCAGCTTGCATAGAACTTGTTCAGCTCTTAACGTTCTTACTTTGTTACAACAAAACATGTCAGAGTATTCAGCTTGCATAGAACTTGTTCAGCTTTTAACGTTCTTACTTTGCTACAACAAGACATGTCAGAGTATTCAGCTTGCATAGAACTTGTTCAGCTCTTAACGTTCTTACTTTGCTACTACAAGACATGTCAGAGTATTCAGCTTGCATAGAACTTGTTCAGCTCTTAACGTTCTTACTTTGTTACTACAAGACATGTCAGAGTATTCAGCTTGCATAGAACTTGTTCAGCTCTTAACGTTCTTACTTTGTTACAACAAGACATGTCAGAGTATTCAGCTTGCATAGAACTTGTTCAGTTCTAAACGTTCTTACTTTGTTACAACAAGACATGTCATAGTATTCAGCTTGCATAGAACTTGTTCAGCTCTTAACGTTCTTACTTTGTTACAACAAGACATGTCAGAGTATTCAGCTTGCATAGAACTTGTTCAGCTCTTAACGTTCTTACTTTGTTACAACAAGACATGTCAGAGTATTCAGCTTGCATAGAACTTGTTCAGTTCTAAACGTTCTTACTTTGCTACAACAAGACATGTCAGAGTATTCAGCTTGCATAGAACTTGTTCAGTTCTAAACGTTCTTACTTTGTTACAACAAGACATGTCAGAGTATTCAGTTTGCATTGAACTTGTTCAGCTCTTAACGTTCTTACTTTGTTACAACAAAACATGTCAGAGTATTCAGCTTGCATAGAACTTGTTCAGCTTTTAACGTTCTTACTTTGCTACTACAAGACATGTCAGAGTATTCAGCTTGCATAGAGCTTGTTCAGCTCTTAACGTTCTTACTTTGCTACTACAAGACATGTCAGAGTATTCAGCTTGCATAGAACTTGTTCAGTTCTAAACGTTCTTACTTTGTTACAACAAGACATGTCAGAGTATTCAGCTTGCATAGAACTTGTTCAGCTCTTAACGTTCTTACTTTGTTACAACAAAACATGTCAGAGTATTCAGCTTGCATAGAACTTGTTCAGCTTTTAACGTTCTTACTTTGCTACAACAAGACATGTCAGAGTATTCAGCTTGCATAGAACTTGTTCAGCTCTTAACGTTCTTACTTTGCTACTACAAGACATGTCAGAGTATTCAGCTTGCATAGAACTTGTTCAGTTCTAAACGTTCTTACTTTGCTACAACAAGACATGTCAGAGTATTCAGCTTGCAAGGAACTTGTTCAGTTCTAAACGTTCTTACTTTGTTACAACAAGACATGTCAGAGTATTCAGCTTGCATAGAACTTGTTCAGTTCTAAACGTTCTTACTTTGCTACAACAAGACATGTCAGAATATTCAGCTTGCATAGAACTTGTTCAGTTCTTAACGTTCTTACTTTGCTACTACAAGACATGTCAGAGTATTCAGCTTGCATAGAACTTGTTCAGCTCTTAACGTTCTTACTTTGTTACTACAAGACATGTCAGAGTATTCAGCTTGCATAGAACTTGTTCAGCTCTTAACGTTCTTACTTTGTTACTACAAGACATGTCAGAGTATTCAGCTTGCATAGAACTTGTTCAGCTCTTAACGTTCTTACTTTGCTACAACAAGACATGTCAGAGTATTCAGCTTGCATGGAACTTTTGCAATAGTCTGTAAGATCAAGGGAGCGAATAGTATCGTGTTAGCCTCGATACAGTTTGGGATCAGTATAGAATAGTATCTACAAGCTTTACTATTACATCAAGGACTAGTTTTTATATTTAAAGTTTTATATTTCAAACAGTTAAATAAAATGACTTCAAGTAGAATGCAGTGTAGGGAAACAAATCGTTAACAGTTTTGTAGCTATATCTGAGGTAATACTATATGATATTTATGTAGGTACTTTCAAAATTCTTAGACCTTCCACTAATTCATGAGAAATATCTGGCATTTATTGCTGTTCCTTTTCAGAAACATATGTAGACAAACTCTTCAGCAATATGCCAATTTATTAAATCATATTTTCAACAATTTTTCTTCATAAACCTATTCCGCATTATCGTTCACATCGGTACTTTCGTCCTAGTAATGGAACTGAATTTTAAGTTTGGAATTTGAAGTTGACTGTATTGGGTATATATTCAAGTGCTTATAAACGCCCACGGTTTCATTGCTATTGGTACACACTTGTTTGTCGCAGGATTACTTCAATGTTACAACTCTTATTTAAACTTTATCACTGTCAATGAAATAGTTATTTTAATTACTATTGCAAAGCATGTGCTGGGACTGATAAGGCTTACCGCTGCCATAGTTTGCCATCAATAAATTAAATGGTTAATTTTTTATTGATTCACGTGGTAATCGACAATTAATAATTGTGCGAAATTTCAACTTGATTCGAGAATGAGAAGTGAGAGAAAACAGAAATTGTTAAAGAATCCACCCAGACAGACATACAGACGGAGTGAGTTAATATAAGTTTTATAAAAAAAAAGATAAACTACATTTATTTACTGAACACCTCGAACCCGAACCTCTAGTAATCTTTTGTGGGATTGTAATTCGTTTCTTTTGTCTGAGGAGGTCTACAGTCGATGGGTGTAAAGAAATGTTGGTCAATAAAATTTGCATATTAAAGTCTTTTGTTTTCTGGAAACAATGATCGACAAGATATAAAGAGTCCATAAGTAAAAGGAAGAGACAAAATGAAATGTAAATCTATTTGTCTGATTTTAGAGCTACTGAAAAATACAATTTACGAACGGAAAGAAAAAAAAAGATTGTTAACGAGGTTCGACCTTTTCGCTTGCTGAGATTTAAATCTCGTGCTGTCGAGGTAAGTCATGAGATAACAAATGCTGGATAATCTCTCAGTCCTTGCGTGGAGAGGTCTCTAGCAATCCACTAAGACTTTTTTGGCAGTGTGCTTATTAACCTTAATCTGAAGAATGATGAGGCTAAGCAGGGTCGGATTTGTGGGAGGGCAGGCAGGGCTACTGCACTCCGCAATATGGATTTTAAAACAAAATGTAAACTACGAAAAGGCCGAAACTTTTACGTGTTTTCATGATCGACATATTTTGTACCTCATTTTTTTTTACCGACTGTATTTTAAATCTTACTTTTGGCAACACTGTCGTGGTTAAGAAGGGTCTGCTTGTAGCCAGCTCGTTAGATGTAGATTCCATGGCATTTCCACGCCAATGTGACTCAACACAGGACCTTACCATCCAAAAATAAATAAATAAATTTTGGTTACTAAAATATGCATATTAAACATTTTTAACAAAGAAGGGAATGACAGGAAATGAGCAAGTACTCCTTTTTTCTTTCTTCTAAAATATTGCATGCTTTCAGATACAAGTACAATTAAGTGGATTTTTATTAAAGATTTTTGAAAAAAAGTAGGGGCTTCCACTTACTGAAATTTGGCCCTGGGTCTAAGTTTGGGCCCTCGAATAGTTTGCTTGTCTTACTTTGGCCAAAAAGTTATACTTATGTCATCGCCCCTAAGAAGATGTTGGTTTAACACAGACAAATGTTTTGTTGTAACACAGACAAATATTTTGTTATAACTCTAGACTTGATAAATACATCCTAGTTCCTGGTAATATGCCATGTATACCCCCATCCCCACACACACACACCATAAAAGTTAAGTGGGGAAAAGTTTGTTTTGAAATCACAATTAATCTATTTCATTTTTGTTTGGACTTTTCTAATTGATGCGGCACACTTATCAAAATGGTGACATTGAAATAGGATTTTCAATAGCTCTTTCGGTTTTTGAGAAAGATAGACAGACAGACAGACAGACAGTTTCAATGAATATATGAATTGAATAGAGGTATTGTAAGAAGAAAAATTCTGACAGGTGACATTTTTAGTATAGAGTATAAAAATGACTTTAAGGCATTAACACGCGGAAAACACAACTTGGGAATGGGGTTCGAACCTGAGACTTCTTTTATCAGCCTGTTTTTGTCTTCTTTTTCTTAGGACACTTTCTGGGTTACAAGGAACACTGGTAGAAAAATTATGAATAGCGGAAACTGACCAATAGCCGGGGTGTTTACTTGTTTGTTAAATGTGACTGAATCAGATGTCAAGGTCTCTCGAAGACAGAGAAATAAATGTGTCCACGATGTGAGCGCTTTAAAAAAATGGAGGACTAGGCGGGTCGATGACCATCATTAGAATCAGCAGGAAGTTGTAATTAAGCTAGGAGGACTAATCAGAAGTAGGACAATTTAGTTGCTAAGACTTCTGGGAAAGAAGAGTGGCTGGAGAAAATGAGGGCTGGTGGAAGTCTAAGATGAATGGGATTAGACTTTTAGGTTTAATTCCCCTTTTTCTGATGTTAGAGTTATTGTTCCTGTCTTGTTCAAAATAAGAGATCTGTTTCCTATTGTACACAAAACAGTCATCGCTAATTTGTCTTCGGTATTTTTGTAACATCTTTGAAGTGTTCAGAAGGTCGATAACTCTCGTTTGCAACACCTCTATTCAAGTCAGAACTGAGTAACATGAATGCTGATCTCTAAATCGGCTCTAACGATTTTCCTAGAAATGTAACAGTTGATGTAAATCGCTGGGAAAAGAATTACTAGTTCGTTGGCCACACGAGAAAACTCTAGCTTGACCGTTATAATTTTTCAAAGTTAAAAAAAAAAGAAATATATTTAAATTTGGCTCTAAATTTGAGTAAAAAGAGTAGTCAGCCGTAGTGTGACTGAGTTGTTATTATATTTAAAGATGCCTAAAGTTTATTGATAGATTATTTAAACTTGGCTTATATTTTCATTTAAATCTAATATAAATTACATCTAGATACTAGATCTAGAAGTAGGTCTAGATCTTAAGAGTTCTAAATCAAGAGACTAGATCTACTTCCAGATGTCTAGGCTATATAAAAGAAGAACCAATAAATAATGATTCCATTCAACATTGCCCACTGACCTACTGGGTAACAACGCTTGTACAGGGAGCTAACGTGTCAACATCACGAGCTCGATACCCGGCTCAAATTTAAAAAACAAAAAATTATATTTGATTCAATTTGAAGTTGTGTAATGGAGGGATTGTCTTTTAAGAACAAAATATTTTTTTTTAAATGTTGTTCTTGTACATGTTTGTAATGAAATATAGTTCAAACAATGTTCAGTAGAACACAGTTCTTCTTATCGCAATTATTACCTTTCATGATATTGATGCTTGAGAGTTATGGGTTTAATGTATTCAAAAAAAAAAAGAAACCCTTAACGTAATTTAGAAATAACACTATTGCAGATTTTCATAACATGGGGCCCAATTAATAAATAGAAATGTTTTGTTTTGTGTATCCGGCGTACAGAATTTGAAAGTGTTCATAAACTTAACGTTTTTTTTATACTAAAAGATGCAGTACACTTTGTTTGTCTTCAGAATCAAGTTAAGAATCTAATTTTTAAACAAATAGCAGGCTATTGTTCAATAAATCCATTTTATAATCAAGCAGAAATTAAAAGAATCCTACCCTACATGGATACAACCACTAAATGCACTTCTTGCATTGAAGCTCATATCATAACTCAGTGCTTCTCACACTCTTACCACTGCCCCCCTCCCAGACGAAAAATTTCACTCGCGAGCCCCTTTCCCAGCTGGGAACTTTTGGGGGAGCGCTGTAGCATACCGCATGACGATAAAATCACATATAGTTAAAACTAAAGCCCGGTTGTATATCCCAGAAACATAAATCTAACATGTTTTTAAACTCAACATTTACTTCATGAATGTTCATGTGTTAGTAGTCTATTTATTGTTTGAGTGGAAATATTATTTCGTTATATAAGTGTTTTCTCTACTACAAGGGGGTTGGGGAAAGCGCTCTATGCTCCCCAGCCCCCGGCGCCATCGTTTTCCTGCGTTCTGAGCTTCACAAATTTTCCCCCTGATGTCTGCAACGCCCTTTTATCAAGTAAAAAAAAAAAGCTTTTCAATAAGGTTTTAAATTAAGAAGGGTTGGGACGGGCCGATATAGAAATGTTTTCTTGTAATCAGATCGGACTATTCATCATATATATCTATAAAGTTGCAGGTCAATTTAAGTCAACTGAAGATGGAGGAAGTACTGACAATTTTTGTATGCGAGGAACATTCGAGGTTTACACACCGAGGGTACGTCTGTAGTGGGTGTGATCGTCTTAAGACCATCTAAGTGATATGTAAGACGTCTTATGTTATGTAAGACCATCTAAGTGATATGTAAGACGTCTTGTGTTATATAAGACCATCTAAGTGATATGTAAGACGTCTTATGTTATGTAAGACCATCTAAGTGATATGTAAGACGTCTTGTGTTATGTAAGACCATCTAAGTGATATGTAAGACGTCTTATGTTATGTAAGACCATCTAAGTGATATGTAAGACGTCTTATGTTATGTAAGACGTCTTGCCATGGACCTTTTTATATTACAAAGCTAATAACAACCCACTCTGTCTTGTACAAATCTTGTACGCGTTATTTCTCCCACTTCCGGATCAAGTTGAAACTTTGCACAATTATTCATTACGATGACAAAAAATCTAAAAATTGACCAATTATTAGTTCAATTAGTCCTGCAATTAATTTATTTTTTTAAAATATAGAAATAGCACTAACATAAGGGAGATAAGCCTTGTGTAGAAAATAAGTTTGTTGCCTAAAAAAAGGATTTTTGATATTTTTCTTGATTTTTACATACAAAAGTCATCAAAATAGCGATGTACTACAGATTTTTAACCATTCGGACACAAAAAAAAAATCAAGAAAAATCAAGTTTGCGTAGATATTTTTAAATGTCTTCCTCAAAAAAGTTCTGAGTTGATATATATGCAGACGACTCTTGTGAAGACGCTATTCATTTTAAGAGGTCCACTTATGAAGACGTAACAAGACTATTTGCCGACGATATTTTAATTTTAAAACATTAGCAAAAAATGCCGTAATCTATATATATATATAATTCTCATCTTCCTTCAACAAAACATTAGCAAAAAATGCCGTAATCTATATATATATATAATTCTCATCTTCCCTCAACAGTTTAAACGAGTAGTAAGGAGTAAAGGAAAGATCACTCTACGGATAGTCCACGAGAAAACAAGAAGGGGGGGGGGAGAACACGTAGTCACAAAATAGCAGGGCAGGACCGGTGCAATATCACTCTTTTGTTTCATTTCTACCTCACGTTAAAAAAAAAAAAGGAAGGGGGGGGGAGTAATCTACTCTGTAGTAACTATCGAAGCGAGATAGCACGCTCATGAGTTTGGACACAATGGAAAGATCACTCTTTTATTTTTGCAACTCGGACGGAGGGAGTTATCCTAGGTAATTTAAGAGTGAAATAAAAAGACAATTTTCGTCTGTATATTTCAGGAGATTGGTATGAGTTTTCCAAAGATTTTAATAATTTCCGGATATTTCCAGGACGTATTCGTATATTTTGCAATTTCAGGATATTTCCAGGAGCTCCTGTTAAATCAACAGGAGGCCGCGGGAAATCTGTTATAAGTTATAAAATCGTTTAGTTTAATAATTTATCACCTAGAATTAGCGCGGGTCCTATAAAAGTGCTGAGCCCACTGCGGTCGCATAGGTTGCAGTGGCCTAAGGTTGGCCCTGCAAATTAGCGGCGTATGCTACGCCGCAGGTTGACTAATATGTTAATATTCAAAGACAGATTGATAACCACAATAAAAACGCAATTTTTTTTCGGCTCTTGAAAAAATGTATTGATTAGTTTTGCCCCCCCCCCCCGCTCTTTTTTTTTTGTTGTCTTTGTGTCAGGACGACGTGCACCCCAATGAGAAATGCAGAGCCTTAATTCTTTTTTTTAAGTGCTTAAAATCTACGAAATTCAAACTTATTTGTGAGGAAAACAGCTTCTTAATGAGACGTGGTAGAAGCTGATGCTATTAGAGTCTCGGCCAAATCCTCTGCTTGTTTATAAATTACATCAGAAATTTAGGTCAAGGTCGAGCTGAAGGCTAAACACAAGAAATCTGAATCAAACGAAGCTTACTGACAATTAGTTGTTGTTTTTTTTTTTGTTTTGTTTTTTGTGTGTTTTGTGATTGTGAGTAATTAGAAAAAGAGCAAACAAGAAACGAATTAAATGTATTTCTATTCGTGTAACAGATGCAATTAGTAAGTAATGTTCTGCACCTTGGATTTTATCTAATTCTTGAACAACAGTTGCTGGTCAAGTAAGTTTAGGCTAAAGGTTATTTCTCTCTTGTAGTTCCTTCGGGTCAAGAGTACACCATTGAGAGGAAGTTTTGTCTCTGACCATTGTCCTGCGTTCCCCCCGCCTCTCTTGACTGCAATATAAACACCCAGGCACGGAAATTTGGTGAGGACAAAAAAAAAACGAGACAGGTCAGGACAACAGGAGTCAAGTTACAGTAGGGTAGAGTCAATGTGTGGGATGGTATCACATGTGTGTGTCTGTGTGTGTGTAGCCAACAACAGGAGTCAAGTTACAGTAGGGTAGAGTCAATGTTTGAATGTGTGGGATGGTCTCAAATGTAAGAGTATGTGTGTGAATGTATTTTGTTAGCGTGGTACGGCAGGGGGCGCTAGTCGATCCTAAGCCAATCTCAAAGATGACAAAAAGATTTAAGTGTCTTACACACAGTGCTGAAAACAAAATCTATAAAATCTTGTAGACACAGGGCTTCCTAAAAAGTCCGCCTTGGACTCCTCAAAGGGGCTTATCTTTTTAACGAAAAAAAATCATAACTCTCTCTGTCTCTCTGTGTCTCTCTCTCTCTCTCTCTCTCTCTCTCTAGCTACCACATGAGCACCTAAACGTTTGCATTTCACAATTTGAAATCTTTTATAATTTTAAAACTAATTTTAAAAAAAATGAAAAATACTATTTCCAGAAAGCGCTTACAATTAGTTGTTCTGTGGACAATGAGTTCTTGATTCAACCAAGAATATTCTTTAAAGAAGACCTTTTCCAAAGCAATGCATCAACCTTGAACCATATACAACCCCGCACACAAAACAACACACAACAAATTCATAAAGTTAGATTAGTCAGAAAGAAGTAAAGTCTTTCAAAAATTCCAAACATTTTTTTTTAGAGAGAGAATTTCCCCAAGTAATCCAATCAGCAGCCGGATTTTACGATTAGGATCTTTAGGTTTGAAACTAGTATTCTTTTTTTTTTTAAAATCATTTCAAACATCATTTTTGTGAACAGACTTTACCGTTAATATGGATTCCTACCACCTCTAACCTGCCCTTTCGTTTTAACAAGCTTATTGCTTATGCTTAGCGAATGTTGATAAATGGGGTGCGTATCTAATGAGAAATATTTAAAAAATCAATTTGAATTCTTATGTGGCTACCTGAGATGAACATTACATTAGTTCAGGGCAGGGAGGATTAAGGCGCTAATGAAATTGTAGTGGATTCAAATATTTCCTTTGTTTATCACCTTTACCAATGAATAGACACGCTTTGTTTCAAGTGGTGATCCTGTTTGAAGAATTTAATGGTAACATATAATTACTTTAAAAAAAAAGAAAGAAGCATTTTAGATAAGATATTGAGATTAGGCAAGAGAAGAACACAAGAAGTAGCTATAATATATATGTTGTTAGTCCAGAGTAATCGATAAAAACCACTTCTGACACCCAGAGAGTTGAAGTCTTGACTGTACATGTGTGTGTAGGTGTGTGTGTGTGTGTGACTGATCTGTTTAAATCCTTTTATTTCTTTTTTTTAATATTTGGCATTGAAACTTCAACATTTTTTAAACATGTAATTAGACCGGAAAATCTTTCAACAATAATAGATACTGTAACATTCCATAAATAAGGAGATATTGTGAGACTTGTCACTACTGTATTGTCCCAAGGACGCAATGTATGCCTCGACTACATTAACTTTTTTGTTAGGTGCACGTTGTTTTCTAATACGAGGCTAAAAGATCGTT
Organism: Biomphalaria glabrata; assembly: GCF_947242115.1. Taxonomy (NCBI): domain Eukaryota; kingdom Metazoa; phylum Mollusca; class Gastropoda; family Planorbidae; genus Biomphalaria; species Biomphalaria glabrata. The sequence continues at coordinate 36,854,078 of NC_074714.1, forward strand.
ATCTCTTTCAAAGTCCAGCCCCTTTAGGCCCAAAAGTCAAACGCACTCACCTTTACCCTAATAGGTCTTGACTTTACAAATGTTTCTTTACAACTCACGGGCTCAGTGTCAGACCTGAGTGCCAGGTCTCAGTGTCAGCTCTTAGTGTCAGACCCGAGTGCCAGGTCTCAGTGTCAGCTCTTAGAGTCAGACCTGAGTGCCAGGTCTCAGAGTCAGCTCTTAGTGTCAGACCCGAGTGCCAGGTCTCAGTGTTAGCTCTTAGTGTCAGACCCGAGTGCCAGGTCTCAGTGTCAGCTCTTAGTGTCAGACCCGAGTGCCAGGTCTCAGTGTCAGCTCTTAGTGTCAGACCCGAGTGCCATGTCTCAGAGTCAGGTCTTAATGTCAGACCTGAGTGCCAGGTCTCAGTGTAAGGTCTTAGCGTCAGACCTGAGTGCCATGTCTCAGTGTCAGGTCTTAATGTCAGACCCGAATGCCAGGTCTCAGTGTCAGGTCTTATTGTCAGACCTGAGTGCCAGGTCTCAGTTTTAATTTGTATTACATATTTCGGATGTTCTTTCAGAGTTGAAAATAATTTACTTCCTAGTCCAAACCTCCCGCAGGACGAAAGGGGATGGGAGCGGGCAGGGTATGAGCCGGGACCATCGATAAGTTGGAACGACAGTCCAGCGCGCAAACCGCACGACCAGACAGCCATTCTCAACCAGTCAGCCATCAGTGTCAGGTTTTTGTGTCAGACATTAGTTCCAGGTCTTTTTGCAGACAGTTTCAGGTTTCAGTGTCAGGTCTAAGTGTTAGACCTTACTGCCAGACCCTAGTGTCAGGTCTCAGTGCCAGGTCTCAGTGCCAGGTCTTAGTGCCAGACCTTAGTAACAGTTGTTAGTACCAGACCTAAGTGCCAGATAGAGGGTATGTGAGAACTTGTGCTAGCTTGTAACTTTTGGTTAGTAGGAGGTACTGGCTTATCCATCCCACGATGTCTGTCGAATACATATCTCGCTTTAGCCAAATGATTATCTTCTCAAATGATATAGATACGTTTTAAAACACCCAGAAATCTTCTTCTTTGAGAATGATATAAAGAACCCAGTATTTCTATTTAAGGTCTATATTTGTCTGTCATTAGACGGAGACAAGAAGAGACATAGAGATTCTTAATTATGTCGACTTTCTCTCTCAGCAAACGTGTAATTGAATTCGAGTAAATTTATTAGCCACGGTCCCTTCTTTCTTAGGATAACATTTTTTATTCTGTTTTCTTGTCTTATTTTATTGGAGCTGCCTCCTGTCACGTCTATATTCATGTCTTTTATCAGAGAACTAACTCTAGAATGTCAAAGAAATCGAGGCCATAGAGTGTAAGGACGACATATTTCGTAATTCGTTGAGTAATTTAGTTTGACTTTTGTATTATCTTGTGATAAAATTTCCAGCATGTTTGACCACTGCTTGAATGGTATGATTTATTCTTGAGTGATAAAAGCCCATGGTGCATCTTTTAAAGTAATATGTCTAAATTTTCTGTTTCTTTAAAAAGAAACATCACATATTACGTGACTACTCATTGTGATCATAACATTCCCAAGTATTTTCTCTAACTATTATTTTATTTATTTTTTCCAAACACGAAATAGAATTTTGAGTGCTGAACTTTGTATATAAAGCAGGAATGGGATTCTTATTTAGTCAAACAGAAACAGAACTCCTCTTTACGGGTGAAAATAATTTAATCCTCAAGCTGAAATCCTAAAATGATTGAACACACACTATATATTAAGGCTTAAATGCACAAATTCTATTCCAGATTCAAGAATAAATTCACATTAGTAGATTAAACATGAAGCTTGAACGTTATAAACTGAACAAACTTTTGTTTTGACACCGAGATAAGCTTGTCTCCCCTATGTACAGGCATCCAGACTAAGAAATAAAAAAATTCTCAAATTTGTTATTACATTACACCAATTATCTCCCCTTAGATTATTTCTCTTCTGTGTTGAAACTGAAACCTACTAGAAGACAAATGATTAAAAACAAACTTCCTGTCGACATTTCCGTGGCAGCCTTGACGCGTACACTACGTGAACATTAAGTAGCGACAGCACCTAAGAATAAAACATTTGGCCAAGCTTTTCACAAGAATACTAAGTTGACCAGTCCCTGACGTAATCATTGGGTGCTCCTAGACTGTAGAGTCGGGATCTAAATATAGGGATTTAAAAGTTGACAAAAAAACATCCGATGGAATAGCACATTTCTTCCAGAGATTTTCTTAACACTGAAAACATCACCCTTTTTTTTTTTTGTAGATTCTGTTTGACCAGCGGCTCCGATGTGGTTGTTTTTTTCTGTTGTCCGTTTGACCGACCGGTCACAGGTGACTATTAGGTCTCATGAGTTATAAAAAAAAAGGTCTTTTAAAGATTCGATTTTACTATTGTCTGTGTCGTGTTTAGAAAATCGCGAAGGTAACTTTTTTTTTACAAAGCTTACTTCGTTTGAAAGGGAGAGAACCCTGTACACTTCATCTCTCCCACTTCTCATTCTCAGATCAAGTTGAAACTTTGTACAAATATTTATTGTTTGTGGTAACACATGGATCAATACATAAAAGTAACCAATTAGTTCATCAATTAGTCATAAATAACTAATTTAGTTCTATATGGAAAATGTACAAAGCATAGGGGAGATAAACCTTGTGTAGAGAATTAGGTCATACTGGAGCATTTTTTTTTAAAATTGTTTTTTTGAAAAGGCAGCACGGAAACCTTCCCCCCCCCCCAACTGGTGTCCACAAAAGTGATTGGTCCACAAAAGTGATTGGTCCATAGCACATTGAGCATGTTGTAAGCAAGAAAGTTGCGCATAAAAAATACTTCCAGTCACACAAATGTATTATTGTAAGTCTAGATCTATTAAAAATTAAGTATATGATGGATTCAAAATAATTGAAGCGATTTCACACGATACAAGCTTTGTTTGGTCAAAAAAGTATTTTCTTTTTCATTTTACTTGTTTGTTTGATTGTTTGTGATTGTGTAAGATTGACAAGGCCAACGTAGTTTAAATTAGCATGTATTTTTTTTTAAACCAAATGTACAATTCTTATGTTTGAATCGAGTTGTGGAGAGAAATTTATCCAAACGCTTGCTCTGTGTGGCATAGTTTTTTGTTTTTACCATTTGTCTAATAAATCCATTAAAAGAAATGAAAAGATTATTACTGCGTATCGAATGTGTCCTTAGGTATTAATGACTTGGCAAAGTTTCTTTTTTTCACTGAAAATATATATTGTAAATACATTGAATCTATTTTTTTTTATTTAAAGTCTTGATGGACTTTGCATTAATCAGCAACAACTTTGCTATTTGAATTGAGTTTGGAATATTAAGTGTGAGTATAAATGACAAGCAGGAGCAGCCTAAGAGTTTGTTAATAACTCTCGCACACATTCATACGAATTAGAGGACATCCGATTGTATGTTCTGGAGATCATTACTCACTCTGATTTTTTGAATAGTATGTATTTATTTCATAACAAATATTTCATGAAAACTTTTAGAATATTCCAGTGTATTTTTATTACAAAGCGTTTATCAACTCATTGGCCACACTGGGAAAAACTCTAGTTAGACCATTATAATTTTTCAAAGAAAAAAGATTTGGCTAGAGAACTAGATCAAGATCTAGATCCAGCATCGATTTTGAAAAGACTATCGCGTTCTTGAAATGATTATGATCGGAAATTTGCTAAGGTAATGTATTATTTATTCAAGAGTTAATAAAGTAAAGAATAATTATACGTACCGCCTGCTAATGAACATCAAGTTTGAGTGACACAATAAACTTCTTTTCCGATGTAATCTACACCTATGTAAACATATCAACAAGTGTTTTCTGAGTTTCATTTTGCGCATCTAGAGTAGAAATTTATACATTTGCTTAACCAGAATTTTTTCTTGGTGGAGTGGAGAGGGAAGAAAGAGGCGGGGTGAAAGTTTTCTAAATGTTGTTTTTAAACGTAACATTCATGAGTTATTAGATCCAACTAATCGCTCTATAAGAAACAAAGACTATTTGATTAGCGTTGACGTTCTGCTTTATACGTTGCACTTGTCATTTATCTTTGGACTCCAAGACAAGCCGCATTATAAGTTGTATAAACGAGGTATTGTATTTTCAAAACAATTATTTTATTATAATTTTCTTTCTAAAAAATCTTTTTCTTTATATGTTTGTAAGTCTATATCACCAAACTAGAATACAAGGGCGTAACCAGGATTTCTTCCTGGGGAGGGGAGGGGTGAGGAAATAGGGACTGGTAAACAAAAGTTCCTTTTTAATCTTTCATTCATTATTTTCAAGAACAAAGTAATCGCTCTTACTAAAAGCTTTAGAAAGGATTAATTGTCTTAGAAAAAACACTTTTTAAAAATATTGGTATTTGTTTTAATGTTTTCTTGAGTTGGAGGTCCTAAACAGAGGACCATTGCTTTAATATTGGTCTTTGTCTGTTTGTGTCAATTTCTGTTTCAACTTTTGATCATTCTGAATAATAACTAAAACCCAAAATATTAAACAAGAAATCTTTTTTTTAGTGCGCACCTCACGTAGCCCATTGTTTAGAACGCATATGAAAGACTTAAATCTCTGTCACTTCCTGCCAATAAATTGTCTTTGTCTTTCTGCGTTGAACACCAGGTAGTGTCTTCTGTCATAGATTAGCTTCCAACAACCGCCGTGTCACATTCTACGAAATTATTGATGAAATCTTCCCCTCCCCCCATTCCTCTTACCCTCATAGTCTTGTTTAAAAAACGTGTAACAGACTTAAGGATGGAAGCTAACTAAATGTGTCGTCTGCTCAGACCAGACAGTAATTATGTGATAACAAAGGAAATAGGAAATTTCGTCTTAGGCTGGACAAAATAACTGATAATATTAAAAATAGTAGATTGGCTTTGAAATAAAAAAGGGGGAGTGGTTGTGGTAGGTCAATTGACTATCGACTTGTATTGTAGAATATTTATTGTTGCTTTTTTTTGTTTACAGTATCCGACATTTAGCACAAATTATTGTCAAGCTTGACATTACAGCTTCGAAAGTACGATTTAGCACAAAATTTGAAAACATTATAAACGAAATACCCCCATCCCCTCCTTTCGAGGATAAAGAATTATATATAAGTAACGTCAGTATCATATAAGGTAATATAAGATAAGATATAGATATATAGATATTTATATATATGTATGTATATTTACAAAAAGGATGAGATCAACATTCAAAAGTATCAAATAAATTCTGTTGCAGGTCCTTGAATTTTATGACAATACCATAAACACACTCTCGGTGTATCTTATAGCAATCAGCATGTCACCACCAATAACAATCATTTCACTACTAACAAACATTATGTCACAGTCACCACTAATAATCAGCATAGTATGTCACCACCAACAATCAGAATGTCACCACTAACATGTCTTTTGACCTAGACAATGAGACAAGGTCAAAGTCTAAAGCATTTCATCATTCCTGTTTGTCTAAACAAACAAAATATACTTTAACAAACCAAATGTACTTTTCGTAATTTGCTTTGTACTTTACAGATCAGAAAATTTGTGTGAAAAATTGGGACATTTTAAAGTAGCTGTGTCTCAACATTTGGAACGAGGCATTGGTTAAATGTTAAATTTGACTTTTGTCTTCAAATAATTACCACACGGCTCAGGCTCAACGACATTTAACATCAACAAATTATTGAAGTACAAAGCTTTTATTGACTCACTCTGTCTGTCTGTCTGTCTGGTAAAAAGGTTGTGCACATTATTACACACTATCTTGTATCAAGCTGAAAATTTGCACAATTATTTCTTTTACCTGACAATAAAAGAATCAATAAAAAAATTAACTAATTAGTTAATTAGTAATTAGTAATTAATAATTTATATTAAATCATAATTTATGGAAAGAGAGATACAGACAGACATAATGAGAATGAAAGTGACTGGAGAAGGCTTATATTTTATCCATCACCTACATATAGCCTCTCCTAGATATAAAGTTTCAAATAGATATATATATAAATATGTTTAGATACCAAATGTTGACACTATACTCTCGCTAGAAGAGATTAACCAAGCGACAAAAAACAACAACTAATTCTAATAATTAGAAGTGATGTTGAAAGGTCTACCATATTTGTTATGATTTACAGGAAGTCATTAACAAAAAAAAACAAAACAAAAAAACATACACAAAAAAAACCCAGAAAGAAGGGAAAACAATGTATAGCTGCTTCTAGTGCTGCGCAGACGCAAACAACTTTGATCTAGAGAGATTGTGTTTTTATTTAGACAGAGTTCCAAGAATGTTGAACGACAAATGAGTTTCCCGCTAGCGAATAACAAAACGAGTGAAAAACAAGCAAAATATTGGTAAAAAATATAAAAAAAAAAAAAAAAACTTATCTGATAGAAAGTACTTCACATTTACAGCACGTATATCAATACTTTAATATTTATTTCCCTTTTCGATCTCCAATAAAATTAACTAGCACTATTTCATTAAGTAATCGGTGAATTTTTTTTATTTTTTTTTGTATTCATTCATGTTTTGTTAGAAACCACGAAATAATTGTGCAAAGTTTCAAACTGATCTGAGAATGGGAGGTGGGAGAAAGAATGAGTTCAAAACTTGTTCCACACTGTCCAGACAGAGTAAGTTCATATAGACCCCACTTAGAATTGTTTCATTGGCCAGTTTATCTATTACTTTATTTATAGTAACATGACATCTTAATAGAGTTAAGACCTTTTTTCTCTTTCCTGTTCCATTTGTTATATATTCCAGTCATTAAAGAAAAGGATTGTGATCGTAAATAAAGAGATGATCTTTACGAATAAAGTTTGAACATCGGCGTCGGCAAGAGTTGGCAGTACATCTCATGGGCGTAGTCAGGATTTTGTTTCGGGACCCCCCCCCCCACTCCGCATATATATATATATACATTCCGACCATTCATTCTTTCGGAAGACGCTTATTGTACCCTAGAATATGTTCTTGGTGTAAATGGAAAACTTGTAGACTCCTCGCTCCTGCCAGCAAGGTGGTCTGGGGGAGGCCGAGAGCTCCCCCAGAGGGGATCGGGACGAAGCCAAGCACTATTTCCGGTATTGAAAGCTAACAAAATGCTTATTCTGAGGTATCTTTAGTGCATTATCTTGCTATTAAAAAGTTTTATTTCAAAAACCTAATCTGCTATTCTTACTTAGACCCTCCCGCGTCGTTCGGCGCATTGGGCGGCAAGCTGCTTCCACAAAAATATGCCATTGGCAATGTCTAAAGCCTTTTCCCAACTGCTCAGAGGAACTCCGTGAAAGTGTGGCGCCAAGTTGTACTAGGATTTCCCTGTTTGCGTTTTCCTTGTAATGGCTTCCATCGCAACTCTTATTATGCGTAATTCATTTTGTCGGAGACATGTCCCGTAAAACCCATTTCTACGCTCTGTCACAACATTACTAAGGGGTCGACTCCCAGTTTAGCATACAATTTCCTTGATTTCCCAATCTCTAATACGGACTCCTAAAATCCGTCTTAGCCATCTTTGTTGAACCACATTTATTCTTTTTCAATTTTGACAGATGACTATTCACTGCACTTTATTAATGGAGCCTAGCTACTGGTAGAAATTTGTAGCATCTCTTGGCCAGGCTCTTGGAATTAGGTGACTGTAGTTGGCTTTAGATTTTATATCGAAATGGAAAGTTTTATCGGCTGGGGGGTTTTAAACTAAAACAATCTCTGTAGTTGTTTTTTTTTTTTTATAAATTCAAAACCCCTTTAGCTACGCTCATAGAATTTGGTGAATTTGGAATTTTAGAATAATATTGAAGAGGGAGCTTTTCAACCTCAAAACTCTCTGTAGGGTGATTTTAAACTCAAAACCATCTGGAGCAATTTAAAACTTTGAGAAAAAGCCCTCTGAAAGGTTAAACCTTCCTTCGCTCATTGGCTAAGCTTATAGCATTTTGAGTGCGTAATTTCGTTTTTTTTTTAATATTGAAAAGGTATTTTTTAGCTTCAAACCCCGCTGAAGGGGGGTTTAAACTCAAAACCCCTTTGGTTACGCTTATAGCATTTTGAGTGGCTAATTAGCTTTTTTTTTTAATATTGAAGAGGGGGGTTTAAACTCAAAACCACTACGGCTACGCTTATAGCATTTTTAGTGCGTAATTAGCTTTTTTTTTATATTGAAGAGGTATTTTTTTAGCTTCAAACCCCGCTGAGAGGGTTTAAACTCAAAAGCACCTTTGGCTAAGCCCATAGCATTTAGAGTGCGTAAGTTGCTTTTTGTTTAGATTTAAACTCAAAACGCTTTTTGGCTACGCTCATAGAATTTTGAGTGTGTAATTTGCTTTTTATTATTTTGAAGAGGTGTTTTTTAACTGCAAACCCCGTTGGAGAGGAGTTTTAAACACAAAAGTCCTCTTGGCTTCGCTAATTGAATCTGGTGACTGATGAATGAATAGTCATATATTGAAGAATGGCTTTTATCTTTAATTTCGGGAGGGGGGTTTTAAAATCAAAATCCTCCTAATCTATGCTCTTGGAATTCGATTGTTTGCATTACATTTGTTTGTTTTTTTTTGTTTTGTTTTATAGAAGAGGGGGATTTAACTGCAAAAACCCTTGGTAGGGGGTTTTAAACTCAAATCCCATTGGCTGCTCTGGGCAAGTGATGGTTTAGTATTAAAATCTCACCAAAAGTAAACAAAATCAAAGCAAAAAAAAAAAAAAAATCATGGCTACGCCCATGAATTCTCCTTATCTGAATCTTTTTTTTTTTTTTTGTTTGACTTTCCAACTTGTGAGTCACCAAAATAAGTATGTCAGTCCAAGAGTCTAAAGTCCCCCCCCCCCCCCCCACCATCCTTTTTCTGCATCATTTGTTAAAAAGAAGTCGCCTTTCTTATATTCTTATCTTATAAACTACAGATTGTTCCTACAAAAATAGATATTTCTAATGAGTATTGAGTTATGCGTTTCGTTTCTCTAAAAAAAAAATCCAAGAAATACTAGTGACGAAAGTAAAAGGAACTAAATCCGACATTTAAAAAAAATGAGCTTTTAATGTGTTTAGGCGTTGAAGCATTAACCTATTCCATAAATGCCAATGACGTCATCCTGTCATTCCCGTCTATAATTAGATCATCTAGCGACATTTATCAAGTACTTCCAACTTCAATTTGGCGCTATTTTGACTAATGCCATTAGACATGGAGCAAGTCATCGAATGTAGAAACATTGGATTCTATTTCCGGTGCCACGCGCCATGTGACAACGGCTTCACGATTGGCTGGTTCGTCTAAGAAGATAAAATAAAAAATCGACGAGACTCTTAGGTCGAGAAAATGTAAAGTTTATTTTTTGACAACCTGTGGATGATGAAGATTACTTCTGCTATCCTAGAGTCCTACTAGTGAAGTAAACTCTTGGATAGTTTCTTGTAGCCGCTACATAGTATTAGAGACTAGACTCCAACTCGGACTGTCCGTTATTAGCTGAAGGATTTGAAGGTCTTTTTTTATTTATATATATGTATTCTACTAGGTTCATATATTTTGTCACATTGGTTATAATGTTATCTATTGGTCATTGAATATATGTCCAAGTAACACCGTGAAAAAAATTATAGAATTCCTAGATAACAAATATATTTATAGGTATGTATATCTATCATGGGCGTAGACAGGATTTTTTTCGGGGTGGGGGGTTAGGGGGCGATTTTTTCAACCCCCCGCGAAAAAAAAATATTTGTATGTATGTGGGTGTGTGTGTGTACATAATCTTTATTACAATCTGACCCTTCATTCTTTCGAAACACGTTTATTGTGCCCTAGAATAGGTTCTTCCTGTAGTTAGTGGAAAAATTGTTGACTCACAGACATTGCTAGCAAAGGGGGTCTGGGGGAGCGCTAGGAGCTCCCCCAGCGCGGGCGAAGCCCCGCCGCCAAGCACTATTTCTGGTATTGAATGCCAACAAAATGCATATTCTGAGGTATCTACAGTGCATTTTTCTGCTATTAAAAAGTCTTATTTCAAAAACTTAGTGTGCTATTCTTACTGACTTAGACCCTGTCGCACCGTTTGGCGCATTTGCCGTCAAGCTGTTTCCACAAAAATCTGTCACTGGTAATGTCTGAAGCCTCTTCCCACCTGCTCTGAGGACCTCCATGAATGTATGGCGCCAAGTTGTACTAGGATGTCATCGCAATACTTCTTATTCGTAATTCATTTTGTCGGAGAACATGTACCGCAAACCTCTGTCACAATCTTACTAAGGGGTCGACTTCCACTTCGGCATAGGATTTCTTTGATTTAGACCCGATCTCTATAACTGACTCCTAAAATCTGTCTTAGCCATCTTTGTTGAGCCACATTTAGTGTTTTCAATTTCGGCAGATGACTATTCACTGCACTTTGTTAATGGAGCCCCGCCACTGGAAGAAATAATTAACCTCTCTTGAATACGCTCTTGGAATTATGTGACTGTAGTTTGCTTTAGATTTTTTATCGAAAAGGCAAGTTTTATCGTCAAATCATCTGTTGGGGGTTTTAAACTAAAAAATCTCAGGACTTACTTGTTTTTTTTTTAAATTCAAAACTCCATTTAGCTACGATCATAGAATTTGGTGACTGTAGTTTGATTCAGAATAATATTGAAGATAGAGGTTGTCCACCTCAAAACGCTCTGTAGGGGGATTTTAAACTCTGGAGGAGAGTAGTTTAAACTCAAAACCCTTCATTGGCTTGGCTACGCTCAAAGAATTTTGGTCTGTAATTTTGCTTTTTTTTATATTGATGAAGTATTTTTAGCATCAAACCCTTCTGAAGGGGGATTTAAACTCAAAACCCCTTTTGGCAACGCTCATAGCATTATGAGTCCGTAATTTGCTTTTTTTTTTACATTGAAGATGTATTTTTTAGCTTCAAATCCCGCTGGGGGGGGGCGGGTTTAAACTCTAAACCCTTTTGGCTACGCTCATAGATTTTAGAGTGGGTAAATTGCTTTTTTTTTAATTGAAGATGTATTTTTTAGCTTCAAACTCCACTGGAGGGGAGTTTAAACGTAAAACTGTCAAAACCCATTTAGCTACGCTTATAACATTTTGAGTCATAATTTGCTTTTTTTTTATTTTGAAGAAGGGTTTATCGTAAATTTTGGAGGGGGTTTTAAAATCAAAATCTTCCTTAACTGGAATTGGGGGATTGTCGTTTGCATTTTTTTTTGTTTTGTTTTATAGAAGAGGGGGATTTAACTGCAAAAACCCCTGGTAGGGGGTTTGAAACTCAAAACCCTCTGTTAGGGGGTTTTAAACTCAAACCCCCTGGTAGGGGTTTTAAACTTGAGACCCATTTGGCTACGCTTATAACATTTTGAGTGCATAAATTGCTTTTTTTTTTTTTTCATATTGAAGAGGGGATTTATCGTAAATTTTGGAGGGGGTTTAAAATCAAAATCTTCCTTAACTGTGCTCTTGGAATTTGAAGATTGTCGTTTGCATTTTTTTGTTTTGTTTTATAGAAGAAGGGGATTTAACTGCAAAAACCCCTGGTAATGGGTTTGAAACTCAAAACCCCCTTGGCTATGCTGGGGCAAATGATGGTTTAGCATTAAAATCTCACCTAAAATCAACTAAATCAAAGCAAAAAATCAGTCACTAAAGTCCGTCTCCCCCCCCCCCGTGGGTGGGATTTCATTTCATGGGGGTTTGAACTCCAACCCCCCCCCCTGGCTACGCCCATGATATCTATTATAACAGAGAGTAGAAAACAAAATATGAATTCATAAACATTGACAGACGAGTCCAGGGTTCTCATATACGAGTCAATGGTTCTCATCTGACTGGTCGGGATTCTCATCTGGCTGGTCGTGGGTCACAGATGACTGGTCGGGGTTCGCATTAGCTGGTTGGAATTTTTAATTGGACGAGTCGCGGCTCTTATCTAACTTATTGGGTTTTCTCGTCTAACTGGTTGAGGGGTATCATGTGACTTGTCGGCGGTTCTCATTATCTGATTGGTCAGGCTTCTCATCTTGTAAGTTGGTGATTCTTGTCTGATTCTCTAAATATTTAAATCTTCTTTCTGGCAATTTTTTTTTTTTTTTTTTTGAAGATTGTCATTTTGTAATGACAGTCATTAAGTTAGACACATGATATCCTCATAGTCATCTCTCAATCAAAACATTAACTTTGGAGATTTCGAAGTATGTTTCCTCCCCTTTCTCTGACGTTTTAAGGCTTAGAGGAACCTACACAAAGAGAGTGACATTAAAAAAGTCCAAAAAATGAAGAGAGTGCCTATAAAGAATACCAACAAATGAAAAGAATGTCATTAAAAGAATGCCAACAATGAAGAGAGTGTCATTAAAAGAATGCCAACAATGAAGAGAGTGTTATTAAAAGAATGCCAAAAAAACAAAAACAAAGAGAGTGCCATTAAAAGAATGCCAACAAATGAAGAGAGTACCCTTATTCCTAAATCTACACAGCACGAAGTCTTATTCTCCTACTATCAGCACCATGAGGAGAAAGTTCCACATCTCACAATGTTTACCAGCTGGAAAGAGAGAGAAAGAGAGAGAAAGAGAGAGAAAGAGAGAGAAATTATTCTTAAATAAACACTTCCAGGGAAGAGACTCATTATTTACAATCATCACCTCTAGGATAGATAGATAGATAGAGAGAGAGAGAGAGAGAGAGAGAGAGAGAGAGAGAGAGCCTTATCTGACAACCAATCAACTTGATTCCACTAAAAAGCAAAAGTTCTTGACATTAATGCCCCTAAACTTTTGTCCCTATAAGTGTCGCTACAATATGTAAACCTCTGTGTACGTAGCTTGAATGCTGTTGACAAACTTAATTGAATAATGGAAGATAGATGAGAGAACGCTGAGAGTCACGACCTAATAAGTAATCCATTGTAAAAGCAATATCAATTGTGGCTATATGTGTGTTAATTTGTTGAATTGAAATAAAAAAAACACGCTAGTTAGTTGTTGCCTTCATCTTAAGCTCCTGGTGGACATTGTGACTAAATAGAACATTCAGGTAGACCCCCCTCCACCTCCCCACCCCACCCTTTTTCCAACACATACTTCACTTTCACGTATATTTTTTTCTTCATAGTTCCAAAAATTATATTCCCGCCACATTAAAAGGCTGAACTCCTTCCACCTTCACCGAGAAAAATGTCTCCCGTTCATCGGTTTGATTACAAACTAAACTTCGTCAAAAATAACTAGTATCCATGCCACAGCCAAAAGGTCCCAATTACGATGGGCTAGTCATGTAGCCCGTATACCTGACAATCGCTTCCCTAAGCGACTTTTACATGGGGAGCTGCGATTCGGAAAGGGGTCAATACAAGAGATAAAAAGATACTCTCAAGAGCTCTGAAGGGGTCAATACAAGAGATAAAAAGATACTCTCAAGAGCTCTGAAGGGGTCAATACAAGAGATAAAAAGATACTCTCAAGAGCTCTGAAGGGGTCAATACAAGAGATAAAAAGATACTCTCAAGAGCTCTGAAGGGGTCAATACAAGAGATAAAAAGATACTCTCAAGAGCTCTGAAGGGGTCAATACAAGAGATAAAAAGATACTCTCAAGAGCTCTGAAGGGGTCAATACAAGAGATAAAAAGATACTCTCAAGAGCTCTGAAGGGGTCAATACAAGAGATAAAAAGATACTCTCAAGAGCTCTGAAGGGGTCAATACAAGAGATAAAAAGATACTCTCAAGAGCTCTGAAGGGGTCAATACAAGAGATAAAAAGATACTCTCAAGAGCTCTGAAGGGGTCAATACAAGAGCTAAAAAGATACTCTCAAGAGCTCTGAAGGGGTCAATACAAGAGATAAAAAGATACTCTCAAGAGCTCTGAAGGGGTCAATACAAGAGATAAAAAGATACTCTCAAGAGCTCTGAAGGGGTCAATACAAGAGCTAAAAAGATACTCTCAAGAGCTCTGAAGGGGTCAATACAAGAGATAAAAAGATACTCTCAAGAGCTCTGAAGGGGTCAATACAAGAGATAAAAAGATACTCTCAAGAGCTCTGAAGGGGTCAATACAAGAGATAAAAAGATACTCTCAAGAGCTCCCTAGAAAGGAATCGACACTATGTCGTGGCGGTCTGCAACAGACCCAACTGGAGTTTTTATTTCAGATCTTTAGGGCGCATCCGAGTCCACCCATTTCTAATGGGTACTTGACATTAAATGTGGAAAAGTAAAGGCGGTTGGTCCTTGTGATGACATGACATGACACCCTCGTTAACCGTGGGCAACAGAAACAGATGACCTTCACCCTATAGTTCGCAAGGTCTGAAAAGAGAACTTAACTTTTAACTTGACCTAGTTAAAATGTGAAATTTGTAGAATTCAAATCGTGATGAAGATTGCTGAAAATTGTGTTAGTGTATTATGGAACACCACGTGATGTGAAAATAGCATGAACTTACCTGGTTACGCAGTTCAAAAAAACAAAAGTGTAGTCCTCCGTCTAGTTCAGCAATTCAGCAAAATGGCAGTAAGAGAAGATACAAATATTTAATAACAAATCGAAGGTGATTGAATTTACTGGAGTCCGTCTACAACAAGCACTTCTATTACTTGTCAGCGTCCATAATTGACCAGAACTCGCCATCACCATCTTAATAAATAATTGTGTTTCGGAACTTTTTTTTATTCAGTAATATTGTAGTCACATCAATAGTTTGTACACAACACAAAAGTCAACAAAACAATTTGACGAAAACTAGGCGCTGTTGTCATTATTGAATATTCCACAAAAATATCTGCCTCACCGGAGACAAAAGTTGTAGATTTCTTTTGTAGAGCTAATAATGTGGAAGTCCAACTACAATTTTTTCCAGGAAATTCATCCGACCTATGACACTTCCAGCTCGTATTTAAATTTACCTAAATTCTAAATTGCACGAAGGACTACAATAAAACAGGTGTGTTGTGGTCTGAAAAAAAATATAACCTTGAACTCTGCTTATATTTGTCAATGGAGGCCTTACAGACCAAACGCAGCTTTACTCAAAAACATTTTCTGACAATTTTTAAAGTTCAAGTAAAAGAAGAGGGGGGGGGAGGCAGAAGAAATACAAATCTTAGAAACACAAAGTTGAATAAACAAACTGGACTTTGTTTTGAACGATCCACAAGCAACATCAAGACACAAGTACATACAAAGAAAATATACAGACTGCTGTTTGGCTCTATTGATAGGCAGAAAGGGTGGTGTCGGATGGACACAGAGCCACTGAGTGTCTGTGAGTGTTGATGTTCTAGCTTAGTGTGTGCACATAACTGTGTATGTGGGGAGAATGTGTCTGTTGTGTGTTTATATGTATGTGAAGAGGTAGTGTTTAGGCCGGTTTAATTTAGGCAGGTTTAGGTTTAGGCAGGTTTAGGTGTGCGTACATCAGGTAAAGAAAACTTGTTACACTAGAACGATGGTATTAAGAGTGTTTTGTTGTGATTTTGTATGAGTGAAGGGAAAGAGAGACAAGAAAAGTGTAATAGAGAAGGTGAGACAGTGGGAGAGACTGAATGAGAGAGAGAGAGACGATTGAATGAGAGTTAAAGGTCAATGAGAGACAAAGTGATTCAGAGAGAGAGAGAGAGAGACAGACAGACATAATTAATAAATGAGAGAGAAACAGAGACAGAGTGATGGAGACGTAGGGAGAGAGAAAAAAAATGAGAGAGTGACAAAGAGTGAGTTTAAGAGAAAGAGAGAGTGAGCAAGTGTGTAAACTAGAAAGAGGGAAACAAGCCAAGAAACAAAACAACATATCGATCTAGATCTATTAGAATTGTACGTTATAAAATATGTCAATAAATGCTACAATGTAAACACCGGCACTAATTCAGTGTATTTATTTAGTTCTGTCTCCATTACGGTATTGCTTACCTTTAGTAATGTTACATAGTTTATCTATGTTATGTTTATTACAAGGTTATATCCACTCATTCTGTCTATATGTTGAACAGTTTACACACGTTATTTATCCCACATCCAATAAAGAATTCAAAGTTAGATCAAGCTGAAATTTTGCACAATTAACTTTTTTACTTGACAAAACAAGTAAGAATTTTATAAAATTAATCCATTAGTTAATTAACTATCAGTAATTAACTATTTTGTTTTGTATCGAAAAGGGGAAAGAAACTGTATTTGACGATTGGTGGTATACATTGAATTATTCTCCTTAATACTTTGCTTCAAAGTTTGAAACTAACAATAAATAACTATGAAACCTTCTATTTTCATTTGCACTTCGCTGGCACAGTGGTTAGTATGTTGGCGTGAGTTCAAACTAAAGGTCGTTCAACTTTCTTTTTTATTATAAAAACATTTAAAATGCTATCACAGTAGCTTTTGCTTGGATACACCCTTCTCCAGCCCCCTCCCCCTCCCTCCACCTTTTTCAACTGGTCCAGACAGGTGATAGAGTAATGAGAAAGCTAATAGCATGACATTGCACTATACAAAAACAATTGGTAAAAATATTTTTAATAGCACAGATTCATTATTGCTAGTCTAGATCTATTTCAAATTTAATCACATGACTGATTCAAATTAATTGATACAACTAAGCTTAATATAAGCTTATTAAATAAAATGTTTTTTTTTTATTTTTATTTTTTTTTTAAGTGCACTACTCTAAAAGTGTTTATATAGGTAAGCCGAAGTCATATTTACAGACCTACTCGTCCTTCAATTATTCTTTCAATTTTTACTTTCGATGCAAACTGTTTACTGCTTCAAAAACTAAAACAATTGGAGGCTTGATACATGGTCGACGGGTATTTTGAGAACAGCTAACGATTTCCAAAGTACATTGTCACATTATGTATCCACAAACATTATCTATCCCCACACATCATGTATCAACACACATTATCCATCCACACACTTTATATATCTACACATATTATGTATCCACGCACGTCATGTATCCACATTAAGTATCTAAGGTCAATGTCTTCGATTCCGAAGATTAAGAATGAGTGTAGTGTTTCACGTGACTACACAAACCCAGTTCCGACCTGCATAGTTTCGTGCCGTTGTCCGCTGGCGTCTGCTAAGTTTTTTTTTTTTTTTGTATTCTGCGCATGTCTTCAATAATGGCTTTCCATTGAGTCTCAAGTGTTTGTCCAGCAGGATTTGTGAGAGCTTTCCAATTGTCTCTTTCAGAGCCTATCTGCTGCCAGCTTACCGGGGGGGGGGCACCTCTGATACGCCGTCCTCTTGTAAGCTCGCCAAAGAAGATCGCCTTTGGCATGCTGTCGTCTTCCATGCGGGATAAGTGTCCGCGAAGCTGTCGAATTAGTTCTTCTATACTGGCCACACCGGCCTCCAGCAGAACCTACATATTTGCCAGTGTTTGCCCATGATGAAACGAAGGCACCTTTGATGGAAGCGTTCGAGGAGCCTTCCCTGCCTTTGATAGAGCACCCAGGTCAAGGAGCCATACAAAATTGTGACGAGAACCGCTGCTTTATAAACATTGATTTTTGTTGCTAGGTGACTAGACCTATTTTTGTTGCTAGGTGACTAGACCTATTTTTGTTGCTAGGTGACTAGACCTATTCCGCCATACTCTCAGTCTCAGACGACCAAAAACGTCGTTGGCTTTTGCGAGACGGTTGTCTATTTCTCTGGACAGTGACGCATCATTTGACACTGTGCTGCCCAGGTAGGTCAAGTGGTCAACGACAGTAAGGAGATGGTCTTAATTAGTTCCCATTAGGGACTTGAAACATAACCTCCTTTTTTTTTAGGTTGATCTACACACATTATATTACGACACAAATCATGTCTCAGCTCTCATCATATATAGAGACAGATCATAAACATTATGTATTACAGATACCTAGCTCCTGTACTTAAAGTTGTACTGTTTTATAAAATACAAACAAAAATGTAATATAATGACTTTTTGAATTAATTTTTCTCCAATTTATTTCAAAATGAATTCTACCCCCAAAAAACGAATATTGCCCGTGATATCCTTAAAAGTCTTCAGAAAGTCATTCTATAAGCCTGAGAGCTAGAACACCGCCTGGAGATTGTTGAGATCCAGACATTTAAATTCAGGTCCAAATTGTACTTATGCAAGTTTTCGTCCATTGACTTTCCACTAAGTCTGACAGGCTTTGTCTGGAGACCTTTACAAGATAAGGGCAAGTGCGTCCCCGAGACAAAGTATAAATTATGTGTGTGTATGTGTGTTTTTGTTTTATGTGTCAGTCATGACAGCTAAACGATTTCTGAAGGAATCAACTTTGACCTTTTGTTCTGCTGTATACTAAAAAATGCTTGATCCATTTTTGATTAGCCTCTGGTTCTGTACGAGTAACTTGATCAGGATCCTCCAGATATACATTGTTTGGTGTATAACAATATCACTGGGGCGTCAAAACATTTCTTTCGTAGGTTATATACATATGACAAAATAAAAGTGTTTTCCTGTATCCTTTGTGGAATGTCAAAGAATGAGTGTACATCGATTGTTCACTTTTCTAATGAAAATGTTATCTATTGAAGTAAAAGAAAGACTAATTTTGATATCTCTGTACAAGAAGGGAGGGACTCGTGATTTTTCTATATATAACTGACTAATAAGGGAGGGTACTCGCGATATTTCTGAACAAAACTCGCTAAGAAGGAAGAAAACTTGCGATATCTCTACACCAGTGGTGGGCAACCTTTTTGTATCGCGGGCCGCATTAAAAAAAGTTTGGGAACGGCGGGCCGCATATATATATCTTAGAAAGATACGCTAGCTAACTGTGTAGAATGTCTTTCAACTCATATTTACACTGTATTATAGTCACGTTTCTTTCTTTTTTTTTCCGAAACACTTCACGTTGAAAAATTACAATAAAGAGTTAGCAATTTTGGAAACCAATTTTACGATTTTTTAAATTTGCTGTTGTCTTTTTATATCACAATAACCCCACAAATATACAGTTGTACTTAATGTGCATTATTTTACTTTTTACACTCGTGCATAATGTTCCGGAACAGTGAATCTATCTTACTAGTTGTTACCATTGTGACTGCTGTCAAATTACAGTCAGTCAACATTGACCAGAGATTATACTTGTTTAGTTTCCACAAAAAAAAATTAGCTCACTGAATGAGACAATAATATATGTTCCGGAAGTTAAATGTCTTGACGAGCGAAACCCGCCCTTGTGGAGCATCACCAGAGAATGCTGACCATGTCCTTCAATGGTGCATACTAAATCAAGAGACCCGAGCAAGACTCTCCAAAGACTATTCGGAGAACTGCCTGATCTGGAAACCACTGCGCGGATCATCTCAGATATATGATTACTGATCTGAACCCTCCGACATGTAAAATGAGAACAGAGAAGAAGAAGAACAGATGTATGTGTACTCAAATAGTGTGAACAGCAGCAAAGGTTTTTTAATTTTGAAAATACAGCTTCTGACACCCATAAGACTCCCGTGGAAGTACTGACTGGGGCTTCTCTTTGCTTGGAGCAGCATGTCCTCTGGAGATGAATCAGCTTCTGCGCCAAATGGTCAGCTGATGGTATTGAAAACTGGTTCTTGACATCTTAAAATTTGCTGTTATAAATTGCACAATTAATTAAGGAATCTTAATAAGTGTTGTACTTTTAATTATTTCACTAAAAAATAGTTTCACCTTTCAGCAAAGGAAAATGACAAAAACTATTTTCTTTTGCTTGCCTGTAGGAATGGGAAAGCCTTGTTTGAAAGGATTTAACATGCACTTATATTTCATATGTAAGCAACCCATTGCAATAGCAATTATAAAAAAACATGAAATCTGTCTTCCACTCTTCATTAGAAATATTGGTAACAAGGTCACAGTCAATGTCCTTCATGTAACATAACAATTTCTTCCTTGAGATTCTATATCTCATTTGCCTTTCCCAAGCAAAGCTAGCGATAAATTAGATTATTTTGTTCATAATTCGAAACTACGCATGGTTAACACCCATATAAATTTAATATCTATGTAGTTTATGTCGGAATAATATAGAAATTTTATTCAGCTTAGTGCAAACTTTCCTGTTTAGAGTTTATGGTTGGGATATTTTTTTATTAAAAATATTTGTCTCAGTCAAAGATCGAGCTCCATCAGTTGTTACACTTGCCATCTTGTTCCAACCCTACCCAACACTCAGACATTGTATCTTGAATTGAGTGTTTTGATGTATAACCAATAACCATAATCTTCGTTTACTTAAAACTTTTTATAATGAGACAATTTCAATAATTTATATTGATATTATTTTTAATATTTGCATTTTTATATGTATATACTGTGGGCACACCTGATTTCTATAGGTGTCGGCGGGCCGCATAAAACACTTCGGCGGGCCGCATGTGGCCCGCGGGCCGTAATTTGCCCACATCTACTCTACATAAAACTCACTAAAGTAAATCTGTACAGATAACAGAACCAACTAAGAAGGGAGATACCTCTGCTCAATGCTAAGAAATCGAAGAGGTCTCAGAATACTTGCAATGCTCAGTAATATATTTAGTTCTTCTTCTTCTTCTTCTTCTTCTTATTATTATATTATTATCCTTTGTGAATCATTTTTTGATGATCCTGTTCTTTCTTTAAGGAAATAATATTCTCTTGATTTTTTAACTGAAATTTAGTTTCATAAGCCCATAAAAACCTCCTTTGAATAATCTGTCACAAAGATGACATATAAAATGATACCCCAGCTTGGTAAACCATGTTGACTTCCTAAGTTTGGTATGTGATGAAATTATAAGTTGTTTTGTTTGTTTGTTTGTGTTTTTGTATCTAAAGGTTAAGATGTGTGCGTGTGTGTGTGTGTGTGACATAGAAAGAGAAAGAACGAAACGAGAACGAGTTTGTGTGTGGGTTTTTGTCGTGTTGCTGATAAGCACATGCACAAACTTGTGTCTATAAAATGTGATCTTAGAGCTATACATTCATGACGTATTTTAATGTTGTACGATTTTATTTTGAAAACAAAACTGTTCTAGACAAATTATGTTTACATTGAGAAATTCAGTTTAAAATTCCATTGATAACATTTTTGGGAAGGGGGGGGTGCGGAGCGAAACAGGATCTTATTTTTTTTTTATTATTATTATTTCAAATTGAGATTTTATATCGTCAACCGAATGGCCGCTATGAGAATTTTTAAGGGAAATATTGAAATGAAAAATGGATTAGATGTGATGTGATGTGGCCTGGTGATGTGATGTGGCCTGGTGATGTGATGTGGCCTGGTGATGTGATGTGGCCTGGTGATGTGATGTGGCCTGGTGATAGATCTGGAAGAATTTGATCGTCTTCTCAATTTATTAAAATAGTGGAAATCAAATTGAAATCTAAATAGACAGAAAGACAAGGAACGAAAAAAATCCTCTAGCTTTCGAAGTCACATGAGGGAAAGTAAGTTGAAGAGGAGAGAGTTTGAGAGAGATTGGAGAGCTGTAGAGGATGCAAAGTAACAATCATTATTGGGTCAAGGTACAAAGTAACAATCATTATCGGGTCAAGGATACAAAGTAACAATCATTATCGGGTCAAGGATACAAAGTAACAATCATTATCGGGTCAAGGATACAAAGTAATAATCATTATCGGGTCAAGGATACAAAGTAACAATCATTATCGGGTCAAGGATACAAAGTAATAATCATTATCGGGTCAAGGATACAAAGTAACAATCATTATCGGGTCAAGGATACAAAGTAACAATCATTATCGGGTCATGGATACAAAGTATCAATCATTATCGGGTCAAGGATACAAAGTAACAATCATTATCGGGTCAAGGATACAAAGTAACAATCATTATCGGGTCAAGGATACAAAATAACAATCATTATCGGGTCAAGGATGCAAAGTAACAATCATTATCGGGTCAAGGATACAAAGTAACAATCATTATCGAGTCAAGGATATATAATAGTCAGTGAAATATTTGTGTATTTTACAAATGTGTTTTTATAAATTCAGAAATCCTTAATGATCGGCAGTCTTAAAAGGTTCTGCAAATGAATAAATAAGATGGATCTTAAATACACCGTGGTCTCTGTACATCAATAATATTCATTGAACTTTTGAGTAAATAGAAAGAAACATTTCCAGATACATGACTAGATGCATAACGCGTGGGACGTAATCATCTTCTTTTTTTTGATGTAACGTCTTTATTTGATAAGAAATAAGATTTGTGTCATTGCTGAGATGTATTCGAAAGGGAAGCCAAATGAAATTTGAAGATGATGAAATGTTGACAAATTCTTACGATCAAACCAGAGAGTGTGTGGCCTAGTAGATAGTTATTGTTTTTTTTTTATTTAACGTTTACAAAAAAAAATGTTAAATTTTTAGGAAAATCATTAGAGCCGTTATTGAAATACCCGTCCAAGGTCCCACCCAGTTGACAGAGTCCTTGAAGAGCTTGCAAGCTAAGCAGAGGAATCGTAAAAATTTCATGCTGTGATAAAATGCTTTAATAATAAGGACAGAAACTGTTTCTTGATAACTTTGTTTCGGTCATTTTGCCCCCCCCCCCGGCCCCTTAAATGAGTTATTTCACCACTAGTATTGTAACATAAGAGCACTTGTTAGGTCTTGTGAAACACTGCACTCACCGGACCTGAAGATATTGCCATTTAGGTCACGTTCTGATCTTTCATCCTAAGCACTGGCAATTTCCTTTCTAAGACAGGCAACTGTTTTTAAACATCAAATTCTGGAACAAATTTTGAAAATTATTCTTTTATAAGTTATCTCACTGTAAACGTTCTATGTTCTGTGCGTATATTGTAATATTACTATTACACATGAGACTGGGCACTACTAATATGTCGCGAATGTCGTGGAATGATGGGTTGGTGCTTCCTGGAGAACTCTTGATACGTAACAAATATAGATACTACAGATTGACTTATGTCTGTTTCAGCAGACAAAATATAGAGTTTATCTGATAACAATAATAATATTGCACTCCTTGTTGGTTACATAACGAAATAAAAAATAAAGTCACATCCGCATAACAGCGGTATCAAATATATCCAACATGTCAAATTCCGCAAAATAGACTTCAAGTAACGTCCACATCACAGCGGGTAACAAATACTTAATAATAATAATAGTACAGAATACTAACTACTAGAAATACATGTCTCAAATGACCCCCTGGCTTCGACTGCCCAAAAGATACTTCATATCTCGAAATTAATACTCGACTCTCTAAGTCATTACTGTCCGTAACGAACCAAAAGATACTACTTGATTGCCATGTCCAAAGGATACCACTTGACTGACTGACTGAACTAAAAGTCAATTTTAGTCATTCTACTTCCTGTTTCTATATCAGGAGTTTCACGTCTTATTACCGTCTTAACACGAGATGAACATTTAACAAGCAATATCAACCGAGACCGTGACACTCATTTCTGACCGATTTTTGATTTTTTTTCAACTATCGCAAAAGCCAAGCAACGTAAGAATACATGATCCAATGTGAGACTGCAGTCATGTGTAGTTTCTCCACTTCGAGGCTGTTTTATTTATTCTTTACTAGGAACAAAATTGCGATCAAATTAACTTTAATTTACGAACCTTGACACTTATGACATATTTATATGCTAGTGACTATAAAAGTAAATAAAGAATTGTAACTTCCGATTAAGGTGAAAATTCGCCGATTATTACATTTTATTACATGAAAGCTGACAATGCCTTTTTTTCTTTTATCGCGCCTAAGATTGGCGTTTTCCGCAATGAAAGACACCTACAAATGACAATTTGGACTATTTTTCAGGAGATTTTAATAAATTCAGGAGATTTCCATGACTTTTTCGTATATATTCTGCAATTTAATAATTACACCTAGAATAAGCGCCAGTCCTATGAAAGCGTGGGGCCCACTTCGACCACATAGGTTGCAGTGGCCTAAGATCGGCCCTGCTTTCGACCATGTTAAAGACGGCCTGAAACGTATACCACATGACCAGGCAGCCATCCATGTATTCACCAGAGTAACATGTTGTCTGTGCTTATATTGATAGAATATAGAAAATAGTGTAAGAGAAATTGGGTGAACGGGGGCTCCACTGTGACACTACATGCCTAACTCAATCACACATTCTCCAGTCTATCGTCTGACTCTTATCCATCTATATGACACTTAGCCAAAATCTCAGGATATTCATCTATAATATATTTATCCACTTATCTATCCCCCACTCAAGCATCACTCACACATTCATCAAATTGAAATATTCATATTTGACACATCCATTCGTGTTAACACACAAGAATCGTGGATATGGTTGAATAGTTAATGTGGATACAGTTGAATCGTGAGTATGTAAGTAGTTGAATCGTGAGTATGTAAGTAGTTGAATCGTGAGTGTTTAAGTAGTTCAATCGTGAGTGTGTAAGTAGTTGAATCGTGAGTATGTAAGTAGTTGAATCGTGAGTATGTAAGTAGTTGAATCGTGAGTGTGTAAGTAGTTGAATCGTGAGTATGTAAGTAGTTGAATCGTGAGTATGTAAGTAGTTGAATCGTGAGTATGTAAGTAGTTGAATCGTGAGTATGTAAGTAGTTGAATCGTGAGTGTTTAAGTAGTTGAATCGTGAGTATGTAAGTAGTTGAATCGTGAGTATGTAAGTAGTTGAATCGTGAGTGTGTAAGTAGTTGAATCGTGAGTATGTAAGTAGTTGAATCGTGAGTATGTAAGTAGTTGAATCGTGAGTATGTAAGTAGTTGAATCGTGAGTATGTAAGTAGTTTAATCGTGAGTATGTAAGTAGTTGAATCGTGAGTATGTAAGTAGTTGAATCGTGAGTGTGTAAGTAGTTGAATCGTGAGTATGTAAGTAGTTGAATCGTGAGTATGTAAGTAGTTGAATCGTGAGTATGTAAGTAGTTGAATCGTGAGTATGTAAGTAGTTGAATCGTGAGTGTGTAAGTAGTTGAATCGGGAGTGTTTAAGTAGTTGAATCGTGAGTGTTTAAGTAGTTGAATCGTGAGTATGTAAGTAGTTGAATCGTGAGTATGTAAGTAGTTGAATCGTGAGTATGTAAGTAGTTGAATCGTGAGTATGTAAGTAGTTGAATCGTGAGTATGTAAGTAGTTGAATCGTGAGTATGTAAGTAGTTGAATCGTGAGTATGTAAGTAGTTGAATCGTGAGTATGTAAGTAGTTGAATCGGGAGTATTTAAGTAGTTGAATCGTGAGTGTTTAAGTAGTTGAATCGTGAGTATGTAAGTAGTTGAATCGTGAGTATGTAAGTAGTTGAATCGTGAGTATGTAAGTAGTTGAATCGTGAGTATGTAAGTAGTTGAATCGTGAGTATGTAAGTAGTTGAATCGGGAGTGTGTAAGTAGTTGAATCGTGAGTATGTAAGTAGTTGAATCGTGGATGTGGTTGTATTGTGGATGTGGTTGAATCATGGATGTGGTTGTATTGTGGATGTGGTGGAATCGTGGATGTGGTTATATTGTGGATGTGGTTGTATTGTGGATGTGGTTGTATTGTGGATATGGTTGAATCGTGGATGTGGTTGTATTGTGGATGTGGTTGTATTGTGGGTGTGGTTGTATTGTGGATGTGGTTGTATTGTGGATGTGGTTGTATTGTGGATGTAGTTGAATCATGGATGTGGTTGTATTGTGGATGTGGTTGTATTGTGGATGTAGTTGAATCATGAATGTGGTTGTATTGTGGATGTGGTTGTATTGTGGATGTTGTTGTATTGTGGATGTGGTTGTATTGTGGATGTAGTTGAATCATGGATGTGGTTGTATTGTGGATGTGGTTGTATTGTGGATGTAGTTGAATCATGGATGTGGTTGTATTGTGGATGTAGTTGAATCATGGATGTGGTTGTATTGTGGATGTTGTTGTATTGTGGATGTGGTTGTATTGTGGATGTAGTTGAATCATGGATGTGGTTGTATTGTGGATGTGGTTGTATTGTGGATGTAGTTGAATCATGGATGTGGTTGTATTGTGGATGTAGTTGAATCATGGATGTGGTTGTATTGTGGATGTTGTTGTATTGTGGATGTGGTTGTATTGTGGATGTGGTTGTATTGTGGATGTTGTTGTATTGTGGATGTGGTTGTATTGTGGATGTGGTTGTATTGTGGATGTAGTTGAATCATGGATGTGGTTGTATTGTGGATGTGGTTGTATTGTGGATGTAGTTGAATCATGGATGTGGTTGTATTGTGGATGTAGTTGAATCATGGATGTGGTTGTATTGTGGATGTTGTTGTATTGTGGATGTGGTTGTATTGTGGATGTGGTTGTATTGTGGATATGGTTGAATCGTGGATGTGGATGTAGTTGAATCATGGAAGTGGTTGTATTGTGGATGTGGTTGTATTGTGGATATGGTTGAATCATGGATGTGGTTGTATTGTGGATGTAGTTGAATCGTGGATGTGGTTGTTTTGTGGATATGGTTGAATCGTGGATGTGGATGTAGTTGAATCATGGATGTGGTTGTATTGTGGATGTGGTTGTATTGTGGATGTAGTTGAATCATGGATGTAGTTGAATCGTGGATGTGGTTGTTTTGTGGATATGGTTGAATCATGGATGTGGTTGTTTTGTGGATATGGTTGAATCATGGATGTGGTTGTATTGTGGATGTAGTTGAATCGTGGATGTGGTTGTATTGTGGATATGGTTGAATCGTGGATGTGCATGTAGTTGAATCATGGATGTGGTTGTATTATGGATGTGGTTGTATTGTGGATGTAGTTGAATCATGGATGTAGTTGAATCGTGGATGTGGTTGTTTTGTGGATATGGTTGAATCATGGATGTGGTTGTATTGTGGATGTAGTTGAATCGTGGATGTGGTTGTTTTGTGGATATGGTTGAATCGTGGATGTGGATGTAGTTGAATCATGGATGTGGTTGTATTGTGGATGTAGTTGAATCATGGATGTGGTTGTATTGTGGATGTGGTTGTATTGTGGATATGGTTGAATCGTGGATGTGGTTGTATTGTGGATGTGGTTGAGTTGTGGATGTGAATGTAGTTTAATCATGGATGTGGTTGTATTGTGGATATGGTTGAATCGTGGATGTGGATGTAGTTGAATCATGGATGTGGTTGTATTGTGGATGTAGTTGAATCATGGATGTGGTTGTATTGTGGATGTAGTTGAATCGTGGATGTGGTTGTTTTGTGGATATGGTTGAATAGTGGATGTGGTTGTATTGTAGATATGGTTGAATCGTGGATGTGGTTGTATTGTGGATATGGTTGAATCGTGGATGTGGTTGTATTGTAGATGTGGTTGAATCGTGGATGTGGTTGTATTGTGGATATGGTTGAATCGTGGATGTGGTTGTATTGTGGATGTGGTTGAATTGTGGATGTGAATGTAGTTGAATCATGGATGTGGTTGTATTGTGGATATGGTTGAATCGTGGATGTGAATGTAGTTGAATCATGGATGTAGTTGTATTGTGGATATGGTTGAATCGTGGATGTGGATGTAGTTGAATCATGGATGTGGTTGTATTGTGGATATGGTTGAATCGTGGATGTGGTTGTATTGTGGATATGGTTGAATCGTGGATGTGGTTGTATTGTGGATATGGTTGAATCGTGGATGTGGTTGTATTGTGGATGTGGTTGAATTGTGGATGTGGTTGTATTGTGGATATGGTTGAATCGTGGATGTGGTTGTATTGTAGATGTGGTTGAATCGTGGATGTGGTTGTATTGTGGATATGGTTGAATCGTGGATGTGGTTGTATTGTGGATGTGGTTGAATTGTGGATGTGAATGTAGTTGAATCATGGATGTGGTTGTATTGTGGATATGGTTGAATCGTTGATGTGAATGTAGTTGAATCATGGATGTAGTTGTATTGTGGATATGGTTGAATCGTGGATGTGGATGTAGTTGAATCATGGATGTGGTTGTATTGTGGATATGGTTGAATCGTGGATGTGGTTGTATCATGGATGTGGTTGAATCGTGGATGTGGATGTAGTTGAAACATGGATGTGGTTGTATTGTGGATGTAGTTGAATCATTGATGTGGTTGTATTGTGGATGTAGTTGAATCGTGGATGTTGTTGTTTTGTGGATATGGTTGAATCATGGATGTGGTTGTATTGTGGATGTAGTTGAATCGTGGATGTGGTTGTTTTGTGGATATGGTTGAATCGTGGATGTGGTTGTATTGTGGATATGGTTGAATCGTGGATGTGGTTGTATTGTGGATATGGTTGAATCGTGGATGTGGATGTAGTTGAATCATGGATGTGGTTGTATTGTGGATGTGGTTGTATTGTGGATGTAGTTGAATCATGGATGTGGTTGAATCGTGGATGAATTGTGGATGAATCGTGGATGAAACACAAGAAGTTGTCCTAAGACTTTTTAGTATAGCACTACATCAGAGAGATACAATCTATCCATCATCAATCCATAAACTTACCAACTTTCAAATGTTTGTAGTAAATATTTTATCAAGATCTTCAATGGAAAGAGAAAAGTTTTTTTCTTTAAATTAACGAGTGGAGGAAGTGCTTAATGTATTCCAACTTCCAACAATTTTACGGTAATAGATGAAAATAGTTGAACCTGATGTGAACCTCTTGTGGTCTGGACATTAGTCTAGACTTCTAAAGTGCCCTCAAACTTACACTATTAAATAAAAGTAAGTAAGTTAATGAGATGCAAGGCTTAAAACTTCTGAGATGGTAAAAAACAAAAAAAAAACAGCTGCTCTTTGTCAGACTGATACGGAGATGGCGAGCACATTGAGCTACGGGAAGACACAGAGACATTGGAGGGAAATAGTCATAGACACTTTTAGAAAGAACTGATGAGAAAAAGGAATGTGACTTGTTGGTATATACATTAGTCACAAGTTGAGAGACAGAAACAAAATACCAACTGTTCATATTTTTTGTTATGAGCTCCTAAGACAGTTGACCGGAATGACTGTGAACCACTTCAATTCTCTCTATTCGTATGACTAAAAATCTCTGTGCATGTCTTGAATTTACACAGGCCTAGAGCGATCCTCAAAGTCTAAGACACCCTCCAGAGTGATATTATTTTGTGCTACAAACTGAAGACATTTAATTCTGCGGTACAAAAAAACTATATAAAAAATAATGGTCAAATTTTTTAAAAATACATTGCTTATTAACACTTTTTATATCCAGTACACCAGACACACCCATACACCAGACACACCAATACACCAGATACACCAATACACCAGACACACCAATACACCAGACACACCAATACACCAGATACACCGATACACCAGACACACCAATACACCAGACACACCAATACACCAGACACACCAATACATCAGACACACCAATACACCAGACACACCAATACACCAGATACACCAATACACCTGAGATGAACTCCAATTGGTGACAAGGCAGGGAGACTTAGGTCTCCCGTAGTGGCCTGGTAAGGAACTCTGCTGTTTGGCGTAGTGCCTCGTAGCTTCCATACAAATTTAGTAAACCACTAGATACGTCCTCCCGCAGCTCGCGGAGCTGCGGACACTCTTGCAAGACGTGCGCCACCGTCTCTTCTGATTCCCCGCAGTGTCGGCAACGGGCATCAAAATTTGGCCGGAACCGGGCGAAGTACGCACCTATGGGTCAGTGTCCCGTACGCCACTGCGCTATTGTTGTTTGTTCCGACCTTTTTAGCCTCCACCACGGGTACTCTCGATTGGGGGGACGCATGTGCTGCCAGAGTCCCCTGACAGTGTTGGAGTCATCCCAGGATTTCAACCACTTTTCATTTACCCACTCTCGTATTACTGTCGTAGCCTGTTGAAACGTACTTGGCGATTCGAAAGCGGGCACGGCCAGCGCTCCTTCTCGTGCTAGAGCATCAGCCACGGCATTGCCCCTCACGCCGCAGTTCGAGGGCACCCACTGCATAACGATGACAGCTCCAATAAGCAGGCGGATGTTATTTGCGGCGCCTAATGCCTCTTCCACCAATTTGGACTTTCCCCCAAAGCCAGCCATGGCTTGGAGGCAGGTCTGGGAATCGGTAACCATTACAACGGTAGTCGCAACGGTTATCTTTTCGCGCAGTTTTTGGAGCACGTGATTTAGGGTATTCGTAATCGCCGTTAATTCAGCATCAAAGCTACATGCGGCGAGGCCGCATGTGCCTGACAGCTTTTCTGGGTCAAGGTCTGGGTAACAGTTATAGGCCCCATACCCAGCTCTTACGGGGTCCTTCATGACCGACCCGTCTGTGTAACAGTATAA
Source organism: Biomphalaria glabrata (assembly GCF_947242115.1). Lineage (NCBI taxonomy): Eukaryota > Metazoa > Mollusca > Gastropoda > Planorbidae > Biomphalaria > Biomphalaria glabrata. The sequence continues at coordinate 36,884,465 of NC_074714.1, forward strand.
GGCATCGGCCGGGTAGGTCTTTTGTGTTTCCAATGCCATTTTCCTTAGTAGGTCCGGGTGTGTGTGTCTTTTTGTGGCCCCCTCCAACCCATGTATAGTGAAATTTATGGGAGGGATGGGCTGTCTCCTCCAGGGCGGGCACGTGCTTATCCGTCTAATTGGGACCCGGTCAGTGGAGAGGCCAGCTTGTGCACTCAAATTTGTAGCGCAGTGCATAAATGATGTCCGTTTTATCCGATGTTTTTCTCTCCAATGACTGACTAAAGTATGGGTCGGGAGCCCTGGTTCGCCCCTTTTGTAGCGTTCCAGGGCAGTTAGCACGGCGCGCTCTCTCCTCAGGCTGAGAGGAGCCACGTTGGACATAATTTCTGCAGCGGAAGTTGGGCTCGTTCTATAGGTGCCGCAAATGAATCGGAGAGCCTGGGTCTGTACACGGTCGAGTGATTCGAGGGCCGTCTTGCTTGCGTACACCTGCACGGGCAGGCTGTACTCAATTTAGGACCTGACAGCCCCTGTGTACAGTGTGCGGAGCGTGTCAGCTAGGGCGCCCCACTTGGTACTGGCTAGCTTTCTGAGTAACCCCAACTTCTCCGAGGCCTTTCGTTCAACATCCTGGATGTGCAAGTGCATTGAGAGCTTCCTATCTAGTGTGACTCCTAGATATTTTGGCGTGTTTTCACGTTGGAGTCGCAGCCCACCGAGTTGGAGCTCGAATGGGGCCACAAGAATGTCGATTCCCAGGCTGAACAGGCTTCAGGTCGTTTTGGCAACGTTTATCTGAATCTGCCATTTTGAACAATACGAGGAGATGGTTTGGAGGTCGGCTTGTCATGCTGCCTGAAGTTGGTTAGCTTTCTTCCCGGTTGACCAGAGGACAATATCGTCAGCATATAGCAGTTTGCGACACCGGAGTTAGCTGGGCAAATCATTAAGATATGCCATGAAAAGGATACATGAGAGGGCGGATCCCTGGGGTAACCCTCTTATTGGGGTATTTTCCCCACTTAGAGAGTACTGGAACTGTGTTCGTGTTTTCCTCTCCGTTAGGAACTGTTTTATCCAGTTGTAGGTCCGCCCGCGTACGCCCATGGCTCTAAGCTTAAGATAGAGGCCTTGCTTCCACACCCGGTCATAAGCCTGTTTTAGGTCAATAAAAACTGCTCTCGGACCTCTGAAACCCGTCGGCCACCTCCTGCATGAATACAATACACCAGAAACACCTATTCACCAGGCACACCAATACACCAGACACACCAATACACCAGACACACCCATACACCAGACACACCAATACACCAGGTACGCCCATACACCAGACACACCCATACACCAGACACACCCATACACCAGACACACCAATACACCAGACACACCCATACACGAGACACACCCATACACCAGAAACACCCATACACCAGGTACGCCCATACACCAGACACACCCATACACCAGGTACGGCCATACACCAGACACACCCATACACCAGACAAACCCATACACCAGACACACCCATACACCAGGTACGCCCATACACCAGACACACCCATACACAAGACACACCCATACACCAGACACACCCATACACCAGGTACGCCCATACGCCAGACACACCCATACACCAGACACACCCTTACACCAGATACACCCATACACCAGACACACCCATACACCAGGTACGCCCATACACCAGACACACTCATTCACCAGACACACCCATACACCAGACACACCAATACACCAGACACACCCATACACCAGACACACGAATACACCAGACACACCCATACACCAGACACACCAATACACTAGACACACAGATACACCAGACACACCCATACACCAGACACACCAATACACCAGACACAGCAATACACCAGACACACCCATACACCAGACACACCAATACACCAGACACACCAATACACCAGACACACCCATACACCAGACACACCCATACACCAGGTACGCCCATACACCAGACACACCCATACACCAGGTACGCCCATACACCAGACACACCCATACACAAGACACACCCATACACCAGACACACCCATACACCAGGTACGCCCATTCACCAGACACACCCATACACCAGACACACCAATACACCAGACACACCCATACACCAGACACACTCATTCACCAGAAACACCCATACACCAGACACACCAATACACCAGACACACCCATACACCAGACACACCAATACACCAGACACACCCATACACCAGACACACCAATACACCAGACACACCCATACACCAGACACACCAATACACCAGGCACACAGATACACCAGACACACCCATACACCAGACACACCCATACAGCAGACACACCCATACAGCAGACACACCAATACACCAGACACAGCAATACACCAGACACACCCATACACCAGACACACCAATACAGCAGACACACCAATACACCAGACACACCCATACACCAGACACACCCATACACCAGACACACCCATACACCTGGTACGCCCATACACCAGACAAACCCATTCACCAGACACACCCATACACCAGGTACGCCCATACACCAGACACACCCATACACCAGACACACCAATACACCAGACACACCAATACACCAGACACACCCATACACCAGACACACCAATACACCAGACACAGCAATACACCAGACACACCCATACACCAGACACACCAATACACCAGACACACCAATACACCAGACACACCCATACACCAGACACAGCAATACACCAGACACACCCATACACCAGACACACCAATACACCAGACACAGCAATACACCAGACACACCCATACACCAGACACACCAATACACCAGACACACCAATACACCAGACACACCCATACACCAGACACACCCATACACCAGACACACCCATACACCAGACACACCCATACACCTGGTACGCCCATACACCAGACACACCCATTCACCAGACACACCCATACACCAGACACACCCATACACCAGACACACCAATACACCAGACACACCAATACACCAGACACACCCATACACCAGACACACCAATACACCACACACACCCATACACCAGACACACCCATACACCAGACACACCCATACACATGGTACGCCCATACACCAGACACACCCATACACCAGGTACGCCCATACACCAGACACCCCCATACACCAGACACACCAATACACCAGACACACCCATACACCAGACACACTCATTCACCAGACACACCCATACACCAGACACACCCATACACCAGACACACCCATACACCAGACACACCCATACACCAGACACACCAATACACCAGACACACCCATACACCAGACACACCAATACACCAGACACAGCAATACACCAGACACAGCAATACACCAGACACACCCATACACCAGACACACCAATACACCAGACACATCCATACACCAGACACACCAATACACCAGACACAGCAATACACTAGACACACCCATACACCAGACACACCAATACACCAGACACACCAATACACCAGACACACCCATACACCAGACACACCCATACACCAGACACACCCATACACCTGGTACGCCCATACACCAGGCACACCCATTCACCAGACACACCCATACACCAGACACACCCATACACCAGACACACCAATACACCAGACACACCCATACACCAGACACACCAATACACCAGACACACATATACGCCAGACACACCCATACACCAGACACACCAATACACCAGACACACCAATACACCAGACACACCCATACACCAGACACACCCATACACCAGACACACCCATACACCTGGTACGCCCATACACCAGACACACCCATTCACCAGACACACCCATACACCAGACACACCCATACACCAGACACACCAATACACCAGACACACCCATACACCAGACACACCAATACACCAGACACACATATACGCCAGACACACCCATACACCAGACACACCAATACACCAGACACACCTATACGCCAGACACACTCATACACCAGACACACCAATACACCAGACACACCCATACACAAGACACACCAATACACCAGACACACCTATACGCCAGACACACCCATACACCAGACACACCTATACGCCAGACACACCAATACACCAGACACACCAAAATCTTGCTATTAATATTTTTATCGCCGCAGGTGAAAAATACGTTTAAATACCAAAATAGGAGAACAAAAAACAATTGATAGTTTCTCTCCAAGGACGTGAATGTTTTAGGAAGGAAACTAAAGAGGGGGACTAAAGAGAAATGTGAATGATCAATGTACTCATGTAAGCAGGCTTACAAGTCAGGTACTTTAACGACTCTAAAACCTACACAGCACCAACTACTTTAACTTACAATTTCATAATTGTTCTATTTAACAATTTAGTGTGAAACTGTCATTAAATAAAATTTGGTTACTTTATAAAAATTAATATGATATTTCTAGACGTATGCGTCATTATTTTGCATCTCCATAATATAAAACATCATTAGAATGTGTAACCTCCTCGTTACCTACAATGTTTTTTGTATCACCTGATCTGTTTCTGACAATCTAGACCAATCAATTGGTTATAAACTTGAAGCCTAATTAAAATACAAACACTGAATGATAGAACGCAGTGATTCACTTCATAACGGAACACTTTGCACATTCGAGATATTTGGCAGAACACAGCTTACTATTTTACACATTTATATATGGCTTTCGAACCTGGGGTCCTGGGTTCGAACTCAGTGAAGACTGGGATTTCTAATTTCTGGATTTTTTAGGGCGCCCTTGAGTCCACCCAACTCTAATGGGTACTTGACTTTTGTTGGCGAAAGTAAAGGCGGTTGGTCGTTGTGCTGGCCACACGGAACCCTGCTCGTTAACCGTTGGCCCTATAGATCGCAAGGTCTAAAAGGGAAACTATATGGTTCAATGACTTTAAAAGTATTATATCCTAGAAGAGCCTAACTTCATGATCAGGCATGCTATCGGCAATTTGAATTCTAACAGACGAACTCCACCAGAAATCATTTCAAGATTGTCTCTGTATTTCCATGTTGATCCAGACTCTTGATGAGTGCAAAGTTCAAAGGGACGTTATAGAATTGATTTCGCTACCAAGTGTTGATATGTGATGTAATGGTGTGTGAAAGTTAATTCCCTTAGCGGATTAGAAAGTGTGTGTTGCTGTTCGTTATCTAATATGGTGGAATAAAGCCTGTGTGTGTGTTTTGTAACTCGGCCTTGTCGTTTATCTATTTCTACTTGTATTGCAGAGTATATCAACACATATTTTTTTCCTGCATTTACTTAGAGAGTAATTCATGTTAAATATTTCAGTAGTTTGTAGAACACCAAGTCAAGCCTTGCGGAACAGTAGGGTTCCATGGAACACTTATCTTATCTTATATCATACAGACGTTACTTCAAAAAAGAGGATGATTACGTCCTACACGTCATACATTTAGTCATACATATCAACCAATGACCTAAATTCTGCCAAGTCACTGGTTTTCCTGGCTAGCTCAGGCAACCCATTCCATGCTCTGTTTGTACAAATTAGTCCTAGCATATGGAACGAGAAATGTGCGTTTATCTTTGTCCTTCTGAGTATTTTATTAAATTTTGTTTTTTATTTTGAAGATTATGGTTCAGCGTTTATGTATAATTGCTACTTAACTTTAAAGTCTTCTATCCTGAAGGCTTTCTAAATTTAGTGATTTTACTTTATGTGTTTTTCTAGTCAAATGTGAATATTCGTTTGTTATGAGTCTCACTGCTCTATTTTGTGTCTGTACCAGTTTCTTAATGTTTTCTTGAGTTGAGGGGTCCCAAACGGAGGATGCATATTCTATTATTGGCCTAACCAAGGTTAAATAACATTTTAGTTTTATGTTCTTTTTTGGAAACTTTTAATAAATCCTAATGCTTTGTTTGATTTTTTATAGTTTCATCAATATGTGGATTCCATGACAGTTTTTCATTTATTATAACACCTAGGTATTTTGCGTTTTTAGTCTGTGTTACTGATTTACCATGAATAAGATAAGTGGAATTAATTTGTTTTAGTTTTTTTGTTACTCTTAACAACTGACATTTTTCTGGGTGGAAAGACATGCTCCAATTTGATTCCTATTTCTGAAATTCATCTAATTCTCTTTGTAAAATTTCTGTATCTTGTGTTGTTTTTATTGTTCTATATATTATGCAATCGTCTGCAAATAATCTGACTTTTGTTCCTGAACTAATGCAATTTGGTTAATCATTCATGTAAATTAAAAATAGTAGTGGACCTAAGACTGTTCCTTGAGGTACACCTGAGTTTACTGTTATTGGTGTTGATTTAGAGCCATTTATTATTACAGTTTGTTCTCTCCCTATCAGAAAATCTTTAATCCACTGATGCAGTGGACCATTAATGCCGAAAAATTGTATTTTTTTTAAAGCAAACTATGGTGCTGAACTTTGTCAAAAGCCTTGGAAAAATCTAGCTTCTTTCCAGTCCCTTGGTACTCTGCCCTGGTTAAGAAATGCCTGAAAAAGTATTTTGAATACTGCTAATTGCTTAGTTCTTTGAGTAATCTAGCTGGAATACCATTCGGTCCAGATGCTTTATTCGGTTTGAAGTTGGCTAATAATTTTTGAATTCCCTTTTCTTGTACTTCTATATCTCCTTTGTTGTCTACTTGGTCAAATTAAGTAATATGTCTTTGCCTCCTGTGGCTGAGATTGCTGATGAAAAGTATTTATTTAGGATGTTAGTTTTAGTTTCATTATCATTATGTGTTAAGTTATCTTCTCCTTTTAATGGCGCTATGCCTGTTGTTTCCATTTTCTTAGACTTAATGTATAACCATATGTTTTTGTTGTTATCTTTAGATATTACATTGCTTACGTATTCACTCTGCAGTTGTCTGCTTACTTTTTGGGTTAGGTGTTTAATTTGTATATACTTTTTATAAACTCTTTCTGCCTTAGTTTCTTTAAATTTTCTACATAGGTTTTCCTTCTGTTTACAAAGCTTCTTTAATCTATTATTAAACCAGCATTTATTTATTTTGTTTAATGTGTATTTGCTAGTATATGATTTTCTATAATGCTTTTAATATAGTTTTTAATGAAATTCCAGAGGTCATCGAGTGGTTGGTTAATGTCTTTTTCTGATAAGAATGTTTGTTGAAAGTTTAAAACGCAGCTTGGTGTAGTTGTGTTAGGTTGCATTTATTCCAGAGTACAATTTTTCTTTTGGGTTTTGTATTGACTGCTGCTTTTATGTGACTGTGTATTTTAATGATATCATAGTCTAATAGACATGAAACTCAAGGTGTAGGTGTAACACACAAAGAAGCATAACAACCCCCCAAAAAATATTAAATTAATAGAGCGATAGGTAGACATTTACGGAAACTCCTTTTAATTAATTGAAAATTACTATTATTTAGAAATTCTCTACGATGTCACATCAAACAAAAAGGCAGCTACACTTGAAACTCAGCAAATTGACATTTTATCCAATATATATCATTGACTCTGTGGTGTATGCATGTATGTAAGAACGCCTGTTTGACCAATCTTGATAAAACTTGGCATCAATGTTCCTTAGATCATGGCGGAGACCCTAGTGTATATTTAATGTCCCCAACCGGAGGGCCATAAAATTAAAAAAAATATTCCTAAATTCATTTATATATTAAAGAACGAAGCTTTAAAAAAACAACAACGGGTCAATTCATTTTAACAATAAATTGTATTTCTGTATGAATATTTCGGATAAAGGGATAAACCATTATCACACTCTACTTTTATTTTCGTTGCAAAATTAACAAATTTGAATGGGACATTCGGCATATTTGATCTTAAATCCAATGCTCTTGATTAGTAATACTCTAAGGCCCTCAGGTCGAAGGGTTACAGTGTGTGTTATATTATGAATAGTTCTATTGTAAAACAAAATATTGATGTAAAGTCGAAAAGTAAATGTTGCGGTACAAACTATTGATAATGTCACACTGTTACCTCTACTCCAGGACTACAAACTATTGATAATGTCACACTGTTACCTCTACTCCAGGACTACAAACTATTGATAATGTCACACTGTTACCTCTACTCCAGGACTACAAACTATTGATACTGTCACACTGTTACCTCTACTCCAGGACTACAAACTATTGATAATGTCACACTGTTACCTCTACTCCAGGACTACAAACTATTGATAATGTCACACTGTTACCTCTACTCCAGGACTACAAACTATTGATAATGTCACACTGTTACCTCTACTCCAGGACTACAAACTATTGATAATGTCACACTGTTACCTCTACTCCAGGACTACAAACTATTGATAATGTCACACTGTTACCTCTACTCCAGGACTACAAACTATTGATAATGTCACACTGTTACCTCTACTCCAGGACTACAAACTATTGATAATGTCACACTGTTACCTCTACTCCAGGACTACAAACTATTGATAATGTCACACTGTTACCTCTACTCCAGGACTACAAACTATTGATAATGTCACACTGTTACCTCTACTCCAGGACTACAAACTATTGATAATGTCACACTGTTACCTCTACTCCAGGACTACAAACAGTATATTTCCAAAGATCGAATCGAATAATTGAGCTATACAGTTTATTTAAGAAGTGAAACTTTAGTCAACTCTTGGTACAAGAGAATATTATCAATGTTTAATCGAATGATTTTTTTCATAAACATAAAAAAACATGAGTTTGTATCTAGAGATGAAATGAATTAATATAACCGAATATTTGAGAATATAGAAGTGTCTAGATGAAGAGTTTTTAAAAAACATACGACTTTGAAATGTCTGTCTAGATTTAAACAAAACTTGTTTGTACATACCTGGCCAGAGTGTCGTCTTGAAGATTGCATTGTCCCCCCAGCAAAAAAACAAAGAGAAAACCTAGAAGAAAACCAAAGCGAGTGAGTGACCCACTGAGGAGGAGGGGGTGACACTGGCTCTCAGCATCACGCCCTGCTATCGTGGGGCAGGTCTGCTGGTCAGATGAGAGCGCCTGCTGGGATGGTGATAATGGGAGGATTTGAATCAAGACGAGCAAGCACGGAGGGTCTTACGGGAAACTGCGCGTGGGTCGTAGATTTATTTATTTAATACAATTCAAAGTCTGTTAGTCCGGCATGAATTTGAGTTGATAGAAGGTCATGAATTTGAGCAGACACTTAGTAGGTCATGAATTTGAGTAGACACTTAGTAGGTCATGACTTTGAGTAGACACTTAGTAGGTCATGAATGTGTTAGCTCTCAGTATGTTATGTACTTCAGTTGACAGTATGTTATTTTCGTGAGTTGACACATAATGTGCCATATATTCAATTCCAGTTTGTTATTTCTTTGAGCGTGTTATATATTTGAGTAGACTAGACTGAAAGTTTGGTCCTTTCTGTTGTTTTTTTCCCGACTCATCTTTTTCTACTATCTTGATTACTTTCTTCTTTTTCTATCTGACAATGGACATTTAGGTTTTTCTTTCTCTTTGGGGTATGTAAGTTTTTGTCTCCTTGCCTGTTCAGTTATAACAGTCTTCTACGATATAGTGTATATTATATGACTTTTTCTTCTCTTATTCCGCTCTCCCTCTCCCTATCCCCCCTCTCTATCTCTCTCTCTCTCTCTCTGTCTCTCTCTCTCTCTTGTATATATTGTATATTATGAAAACCAGAAGAGATTCCCGTGCTTTTGGGGATATAACGATTAGGATGTAAAATTGAGTAAATGAAAATGCACCCAAGATCAAACTCCTAGGTCTGGACATTCTGAAAATGTTGCAGACGTGACATAATAACTCGCACTGTCCTGGACCCTGACTCTATAAAATAGTTCAACAAAAACAAGATTACAAAGACAGTTTGTGTGGAAACACAAACTCAAAATCGGCCCCCGAAGTGGTCCACCTAGAGTCTTCAAAAGGATTCAAACACGGGACTTCCGGTGCCAAGTGCTTTACCCCTCAGCCACATGATCTCCATATATTCATTTAGCGTACACTTATATTTTTTAAAATAAAATTATTAACCTTATCCATACATTCAAAATTAATAACATGTTACATTTAATAAAGAGAAACTAAAAAAAGATTCATTCTTCTAACAAAATTAGATAAATTGGCAACACGAAAAAAAATCTTGCCATACTTTAAGCTACAATTCTGTACAAGACTTTTCCCTCGCAAAGAAAAATGAATACCTCCATCGTCATTTGTCATACAAACTAGACTTACATCTAGCTAGATCTAGACCTAGATTTAGACCTAAATCTAGATTCAAGATCTAAGTCTAGGTCTAGAACTAGATCTAAGTCTTGATCTAGAAATATAGAATCTACTTTATCTAGACTAGAACTCGTATGAATTTACAGTTTTATCTTAAAATTATAAGACCTAGGCCAATGATCATGAACAGTAGGCCTTTTGTTACCGGGTAATTGTGTACTTTGCTGTTCGTATCCGATTCTTTTCCTAATGTGATACTATTGTTTACATAATAAATAAATCTTCACCCCTAAGCTGTCAGAAGATAAGATATTGTCTTGATAATTAAATTTTTGTTCAAATTATCAATACATTTATAATATATATATTATGAATATAACTGGATCTGGGCTCTATTTAGTCTTATTTAGACTGTCAAGTGTAGACACCTATAATGAGAATATGTCAAAACTGCGCGCTATAAAAGTAGTTCGTTATTTTTGAAACTTATAACTAAAACAAAGTTCCTACCAAAATTATTTTTTAAAAACAACATTTAAATCAGTATTCTATTCGTTGAGTTAGTTAATAAATGGAAAATATATTTTATGATGATCCATTGACACTTAGAAGCAAATTTTTTTTGTACCAATGCGTGAATCTATGAATGAAGCTTGAGTTATTAATGAAGAAGTCTATGGCCTTTTAAAAAAAAGTTACCTCCCACGAAGTTTTTCATTGAAAAGTAGCGTAAGTTTTTGAAAAATCTGCTTGCATATATAATTTTAAATACTAGACTGTTCATTTTCGGAAAAGCAAAAAAGTAGCCGTTGCATCAGTACTTTGAATGATCTAAAATAGCATATGTCCGATTTTCATTTTCTCTTCTAGTTTCTGAGATCTAAACGGGACGGACGGACGGACAGACGGACAAACAGGCCACACAAAACTAATAGCGTCTTTTCCCCTTTCTGGGGCCGCAAAAAATGGTATTAGAATTCGGTATGTCTACAGATTATATATCATTAGTAAGTTCGCTCTACTTTTTGGTCGTGCTATTATGTCTGGAAATGTCACGCTTTTTTGTCGGCGCTATTTTATCGCTCGCTATTTTGTCCTGGATTCATCATCTGCATGCTCCAATAATTTAAATGTACCGGAAGTTATGCGTCAATTTTTCGCAAGACATGAATCACCAACGGTACAAAGTTACATTATTCAATTTTCTTTACAAAACACGAAATCATCTAGGAGAAATATATTGGAATTTCTTTATGAGAGTCAATAAGAATAATTCTTGCCGTTGAATCTACAACAAAAATTGCTAAAACAAAAGGTAAAGAGACTTCGAAATGAAGCCCTAACTCCCCTAACTAGCCTGATCTTTCTAGATCTTTCTTTTAGTAAGTTTTCTTTTTTTTATTTAAAAGTTTAATGTGCTCTATATTTTGAGAATCGAATCTCGTGAGAGCCGGGTCGTTTCGAAATTTTCAGGAATAGAAAATGATGCATTGGGAGTAGCCGGTGGGTAAACGTTACTATTTAAAATTAAAATATTACTTTGAAAGTCTGTAAATAGAAAACTGCCTATAGTTCTTAAAATCTCAATTTTAGAATAATATATTTCTCTTTCGGTCTCTTTCTGTTTCTTGGTCTCTCCCTCTGTCTAAAGTCTCCCTCTTTCTCTTTGTCATTCTTTCAGTGCCTTTTTCCTTCTCTCTTTAACTCTTTGAGTTTGTAGCTCTTTCTTTCCTTGTCTTTGCCTTTCACTCTTTCTGTATTTTCTTCTCCCTCACTCTCTGTGAGTGTATGTGTACGTGTTACTACTGTTGTCAGTGTATATCTATGTGTTTGTATGTTTCTCCTAAGCTTTGCATTGTTCCAGGAAGTGGTCTGTACCGACAGATTCTAGATTTGCTTCGCTTTACAGCCAGTCATATCCGGTTTTGGAGGGATGTAAAGGAGACAATGATTTCCATGTCTGAGGGATACAGGACATGACCTTCGACCTTTCATTGAAAGCCTGTTTTGGAGAACTCTTTTGTTTATTTGTTCAGGGATGAACAGTGCAAAGTTTAAATTGATTTAGCGTCTCTCTCTCTCTGTTTCTCTCCATATCTCTCTCTATCTCTTTATATATTTACTAGACATATGTTACCCTCGACCCTCGGGTCTTTATTTGCGCATTACTGTCGATATAGTCACTGAGAGTGTTTTGTAAGCAATTAAACGAAATAATAATGTAATAAGTAATGCGAATGTGTCAATGTAAAAATAGTGTGAATGAAGCTATCAAATCAAAATAGCTAATAGGCTTAAATCCATTTTTTCAAATTAAAACATTTGCTTGTAGGCCTACATATATTTGATTAAAATTTAAGATGAATCCTAATTTTGTATGTTCATGTGTTAAAGTATAAAGTAGATCTTGAGGTAGACATAGATCTAAATATATACTAATCTAGAGTTAAAAATTGGCTTTTATAGAGTTCATTCTGTGTTGCGCATGCGTGACCTTTTTTCATGAATGAATATAGGCCTATCTCAACACGGCTACGCAACTTTAGCGAACAGCGAAAGAATGTATTAAAAATGCTTTAGAAAAACAAATTTGAATGTTAATTTGATTACAATATGAAATGAATGGACAATAATTAGTATGTTTATGTGTTAAAGCATAAAACTATCTTTGCGAAAAGAAGTTTTATCATCTTAGAGTTCAATAAAAGTTTTAGGCCTAGAAATAGACTCAGTAGAGAGATGTGTTAATGTGTAACCATTTGGTAATGTCTAATGAAAGAATGTTCACCAGGAAATCTGTAGTCACAGATATCAGGAACTAATTTATGTAAAAAATGCTTTTGAAACACAAAATTGAAGGTTAATTTTATTATATATTATTATTATTATAGCTTTTATATAGCGCTACTTTCATGCTTATAGCATGCTCAGAGCGCTTCTGGTCCAATCTCATTTGTGGACCGGTGGGGGGAGGGGGTATCTAGGAGTTGGTTTTCAGTGCTGCCTTTAGGCGCTCAGTAAACACAACTCTGCCCTTCTAGGTAGCCAAGCCAAGCCAAGTTCAAGCGCACTTGGCCTCTCGACCACGCTTCCCACGTATATAATGAAATCAATGGATCTTCTTTTGTATTTTCATGTGTCAAAGTAAAAAAAACTATCTGCGCAAAGTGTATTTCTTAGAATTATATCTAGGTCTAAATCCTTTCGATCTTTTCTCATGTCAACATTGTAGACATGGCCTAGATCCATAAAATACTATAGCTTTAATAGAGTCGGACAACTTTATTTTTTTTTTAGGGTCTTAAGTTTTTTTTAGGGCTTGTTTACGGATAATAAAGATTATTATTATTATTATTATTAAAACATACACTACGGTGTAAGTTAGTACCCAAGGAACATTCCTGCCTAGTTTTATCAAGATTGGTCAAGCGGTTTTGATGTCTATAAGTAACATACATACATACATTCGCCTCACATTCTACTTTATAATATAAGATATATATCAGTACACACAGGCTACGCCCGTTGATTTGTTCCCGCGCTTTATATTGCCTATTACGGCCGGAAGAATCCTTTATTTTTTTCATTTTAATAAACAGGCCTCATTTTAACAATCAACAATAAGTGTATCTGTTACAATGAAATTTCACGGCCCGCTCTCTTTTTCCTTCCCTCTCTTTCTCTCTCTCTCTCTCTGTCTCTCTCCCTCTTTCACTCCCCAACCCTTTTTTTAACCTGCACATACAAATTTTACCAACCAATTTTACCAAGTTTTTCCCTTGATTTGACAAGATCCACTCATAATGCGCCCCCGACACATACACGCACTCAAATTTTGGGCCTGTTAATTCTAGTAGCGCTGTTACTCATTCCTCAGCTTCTCAAGGCAATATCTTTTACACTTCGACGCCATTTTTTGTGTGCCACCTTTAATCTTAAGGCAAGCAATGTACAGTATTAGACATCGCATAGAATTCTTCATACCATCAGTTTCAGAAGGACCCAAGAAGAGAGCCACATTCTCGTTATCCTTTCTACATTTATTTTGGTATTTTGTTCTGTAAATAAAAACAATATCAATTTTATTTTTTTAATTGTAATCATTTATTTGACCTCTTTTGAATGATATGACAATTGATCTTGATTTATCTTTTTATGTTATTAGGATTTTTTTTGACAGTGTTACAAAGTACAATTCCTCTCTCTCTCTCTCTTTATCAATCTATCTATCTCTCTCGGAAAAAGAAAAAGACTCTAGATCTATCTTATTAATGCTAATAGGATTGGTTTTTTTTTTATTCAGGCTACGTCTAACTCGAAGCAGAAATGACGTAAGCAATATTAAATTAAGTAGGTGCTTTGTGAGAGCCTAGGAGGTAAAACGAACGAAATTTTATGCAGATCCGTACAACAGTTTAAAAACTTTCTTAATCAATGAATATATATATATGCATATATGTATATGATAATAATAATAAGACTTGTCTTCGTGTCTCAGAGAGTAATATACAGAGATACAGAGACAAACAGACGGACAGAGACACAGAGTGTGAGACAGAAAAATATTGAAAAAGTGAGAGAGAGAGTGTGTGTATATGTGTGAGAGAGAGAGAGAGAGAGAGAGAGAGAGAGAGAGAGAAAGAGAGCTGTACAGGATGACAAGCAAAAAACACTGCGAGAATAATAAAAGATTTGTGTTTGTTTGCCTCTTTCTCTTGTTTAATCTCTTCGTATATGTCTTTTTCTATATGTCTGTATGTTCTTATCTGTTTCTGTGCATCTCACTATTTCTACATATTTATCTGTCTCTTTTGTGTCTCTCTCTTTCTAGGTCTCTCTATATTTCTTTTTTCTCACCTCTCAGATCCATTATAGCGGCCCCCGAAAGGGGAAAAGACACTATTAGTTTTGTGTGGCGTCTCTGTTCGTCTGTCCGTCCGTCTGTCCGTCCCGTTTAGATCTCATAAACTAGAAAAGATAGTGAAAATCTAACATCACAATATTTTAGACCATTCAAAGTTCTGATGCAACGGCTACTTTTTTTTTCTGAAAGCGAAAAATTTAATTTTTGAAATCACTTATGAAAACAGGTTTTTTCATAAAAATACACCACTTTAACAACTATTCACTATTAATAGTAACAAACACTTGTGGCTTTTTATTAGGGGAGACAGTGATTTACCATATTTTTAACACATTTAAGCAAACGGTTGTAGATTTTTTGTCAAAAAAAAATTTTTTTTTCATTTGTAATGTTAAGTTATGCAAGTCAGACATAATTTAAAACAACAATTAATAAGTAGTTTTTCACATTATCAGTGAACTACAGTGCTGCTGTTAACACAGAACACCTTACCAAAGAAAAAAAATTGGGGGGGGGGATTTTTTTTTTTTACGGAAATGTTTTATTCTTGAGGAATAAGAGATTGGCCCTTTACAAAACAATTAGATCAATAAGATATTCATTATAAGACATCAGTTATTCCAGGTTCACATCTCTAACTTAACATTCACTTTCATCTATCATTTGGTCTGCTGGACCGCTGGGGCACCACAAAAGATCTATTTACCTTTTTTTCACTATTATTTTCTGTCATTTGTCTTTGATAGAATTTCATTCTGATAATATTGAAATCTGCCTTTTTACCTGCCTGGGTGGACCACTTCGGGGGCCGATTTTCAGTTTGTGTTTCCGCACAAACTGTCTTTGTAATCTTGTTTTTTTTTCAATCTCAACCTTGACACACAGATTAGTGACTTTTAAAATCCAAAATAAACGTCCAGCATCAACTACAACAACTCCCAACATTGTCCACCTCATTAGCACCCATCCCACACACAAACACGCACATTCCCATGTCTAGAACACCATCAGTCTGTCGGAGAAACATATTCTCTTTTTTTTTTTTGTTTTCTGTTCAACTTAAAAAATAAAAAAAAACTTCTCATTTGTTATTTGATAGATTTGAATAAAGAAAACGGATATGGTCTCTCTGCTGTTCATTAAACCATCTATAACTTATTTTTAATGTCTAAAGAATCTACATAGCTGATGAGAAATGTCTTAACTCTTAAAATCTTTCACAAATGTATTCAGCGTAACCATTTCATTTGTTCAATTTCATTAAAAATATAAAGGAAAAAGAAATGATCATCAAACCCACAACATTTGTGTTATTAGCACGACGCTCTAGTAACTCAGCCTTTCTACTAAGTGAGAACATTCAGCCTGAAATTAATTATTCACATTTTTAAAGTTGTGATTTTTTTAGTTTTTTTTATTTGGACGAAACTTTGAGCTAGTAGCACGACTTTTATAACAGAAACGAGTACGACTTACAAGACATGCCTGGCAGCGTGGTGCACTTACTATCACTAGAGCTCAGACTTCAAGTGTGTGGAACAACGTAACCAAGATTGTATATAGTCCAGTGGGTCAATTCCCTAACGTATGCGTTCAAACTAAAGTGTCATCTCGGTAAGTTTGATTCTGTGGGTTGTAGACTGAAGGAAGAAGAATCAACCAAATCTTTCTAGAGGTCACCACTAGATATCTCCGAGGATGCTATGAGCCTCTCTGTGATTATGGTTCCTGAGATTATTTGCACTCAGGGATTATCTGCCCGGAAGGAGAAAAAATGGCGTCAAAAAAATCAATGATCTGGTCGGCGCGGGTCTTTTCATGAAATACATATCTAGCCTGGGCATACATTCTTTACCAAGCTATCACCTTTGTTTGGGGAATCTTGCTTTGCTGATCTAATATTTGTATTTCTTTTAATTCGATTTATATATATTATCTATATCTTTATATATATATAAAGCACTACAAAAGCAATATTTTTTGAGAGAAACATGTCATCACAAAATCTCACTCTTAAACGGCAGCACATTAAGAAACATTTGCTTTGTTGGTTTCAATTGTGAAACTTTAACCAGTTGAGTTGTTGTTTTTTTAACAGACGAAGACAAGACGCATTTGGTTTTGTGTGATATGTCCAGCCAACTGCTAGGGTTGGATCTCAAAAGCTATTGAAAATCTGATTTTAACATATTTCGAGGGGTTCCCGGTCATTTCATCCCCGGTCATTTCATCCCCGGTCACTTCATCCCCGGTCACTTCATCCCCGGTCACTTCATCCCCGGTCATTTCATCCCCTGGTCACTTCATCCTCTGGTCACTTCATCCCCCGGTCACTTCATCCCCGGTCATTTCATCCCCTGGTCATTTCATCCCCTGATATTTTCATCATCTGATAATTTTTATCTAACAAATTGTAATTTAAAAAATCATGACATGAGCAATATTTAATGTATTCATTTTTTATTTAAATGATAAAATTGTAACACGTTAATGTTTAAAAGGAATTAAAGCAAAACTTATACAGGCGACATGATATCACGAGGATGGGTGAACTCCGCCTTTATAAGAAAAAAATAAAACCTTATTTCAAGGCTAAAAATGAAAGTGAAACAAAATCGTACTTTCACCACAGCTTGGCCTTTGATGATAAGTTATCAGCGGCACGGTCATAATTATTCTTATCGCACTTCTATCTCTCAAATGATTTTTTACTACTTCCACCAAACCTTGGCCTTCGATCAGGATAATATTATGATATTACAACCCCCACATCCAATAGAAGCGCTATAGCTAAGCACACACCCAGATTTACAATATAATATAAGATTTCTCATTAAGAAAACAAAGTGGAAGAGGAAACACTGTAAACGCATTAGTAACAAGTCATAAAATGTCAAAAAGCATTCTACATAATCATATTTATTTATAAAATATTTAATTGGGGATGAAATGACCGGGGATGAAGTGACCGGGGGATGAAGTGACCGGGGGATGAAGAGACCAGGGGATGAAGTGACCGGGGGATGAAATGACCGGGGGATGAAGTAACCGGGGGATGAAGTGACCGGGGGATGAAGTGACCGGGGATGAAATGACTGGGGATGAAGTGACCAGGGGATGAAATGACCGGGGATGAAGTGACCGGGGATGAAATGACCGGGGATGAAGTGACCAGGGGATGAAATGACCGGGGATGAAATGACCGGGGATGAAGTGACCGGGGATGAAATGACCGGGGATGAAGTGACCAGGGGATGAAATGACCGGGGATGAAGTGATCTGGGATGAAGTGACCGGGGATGAAATGACCGGGGATGAAGTGACCGGGGATGAAATGACCGGTCACCATTTCGCGGTATGCAAAGATTGGGTACAACGTTGTTTTGTTGTTGCCTTTTTTTTTTTTAAATTTTATTTGTTTCGAAAATAAAAGATGAAAATTGTTCTTTACCAAAGAAATCTATGTTTAGTAATAATACTTAAAGTCTCGTAAGTAGGTAGAAATAACGGCAGAACAGAACAGAACAGAAGTCATTGGTGCGGGAAATAATATTTTCGTTGTGTAACTGTGACAGGTCAAATAGTGAACTTATTGCACTTTGTTATCTGTAGGTGAATTTCAAGACGGCATGGATTATATTACATTTATTACGTTCATGGAAATTGGAATTATTTTGTATCTTATATATTATGTGAATACACGTCCTATTATACAGCGAAGAATTAAGTCATTTTACGTCACGTCCGAAAGTAGGACATGTGATTGTCGTTGTCCGGTCTCCGGACTGAAATACTCTACGCAAATACAGAAAGATGTAAATGAATCAATCTCATTTATTTTTATGTAAATAATACAGTAACATTGAACGATTTGAAATAAAGATTTATAATATATATATATATATATATATATATATATATATATATATATATATATATATATATATATATATATATATATATATATATTACAAATATCATTTACGTCATGTGCGTAGCCAGGAGTTTTTTGCAGGGGGGGTTTAGGGAGGGATTTTTTAGCCCCCCGCCCCCCCCTCTCGCGAATAAAAAAAATATTTGAATATATGTATCTGTGTGTGTGTTCATCTTTATTACATTCTGACCCTTCATTCTTTCGGAACACGTTTATTATGCCCTAGAATAGGTTCTTCCTGTAGTTTGTGGAAAAATTGTTGATTCCCCGCCATTGCCAGCAAGGGGGTCTGGGTGAGCGCTAGGAGTTCACACTAGCGCGGGGCGGAGTCCCGCCGCCAACCACTATTTCTGGCATTGAATGCCAACAAAATGCATATTCTGAGGTATCTACAGTGCATTTTCCTGCTTTTAAAAAGTCTTATTTCAAAAATTAATGTGCTATTTTTTACTGACTTAGACCCTGCCGCGCCGTTCAGCGCACAAAAATCTGTCACTGGTAATTTCTTAAGCCTCTTCCAACCTGCTCAGAGGACCTCCATGAATGTGTGGCGCCAAGTTGTACTAGGATGTCATCGCAACTCTTATTATGCGTAATTCATTTTGTCGGAGAACATGTCCCGCAAACTTCAAGCGACGCTCTGACACAATCTTACTAATCCCAGTTCGTCATAGGATTTCCTTGATTTACACCCGATCTCAATAACTGACTCCTAAAATCTGTCTTAGCCATCTTTGTTGAGCCACATCTAGTGTTTTTTAATTTCGGCAGATTACTATTCACTGCACTTTATTAATGGAGCCAAGCCACTGGTAGAAATGTGTAAACTCTCTTGAATACGCTCTTGGAATTAGGTGACTGTAGTTTGTTTTAGATTTTATAACGAAAAGTGAAGTTTTATCGTCAAAATCATCTGTTTGGGGTTTTAAACTAAAAAATCTCAGGACTTTGTTCTTGTTTTTTAAATTCAAAACCCCATTTAGCTACGATCATAGAATTTGGTAACTGTATTTTGCTTTAGAGAATTATTGAAGATAGAGGTTTTCCACCTCAGAACGCTCTGTAGGGGGATTTTAAACTCAAAACCATCTGGAGGAAAGGAGTTTAAACTCAAAACCCGCAATTGGCTTGGCTACGCTCAAATAATTTTAGTGTGTAATTTGCTTTTTTTTATATTGAAGAGGTATTTTTTAGCATCAAACCCTTCTGAAGGGGGATATAAACTCAAAACCCCTTTTGGCAACGCTCATAGATTTTAGAGTGTGTAATTTGCTTTTATTTTTTTTATTGAAGATGTATTTTTTAGCTTCAAACTCCACTTGGGGGGAGTTTAAACTTAAAACTGAGTCAAAACCCATTTAGCTCATAACATTTTGAGTGCATAATTTGCTTTTTTTCATATTGAAAAGGGGGTCTATCGTAAATTTTGGAGGGGGTTTAAAATCAAAATCTTCCTTAACTGTGCTCTTGGAATTTGGGGATTGTCGTTTGCATTTGTGTGTGTTTTGTTTTATAGAAGAGGGGGATTTAACTGCGAAAACCCCTGGTAGGGGGTTTAAAACTCAAAACCCCCTGGTAGGGGTTTTAAACTCAAAACCATCTTAGCAGTGCTGAGGCAAATGATGGTTAAGTATTAAAATCTCAACTAAATTAAACAAAATCAAATAAAAAAATCAGTCACTAATGTCCGTGGGAGGGATTTCATTTCCCTTGGCTACGCCCATGGTTTACGTTTTCATATATATATATAATATATATAATTTTTTAATCGAACTGAATGGTCAGTTTGTGTTATTTGATAATGGTTCGTGCATGCTATAACTATCGCAGCTTACTATCATCCTGTCAACCGCTTTTTTTTTGTCCAGCGTTAAACAGAAACTTCTTTCTTCATGCATAAAAATGTTTCCATTAAAACTTGATGGCCTCACATCCAATGTAGGACCCTATAAAATAATGCCAGTAGATTTATAACTGCACCAGTCGCCACCAGTCCTGTTTGGTGTTAGCCTGAATACGATCAGTGTGAGCAGAATATCTTATCTTCTTATCTAATCTTATATAATACAGACGTTACTTCAAAAAAGAAGATGATTACGTCCTACGCCTCATGCATTTAGTCATGCATATTCACCTATGACCTAAATTCTGCCAAGTCACTGGTTTTCCTGGCTCATTCAGGCAAACCATTCCATGCTCTAATAGCACTAGGGAAGAAGGAGCATTTGTACAAATTTGTCCTAGCATATGGGACGAGGAATGTGCCTTTATCTTTGTGTCTTTCAGAGTATTTTATTAAATTGTGTTTTTGTATTTGAAGATTATGATTCAGTGTTTAGTGTATAATTGCTACTTTACTTTTGAGTCTTCTGTCCTGAAGGCTTTCTAAATTTAGTGATTTTACTTAAGGTTTTACTCTAGTCAAATGTGAATATTCGTTTGTTATGAATCGCACTGCTCTATTTTGTGTCTGTTCCAGTTTCTTAATGTTTTCTTGAGTTGAGGGGTCTCAAACAGAGTAGGACAGAAGGTAAGCAGATCTTAGTCTGATTCATATGTTGTTTTCAGCATTGGCAGAAGGAATTCTAGAGAATAAAGTTGTAAAGAAGATTTGTTTAGTCTTACGCTGTGTAATTGAGCTTTGGAAAGGATCTTGTTTCTCCACAATCTGTAGAGATCCTCTGGTTAGATTGGGGTGGGTGGGTTTGAGGAGGTCAAGGCCAAAAGAATTTAAACTTTTAAGTAGGACACATTGGAGATCAAGAATCCTCATTGGTAAAAGTTATTTTGTGGGCGCTGTTTTACTCAAGTTACTGTTGTTTAGTCTGCTTTAGACTAACAAAATAAACGTGTTTTAGTTTTGATAAGAATTAGTTAATTCGTGTAGTTCCTCTATTGCATCTACTTGATTATAAGTTTTCACTAATTAGATCTAATTTAATTAACATTACATATTAGATTGTCTCTCAACGTCTGATGTTTGGCTATTTGAAAACTATGTGTACAATTTACAGTTAACACTAAACAACGGGTGACCCTAATAGAAAGATGTTTGTGTCAAGCTGATTTTGCTTTAACTTTTTGGACTTTTCTTAGTGATCAATCCTTCTTCTACCTTCTCACTCCCCGAAATCTCTTGAGTTCTCTCAGTCTGCTATAGACCGGAAGTGGTGGAGCTTATATCGAATCTTCCAAATTAGTGAGTGCTAAATCTACAGATACAAGTTGAAAAGGAAAAAGCTCTGGAAATCTTTTGAAAGCCCTATAAAAACTGAAAAAGTCTGGAAATCAGTGTTGGTTTCTTAAGACAGGACGGGGCATTGATCATGGACATTTGAGACAGGGCAGGGCATGGATCTTGAATATGTAGGACAGCTAGTCAAAGAAATGAAATAAAAATAGAAATAGGCCTACTCTACTTTTGTCTACCACTTTAAACAACATTCAGGAAAATGAACATAACCAATTTTGAGCGTCCCCGAAAGGGGAATAGACGCTATTAGTTTTGTGTGGAATGTCTGTGCGTCCGTCCGTCCCGTTTAGATCTCGTAAACTAGAAAAGATATTGAAAATCCGACATCGTGATATTTTAGACCTTTCAAAGAATAGTAACAACACGGGAGGCTATTTAGTAAGGGCGATAAATATTTACCATATGTTTGACATATTTATGCAAAGGGTTTTAGATTTAAAAAAAAATTACAAATGCATTGCTAAGTTAAGTAAGTTCTGTCATACTAACTATTTAATTTACAAAAAAAAATGGTTTCTTTTATTTTTTAAAGAGAAAAAGGATTTTTAATATGCTTGTGGGTAGAACATAATTTAAAACAACAATTAATAGGTAGTTTTTCATATTATCACGTGAAATGCTACAACACAGAGCAGCCTCATGACACATAACTGAAGGATTTTTTATTTTTTTTTGTTAAGGGACATTTTTTTCTCGTGGTTTGAATGAGAGATTGACACTTTACAAAACAATTAGATCAATTGGGTAATCATCATATGACATCAGTTAGGCCATAGTCACATCTAACTTCACCTTCACTTTCACCTATCCCTTGGTCTGCTAGACCGTTGATGGGCACCACATAAGATCGGCCAACCTTCTTTCTCCATTCTTCTCTGTCATTTGCCTTTGAAAGAATTTCATTCCGATTTTCTTTATAAAAATATTGAAGCCTGCCTTATTATCTGCATAGGTCTTTGTAACCTTGTTTTTAATTTTATATTTTAAAAGTGCAAGTTTTAAATGCCAACGAAGAGAGAATGAATAAACACGCATACTATATTCTGTAGCTTTTGTTCTGTATTGGCAATACTTAAGATTATATTTTTATTTATTGTCTTCTAAATTTAAATTTGGTATACCGCCTAATGAATGCGCGCAGACTCCTGAAATGTTATGTGTTTTTAGTTTGTAACTTTAGTAAAGACAAACAGACACAAACACTCTTTTGTTCCCCTGGCAATCAAATAATGAAATAGAAACAATCTGGTATAAACTTTTCACATGTAAATTATGAGTGAGTCTGGTGTAAATGTACATTTTGGTTTTTTATAGTTATTATGATTTGTTTGGTGTAATGCACAAATTATAAGACAAATTTCCTTACGGACAAAAAATAATATTATAAAAATTGAAAATTGTTTTTAGTAAAACATTTATTTTATGTATCATACATGTTTGATTGTTTATTTTATATGGTAGGGCTGCTCCTTCGGAAGTGATGACATTATTTTTTTCCTTGCCCAAATCTCCAACAGAACAACGAGGGATGGCGGCGGACAGGGTTGGAACCCCGGACCATGGAGAACAAAGTTCAGATCGCATTCCACATTATCAAGCAGGAAGCAGCTATACTCCATAAACAGTCTCAATGACTTGTATTATCTTTACATTTGTCTAGACTCAATGACTTGTATTCTCTTTACATTTGTCAAGACTCAATGACTTGTATTCTCTTTACATTTGTCTAGACTCAATGGCTTGTATTCTCTTTACATTTGTCTAGACTCAATGGCTTGTATTCTCTTTACATTTGTCTAGACTCAATGGCTTGTATTATCTTTACATTTGTCTAGACTCAATGGCTTGTATTCTCTTTACATCTGTCTAGACTCAATAGCTTGTATTATCTTTACATTTGTCTAGACTCAATGGCTTCTAATAGCTTGTATTCTCTTTACATTTGTCTAGACTCAATGACTTGTATTCTCTTTACATTTGTCTAGACTCAATGGCTTGTATTCTCTTTACATTTGTCTAGACTCAATGGCTTGTATTATCTTTACATTTATCTAGACTCAATGACTTGTATTCTCTTTACATTTGTCTAGACTCAATGGCTTGTATTATCTTTACATTTGTCTAGACTCAATGCCTTGTATTCTCTTTACATTTGTCTAGACTCAATGGCTTGTATTATCTTTACATTTGTCTAGACTCAATGCCTTGTATTATCTTTACATTTGTCTAGACTCAATGCCTTGTATTCTCTTTACATTTGTCTAGACTCAATGGCTTGTATTCTCTTTACATTTGTCTAGACTCAATGACTTGTATTATCTTTACATTTGTCTAGACTCAATGACTTGTATTCTCTTTACATTTGTCTAGACTCAATGACTTGTATTCTCTTTACATTTGTCTAGACTCAATGGCTTGTATTCTCTTTACATTTGTCTAGACTCAATGACTTGTATTATCTTTACATTTGTCTAGACTCAATGACTTGTATTCTCTTTACATTTGTCTAGACTCAATGGCTTGTATTCTCTTTACATTTGTCTAGACTCAATGACTTGTATTATCTTTACATTTGTCTAGACTCAATGACTTGTATTATCTTTACATTTGTCTAGACTCAATGACTTGTATTCTCTTTACATTTGTCTAGACTCAATGACTTGTATTATCTTTACATTTGTCTAGACTCAATGACTTGTATTATCTTTACATTTGTCTAGACTCAATGACTTGTATTCTCTTTACATTTGTCTAGACTCAATGACTTGTATTCTCTTTACATTTGTCTAGACTCAATGACTTGTATTCTCTTTACATTTGTCTAGACTCAATGGCTTGTATTCTCTTTACATTTGTCTAGACTCAATGACTTGTATTCTCTTTACATTTGTCTAGACTCAATGGCTTGTATTCTCTTTACATTTGTCTAGACTCAATGACTTGTATTATCTTTACATTTGTCTAGACTCAATGACTTGTATTCTCTTTACATTTGTCTAGACTCAATGACTTGTATTCTCTTTACATTTGTCTAGACTCAATGGCTTGTATTCTCTTTACATTTGTCTAGACTCAATGACTTGTATTATCTTTACATTTGTCTAGACTCAATGACTTGTATTCTCTTTACATTTGTCTAGACTCAATGGCTTGTATTCTCTTTACATTTGTCTAGACTCAATGACTTGTATTATCTTTACATTTGTCTAGACTCAATGACTTGTATTATCTTTACATTTGTCTAGACTCAATGACTTGTATTCTCTTTACATTTGTCTAGACTCAATGACTTGTATTATCTTTACATTTGTCTAGACTCAATGACTTGTATTATCTTTACATTTGTCTAGACTCAATGACTTGTATTCTCTTTACATTTGTCTAGACTCAATGACTTGTATTCTCTTTACATTTGTCTAGACTCAATGACTTGTATTCTCTTTACATTTGTCTAGACTCAATGGCTTGTATTCTCTTTACATTTGTCTAGACTCAATGACTTGTATTCTCTTTACATTTGTCTAGACTCAATGGCTTGTATTCTCTTTACATTTGTCTAGACTCAATGACTTGTATTATCTTTACATTTGTCTAGACTCAATGACTTGTATTATCTTTACATTTGTCTAGACTCAATGACTTGTATTCTCTTTACATTTGTCTAGACTCAATGACTTGTATTATCTTTACATTTGTCTAGACTCAATGACTTGTATTATCTTTATATTTGTCTAGACTCAATGACTTGTATTCTCTTTACATTTGTCTAGACTCAATGACTTGTATTCTCTTTACATTTGTCTAGACTCAATGACTTGTATTCTCTTTACATTTGTCTAGACTCAATGACTTGTATTCTCTTTACATTTGTCTAGACTCAATGGACTCCCAGAACAGATGGACAATACAGAAAAAGTCTTTTTATTTTCGACGCTGGGTAAAAAAACATCTTTAGGGCTCGTGCTAGATCGGAACGTTCTTAGTACATGTCTTTTACTTAATACATGTCTTTTACTTAATACATGTCTTTTACTTAATACATGTCTTTTACTTAATACTTGTCTTTTACTTAATACATGTCTTTTACTTAATACATGTCTTTTACTTAATACATGTCTTTTACTTAATACACGTATTTTACTTAATACACGTCTTTTACTTAAGACACGTATTTTACTTAATACACGTATTTTACTTAATACATGTCTTTCACTTAATACATGTCTTTTACTTAATACACGTATTTTACTTAATACATGTCTTTTACTTAATACACGTATTTTACTTAATACACGTATTTTACTTAATACACGTATTTTGCTTAAATACACGTATTTTACTTAATACATGTCTTTTACTTAGTACACGTATTTTACTTAATATATGTCTTTTACTTAGTACACGTATTTTACTTAATACACGTATTTTACTTAATACACGAATTTTACTTAATACACGAATTTTACTTAATACACGTATTTTACTTAATACATGTCTTTTACTTAATACATTCTTTTACTTAATACACGTATTTTACTTAATACATGTCTTTTACTTAATACACGTATTTTACTTAATACATGTCTTTTACTTAATACACGTATTTTACTTAATACATGTCTTTAACTTAATACACGTATTTTACTTAATACACGTATTTTACTTAATACACGTATTTTGCTTAATACACGTATTTTACTTAATACATGTCTTTTACTTAATACACGTATTTACTTAATACACGTATTTTACTTAATACACGAATTTTACTTAATACACGTATTTTACTTAATACATGTCTTTTACTTAATACATGTCTTTTACTTAATACACGTATTTTACTTAATACATGTCTTTTACTTAATACACGTATTTTACTTAATACATGTCTTTTACTTAATACACGTATTTTACTTAATACATGTCTTTTACTTAATACATGTCTTTTTCTGAATGCCATTTTTGTGTATGTGTGTGTTGGTACGTGGATACCTTGTTGTTCGTATCTGTCTTGTGTTGTTACCCTGGCATTATTCTCCTGACCGACCACTAGTTTTTGTAAAGGTTGTGGTATTAGGCAAAGGGGGTGGGGGGCAAGAATAAATTTTCACTTTTTTTTTATTTTCTTTCTCTGCAAAGATTCGGACTCCTCTGGAAGTGAAAGGTGTCGGTCAGTTTGACGTGTACTCTACTTAGTAATTATAGCACTAAGTCCATCTGAACGTAGTGTCCATCCAGCGACCCTGGTCATCGACATCAATCAAGCTTCTACTCTACAAGCCTGGAATAGCTTCCTCCTCCTCCTCCCAAACCACCACCAGTGTCATCCTAACATACTTGTCTCAGACAGATGCCAATGAGGCCAAGAGCGGTTAGGAGGGTCCGGAACGCAGGGGGGGGGGGGGGCTGGAAGAAAATACTCTTTCAGCCTTGTCCTCTACTGGTATAAAGACCATCGTTGTTTTCTACCGTAGATAACCCGATGTTTGCCTATGTGACGCTGGTATTGGGGGGGGGTTAATATAAATAATTTCATTTCGGGATTATTATGTCTAAGAAATATATGTTTATTGTTAACTCCCTTGTGCTATTTTTTTAGTTCTATTCGAGGCTTACAGCAACTTCGAGAATAAATGTGTATCAAAATGACTTCTTCTGTTTTCAGCCACTCTGACACGTGATATTACGTGATACATTTTTTTTGGGGGAAAAAAAGAAGATATTGAAGGTACAACGGAAATAGACAATTTATTTGGTGGATTGTACTTAGAGACAAAATATTAAGCAAGGGGACTGGCATTAAAATGCTATGATTTCAAACCTCGAGGGCTTTAGCTATCCTGGCTACATCAGACATTTAGCTGTCCAGGCTACATCAGACATTTATTTGTCCAGACTACATCAGACATTTATTTGTCCAGACTACATCAGACATTTAGCTGTCCAGACTACATCAGACATTTAGCTGTCCAGGCTACATCAGACATTTAGCTGTCCAGGCTACATCAGACATTTATTTGTCCAGGCTACATCAGACATTTAGCTGTCCAGACTACATCAGACATTTAGCTGTCCATGCTACATCAGACATTTAGCTGTCCAGGCTACATCAGACATTTAGCTGTCCAGACTACATCAGACATTTAGCTGTCCAGGCTACATCAGACATTTAGCTGTCCAGGCTACATCAGACATTTAGCTGTCCATGCTACATCAGACATTTAGCTGTCCATGCTACATCACACATTTAGCTGTCTAGGCTACATCAGACATTTAGCTGTCCAGGCTACATCAGAAATTTATCTGTCCAGACTACAGCAGATATTTTGCTGAAGGTCGTCTGCTTCTGAAAGCCTTGGCTTTAAGTCTTGATTCTTAACGCTTGTGACTCTTTATGATATAAGTTTGAAATACATATGTAAGGATATAAGATCGCTTAATATTACAAAGTTTGTATTAGCTCAGAAGATAAGTTATAGCCATAATTAAAATTTGGTCAAATGATTAAATACATTTATAATATATATTATAAATGTATCTAGGTCTGGGCTCTATTTAGTCTTATTTAGACTGACAAGTGTATAAATAATGAAAATATGTCAAAACTGCGCGCTATTAAAGTAGTTGGTGTTTTTTTAAACCGTTTTCTATGAAGCCAACTGGTGTCACACGTCTGATACTTGAACTTCCGGTGGCGACAGGTGACCATATTTCTCCAAGTAGTTACAACCCGCACAATTCATCAAAACTGTCTGCCAATTGAATCCTGATGTCGTGAGTTGGATATAGTCACTTTATATATATATATATATATTTATTTATTATATATATCTATATATATATATATATATATATAATATTTTTTTATATTTATTATTTATATATATATTTACGCATGTGCCAGATCTGGATTTACCAACAGGCAACCCAAGCTTAGGTCCCTCAAGTTCCACCCATCGATAATTTCAATCATTTTTAAGAAAGGGCAAAGCGAAAATTGCCTTATGTTGATAACGGGGGTCCATATATCTCAAATGTCTTAGGGCCTTATGTCTAAATTCGGTCCTGGTATGTGCATTTAATATGTATAGCCTACTTGGTTATTAAGAACATTACATTCAATTGAAAATACGAAAGGCTAACGTGAGGGGTGTTACACATAAAAAAACAAATTCCCTTATTTGGAAAGTATGAAAGGTTCTGGTATATTCAACGAGACTTTATTTCCAACCTTCTCTATCTATGGGCAATGTGGGACAGTGGGGTAAAAACCTCAGTTCGCTACCTAACTAGGGGGCACAAGTTTGAATTCCGACTCGAGCAGAGTTGTGTTTAATTGACGCTTAAAGGCAACCCAGAAACCTTCTCCGTGATACCCTTTTACACACATTTGTCTATAAAAGGTAAAGGCCTCAAAGCAGATGTTTTCAAATAAAACGTTGTTTGAAAAGACTAGTAAATCTCTGGCTTTTAGCTACCAAGTATGACGTCATTGTGTCCCAGCGTTAGCACTCACTGGCGTCAGCTAATATGTCGCGCCTTACTTGGATTATTTCCCTTGGACCTCTCACGTTAGTTACATTTTTTTTTGGTCGGTCAATAGAATCAACGTGTACAACCCTGTTGTCTCAGATCGAGATCTTTACCTAGTGCTGTCCATCTAGATCTTTACCTAGTGCTGTCCATCTAGATCTCTACCTAGTGCTGTCCATCTAGATCTTTACCTAGTGCTGTCCATCTAGATCTTTACCTAGTGCTGTCCATCTAGATCTTTACCTAGTGCTGTCCATCTAGATCTTTACCTAGTGCTGTCCATCTAGATCTATACATAGTGCTACCTATCTAGATCTATACATAGTGCTACCTGAGAATACAAACATCCAAACAGACGAAACTATCAGCGAAACGCTGTTGAAGTTAGGAGGTAACCCTGAAACGTCACACAATGAGTCACATTCACAACTGTGATTATAAATAACAAGAAGTTTATACTATTTCAAACATCAAAGTAGCCGTTACATTTAATACGAGTATACCGAAAGCATTTTTTAAAAAATTATTTGCACCATTGACATTTCTTTGTTGACATTATAAAACGCATTACCATTTTAGCATTGTTCTTTAAAAAATTGTTTCTACGTAAATGCATTTTAAAATTTGAAAACAAAAGAGCTCAAAGAAGGCAACGGTAAAACCGAATTTACAATAGCTCTTTCAATCTAATGATATTAAAATGTGACAGACGGACAAACAGACAAACCAATAACACAAAGTTTACGTATTTTTTCAAAGGATGCCGCTCAAATGAAACAGAAGGACAGTTAAGTATTTTGGTCTCGTTCTATATCAAGTGCAAAGTATTTAGGTCTCGTTCTATATCAAGTGCAAAGTATTTTGGTCTCGTTCTATATCAAGTGCAAAGTATTTAGGTCTCGTTCTATATCAAGTGCAAAGTATTTTGGTCTCGTTCTATATCAAGTGCAAAGTATTTAGGTCTCGTTCTATATCAAGTGCAAAATATTTTGGTCTCGTTCTATATCAAGTGCAAAGTATTTAGGTCTCGTTCTATATCAAGTGCAAAGTATTTTGGTCTCGTTCTATATCAAGTGCAAAGTATTTTGGTCTCGTTCTATATCAAGTGCAAAGTATTTAGGTCTCGTTCTATAATATATATCAAATGCAAAGTATTTAGGTCTCGTTCTATAATCTATATCAAGTGCAAAGTATTTTGGTCTCGTTCTATATCAAGTGCAAAGTATTTTGGTCTCGTTCTATATCAAGTGCAAAGTAGTTTGGTCTCGTTCTATATCAAGTGCAAAGTATTTAGGTCTCGTTCTATATCAAGTGCAAAGTATTTTGGTCTCGTTCTATATCAAGTGCAAAGTATTTTGGTCTCGTTCTATATTAAGTGCAAAGTATTTAGGTCTCGTTCTATATCAAGTGCAAAGTATTTTGGTCTCGTTCTATATCAAGTGCAAAGTATTTAGGTTTCGTTCTATATCAAGTGCAAAGTATTTGGGTCTCGTTCTATATCAAGTGCAAAGTATTTGGGTCTCGTTCTATATCAAGTGCAAAGTATTTGTGTCTCGTTCTATATCAAGTGCAAAGTATTTAGGTTTCGTTCTATATCAAGTGCAAAGTATTTTGGTCTCGTTCTATATCAAGTGCAAAGTATTTGGTCTCGTTCTATATCAAGTGCAAAGTATTTGTGTCTCGTTCTTTATCAAGTGCAAAGTATTTGGGTCAAGTTCTATATCAAGTGCAAAGTATTTTGGTCTCGTTCTATATTAAGTGCAAAGTATTTAGGTTTCGTTCTATATCAAGTGCAAAGTATTTTGGTCTCGTTCTATATCAAGTGCAAAGTATTTAAGTCTCGTTCTATATCAAGTGCAAAGTATTTTGGTCTCGTTCTATATCAAGTGCAAAGTATTTAGGTCTCGTTCTATATCAAGTGCAAAGTATTTTGGTCTCGTTCTATATCAAGTGCAAAGTATTTTGGTTTCGTTCTATATCAAGTGCAAAGTATTTTGGTCTCGTTCTATATCAAGTGCAAAGTATTTAGGTCTCGTTCTATATCAAGTGCAAAGTATTTAGGTCTCGTTCTATATCAAGTGCAAAGTATTTTGGTCTCGTTCTATATCAAGTGCAAAGTATTTAGGTCTCGTTCTATAATATATATCAAATGCAAAGTATTTAGGTCTCGTTCTATAATCTATATCAAGTGCAAAGTATTTTGGTCTCGTTCTATATCAAGTGCAAAGTAGTTTGGTCTCGTTCTATATCAAGTGCAAAGTATTTAGGTCTCGTTCTATATCAAGTGCAAAGTATTTTGGTCTCGTTCTACATCAAGTGCAAAGTATTTTGGTCTCGTTCTATATCAAGTGCAAAGTATTTAGGTCTCGTTCTATATCAAGTGCAAAGTATTTTGGTCTCGTTCTATATCAAGTGCAAAGTATTTAGGTTTCGTTCTATATCAAGTGCAAAGTATTTTGGTCTCGTTCTATATCAAGTGCAAAGTATTTGGGTCTCGTTCTATATCAAGTGCAAAGTATTTGTGTCTTGTTCTATATCAAGTGCAAAGTATTTGGGTCTCGTTCTATATCAAGTGCAAAAAGTCTTTTGGTAACTGCCTTATAGCAGTGAATCTAAAACTGTGGTCCCCGTACTCAAACAATTTAGAGAATCTCTGCCTTATTGTGGTCTTTTCTTCTTTTTTTTTGGCTTGAAAAAAAAAGAAACCATGGTTTGTCTGCATTGGAAGTGGTGGATGAAAAAAAAAAGACTTTGTATCCTGGCACAACTTAACAGTTTTACAACAAAAAATGTCTTCCGTGATTTCGAGAAATGAAAACAAACAGCAGACGACCATATAATTATGTGTGATATCAAAGCATTATGGTTTAGCCTTATCCTCTGACCCAGATATCAGCGTTCACTCCTGAAGGTTTGCCTCGTCAGGTCATCGAAATTGTGTCCATGACCTTAATCTGTTCTTCAAAACGGCTTCGTAGTCTGAGATTTTATCTCCAAATAATGACCTTCCAAACGAGAGCATGTTTCTTCTTTGACAGGCTAAACATTTTCCCGTTAGCTGTGCATTTAGCTCCCTTTTCGCATTTTATTTTTTTTGCCTGCTACACTTTATTCAGATAGATACAGAATCTATATTTCTCTGAAAAACAAATTGAATTCTGAAAAAATAAAAACATCGAGTAAGAGTTACGTGCAATGTGTTTGAGCTAGATATTTTGTACACTAATTGGCGTTGTGGTATGAAATGGCCAACTTCAATGGACCTGGAATCCAAACTGAAATCAACAAGTTCTCACGTGTTCATTGTAGGGTAATCCCACCAGGTTAAGACCATTGACAATAACCATATTTTCATAATCGCGGATTTTTAGTGCCCCCGAAAAAGGAATAGCCGCTATAAGTTTTGTGTGGTCTGTCTGTCTGTCCGTCCCAATGAGATCTAAAACAAGAAAACCATAAAAGATTACTTTAAAAAAAAACAATACATATACAAAGTGTAATTATATCAATTAGCTCTGATTAATTCTGTAATTAAATTTGTAATAGATCTAGACCAACAACAATAAATTTGCGCAATTAATAACATTTTAGCGGCCCCCAAAAGGGGAATAGACGCTATTTTTGTGTCGACTGTCTGCCCGTTCGTCCGTCCCGTTTGGATCTCGTAAACTAGAAAATATTGTTGTACCTCCGCTCCCGAGCTAACTGATGGTGCGCATCAGAGCGCCATTCAACACAAGTAGTAGAAGACATGTTGATACCAGGAAGAAGGTCTGTTGTAGATCTGACTGAAGTTATGCGAGTCTGAACTGTTTGGGGCTAAGTGCTGTCCTGCGTGATACCAGGAAGAAGGACTGTTGTAGATCTGACTGAAGTTATGCGAGTCTGAACTGTTTGGGGCTAAGTGCTGTCCTGTGTGATACTAGTGAACTGTTTGGAAGACCTGGAGCGACATTGGAAAGTGTGTCTGTGGTCTGTTCTAGTATTAAGTAGGACTCTTTGAACTTAAGACATTACTCCCTGTGACTTGATAGCGGAAGTCCAAGTCTAACTATTTGTTGATAGCTTATAATAAATACATCGTTTAGTATTACCTCCTACCTTTCGTTGAGTTGTCTGCCTTAGAGTTACAACAATTGGTGTCTGGAACTGGGCTTGGGCAGCTCAACGGAAGGAAAAAATGACAACGCTGAGGAGTTTAGACGAACTGAGCTACAAATAGTTGAAGGAGGAGCCCCGAGCCAGAGAGCTGAAGATCGTCTGGGCCAAAGAAAAGATGAGAGCACGTCTTGGACAGGATCTGGTGGATGAAGGGGAGGATCCCGAGACCTACCTGTTTGAGGTAGAACCAGATATTGGTGAGAACCTGAACACCATTCAGGGCTTGTTACGAGACCAAAGTGAAAAAATAGTACTTTGCAGGATTCGATGATCATTCGATGGACAAACTGATGCGTACTGTGCAAGGCCAGATTGAACCTTTGAGAGAGAGAGAGAGAGAGAAGTCCAACATTATTTATCAATCCACTGTTACTCATTCAAGACTGTGGTTGTACTGATAGTTACAAAGAATGCTTTGATCTTAGCAAGAAGTGCACAGAGGAACAGAAAGAGACAGTAGAAGCATTAGAAGAAGTCTGTTATGCGACTGAAGCTTTTGCTGTACCAGCTATGAGTACCACAACGACCCGGACAGATTAACTGTTATCTGTTTAGTGCCATATGACCACATGTCAGATTACTGTTTAGTGCCATATGACCACATGTCAGTTGACTGTTTACTGCTATATGATCACATGTCAGTTGACTGTTTAGTGCCATATGACCACATGTCAGTTGACTGTTTAGTGTTATATGACCACATGTCAATTGACTGTTTAGTGCTATATAACCACATGTCAGTTGACTGTTTAGTGCTATATGACCACATGTCAGTTGACTGTTTAGTGCCATATGATCACATGTCAGTTGACTGTTTAGTGCTATATGACCATATGTCAGTTGACTGTTTAGTGCTATATGACCACATGTCAGTTGACTGTTTACTGCTATATGACCACATGTCAGTTGACTGTTTACTGCTATATGACCACATGTCAGGTGACTGTTTAGAGACCAATGACCACACCTTGTTTGGCTGCTTAGTGCTATAATGACCACACATCGGTAGACTGTTTAATGTCAAATGGGTCACCTCGGTTCCTAAGTTTAGAACCCAATGACCTCACCTCAGTTGACTGTATAGAGCAGTGATGCCCAACCTAATTCGACCTGCGGGCCATTTTAATTTCTGACACTCGTGTCGCGGGCCACATGAACGAAATTGTACACGTACAAAAAAAATAAAATTTACCTGAATTTGAAACTATTAGATTAGAAAAACTGTGGAGCTAGTACTTACATTAAGGAATTGGATATCTGAAGTGATTTTTTTTTCTGTACTTATAAAAAAGAACAACATTGTAGCTAGCTTTGACATCGACTCACTTTCATGTTTCTTTTTGGTAAATATTTCCAACAATCTTCTACTAGGCGTAGTCTAACAATGTTTTTATTCGCCGCTCAAACCAATAATATTTGTTTCATAATGACGTTTATATTTTGTTCTTTTTGGAAACAGATACCTTTTTTTTTTATAGATCACATATCATGATCCACAAAAAAAAAGTTAAGATGCGTTCTCTTTTTCAGGTAGATTCTCATTTCACAAACACACTAATATTAAAGGTCATGGGGCCGTATTTTGGGCATCACTGGTATAGAGCCTTACGACCAATCTCAGTTGACAAAGACAATACTGTAACCGTGAGAAATTTAAAACACAAATTAGTTTTTATGCTGGTTTAAAACCTAAAATTAAATTAATTAAATGTTTGACAATCTTTTTAGTTGCTTCTCTATCACTTTAATGCTTCTTGGGTTGCCTCCCTGTTTAATTAACTCTTGGGTTACTCTCTCCTTCTAATATGAACTAGCTAAAGGTCTTTATACGTAACATAAGTTGTCCCCCCTACTAGATGCTTCCAACTTCGTTTACAAATCTCAATCTCTGACACATTGCTCTGTTTTGTCTTGGTCAAGGATGTGCTCCCGGGTGACTTCCTGCAATTAAATTGACCTGTCCGGTGACGAGATACTGACCTCACGCTATGTTACACAAGGAGGATTTTGTTTTTGGATTTATTTATTTTTTTTTGTCTCTCTACGGTAACGAGAATGGGGAAAAAAGATGAAATAAATAGAAAATAAAAACAGAAATACTCCAGTCTTGTTTTTAATGCAGATTACTCCAAGGCTTTAATTTCAATCAGATCAATCCAAGTCTTCATTTTCACACAGGTCAACCCAAGGCTTTGTATCACACAGGT
This sequence comes from Biomphalaria glabrata, assembly GCF_947242115.1. Taxonomy (NCBI): domain Eukaryota; kingdom Metazoa; phylum Mollusca; class Gastropoda; family Planorbidae; genus Biomphalaria; species Biomphalaria glabrata. The sequence continues at coordinate 36,920,688 of NC_074714.1, forward strand.
CAATCCAAGGCTTCAATTTCACACAGGTCAATCCAAGACTTCAATTTCACACAGGTCAATCCAAGGCTTCAATTTCACACAGGTCAATCCAAGGCTTCAATTTCACACAGGTCAATCCAAGGCTTCAATATTTTTTTTTTACCTTACCTTACTTTACCTATCCCTTAGTCTGTTGGACCGTTGGGGCACCAGGCAAGATTTGTCGACCGTCTTTCTCCATTCCTCCCTTTTTTTTGCCTTGTTCAGAACCTCTCTCAATGGCAGGCCTGTCCATTCTTTAATGTTGTCCTCCCATCGCTTTTTCTGTCTGCCTCTTCTTCTTTTCCCTGGCACTGTTCCCTGAAGAAAGGTCTTTGCGAGCCCCGTAGATCTCGTAATGTGGCCAAAGGTTTTAAGCTTTCGTTTTTTCACAATAGTAAGCAGGTCGTCATGAGCTCCGATCGCTACAGTAACCCTGTCTCTGATTTCTTGGTTGGTGATGCGGTCTTTGAATGTGATGCCTAGGATCCTTCTGTAGCATCTCAATTCCATTGCTAGGATCCTCCTCTCAAGCTCTGCATTCAACGTCCACGACTCACAAGCATATAAAAATGTGGCCATGACCAGAGAGCGCATCAGTCTGATTTTGGTGCCGAGGGCTAAGCCCTTATCTTTCCATATTATTTTAAGTTTTGAAAGGGCTGCTGTGGACTGTGCTATTCGGGCCAATAATTCGGGTTTTGTTCCCTCATCTGAGACAATAGCTCCGAGGTATTTGAAGCTGTTAACTCTAGTTAGCTTTTCACCTCCAATACTGATGCCTCTTTTAAAGCCCTGATGGCTATTGGTCATAATTTGAGTTTTTTCGGCATTTATTTGCATGCCATATGCTGCGGAAGTCTTGTCAATGCGCATCACCAGGTCAGCTAGTTCTTCTTCTGTCCCTGCTAGGCCGTCAATGTCATCTGCGAAGCGCAAGTTAGTAATTCTTCTTCCTCCAATGCTAACAGTACCTTCATAGCCCTCGAGGGCATCTTCCATTATCCTTTCAAGGAAGATATTGAAGAGTGTTGGTGACAGTAGGCAGCCTTGTCTTACTCCAACTGTGGTTTTGAACCAGTCCCCAATATTATTGTTGAAGTACACCGCACTGGTGGCCTCCTTGTAGATGTTCTGGATAACTTTGATTATGTTTTTATTAATGTTGTACTTTTCCATTGTCGCCCAGAGTGCTCCAGGTCAATCTAGGCTTCAATTTCACACAAGTCAATCCAATGTTTTATCACTATATTTTATGCCATTGTTTTTTTCTGTTATTATTTTTGTTAAGTAAGAATACTGTTCCAACACTTTAAGTGCCACCATTGCTTTGACATATTGTCGTAACGCAATTGTAAACATTGTACCAAATACGATTATATGAAATCTTATTGTTAATAGTTTTTTTTTTCGTGATCAAACTGCATTTCAAATATTAGTGTCGTAAACTGTATCTCTTTTTCCACTTTTCTCCGATAAAATTTGTAATTGCACTAGTCTGCAAGAAGCTGGTGATGCTTCACAATTAAGGAGAGAGAGAGAGGGAGGATACAGTCGTATACGAGAGTTTTAAAAAGGGCGACTCGCGACTACCAACTTCTATGCTTGTCAATCAGTGGAGAGTAAAGAACTGCATTAAAATGAAGCCATTTCTACACCTAGCGGCTAATTCGTCAAACCAGCTGGGTACCAGTTAAAAGATTTAGTGCATACTTTCCATGCCGATCCCATAAATAAACCTGATTCTCTTAGGACAGCATGGAGTCACCAAGTATTCCATAAGCCCAACTCAAACCCACGGGCCTGATCAAGGCATTCAGTGCAATTAGAGCCCGAATACTTAACAAAGAAATCAGCACGGCTACAGTCCTACTGATTACTAGCTCTTGTTTCAGTCTGCTAGCCCTGAGTGACAGCGGGGGAGGGTCAGCAACAATAGAAGAGGCACTCGCCGCCTTAGAGCTACGAGGTATTACTCCGGACGGCTCTACGGGATGAGTCCTTCACGCTCTGTTCCCAATCGGATACTTCATGGCTGAGGCGCTGTGCGCCACTTGTATTGTACGACCCAACCCAGTAGTGGTCAATTCCATTGTTGAACACTCAGACAGGACTTGGGGTGAAGAGTCCCGGTCTATGCCTGGCCGTTGGATAAAACCCTTTCTAACGGCCAATAGGAACTTTGACAAAAAAAAATGCCCAGAGACTTTTTTTTTTCTATACAAACTAAATAGCTTTAAACTAAATAAAAGGATCCTAGATAATTTTTACCGTGCGACTAAGCAAAATCTGCTAACATACGGAATAATTTGTTGGCAAGGCAACGCTCCGTCTAAACTGTTGGGCCACCTAGAAGACATCATAAAAGGAGCATCAACAATCACACGCACAACATCACCACATTTAAAGGAACTGTCTGAACAAAAATGTCTAAGATAAATCGGAACAATCTTGGACGACAACGACCACCCGCTCCATCAGAACTACGTCGTTGCCAAGTGGGCGACTGCTGTCAATCAAGACAAGAATATAGCGGTACAAAAACTCGTTCGTACCTTACTCGGTCAGACTGTATCAACGCCACTCGTTGATCAGGAAACATGAAAAGGACCAAGATGCCTGTGTAGTCGCTGAATGAACTCTTTATGTTGTGTCTGTTCTATGTATGTGTATGTTTCTGTTGTGTTGTCTCTATATGAGAAAAGAGTCCTTGTAATCACAACAAATTTCCAAAAGGATCAATAAAACAGTCTTAGTGTTAGTCTTATAATGGCGTTGTGATACCCCTTCCTGCAGACGTAATCTAGTTTTCTAATTATCCAGGATGTGACAATACTAAGGAGTATGTTTACGATAAAAAGACAGACAGACAGACAGATAGATAGATACATAGATACATAGACAGAAAGATAGATAGATAGATAGACAGACAGACAGACAGATAAATAGATAGATAGATAGATAGATAGATAGATAGATAGATAGACAGACAGATAGATAGATAGATAGATAGATAGATAGATAGATAGATAGATAGATAGATAGATAGATAGATAGATAGATAGATAGATAGATAGATAGATGGATAGATAGATAGATTAAGACCCTAACCTATCTTAGCAATAGCAAAAATAAAAGCCGTACCCTTGACCTAACACCAAATGACCAACCATATTTGTCCAGATATTGACTCTACAATTTCAGAGCCATCAACTACAAGGGGACATAACAAAACAGGCTTGGATGGAACTATTAAAAGTTCCCCCTAAGTGAAATCGTGCTTTTTGAAAGATTACGTTTCATGGCCCAGGAGTATTTCAAAAGACGAGTCTCTCCGTCAAAGGAAGGAGAGACTTTACTTTTGGTATAATGGAGACAGGGTGGCCACAACAGAGGCGGTGATGACAGAAAGACGAGGGGGCGGTGTGGTGGGGGAAACACGGGGCGGAGACGAAGCGGTGGAGTCTGGATACAGTGTGAGTTAAGTTTGCTGATCAATTGTATTTTAATGCCTCGTTTCACTCCCGAGACACGTGCTTTAGTTACTATTTGGTTAAGGGGAGACAAATAAAGCTGAACAGAAGTTTTGACTTTTAACTGTGATGTATGGACTGAAACAGAAGTTTGGACTCAGATGTATGGACTGAAACAGAGGTTTGGACTCAGATGTATGGACTGAAACAGAGGTTTGGACTCAGATGTATGGACTGAAACAGAAGTTTGGACTCAGATGTATGTACTGAAACAGAAGTTTGGACTCAGATGAATGGACTGAAACAGAAGTTTGGACTCAGATGTATGGACTGAAGCAAAAGTTTGGACTCAGATGTATGGACTGAAACAGAAGTTTGGACTCAGATGTATGGACTGAAGCAAAAGTTTGGACTCAGATGTATGGACTGAAACAGAAGTTTGGACTCAGATGTATGGACTGAAGCAAAAGTTTGGACTCAGATGTATGGACTGAAAAAGAAGTTTGGACTCAGATGTATGGACTGAAAAAGAAGTTTGGACTCAGATGTATGGACTGAAAAATAAGTTTGGACTCAGATGTATGGACTGAAAAAGAGGTTTGGACTCAGATGTATGGACTGAAAAAGAAGTTTGGACTCAGATGTATGGACTGAAGTTTGGACTCAGATGTTCGGACTGAAACAGAAGTTTGGACTCAGATGTATGGACTGAAAAAGAAGTTTGGACTCAGATGTATGGACTGAAACAGAAGATGAACTTCCAGGTGCTTAAAAAAAAACATATCGCAATAGAGAGGTCAAGGAAAGGGAGGTAATGTTTTTTTCACAAACTACATTAAGAATCTTTCAAAATAATATTGTAAGTTCAGCTGTAAAAACTGTATTTTAAGTTGTCAAACGAAGCATAAATAGGGTTTGTTGGACTAGTCCTTTTCGTTTCTTTGATTAAAAAGTATTGGGCCGGAAGTGGCTTTTTTCCTTATATATCTTTGCATTCAGTTCTCTCTTTAAATAAAACTGACATTATTATGCTATAATTTTAAGTGTGCCTGATAGAGAAAAAAATTCTGCACAAAAATACGGGTAGTTGTGATCAAACCCGATAGAGGCTATTAAAAGAAAAGACCTGAAACTAGCGCGTAAAACTACACATTTACAGTACTTTATTTGATGAGTATTTTACCCAAGATCTGTGTTGTTTTTTTAGGACTAGCTTATTTCAAGTACCCGGCATTTTCCGATACACAATTTCATACACAAAATAATTGTTGAAAAAAATTGTAGTGATTTTAAACTTTAAATGATTACTTTAAAAGGTGTTACTCTAATCAATTTTGAATATTATTTTGTTATGAATGTCACTGTCTGTTTTGTGTCTGTTTTAGTTTCTTAAATTTTTCTTGTGTAAAGGGGTCGTGTTTCTCCTAATGGGTATACCTGATTTCTCCAAGCAGCCTTTGTAAAATATTGGTTCTAAATAATGCTATGTTCATAAGCGGAAAATCACATAGCTGCATTATGATGAATGTACGAGTTAGTTCAATATATTTTATATTACTAGGTAACTAAAAATAACCGCATAAATAGACGTAAGTTTAAATTTTTTTTCTGTTAGATAAAGTCATATGGCAAATTTTTGTTTGTATCCTAATTCTAAAAAGGAATAATAATAGAATTATACAGTAAAAATAATCAATAAGTTTTTTTTTTATAGTTTTGAAAGTCTAACTGATAAGATTACAAAGAGAGTTTGTGTTTTTGCAGATGTACACAAGCTACACTATGAATCAGTCCATCTCTTCTAATTGTTTAGGAATGAGTGTAAAAATGTAGGCTTCTATATTTCAGCCTGAATGTAAGAAGTTACAAACTTCAAACAACTCTTCCATAAAACTTTGTATTCAAAAAATTAATTTATCCAATTCTCGAAATCCTGCTTGTATACTTAGACCCTATTTAAATCGATCCGGTATCAATGTATTAAGTAGCAATAACCCCGAAAAAAAAAGAAGATTGAGATATACATATATTTTTGTAACGGTACGCACCGGTACGGGGTACCGGCACCTTTTTTCAATGTCGGGAAAAATGATTACTTTTCTTGTAATTCAACATTAATAGTTAATTTATTATTAGTTGAAAGTTAGGCAATCTATCACTGAGTACCGGCACCTATTTTTTATTTTTACAAAAAAAAGCACTTTATATACTTTCGTATATATACATGCCGTATTATTAACAACACCTATATGTGAACTTCTCAATCATCTAGAGTCTTAGACAGTCATTATTTTAGACTAGATTTAAGTAGAATCTAGACCTAAATCTAGTAGGCCTACTACTATAACAAAAATTTAAATAATCAGTCATTCGCAATTTTATTATTAGGTCTAGGCACTGAAAAGTAAATCTATTAATAAACTATAATAGATCTAAGTCTAAGTACTAACTTATTAAATAAGTCATTATAAGTAGAAGTATTAGAATGAATATTGTATAGATCTAGATTGACTAGATTATAGATAGATCTATAGATAGATCTCTAGTCTAGTAGATTAAGTATAGAGTATTACAGTATTATTAAATCTGTGTCCTATGTCTATATCTAATAATCTAATAATTAAAAAAACTTCAGTCTTTATTAATATCTAGACATTTTTCTAATAAAAACTGACTATAGGCATAGCATAGGCTAGACTCGGCAATCTAGTCTCAAGATAGAATCTATATATTACTAGATCTATTCGATTTTTATATATAGATATAGACTAGAATTAGATTATAGAACTAAATATACTAATGGAGAGATGATATGCGGTGTTAGCTAATAGCGTTGCACAAGAAACAAACCTGGGTTTTTCTAAACTCTAATGCTTGGTATGTAATAGTAAAACAGCACCTACCTAAATAAATCGTAACTAGAAATCAAAAACCTATATTTATTGTAGTATATATAGGTCTGTAGTTGTATTTTATATAGCCTTCGTAACTTCTTCTATAGAGAAATGATTTTGTAATTGGGCTATTCGCGTCTGACACATATATAATTTTTATGTTCAGCAACAAACCCTATTAGAATGTCTTTTGTTGGCCTCCTTCAGTCCAAGAACGAGTAAGGTTCATTTGACAATAGAGCCCTATTCTGGAGAGACGTTACCTTCCACATGTAACGCGGGTTAACATGGGATTCGCTTTGGTAGTAACGAATCAGTCTCACACCAGCACGCCATTGTAAGAAATTGACCTCAATTTTGGTAACCTCCCTATGCGTTATTTTTTTATGTGGGTAGCGTGGTCGAGAGGCCAAGTGCGCTTGAACTTGGCTTGGCTCGGTTCGACACCCGACTTGGGCAGAGCTGTGTTTACTGAGCGCCTAAAGGCAGCACGGAAAACCAACTCCTTGATACCCCTCCCCCCACTGGTCCACAAATGAGATTGGACCAAAAGCGCTCTGAGCATGCTATTAGCATGAAAGTAGCGCTATATAAAAGCTATAATAATAATGTCTTTAGAATATGAAAAAATAAAAACCTGAATGTTGCAGGAACATATTTTAGTGTCAGACTTAAAGATTCTGTCATGGAACCCGAACGCTACATTAAGACTCAGAACAACTTTAAAACTTGAGCGAGAATCTCTAATGCAATTTGATATTGAGACGTAATCGTAAATTTATTGTTTTGATTATGTAACACTTAATGTTGAGATGACTTCAAAACACAGCTTAAGATGTGGTCATAGGACTTTACGTTGAAATGTTGTCGTAAGACTATTGATGTTTTATTTTGGTCTGGTTTTATCTGTTCACGTGTGACTTGGGGGACCAGGAAATCAATATAATTTGTTTGTACGCCCACCATTTGTTATTGTACGGGATCTAGGCAACACTTCAGACTTATGATCTGGCAGCTCTCCGAGCCAAGTCTCTCTTTTTCTCTTTAGTCTTGGCAAGGTCATTTTCTTCGTCTCTCCACTTATGGAAAGTTCCTTGATCCAATCAGGTTTCAGCTAGTGGCATCGTACTGTACACAGGATCCCCTCCCAGGGCCGGATTTGAGAATTTGTAAGCTTTTAGGTAAGATTTTCTTATAAGGCTCCTTCTATTTTTGTAAACTCTATTTCTAGTAATCGTGTAAAATAATATGTGGTGAACCTTAGGCTGTTTCTGATGAACTTGTAAATAAACTATGTTTCTGGTAAACTTGTAAATAAACTATGTTTTGGGTAAACTTGTAAATAAACTATGTTTCTGGTAAACTTGTAAATAAACTATGTTTCTGGTAAACTTGTAAATAAATTATGTTTCTGGTAAACTTGTAACTAAACTATGTTTCTGGTAAACTTGTAAATAAACTATGTTTTTGGTGAGCTTGTAACTAAACTATGTTTCTGGTAAACTTGTAAATAAACTATTTTTTTGGTGAGCTTGTAACTAAACTATGTTTCTGGTAAACTTGTAAATAAACTATGTTTCTGGTAAACTTGTAAATAAATTATGTTTCTGGTAAACTTGTAACTAAACTATGTTTCTGGTAAACTTGTAACTAAACTATGTTTCGTGCGATCTTGTAAATAAACTTTGTTTCTGGTGAACGTGTAAACTCAAAAGGTTTCATCAGTGGACATTTACTGCTGTAAATAAAAAAAGAGACACTAGTTTGTTTCTACGTATATGACTATGTATGTATATGTGTGGTGTGTGTGTGTGTGTGTATCCCCATGTCATGTCTAAGGTTGAGTATTCTCATCAGAATATAGTTCAGAGTAGGTCGTAAAACAAGCTGTTATCCGGCTGAGAACAAAGTTGAAAGGACACATTTATTAGAGTTGATGACATCTCAAACTTCAGGTGGTCTATGAGCTCAGCCATTCTGCGTTCTCAATTCTCTCTATACCATTCGTTAGTGAAAGAAAGAAGCGGGCACGAAATAAATGAGTTTTTTTTCTTCTGCTTGTGTGCTGATGTTTATGCGTATGTGTGTCTAGACCGCGCGTATTGAATGATTCCCATTACTTTTTGAATGTAGGATCTGGTCCATCTACGTCTAGAATAGGATGTTACAGCTGAAACAAAATGTACACAATTAGGCCCTACAACAAACAAACTGATGGAAACAAAACGTTATTCAAAATGTGGATTAACAAACAGAACGATGTTTAGATTGAAATTAATATACGGGAGAAGTAAACATCTATACATTCGCGTCTCTCTGTAGAGTCAATCCGAGTGTCACTCAAGTTTACAGTTTCAAATTATTCATTAAACTGAATTTACTTCGAATTTAGCTCGATATTTTATTCAGAACTTTCAACTCTATAAAACCTTATCATCCAACCAGATGTCCATTCCAAAACAAAACTTGCACAGAGTGCGGACTGATTCAGAGCACAGTGCACCAACCAGGCACGTCAAACTCAAAGGAGGGCCTCCAAATACAAAAAAAGTCATTATCCTTTCTTATGACATGCCTACTTGACATGAAAAAAAAGAAAAATGAGATTATTTGTACATATACCATCATCATCAAAGCATTAATTAAGCTCATTAGGTCTTTATAAGAGGATATGGGTCTCGAGAAAATCCTGTCCCAGGGACTCCACTTAGTTAGTTAGTCAGTAGTTAATCCTAGTTGCGATGGGTAGGCCACAGGCCACACCTGCAGAATGGAAGACCCCCCCCTGCCTTCCTGTATGACAAATTAAATGAAGAAAGTGGACAAAGAAAACGTTTCAGGGACACCCTCAAAACTTCTCTGAAAGCCTTCAGCATTGGCCCAGCCACCTGGGAGACAGAAGCACATGACAGAGCATCATGGCGTCGCGCTGTGAAAACAGGCACACAAATAGCAGAGGGCAAGTGAACAACTCAGGCTTCAGAGAAGAAAAAAAGCAAGTCCAATGACACTAGCTCTAGATGGAATAACCTGCATCAAATGTGGTTACGTTTGAAGGTCACACACAACTGAATAGTCGTGAAATGATGTACAAATCTTTAATATTTTAAAGTAAGTAAACAAATAATGTTTTTCTCACTTTTGTTATGTTTTTTTTTTGTTGCTCATTCTGGGCCTTCATTTGCAAGAAAACTCCAGGACAACGTGTGAAAGCCTGATTAAAAATTTAAACAAAATGTAGACTTACATTTAATAAGTTTTTACAATTTTAATGATACTGTGCATTACTTTCTTCAAAATGACAAATAATGAAGTTATTACTTATTACTTTTATTACGTTTAAAGTGGCTCCTTACTATTTTAGTATTGACCTACCTAACTCGTTCGGGTCCAATCTCTTGTGTGTACTAATGTGCAGACGATAGAAGCCCAGGTCCGACTATGCTGGAGTTTAAAGTTCTCATCTCCACTGAGATTCAAACTCAAGCCTATCTTCCTCTTCTTTCATTTAGGTAGACACGCGGTTTAAGCTCCCCTGCCACACTCCCCATTAGTAGCTATTAATCTTACTTAAATTCAATACCTTTCAGGCGCACTTTAAAAGACAGTGGCGTGTTTTGTACGAGATTTGGCTATTTTTAGCTCTGCTGTTGGCAAGAGGATTTTTAAAATGATGATCAAGAAAAGAAAATTATTTTTAAGTGTAACGTAAACATTAACATTAGGGCCAAACCGCCCAGCATATTACCAAACGATATAGTGTACACAAGAATACAAATCTACGAATGCTTTTAAATACAATTTCTTTGGTTGTAACAGTTTGAAGCACATTTATAGAAACACTTTGTTAAAATGAGATTTAATCTCAACAACTGAACGGACTATTTACAGATGCGGACGAGTTTGGTAATTATTAGGTTCAATAAGTAGGTCACATCTTTCCCAGACACTCCTGTGGATGTATGAATAATCTGATCCTGACCTTTTATTACCCATACTTTAAGGAGACGGTACTCTCAAACTGATTAATTAACATTCCTGAAGCATCTTAGCCCAAGCTGGACATATGGATGGACTACAGAGGCGGACTCAGTGATCCGACCATACGGAAATGATATTTGACAATTGAAAGGTCATAACCTACATTGTTCTGGTCTTAGTTCCTAGAACATTGTATTGAGATATTATTTGAACTTCAAAATGTGTGTGTGCATGTTGCTCTTCTGGCGCGCAATGATACTAGAATACGAACTAAGGATTGTGTTTGATGTTCAAATATAAAAGGAAGGAAATAGACTTTCTTTGTAAAGCTAAATGTACTCGTTACTTTATGGTGATAGTTTCTACTGATGTGCAGTCACTAAAGAAAGGCTTGAACGTCTCAGATGAGATTGGAGAAACATGGCAAAATCTACAGTAACATAAGGCAGTTAGACATACTGCACTTCCAATGGAGCTCAGAGCCTCAGACAGAAGTTGTCACTACATTCAAAAAGAACATTACGACCTCTCTGTGATGGAGTGTTTCTATAGTGACGGTGGGAAGAGGTTCATGTGAAGGATGCAAGAAAAGCGTCATTGTCGTCAGTTGTCTTGCTAGGCCAGAGACGAGTCACAATTTGAGAAAAGACTAAAAATGTGGCTAAAAAAAATGGATTTTAAGAGTCAGAAATCCTATGCCGAGCTGGGACTCGACCACTTCATGAGGTTGTGACCTCGCATGACATCTGCGGGGCATGTTCTCCGAAAGAATGAGTCACGCATACCAAGAGTTGCAATGACATCCAGGCCAATACGAGGAAAGCGCAAACAAGGACGTCCTCGTATAAGTTGGAGCCACACTTTCAAGGAGGACTTCAGTGGACACCAGGTGGGAGACATTGCCAGTGACAAATCTTTATGAAGACAGCTTGCCGCCCAACGTGCCGAACGGCGCGTGAGAATCAAAGTGTAAGTATCTAAGTAATAGTTCAACATTTCCAATGAAGCATGCTGGTCAGTGTCAAACAAACTAGTGGTCTTAATGTCATTGAAAGTGATAACTATGGCTTTATATTTGGGCCTCCAAATTCATATAGTATTCTGTACACACTGGAGAAGCCAGTAGTGAAGATTATGTAATGACGTGACCTTATTTTCTGAAATCTTAACTTCAACCACGTTTAAACTTTCAGAATGTTTTTTAAAATGTCAGTTTTTCCGCATTGGTTATTCAACTGTGTTCGTATTGATTTGTCTGTTTCCCTGGTCGAATGTTAATCATTTTTTATGTATTTTGACTTGCATTCCTCGAGATAGCGATGGCAGTCTAGGAGAAAAGTTTTAAATTATGGAGTTCAGTCCATTCTATTTTTCCTAAACCCATGTTATTTTAACAAAGTGTTGTTTTTTTACATTTACAAATACAAATTGTGAAGTGTCCTATTAGAAGAAATAGAAAGGAAACAACAAAAAATATGTATGTCATACAGCTAGAAAGATAATTGTTGAAACATTCGTGGAGATAATGACGGGAGTTGAAAGCAAATGATGAAAACATTTATTAAAAACAGAATAAATAAAAAAAGTTGTTTGTTTTTACACACCAAAACAGCATTTCTCGTTTCTTTTTTTTATAAAAATGTTCTAAAGATTTTCCTTACAGTGCAAGATATTTTAAATAAAACTCGTTCAAAGTTGGTTGACGTAGACTTTATATGTCATGTAACTGTCTGACTTTATAAGTCATGTAACTGTCTGACTTTATATGTCATGTAACTGTCTGACTTTATATGTCATGTAACTGTCAGATTTTATATGTCAGGTAACTGTCTTACTTTATATGTCATGTAACTGTCAGACTTATATGTCATGTGACTGTCTGACTTTATATGTCATGTAACTGTCTGACTTTATATGTCATGTAACTGTCAGACTTTATATGTCATGTTACTGTCTGACTTTATATGTCATGTAACTGTCTGACTTTATATGTCATGTAACTGTCTGACTTTATATGTCATGTAACTGTCTGACTTTATATGTCATGTAACTGTCAGACTTTTATATGTCATGTAACTGTCAGACTTTTATATGTCATGTAACTGTCTGACTTTAAATGTCATGTAACTGTCTGACTTTATATGTCATGTAACTGTCAGACTTTATATGTCATGTTACTGTCTGACTTTATATGTCATGTTACTGTCAGATTTTATATGTCATGTAACTGTCAGATTTTATATGTCATGTAACTGTCAGACTTTATATGTCATGTAACTGTCAGACTTTATATGTCATGTAACTGTCTAAAGTTCCCTTTCCCTTCCCCTTTATTTGGTTTGAGTATTGTACAATTAGGAATGCGTAGTGGCTGAGCGGTAAAGCGCCTTGGCTTCCGAACTGGGGTCCCGGGTTCGAATCCTGCTGAAGACTGGGATTTTTTCATTTCGGGATCTTTGGGTGCCTCTGAGTCCACCCAGCTCTAATGGGTACCTGATATTAGTTGGGGAAAGGTAAAGGCGGTTGGTCGTTGTGCTGGCTACATGACACCCTCGTTAACCGTAGGCCACAGAAACAGATGTCCTTTACACCATCTGCCCTATAGACCACAAGGTCTGAAAGGGGAACTTTACTTTATTTATTCTACAACAAGCGTTCCTAAGAATGTTGACTTATTACTTCCGGTTGTGTAGGTAACAACTAGCGTACCCAGAGATTCGGACACATTACTTCCGGTTGTGTAAGTAACAACTAGCGTACCCAGAAATTCGGACACATTACTTCCGGTTGTGTAGGAAACAGGAAATGATAGCCAATGACAGGATATAGAGTCAACATCGTGTATGGGAATGGTGCAAGATGTAGGCGATTCTTTTTTTTAAACGTCCAATCTACCACTGTAGTTGCAATTATCTTGATTAAATTAATTTTTTTAAATCTAAATTTTAGATTTTAATCCTTACGAATTCCACTCTTCTTTTGTTGCTCGTTGAAGTTCTCTCCCTTTCCCAATCTTTCTAATACTTTAATTCATGAAAGTACGAGATTGCTACTAGCAACAAGATATGAGAGAAATTCAATGCTTTTGTTTTCATACCAACTATTTGTATCCACAACTCTAAAATACCAGTCTGTATGTGCATTGCATTGAATTAAAGTAGATACTATCAATATGAAAACGAGCCATCTTTATTTGAAAAGGTGTACATTGTCATAGAGATCAATAATCCTTTTTCTTTTACTTTAGATAAATATGTTTCATGCTTTAAAATAACATTGTTCACACAGAGAAAACTCTGGTTTAACCCTTCAATTTTTTTGAAGTGTAATATAATAATGTAATAATTACATTAGGCCTGAAGGCCTAGACTATATCTTGAACACACATTTCATCAACATTTATCTTCCGTACGTTTTCATTCAGGCACACCATCGTCGGTAGTTGTTCGGGAACGTTTTGCGAACAGTCTTTTCAAAATCGAGCTCTAGGCCTGTCACCAGAACAGAATATGTCTAATAATGTTACCAATATAATATTAAAAGTAATCGCTCTTACAAAACGTCATTAGCTTTGTAAAGGAAGAATTGTCTTTTGTCTTTTTTTTTTTTTTGTAATTTTTTAAATAGTTTTAATTATTTCCCACAAACCATTGTGCGGACAAACTACTTCTCTGACATACAAAGGGAGGTAGTCTGATGGAATGTTTACAAATGCTCAAGTGTCGGATATTATTTCCCTTTATTTACATGTTTCAAATTATTTCAAGCCTTTTTGAGTGAAACCACTCTTATCATATTATAATATTTAATGATTAAGAAAATATATTGAATAATACCAGTTTAAATAAGAAATGTTTTTAAAAAAATAGTATAAAGCGAAGAGAACATAACAATATAGATCATACATACAGGGCCGGCCTAAGATAATTTGAGGCCCTAGGTGAATAGAAAAATGAAAAATAAACAACGAAAAAATAAAATTACGTAATTTAATTTAAAACCTACTCAAACATAAGTAAAGTTCCTCTTTCAGACCTTGCGAACTGTAGGGCAGATAATGTATAGGTCATCTTTTTCTTTTGCCCCAGGTTTACGACACTATCGGATCCAGAACTTTGGAGTGGGGGGGGGGGATTTTTTTCCAAACCCTAACCCTAACGCCCAGTAAACCCTAACCCTATGCATAAACGTGCGTACAGCACACACACACACACACACATATATATATATATATATATATATATATATATATATATATATATATATATATATATATATATATATATATATATGAGAATAAAAAAGCAGCATTTCTCAACCTTCAGCGAAAAACAAAACAACTGGGGCAGCGCTATAAAGTTCTCTTGTGGAGTTCGGGACAAAGCCCCGACGCCAAAAGCATTTTCTTGCATTCTTCATAGCAGAAACGCATTCTCCTGACATCTACAGCTAATTATTCACCAATGGAGTTCGGGGCGAAGCCCCATCGCCAAAAGCGTTTTCTTGCATTCTTCTATGCAGAAACGCATTCTCCTGACAACAACAGCTCATTATTGATCAGTGGAGTTCGGGGCGAACCCCCTACGCCAAAAGCGTTTTCTTGCATTCTTCATTGCAGAAACGCGTTCTCCTGGCAACTACAGCTCATTATTCATCAGTGGGGTTCCGACGCCAAAAACGTTTTCTTGCATATTTCACAGACAAAACGCATTCCTCTGACCTAAAGCTCATTATTAAAAAAGGACCTTTTGAATAATGTTGTACTTGAAAAATATTCTAATATGAATTTATAGGCCCTTAATACATTGCAAATAAAACCGATTTGTTCCTTGAAAAGATAAGATACCCCACATATTTAAATTTTGGCTTTGAGGATCGCCGCCGAAAAAAAAATTATTCGATAAATAATATTCAATAAAATAATAATAATAATAATAATAATAATCTTTATTATCCGTAAGGAAATTTGTCTTACAATTTGTGCATTACACCAAACAAAAAACATTATAACTATAAGAAACCAAAGTGTACATTCACACCAGACTCACTCATAATTTACATGTGACAAAGTTTATACCAGATTGTTCTTATTTAATGATTTGATTGCCAGGGGAACAAAAGAGTGTTTGTGTCTGTTTGTCTTTGCTATCGGTGTCTTGTATCTCTTTTGTGATGGTAAAATCACAAAATCCTGACACAAAGGGTTATTCTTTATTTCGAGGATCTTGTTAGCTTTTTTATAGATGTTTGTCTCAAACAACTGCCCAAATGGGGTTTGTTTTTTGCCAATGATTTTGCCAGCAGCATTGAGGATTCTATTAAGTTTATTCCTATTTTTAATGCTCAGATTGCCATACCAGGCAGTGATATTGAAACTGAAAATATTGCAGATGTGAGCGTGATAAAACATAGCCAAGGCCTTTTCGCTAACATTAAACGAGGACAGTTTTCTTAGTAGTCGTAATCTTTGCTGCCCTTTTTTGCTGAAGTATAAATTGTGAGTTATAGTCCCAAATTTATTTAACTACAAAAATTTCAGATTGAGTAAAGGTTGGGAAAAGGCGACTATGCAAATATTATTTGGGTTTAGAACTCATTTCAATCATGACTCTTATATTGAAAAATTTCGTTTGAATTCTAACTTTCTTAAAATAATTATGATAAATTCATGTGAAATTACATAAATTTTTTCTGGAAATGGGAGGGGCGGTAGAGTGAAAACGATAAATCCTCGCTCCTTTAATAATTTCTGATAAATATTGCATTTGGCATTAAAGAATTGGGGTTGGGCGACTCGATATAAGAATTTAATTTATAGTATATATAAATTATATTAGTGCCATTTTTTTTTTAATTTTGTAATTTCTTAACTATAATACAAAAAGAAAAAGTATTGGTTTGTCCGATGGGAGAAATGCGATTGCATGTATCGCCCCTCCCACCTGGTACAACCCTTTTTCATTTAAATTTACTAATGATACAATTTGAGATTAGAGTGTGGTACGACATAATATACAATGGGTCACATATCAATACGTAGTTTATATTATATAGATATTCAACTAATTGTGTTCACAAACTATGATTCTCCATAAAAATAGGACCGCCCCCCCCCCCACACTCAGAGGGCTAGAGTGGGGAGGGAAGTACATGCAACCCCAACCCCACCGAATCGGCCAAGATACCAGAAGGGGATTGACATAATATAAAATTTATATATTAATTGAATTAATTTTGTTCACAAACTATGATTCTCCATAAAAATAGGACCGCCCCCCCCCCCACTCAGAGGGCTAGAGTGGGGAGGGAAGTACATGCAACCCCAACCCCACCGAATCGGCCAAGATACCAGAAGGGGATTGACATAATATAAAATTTATATATTAATTGAATTAATTTTGTTCACAAACTATGATTTCTCCATAAAATTAGGACCGCCCCCCCCCACTCAAAGGGTTTAGGTGGGAAGGGCAGTAGAGGTATTCGCCCCCCCCCCCCAAAATCGGCAAACAGGGAACGACATAGTACAAAGATTGGTTAAAATATCAATAAAAAGTTTTAATTATATAGATATTTAATTCATTCTGTTAGCAAGCTGTGATTTTTACAAATAAATTGAACCCCCCCCCCACCCGAAAGTGTATGGTTGGGGCGGGATTGATACCATCGCCTCTCCCGACCCCACCAAATCGGCCAACATACTAGAGGGGGGGGCGAAATAATCTAAAAATAGGATGAAATATAAATAATTAGTATATATTATTAACATAAGTAATAAATTCGTATACAAATTGTGTGAATTCTATACTAAAATTCGATCGCCCCTACCGCCCCCCCCCTGGATCCGCCAGTGGTTTACGAGCAGAGTGAATTGTGGCCCAGTGCAACGACCAGCCGCCTTTACTTTCCCCAACTAAAGTCAAGTAACCATTAGAATTGGGTGGACTCATGTGCGCCCTTAGAATCCCAAAGTTCAAAATCTCATTTTTCTCCGCCCCCTCCCCACCCACTAAACCTAACCCCCCCCCCCCTATTGACTCCAACAACAGCATCGGGAACAAGTTTCGCTCTTGTCTAAAAAGTATTGAGTCCTGTGTACTGTTAGGTCCCACCAGTGGAGACACTAGGCGGCTGCCTAGTTTGCCTATGCCTAGTGCCGGCCCTGATACATAGATCCCTTATTTTTCAAATTTCGTATGCATCGGTTTGTCCAATTACTAGTAAAGCGAATTCCCTTCCTAACCAAGAATTCAAATCTACACCCTACTATCGAATCATCGACAGTCTAAAGGTTTTTACGATTCATTCTCTTCAGTCTGTAAGATAGTATTTCTTCTAATCAGAAGAAAGCGAGTCAGATAAGTTTAAATTAAGAAAGAACAAGCCGAGACAGTGCTAGGTCGTCATTAGGTCATCATTGTGTTCAGCAAGACGGCTACTAGTGGACATTGACGTTCTGGCGTAAGTTTCTAAAGAACTCATCTCTCTTGTGACAGACGCCTCAGTTGGAAATATTTTACTTAGAAAATGAACTGACTAATTATTTTTATCATTTTATCCTTAATAATTGAATTAAATCATTGAATCGCTTTAGTGAGCTGGTTAAATAACAAGGTGGAGTGGAATCGAAGGGGTATACTCCTGGTCCTGTTGTGGCACCCCGTGGAAATGTCCTTTACGGGAGACGAACTTGTCTCAAGTGGGCTTCCACAGCTCGTTCTAGCGAACAGGTATTGTACGTGTGGAGGCAAAATCTGCTAACATACGGAATAACTTGTTGGCAAGGCAACGCTTCATCTAAACTGTTGCGACGTCTAGAAAACATCATAAAAAGGCCATCAAAAATTACACTCACAACATTACCATATTTAAAGGAACTTTTTGAACAAAAGTGTCTAAGGAAAATCGAAAAAATCTTAGAAGACAACGGCCACCGGCTCCATCAGAACTACGTTAGGTCGTCGCGAAGTGGGCGACTGCTGTCAATCAAAAAAAGAACATAGCGATACAAAAACTCGTTCGTACGTTACTCGGTCAGACTATATCACCGCCACTCGTTGATCAGGGAACATGAAAAGCACCAAAATGCCTGTGTGTAGTCGCTGAATGATCTCTTTATGTTGTGTCTATTGTATTTATGTGTATTTTTCTGTTGTCTTGTCTTTATATGAGAAAAGAGTCCTTGTAATCACAACAAATTTCCGTAAGGATCAATAAAGGAGTCTTAGTCTGTCTTAGTCTTAGTCTTAACCAGTCCCATTCACCACGCCGTTCCCCAGCGGGGATCATACGCGTGAGGATAGCCCTCACACGGCTTGTGACGGTAAATTATAGGAACACGGAGGAACCCCTCGTGGGCTCGGTCTCCGGCCCTCGCATGAGAAGAGGAACCCATGACGTTCGTTCAATGAGTCAAGTCTTATGATAATGGATGTTATTAAATGATCATCCTGTTGCTAGGGAACAGAAGGGTCGAGGAAGAGCCAATCTCTTATTCCTTGCCTCTGGGTAAAATCCCTCCCGCAGATCTAATGGTCAGAAATGGACGCAAGCTCGACACTAATCGGACACTGGACAAGTCATCATTTCCAGTTTGTTCCGTGTTCAAGACTTTGTCTTCGCCTACCGTTTCGTCTTCCTAATGCCATGTCTTAGTATAGAAATTATTTAAGTGCACAAAGTGCCCTAGTCTAGATGTTGACTAGTTAATTTAGATCTTCTGTAGAGTCGTACTCTGTATATTGATGCTACCTTCCTAATTAAGCCTTAGTAGGCCTTCGTTTTTTTTTTTTTTTGTCTTTTTTTTAAATATTAGAAATAAGTGTATTAGAAATCACAAGATAAATTGACAACACAAAACTGAAATATTAAAACATTTATTTTATGGTAAATTATAATGTCTATACTACAATATATCAAAATGATATATGATGATACATTATTTGAGGATAAGTTGAATATGTTACAATGGTTATCCTTTCAATAAAATGTTTATATGTAAATTCAATGTATTCTTTTATAGTGTTACTGTACAACAAATAATTAGCATGATAGGGGAAGTGTTTTCATTGACTTATATTTCAAATATATATATAATTAATTTGATTTAAAGAAGAATTTTAGTAGCAGTGGCGTCACAAGTGGGCGATTGAGGGGTGCGGACCGCATCGATCGACATCCATCATGATTGAAAACAAAAAGAGGGAAATATTTCAAAACAATTTTGTTTAAAGAATTAATATTAGCTTGATACACGACTACAAGTTTGTACTTTATATAATGATGGTTGTTTTTAAAAGGGAAAAGTTGTTTTCTTATGGGGGGATTTTGGGGTTGGGTTGTGTAGTCGAATGTGTCTCCGACCTTAGCGACGTTCTCTGATATCTATAATATGTTTTATAGTCAATGCAATTCATACCATAAAAGAAAGTAACGACCACAAGTCTCTACCCAACATATCTGAACATACAAACTTTGTTGTGCCTCTTAGGCTACTGGCATTGATTATTGCTTTCAAATTTAACTCTTAGAAAAGAGTGAGATCTCAGAAGTATAATTCAATAATTTTGTATTAATATTTGAAGTAATTCAAGAGAAAAAAATGAGATCGGATAAGTAGAGCTTCTAAAAATTAAAGTAAAATGTATATAATAATAATAAAAAATAAATAATATTAATTATTATCATAATTATAATAATATACTATTTTAAAATCTAGATACAGTACGGTATACATTCAATAACAAGAATTTCTCCGTGGACTAGACGTCCAAAAAATATTTACATTATTTTCTTAACTCTCAAATGTTTTAAGACCAATTAAACTGATATACACATGTAAATATATTTGAGTTCAGTATTATCTACCAAGGCTTACATAGAAGTCATCTTGACTGCATTAAATGTGTACACTATAGAGAAACCAATGTGTAGGTAACATCATTTGTAAGCTACCTAGTAAGCGCTCTACATTGTCGATTCGACGGTCCCTGTCCGACAGAATCTCCATCAGTCCGGCTCTAGAATTTAATCATCTTCAATTCTGAAAAAAACATTTAAAAAACAAAAAAAAAGCCTGTAAGCTTTTTTACAGAAAAAAGAACCAAAAAATTCCTATTTGAGTCCTTATACGATTTGTAGACAGTAAATATTGATAATAACAGCAAAATCTATAACATTAATGAGTATAATAAAACATACATAGTAACACAGTATACAACTGATAAGTTACTTACATTGATCATTGAGTCGCATACAATAATAGCTTGAGAATCCTTCACAGTAACATAAGAATATCATAACTTTAATGTGAATCAAATAATGACAATATGTATACATTTGTAAAAAAATTAAAGTCCGCAGTGCGTGTATAATAGAAATTATATAGGCCTAGGTTACAATAAAATAGATCAACAACAGAAAATACTATTTACAACATCAAAAATATTGCAACAAAAATTTGCGAAAACACAAATCTTGAAGCTGGCACATATTGATAATCAACAATTGAACATAAAAAACATTGAGCTATGATTTCAAAGTCTCAGACCAGGATATTGATCAGTCAGCAAGCGTTAATTCTTTATATTCAAACCACGGTCACAGAGTGGCTTGCTAAGTTGTTAGAGTGGCGTGTTAATGTGGTTAGTTCATCCCCAAATACTGGCCATTTTTTACAAAGCTTATATCAACTATATCTGTCTGTCTGTCAGTCTGTCTGTCTGTCAGTCTGTCTGAGTGATAAAAAGTTTGTGCACGTTATTTCTCCCACACCCAATCTCGGATCAAGTTCAAATTTTGCATTATTATTTCTATTAACTGACAAAAGAAGAATCTATTTTAAAAATTAACCAATTAGTTCATTAACTATTGGTAATTAATTATTTTGTTTGGTATCTCGAACAAGGGGAAAGAAATAGTACTTGACTGATGTCGTAATATAAGTTGAATTAGCCCCATTAATACGCTATAGGTCGAGGCTTTAAAGTATGAAGCTATCAATAGATAACTATAAAACCTATTTTCATAAGTGATTCGCTAGCTGAGGAGGCTTTAGCCTTCGAGTTTCAATTCAGGTCGTTTTTTTTTTGTTTGTTTTTTTTTTGTTTTATAAATGCATTCACCCTGATACCCCTTCTTTCCCACCCCCCTTTGGTCCAGACAAGTGATATGATCATAACACATTGAGAAAGCTAAAAATATGAAATTGCGCTAAACAAAAACAATTATTAAAAAATGTCTAATGGCACAGATGTATTATTGTTAGTCTAGATCTATGACAAATTAGATGTCTGATCCAAACTAATTGATGCAACATGGTTAATGCAAGCTTGGTTTTTTTAAGTATATTTTAAAATGTCTTTCTTGTTTTCTCTTTATTTTAATAATGGAGACAACTTGTTTCGTTAACTGCATAATTTGAATATAAAGCAGATTTATGCAACTTGTTTAGGACCTATTTCGCGATAAGTAGAAATAAATAATTTGGGGGGCTTTTTTCCCTATTACAAGGGTGGTACATATGCGGGCCTACATTCAAATTCGCAACGTATGAAACAATTAATTTCTTAGAAATACAAACCAGTTTAGAAAAAAAATTGCGTTTCAATGATAAGGATTAAAAACTAGAGGATACTTATACTTCCAAACAGAAACATTGGTTTGGAGATTCAATACAAATGAAATCTATGCCTAAAAAATCTATCAATAAAATGTCCTACAAGTAAAGTCTACTATCAACAAAGTGCAAAGCTGCTTATCCAATACTTGGAGGAACTTTTCACACGGAACACAGTGAAAGTCAAAGAGTGAACGTACATTCTAGAGCAGCGGTTCTCAATCTTTTAAGCTCGGCGACCCCATTTTAGAATCCCCCACTCTGTCGCCCCCCACACACACACACACCCAGACAGCAATAGAAGAATAGACAATAACAATCCATATTTTCGATGGTCTTAGGCGACCACCTGGCAAATCGCGAACCACAGGTTGAGAACCCCTGTTCTAGAGCAAGTAACAATGGATGTATCTCTTCAAGAAATAAACTTTGTTAATATCTGCAATCACAATAATCTTCCTTATAGTAGAAAACAATGTTCAAACAATACCAATGTTACAAATGATTTTACATTTTAATATAAACCATGTTCCATTAATGTGAATACAATTAAATGCTAGCTAAAGACGTGTTCACGATGAACGAACACAGTTCACGATTAACGAACACAGTTAAAGATTAACGAACACAGTTAAAGATTAACGAACACAGTTAACGTCTTCATGTGAACACATTTCCTAAAACACTAAAACATAGAACATGTAATAATACTTTCAAAATAACTTTACAAGGTATCGTGAAAAATCTTACATTTTACTTTGCCCATTATAGCACTATTGCTCCATTTCTCGATCAGCTAATCAATTTCTTAAAAAATCAGTACATTTCTTGATAAACCAATCCCTTTCTTGATAAATCAGTCAATTTCTTGATAAATCAATCAATTTCCTGAATAATCAATCCATTTCTGGATCAATCAGTCTATTTCTTTATAAACCAATCGATTTCTTGATAAACCAATTCATTACTTGATAAACCAATTCATTAATTGATAAATCAATCCATTTCTTGATAAACCAATTGATTACGGTGGCGACACTTTAAGGATAGCCAATAGCGAAGTTAACTGTCTCAAAGCCGTCTGCTTCTTTGAACTGAGCTGCGATCTCTAGCAAGTGGTCAACTTGGTCATATAGCAGGACGTTCTGTGGACGTGGCGATGGCTATTGTTGTTGTAACCGTTAGGCATGCGGGACATCTGCTTGGGGATGCAGTGGTGCAGGCAGAAGGTCCTCTTGAAGGTGGTCCAAAACTTCTCGGAGAACCAGCAGTACAGGATGAAGTTGCACGACACCTTCAAAGCCATGAGAGTGCGGGTAATGGTAATGAGATTCTTCAGCGAGTCCTCGTCAATCAGGTTGTTTTCTAGGTCAAAGTCGATGATGGAGTAGATGAAACTGTGAACATTAAATAAGAAACAGCGCTTAGCTACGTCTAATAAAGGCTATGCATTTTCACAATATAGGATAAATCTTTTACAGCTAAATCTATATAGCATCACCATAAGAATTTTCATACTTTAGTCAAACAGAGTAATCTGCTATTCGCTTACATTTTGATTCGTAGATTTGGTCTACATTCTTTTATGCGAAACAAAATCTTATCTTCTTATCTTATATAATACAGACGTTACTTCAAAAAAGAAGATGTCATGCATTTAGTCATGCATATTAACCAATGACTTAAATTCAGCCAAGTCACTGGTTTTCCTGGCAAGCTCAGGCAACCCATTCCATGCTTTAATAGCACTACAGTAATACAGTAATAAAGTAAAGAAGAGAGGCGATATGTAGAATTATCGGAAAAATATAGATCTGATTATTCTTAGGGAACTTAAAGACAAAAAGAATGAAAAGAAAATAGAAAGTTAAGCAGAGATTTTGAAATAAACAGACACTACATAGAAGCGTACGGCTCAGCGGCAAAAATCTGGCTAAAGAAGAAGAAGAAGAAATAAACTGACAAGAGAACAATGTCAAGGACCCTGTTTTCAAAGGTCAGTGTTGCCAACTAAATGATAACATTGACGAGTGTGAAAAGCCTGGGTATTTGAATCTACAATGTTAAAATACACATCAATTTTTAAAGCTCATCAATGCTCACGTATTCTCTACACCTGATACACAGAAGACTCCATTTACGAAAACCCAAAACCCCAGACGAGAAAAATAAAAAACCAGCGCATACATTGAACAGAATAATATGACCTTGTTAGTATATAAACCTAATGGTTGAGGTTATTCTTAAGTTCTTTATCTAAAATATCGAGTCTGTGAGATGGACAGTGACCAATTACCTGCACACCATGTAAGGGGCGTGTCCGACGAAGAAGGCAATAATGACACTGACCAGCATCATGGTGATCTTCAGCTCCTCCTTGTTGACGATGGACCGGACGTGGGTATCCGCCCCCAGGTGATACTGGAGATACTTGGACGAACGACGTATTTCCACGATTAGTCTCAGGTTAAGGATCATCAGGATGACCAGTGGAAGTATGGTCAACAGTAAACCTGGAGGGAATTAAACAAGGGCTATAAACATGTGGTCAACAGTAAACCTGGAGGACAGTAAATAAGGGCTATAAACATGTGGTCATCAGTAAACCTGGAGGACAGTAAATAAGGGCTTTAAACATGTGGTCAACAGTAAACACGGAGGACAGTAAATAAGGGCTATAAACATGAGGTCAACAGAAGACCTATAGGAAATTAAACAAGTGGCTATAAAAGATATAGTCAAATGAAAAACTTAAGGACAGTATACTGTTGGCAGTGTAGACTTTATATTAAAAATTCAGGCTTCCAAGTAGTTTAATACCTAGTTGTCTTTTATTTTAATGCAGATAGTCACTCAGAAGTCTAATTTTATTTGTGTACTGTATAAAGTGAAAGCTCTCGGAAGAATGTGTAGTATATATTACGATGGGCACTATATAAACACTATATTTCTAAACACTATTTGTTACATTCACTTGTATATCTTTCTGTCAAGTCTCGTGTGGTTTCAAAACAAGTGGTGTGTTAAAGGTTTTAGATAGCATTAGGATATGAACCGTGGTCCAGAAAGAGATGGATATAATCGAATTGAAATTAAAGGCAACTCGGACAACTTTTTGCATTTCTTTTCTCTAGCGCAATGTTCATGCTTCTATTATGTTCAGTTCGCTTTTGAGGACTAGTAAGGGAGGGGGTTCTTAGTTGCCTCAATCGGATATTTGTTCTCTCATTCCATTCAAATGCACTTTCAGTAAAACACCAAAACATCTACATACCAAAACATCTACGCACCAAAACATCTACATACCAAAACATCTACGCACCAAAACATCTACATACCAAAACATCTACGCACCAAAACATCTACATACCAAAACATCTACGCACCAAAACATCTCCATACCAAAACATCTACGCACCAAAACATCTACGCAACAAAACATCTCCATACCAAAACATCTACGCACCAAAACATCTCCATACCAAAACATCTACGCACCAAAACATCTACATACCAAAACATCTACGCACCAAAACATCTACATACCAAAACATCTACGCACCAAAACATCTACATACCAAAACATCTACGCACCAAAACATCTACATACCAAAACATCTACGCAACAAAACATCTCCATACCAAAACATCTACGCACCAAAACATCTACATACCAAAACATCTACGCAACAAAACATCTACATACCAAAACATCTACGCACCAAAACATCTACATACCAAAACATCTACATACTAAAACATCTACGCACCAAAACATCTACGCAACAAAACATCTCCATACCAAAACATCTACGCACCAAAACATCTACATACCAAAACATCTACGCACCAAAACATCTACATACCAAAACATCTACGCACCGAAACATCTCCATACCAAAACATCTACGCACCAACCATCTACATACCAAAACATCTACGCACCAAAACATCTACGCACCAAAACATCTACGCACCAAAACATCTACATACCAAAACATCTACATACCAAAACATCTACGCACCAAAACATCTACGCACCAAAACATCTACATACCAAAACATCTACGCAAGAAGAAGCTTCATAAATCTCGTCACCTTGACCCGTCAAACAGAACTCTAACACTTCCCTCCCCTCCCCCTAATCAGCGGTTCGTATTGCTGCAAGTGACGTTTTGTATTTGTTTTGTGTAACCCTTTTCAAAGTCAATTTCAGATTATCAGCGACAGGCTACCACTGCAACGATTCTGGCCAACGTCAACATGGACAGCCCAGCAACAGACCTCAAGGCTAATCTTTCAACGAGTTTATATTGCTTTTGTCTTGTGCGTATGTTTGTTCTTGAGCAAGGTCTGATATTGATAACACTGGTGGGAACATTTAAACAGTTGATACTGATATCTGAACATGCATCTTTAACAAACAGATAATAGTGACACCTGAACATGCATCTTCAAAGCCCACTGATTTTGATAATTATTATTTACTAGTCGACCGGCGGCGTAGCATACGCCGCTATTTTGCAGGTCCGGCCTTATGCCACTGCAACCTATGCGACCGCCGTGGTCCCCGCATTTCATAGGCCCCGCACTTTCATAGGACCCGCGCTAATCTAGGTGTATAAATTATTAAATTAAACCATTTTATAACTTATAAAAGATTTCCCGCGGCCTTCTATCGATTTACCAGGAGCTCCTGGAAATGATTAAAATCTTTAGAAAATTCATACATATCTCTTGAACTATATGGGCAAAAATTGTCCTTTTTGGATGTCAATCAATTTGGAAAACGCCAATCCTACGAGCGATAAAATAAAACGGCATTATGCAATACCCGTAATTGTGGAGTCTAAGGGAAAGAAGCTTCTCGCGCCTCAAACTAATGAAGAATTACTTGAGCTCAGCAGTTCTCGTAGATAGATTGAAACATTTGGTAATTCTTGCTATTGAGCGTGATCTATGTTTCCTAATTCTTATAATACACTGTATGACTTTGCTATTCGCAAGGCTCGTGTAGTAATTCTGTGCGTAGTAAAGAATGAATAAAATGCAAAGACGAATTTATTTTCTAATATAAACTCTTAATTTTCACTTATTATCCGTATCCCTACCCATAATGGTTAAGTCCGGCCCTGCCATTTAGTGACGGGTGAATACAACTTGTTCTCCCCCCCCTTTTTTTTTCGCCTCTAAAATTACGTGGAGCACCTCTAGTCCATCGGACTTGAAGAAATAAAAGAGTGATCTTTCCGTTACTTGGAGTCCAAACTCTTGAGCCATGAAGAGAATTATATATATATAGATTTCATTTCACTTATATGTAAAGCATGGGCGTAAAGGATTTATTTTTGGAGGAGGGGGAATTTTTTCTCTCTTCCCCCCGCTAAAAATAAATTATGTATATAATTGTGTGCGTGTGTGTGAGTGTGTGTGTGCTTGCGCGCGATCGTTTGTGTGTGTGTGTGTGTGTAATTAATCTTTATTACATTCTGACCCTTCATTCTTTCGGAAGATGTTTATTGTACCCGGGAATAGGTTCTTCCTGGAGTTAGTGAAAACATTGTGGCACCGCGAGCTAACCCGGTATTAAAAGTCAACAAAATATATATTCTGAGGTATCTACATTCATTATCCTGCTATTAAAATACCTAATGGGTTATTCTTACTGACTTAGATCCTCCCGCGCCGTTCGCCGCATTGAGCGGAAAGCTATTTCCACATAAATCTGTCACTGGCAATATCTGAAGCCTCCTACCCGCTCTGAGGACCTCCATGAAAGTGTCGCTTGAAGTTGTACTAGGATGTCCCTGTTTGCGCTTTCCTCGTAATGGCCTCCATGTCATCGCAACTCTTGGTATGCGTAATTCAATTTGTCGGAGAACATGTCCCGTAAAGCCCATTTCTACGCTCTGTCACAACCTTAGTAAGGGTCGACTCCCAGTTCGGCATAGGATTTCCTTGATTGAGACCCGATCTCTATAACTGACTCCTAAAATCAGTCTTAGCCATCTTTGTTGATCCACATTTAGTCTTTTTCAACTTCGGCATATGACTATTCACAGCACTTTATTAGTGGAGCTCAGCCACTGGTAGATATTTGTAACCTCTTTTGGCTACGCTCTTGGAATTAGTTGACTGTAATTTGCTTTAAAAATTCAAACCGCATTTAGCTACGCTCATAGAATTTGGTGAGAGTAGTTTGCTTTAGAATAATATTGAAGAGGGGTTTTTCTCTGTAGTGGGATTTTAATCTTAAAACCATCTGGAGGAGTTTTAAACTTTAAAAAAAAAAGCCATCTGGAAGAGGAGACTTTAAATTCAAAAGCCCCCTTGGCTTAGCTACGCTTAAAGAATTTTAGTGTGTAATTTCCTTTATTTTTATAATGAAGAGGTATTAGCATCAAACCCGCTGAATGGATGTTTAAATTTTTAAAAAAACTTTGGCTACACACATAGCATTTTAAGTGTGTAATTTTTTATTTTTTTTATATTGAAGAGGTATTTTTTAGCTTCAAACCCCACTGAAGGGGTGAAGGGGGTTTAAACTCAAAACCCCTTTGACTAATCTAATAGAATTTTGAGTGTGTACTTTGCTTTTTTATATTAAAGAGGGGGTTTTATCGTAACTTTCGGCGGTGATTTTAAAATCTAAATCTTATTTAGCTATGCTCTTGGAATTTGGGGATTGTCGTTTGCATTATTTTTGTTTTGTTTTATAGAAGATGGGGGTTTAAACTTAAAACCCCCTTGGCTACGCTGGGGCAAGTGGTGGTTTAGTATTGAAATTTCATCTAAATTAAACAAAATCAAAGCAAAAAATCAGTCACTAAATATCGACCCCCCCCTTGTTCATTTCGGGGGAGGGGTTGAACCCCCAAACCTCCCACCTGGCTACGCCCATGATATAAAGCCTACTTTGATTAAAAGCTCACCATAATAAATACTAAAGATATTGTTTTATTATTGTTAATTAATTATTAGTAATAAATGCTTTAGTTAGATATCGAAACAAAAAGGAAATAAATTCCTCTGATTGGGCAATGGGTCTGCATGTGTAGGTCTACAGGTAGCTCAAGCTAGACTTTAACAAAATGATGTATCAAACGTGAATACCAGTTTGGTGTCAGTTGTCAGTATGTAACGCTATTCATCACTGACATGAAGGGGCCGCACACTAGCTTGGGTTACCTAGCCTTAACTTACACACACACACATATACTTACACTTATGTGCTGGGGGGGGGGAGACGGTCGCTTTACCAATAGGTCGAATAGCGTGTTAAAGTGTTTTCTAAAAGAAATGGTTGCTCTTATTACAGAGAAAGAATCACTAAAGATCTAAATCTTAAAGCTACTCCATTGCATAATCGAATGGAATGTAAATATCAGTAATAATAGAAATGTTTTCTGTCGATACTTTATTTATAAAAAAATAATAACTATCGGTTATGTCATGAATAATATTATCATTATCGTTACTTTTCTGTTACTTTGTATTAAGATTGTGTAGGAAAAGTAGAGACTGTGGATGTTAGAAAGTGAAATGGAGGAGTTTAGAGACGCACTTCAGTAGACGGACATCGTCCCTGGCCATAGATAGTATAGGAGAGAGAAGGGGACTGGGAATGTGCGGGTCATTGTGTTGGTCAGTTCAATAAGTACGTTTTATTTGTATCTTGTTTACATTTGAAGCTCTCACTCGGCAGTGCATGTACTTTGTGGCTAAATGCATAATAAAAATAGTTACATCCTTAGATATATACAGTGAAACGGTTACGAATCGATACTGTGACCTCATTTTATCATTTTAACACTTTCCAGAAAGCGGGGTCAGGTCAAAGACGCCGCAAATCTTACACGTTTGAATAGAAATCATCCAATCAGGGAAACAGGTCTGGAAAAAAGTCGCTTTCGTCAGTTTCTAGAAGGTCATAGTTAATACAATATTTAGAAACGAAGTTTCTAGGATTCTGGAAAATAGGGTTTAAAAAAGTATACATTGGGGGCAAGCAAGTTAGTCGGAGTCCTTGCATTGTAACTGGGTTCTTGTGCTGTATTGTGTTCTTGAACAGTTGCAGGTCCACTGGATGAAGTCAAAGTTGTATCATTAAGTTGTTTCAGTAATAAGTTATATCAGTTAAAGTTGTATTAGCAGTAAGTTGAATATTATCAAGATATTAAAGTCCAGTTGTTATTGAATTGAAAATCTACGTCTATGTTTCAATCATAAGTGTGAAGAAGTTTAACAAAGAACAAAAATTTTGATGTTTCTTCAGTGTGTTTCCAAGCTTTAAACTTTAAATATACATCTCAGGCATGTTGATTCTGTTTGTGCCATTGTTAATATAAGAAGGAAAAGATACAGGATGTATTGACACAATAATAATAATAAATCATCGATAAATATTTGGCAATAAAGAAACAGAAGTGATCGCAGAAACCACTGCACCGTGGATGGAATGGGTTAATGCAGGTGTAAAGGCATTACCTGTCACAATGTAATTGTAAACTTTGCTGTCGTACAAGTAACTCCAGGTGACCACTGCCTTCTGCTCCCCGCTGTCGGTGGTCAGGTAGGACACATCAATGTCCAAGAACCGAGGTGAGCTTAACACAAAGCACAGGACAGTAAGGGCGACTATTATAATCCGAGCTCGCTTGACCTGTGATTTGAAGACAATGACATTTGCATGAGACTTTTTGCGCACTTTTTTAGCGGCCCCCGAAAGGGCAAAAGAAGCTATTAGTTTTGTGCGAAATGTCTGTCCGTCTGTCCGTCCGTCCCGTTTAGATCTCGTAAACTAGAAAAGATATTGAAAATCCGACATCACAATATTTTAGACCATTCAAAGTTCTGATGCAACGGCTACTTTTTTTTTCTGAAAGGGAAAAATCTAATTTTTAAAATCAGTTATGCAAGCAGTTTTTTAAAGAGAAAAAGCTAATTAGTATGCATTATAAGCTAGACCTATATTAAAACGAATAGTAATCCTGTAAACTTCATTTTCGTGAATTTTTTTTATAATGCAAAAGCATTTTATATTTTTATTGAATTTTTTGAGCATTCGAATAAGAGATTGAGCTTTTTCAAAACAATTACATCAATTATAAGACTTCAGTTAGGCCAGATGAGACGTGGTAGCTATGCGGTAAAGCGCTTGGCTTCCGAATCGGGGGCTCCGGGTTCAAATCCTGGTGAAGACTGGGATTTTCAACTTCGGAATCCTTAGGCGCCTCTGTATCCACCCAGCTCCAATGGGTACCTGATATTAGATGGGGAAAAGTAAAGGCGGTTAGTCGTTGTGCTGGCTACATGACACCCTTGTTAACCATAGGCCACAAAAACAGATGAACTTTACATCATCTGCCCTATAGACCACAAGGTCTGAAAGGGGAACTAGTTAGGCCAGGTTCACATCTAACTTTGCATTCACTTGCACCTATCCTTTGATCTGCTGTACCGTTGGGGCACTAGACAAGATCTGTCAACCTTCTTTCTCCATTCTTATCTCTCATTTGTCTTTGATATAATTTCATTCGGATGTTCTTTCTGAAAATATTGAAGCCTGCCTGGGTGGACCACTTCTGGGGCCGATTTTGAGTTTGTGTTTCTTTGTAATCTTGTTTTATGTAGACTTAGGTTATTCGTGCTTTAATAAAAGTCAAACAATATTTTAGAACAAGCAAAATAAAAAAAAAATAAATGCTTATTTAAGGGGAAGAACTGCGCATTTACAAGCAGGTTTCTTAATGATGTAGTATTTATTTTCCTTTTATTAAATTAAATAATAATTCCTTTATAAATTGGTTAACTTCTTAGTGATTCATATTTTGTGTATAGCTTTAACTTTATCCGAGAATTGGTGTGAGAGAAATAACATGTGCAAAAATTGTGCCAGAGTGAATTATATTAGACCTAGGCCGATACTTACAGTGCAAAGCATCATAGCTTTCATGGGACGACAGATGGCTATGTACCTCTCTACAGCCAACATGACTGTCACTCCAACAGCTAGATATGTGAAAGTATCCATAAAGATAACTGAAATAGTTTTTGAAAAATACAAGTATTGTAAGTCTTGAGTAATTTCGACTTCAGTGGCATATTTCACTTAGATGACTGTAAATTGTGTCTTGTGGTAGCTTGGTTTTTAATTAACTCTGTTTAATAAGCCTACTCATTGTTTTGAATGGGTTTATATCAGTGTTTCCCAAACTGTTTTCCGAAAACTGAGTTTTGAAAATTAAAAAAAAAAATGGTTACTTCAAAACTAAAGTTAGTTCATTAAATATTTCATTTGAAATTGAAGTCGAGATGTTATGGAGGATTCTAGGTCTGACCTACAAAGATGGCATCACAAATGAGGAAATCCGAAATAGGATCACAATGTGGACCCCCGTGATGACTTTCTGTCCATTGGGAAAAAAACGTAAGTTAAGACTGTACGTCCAAATCACAAGATCCACAGGGCTCACAGAAACCTTCCTGCAGGGAACAGTACCAGGGAGAAGAAGGACAGGGAGACAAAAGAAGTGATGGGAAGGCGAAAACTAGGAATTGTCAGTCCCATCAATGAAAGAAACTAATCTTGGCAAAAGACAGAGAGGAATGGAGATAAAACAGTCGACAGATCATGTGTGATGCCCCAACGATCCAACAGACTAAATGACAGACACAAAGCCAACATTAATTGAAGCCAATGTTTATCGTGTAGAAAAACAAAACGTGGCAGAACAAAAATCACAAACAGAGCAAAATGCTTTCATTAGAGTGCGTAATTAGTATAAAGTACATTGAGTGTTTATTCACTGGCACGATTTAAAAAATTATTCAGAGTATTATTTTCTGAGTTAAGTTTGAGTTGAGTTTCAAACTATATGTTGTATAGTTTCGAAAGTGTCTTCGTATTTCTGTATTCTTGCACGTTTTAATCTTTTTTTGTTTTCCACTCCTTAGTCAGCCCACTAGTCGTGCATGCATTGCACACATTACCGAGGACTTTCTGCACAGGGATGCTTTGCTTCTTTCTTTACCTGAATAGACCGTGAACACAAGATCACTCCCCTCCATGTAAAAACGGCAGTCGGCCAGCTGGTCCACCACAATCTTACTGGACAGCAAGAGGAGAAACAGCAGGTCCGCCACGGCCAGGGCACACAGGTAGCAATTGGTGGACGTACACATGGTCTTCCTGCTCAGGACAATCATGGTGGGCACGATGCCCAGGATGCCACATGCACAGATGATTGGAAGAAGAATCGTCTCTACCTGCCCCGTGGGTCTCTGGATGAGGACAATGGAGAGAAAAAAAAAAGAAAAATACAAGCAAAATATAAACCATTTTTTTAGATTTAGTATTAGGCTAGGTACGTTTTATCTTAATTCCAAAAATGAACCTGTCTGTACCAGTCTGGAGTTCCTTGTTGTCTCTGTTAAGAGCAAGCTAGCTGAAGCTCGGAAGTTTTAATATCCATCCATTATTGTAGCTCTACATATTCGTGGTCTCTTTATTTAGTTATGACGTAGACGCCAAACTATTTCACTTTGTAATTTAATATTTATTTAGAACTGTACTGAAACCTCTTAGATTCTAAGTTTTGATTAGAAAGAAGGCATTAAATAAAACAATCAAAAGACGACACTTTCTTAATATATGGCCAGAATCTATATATATAATTCTCTTCATGGCTCAAGAGTTTGGACACCAAGAAATGGAAGTTCACTCTTTTATTTATGCAAGTCGGACGGACTAGAGTTACACAACGTAGTTTTAGAGGCGAAAAAAAAAGAGGGGGGGGTGATAACAAGTATTCACCCGTCACTAAATAGCAGGGCCGGATTTAACCATTGTGGACCCAATGCAAAACGGATTTCGCGAACCCAGTTTGGGTAGGGATACGGATAATAAGTGAAAATTAAGAGTTTATATTAGAAAATATATTCGTCTTTGCATTTTATTCATTCTTTATTAAGCACAGAATTACTACACGAGCCTTGCGTGTAGCGAGGTCATACAGTATATCATAAGAATTATGTTTCCTACATAAATCACGCTCAATAGCAAGAATTACCAAATGTTTCAATCTATCTACGAGAATTGTTGACCTCAAGTAATTCTTCATTAGTTTGAGGCGCGAGATGCTCCTTTCACTAGATTTTACAATTACGGGTAGTGCATAATGCGGTTTTTTTTTAATCGCGCGTAGGATTGTCGTTTTCCATATTGAATGACACCCCAAAATGACAATTTTTGTCTATATATTTCAGGAGATTTGTGTGAGTTTTCTAAAGATTTTAATATTTTCCGGATATTTCCAGGACTTTTTCGTAAATTTTGCAATTTCGAGCGATTTCCAGGAGCTCCTGGTAAATCAGGAGGCCACGGGAAATCTGTTATAAGTTATGAGATGGTTTAATTTAATAATTTATACACCTAGAATTAGCGTGGGTCCTATGAAAGTGCGGGGCCCACTACGGTCGCATCGGTTGCAGTGGCCTGAGGCCGGCCCGGCAAAATAGCGGCGTATGCTACGCCGCCGGTCAACTACTGTCTTTTCATTTTACTGCATTTGTCTGAGAAAAACTTTTTTCCAGCATACAGTCTACAGAACACAAAAAATCTACAAGAAAAATTAAAGTCTACAGAACTTACTAAGTCTAAAGAAAATACAAATTCTACAAGAACATACAAAGTCTACAGAACACAAATGCGAGTATTGGACTTTACAATCATTTTCTAGTTCATGAGGAGCTATATAAATATGCAAAGTCTACAGAACATATTAGGTCTTCATCATTGCATACAAAGTCTACAGAACATATTAGGTCTTCATCATTGCATACAAAGTCTACAGAACATATTAGGTCTTCATCATTGCATACAAAGTCTACAGAACATATTAGGTCTTCATCATTACATACAAAGTCTACAGAACATATTAGGTCTTCATAATTGCATACAAAGTCTACAGAACATATTAGGTCTTCATCATTGCATACAAAGTCTACAGAACATATTAGGTCTTCATCATTGCATACAAAGTCTACAGAACATATTAGGTCTTCATCATTGCATACAAAGTCTACAGAACATATTAGGTCTTCATCATTGCATACAAAGTCTACAGAACATATTAGGTCTTCATCATTGCATACAAAGTCTACAGAACATATTAGGTCTTCATCATTGCATACAAAGTCTACAGAACATATTAGGTCTTCATCATTGCATACAAAGTCTACAGAACATATTAGGTCTTCATCATTACATACAAAGTCTACAGAACATATTAGGTCTTCATCATTGCATACAAAGTCTACAGAACATATTAGGTCTTCATCATTGCATACAAAGTCTACAGAACATATTAGGTCTTCATCATTGCATACAAAGTCTACAGAACATATTAGGTCTTCATCATTGCATACAAAGTCTACAGAACATATTAGGTCTTCATCATTGCATACAAAGTCTACAGAACATATTAGGTCTTCATCATTGCATACAAAGTCTACAGAACATATTAGGTCTTCATCATTGCATACAAAGTCTACAGAACATATTAGGTCTTCATCATTGCATACAAAGTCTACAGAACATATTAGGTCTTCATCATTGCATACAAAGTCTACAGAACATATTAGGTCTTCATCATTGCATACAAAGTCTACAGAACATATTAGGTCTTCATCATTGCATACAAAGTCTACAGAACATATTAGGTCTTCATCATTGCATACAAAGTCTACAGAACATATTAGGTCTTCATCATTGCATACAAAGTCTACAGAACATATTAGGTCTTCATCATTGCATACAAAGTCTACAGAACATATTAGGTCTTCATCATTGCATACAAAGTCTACAGAACATATTAGGTCTTCATCATTGCATACAAAGTCTACAGAACATATTAGGTCTTCATCATTGCATACAAAGTCTACAGAACATATTAGGTCTTCATCATTGCATACAAAGTCTACAGAACATATTAGGTCTTCATCATTGCATACAAAGTCTACAGAACATATTAGGTCTTCATCATTGCATACAAAGTCTACAGAACATATTAGGTCTTCATTGCATACAAAGTCTACAGAACATATTAGGTCTTCATCATTGCATACAAAGTCTACAGAACATATTAGGTCTTCATCATTGCATACAAAGTCTACAGAACATATTAGGTCTTCATCATTGCATACAAAGTCTACATAACATATTAGGTCTTCATCATTGCATACAAAGTCTACAGAACATATTAGGTCTTCATCATTGCATACAAAGTCTACAGAACATATTAGGTCTTCATTGCATACAAAGTCTACAGAACATATTAGGTCTTCATCATTGCATACAAAGTCTACAGAACATATTAGGTCTTCATTGCATACAAAGTCTACAGAACATATTAGGTCTTCATCATTGCATACAAAGTCTACAGAACATATTAGGTCTTCATTGCATACAAAGTCTACAGAACATATTAGGTCTTCATCATTGCATACAAAGTCTACAGAACATATTAGGTCTTCATTGCATACAAAGTCTACAGAACATATTAGGTCTTCATTGCATACAAAGTCTACAGAACATATTAGGTCTTCATTGCATACAAAGTCTACAGAACATATTAGATCTTCATTGCATACAAAGTCTACAGAACATATTAGGTCTTCATTGCATACAAAGTCTACAAAACATATTAGGTCTTCATCATTGCATACAAAGTCTACAGAACATATTAGGTCTTCATTGCATACAAAGTCTACAGAACATATTAGGTCTTCATTGCATACAAAGTCTACAGAACATATTAGGTCTTCATCATTGCATGCAAAGTCTACAGAACATATTAGGTCTTCATTGCATACAAAGTCTACAGAACATATTAGGTCTTCATCATTGCATACAAAGTCTACAGAACATATTAGGTCTTCATCATTGCATACAAAGTCTACAGAACATATTAGGTCTTCATTGCATACAAAGTCTACAGAACATATTAGGTCTTCATCATTGCATACAAAGTCTACAGAACATATTAGGTCTTCATTGCATACAAAGTCTACAAAACATATTAGGTCTTTATTGCATACAAAGTCTACAGAACATATTAGGTCTTCATCATTGCATACAAAGTCTACAGAACATATTAGGTCTTCATTGCATACAAAGTCTACAGAACATATTAGGTCTTCATCATTGCATACAAAGTCTACAGAACATATTAGGTCTTCATTGCATACAAAGTCTACAGAACATATTAGGTCTTCATCATTGCATACAAAGTCTACAGAACATATTAGGTCTTCATTGCATACAAAGTCTACAGAACATATTAGGTCTTCATTGCATACAAAGTCTACAGAACATATTAGGTCTTCATTGCATACAAAGTCTACAGAACATATTAGATCTTCATTGCATACAAAGTCTACAGAACATATTAGGTCTTCATCATTGCATACAAAGTCTACAGAACATATTAGGTCTTCATCATTGCATACAAAGTCTACAGAACATATTTGGTCTTCATTGCATACAAAGTCTACAGAACATATTAGGTCTTCATCATTGCATACAAAGTCTACAGAACATATTAGGTCTTCATTGCATACAAAGTCTACAGAACATATTAGGTCTTCATTGCATACAAAGTCTACATAACACAAATAGTCCACAAGAACATACAAATAAAGTCTTCAGAACTTACAATGCTACAGAACATGTACTTTTAAAATCAACTTACCCCGAAAGAACCACAGGATTCCTTGTACCAAGCTGCCATATTGAAGTTACTTGACTTCATACTAGTTTCTTCCAGGAGTCGACCATTGTCAGTCTCAGACGATGAGTTCAAACTAATAAATATTTCCATGATGTCTTTGAGTTTAAATTCAAAATCTTTTCTATGTAGTGGCTTTAATCTCCGTGAACGTCAAACAAAACAGAAGCTGATCGCTGTAGACAAAAAGTAATTAAGGATGAAACTATTTCGTTCAGTTGGTCCTCCACTTATTGCAAGGCCTAGTGGTGAGGTATGGTATATACTGTCGCCATGATGTTCCCAGTTCAAGTCCTATCCATTACCATCACCCTACCGTCCTACATCGGAAACTTATGAAACAATTTCGTCCATGTTTGTTTAACTTAACAGCTTTTTTTTATATTTGAAACCTGAATAGTTTTAAGCTTTTGTTTTTATTTGAAAAAAAACGCTGACTATAACGTTTAATGACGATATTATGTGGTCAGTGAAGAAACTATTTATAAT
Organism: Biomphalaria glabrata; assembly: GCF_947242115.1. Lineage (NCBI taxonomy): Eukaryota > Metazoa > Mollusca > Gastropoda > Planorbidae > Biomphalaria > Biomphalaria glabrata. Next base: position 36,958,948 of record NC_074714.1, read on the forward strand.
CTGATTCAACTAGAATAAATGTAAAACACATTAGAGTGGTGTCCGTCCGTGTCCAATCCTGACCAGTGCTATTAGACTCTACAATCTATTGAAACGTGACACACTTTCAAAGTAACTCGGAGTAAAAGCCAAGAAGAAAGAAAGAAACACCCAAACATTATTAGACAGAGCACGAAGTGGTGCAGGCAACAATTGGCAAAGAGATTTCTGTTAAAGAGATGTTCGCTAACTATAATGGAAACAAAATGAAACGGTCTGAACGCCCTAGTGTTATAATTAATTTATGAACAAGCTTCAATGCTCGCCGTTCCCTCTGGTGATTACTCAAATACCATCCCACAATCGAATTAATGTATTTGGCTTTTAACACACACACGCAAAAAGTAAAGTTCCCCTCTCAGACCTTGTGTACCATAGGGCAGATGATGTAAAGGTCATCTGTTTCTATGGCCCACGATAAACGAGGGTGTCATGTGGCCAGCACAACGACCAACCGACTTTTCTTTTCCCCAACTATTGTCAGGTACCCGTTAGAGCTGGGTGGATTCAGAGGAGCCCAAAGATCCCGATAGCCAAACGCTGTACCGCTCAGCCACCGCGACTACTTAAACGCATGAGCTCACTCATTATTGTCATGCATATGATGCCTGGATGAACGAGGTATTAAGCTAAAAAATGTTTCATCTGTACTGTAACGTAATATCATTTTTTACTACTTCCTTCATGAACTGAGCTGACCGCATATTGAAGCTGACCGCATGTTGAAGCTGACCGCATGATGACTTCTCTTCGTGGAATTACTTTTTATAAGTACCTCGCGATGTATGGGGGCAGATGATGTAAAGCTCCTCTGTTTCTATGGTCGACGAGGGTTTCATGTGGCTACCACAACGACCAACCGCCTTTACTTTCACAAAACGTATGCCAGGTACCTATTAATTTGGGGCGTCCTTAAAATCCCAAGTTCACACCCAAGACCCACCGTTTTGAAGGCTGAGTGCGCTACCACTAGGCTCTCAATCAGAGCAATTAAATCTTTGAGAATTTTTCGTTTAAAAAAAACCGTCTGGCTGATCAATGCAGTCGGAACACAGTGGAAATAAGAATTATTTTATCCATTGATTTTTTCTAAATAATAGTTTACAGTTTATTAGCAAGTTTCATCATTCAAATGTCAAGTGCTAGTGTCTGATAATCCTTTATACACCTAGGGAAAGAAAAGCTTACTTATCTTTTTACAATGTATATAAATAGTTTGAAGCGTTTCAAATATCAAGGTAGATCTATAGATGTACATAAAACTATATTAAAAAATTAGATGAAAAGCCTTATAGAAATTAATGTTCGTTCTACACTAATATCGACACTGCCATATCCGTCTCGATCCACTTCCGGTCAAAACATTTCCGGAACAACGAAATAATAATTCAGAACCATAAGGGTTAATAACTCTTGTCGATCCTTTTGTCACGTGGTCTTCTTCTTTACAATCTAAACTCCCTTTTTTTTATCTTTCTAGCAAGATGAAATTCTATACCAGAAATACAAATACTGGCTAATCTTGGTGTCTTTGTCTGCTCTTTTAGTAGGTTATTTAAGGTGCTTGCTGGGAAAATGTCTTTGAAAATAGCAGACGATATCAATGTCATGTTTATCTCCCTCTCTCGCCTCTTTATATCCCATTAACAAAGACGCAGATAGGGAGCTCTTTTTCTAGACACATTTGCCAAGACTTGACAATGGATGCAACGGTCATTACGAGGCTGAAAGTCGAGACTCGAAATGTCTAATTGTAGAGATTCGAATTAACGTGGGTGAAATAAAGAGAATTGTAACATCTAAATTTAGAATGCTAGTATTGTTCATGCTTTAATCTAAATTTATGACTTCCATTAATAACAACAAATAACAAAAATGGTTTAGAAAAAAAAGGACGAAATGGTTGATTTTTTGTATAAACAAAATATCTATTCAGAACCACAGACATTGTGTCTATTTTGACCCTATTACCACCCCGAGACAGAAACCATTTAGGATGCGCAAAAGAAATAGTTCAAAATGTGGCACTAAAAATGTCCACGATGTGATTTAAAAAAAAAAAAAAACATTTATTTTGAGATATTTCAGAATTTTCTATAGAGCTCTATTAGAGATTTCCACGCTATATTAAATATGATCAAGGACGATAAGCTGAAGGTCACTTTTGCCAACGACATCAAAAAGAAATGAGCTCTAATTTTAACAATGTCTCAATGCTTGGGAATCCATTTAAATATCGAATCCCCTAAACTGCCGTTAGTGAGTTGCCCAATTGTATTTGTTTTTTTTTTGCAAGTCTTAAGACAGAGTGAAAGTCTCATGTCATTCTCATTTTGTGTGTGTGTGTGTGTGTGTGTGTGTGTATGTGTGTGTGTGTGTGTGTGTGTTTCTGTGTTTGTGTGTGTGTGTGTGTGTATGTGTGTGTGTGTGTGTGTGTTTGTGTGTGTGTGTGTGTTTCTGTGTTTGTGTGTGTGTGTGTGTATTTGTGTGTGTGTGTGTGTGTGTGTGTGTGTGATATAAGCGGAAGAGCTCAGAGAATTTGAAAAAATTTCAATTGTATTTCTGTCCACCGGATCCACCAAAAAGCCAACAATTAAAATCGTTTGTCCGCTAGTGTATGAAAAGCTTCAATAAAAACAGTTACGATTTCTAAAAATATATATTGAACCTTTATATATATATAACGTGTGTTGCCGTATTGTACACTATATTAATCGTTGGATAACTTTTGACAATTGATGATCGGACAATCTTTCTGCATGTATAGAATGCCTTGTGTAAACTCATGGCTAATACATATTAAAGTTGTTTACTATTACTCAATGTATAGCCTATTATTTCATTCAAATCTTTCATCGAAATAACAATCTGATATGATGTGTTTGTACCCATGTGAAACACACACACACACAAATAAATGAAAAAGCTTTCTTTTTGTTATTTTAGAAAGAAAAAAACAGTAATATGTTAGACTTTGATTGTTAGCACCTTTTTTATACAAATATTTATGAAACTGGAGTACTAATAGGATTATAACTACATTTCCACAGAAAAGTTTATTCGTTAAAAAATATTTTTTTTTTAGTTTTTGCTTTTTGCTCTATTCGTTTGTAAAACACTCCAACCCGTTTTACTTTTCAATTGTCACGTGGTTCACAGAGCGAGATCTAGACGGAAACATAGTCCCGAACTCACCCCTCATACAATGAAGAGATGATGTCTGTGGTAGAACCAAACGAGCCAAGAGGATCAACTAGGCGAGAGAAATGAATATTAACATGAGCATCTCGTTCTTCCGTATCAATAAATGTGATGATAAACCTCTCTCAGGTTAATGGCATCTACTCTTTCTGGAATGTGCATTCCTACGAGGAACCTAATCTCCTGTCAGAAAGGCAGTGTGTAAGGCAGTACCTGCCACATAATCAGAACATTTCTCAGTGGGCAATGTTAAGAGGACTATAATGAATTTTGTTTCCTTTAACGAAGCTCAGACAGTGCCAGAGAATGAAAATTAAATCATTGTTATAATAATAACAATAATAATAACAATGATAATGAAAATAATAATGCTATTTTCATCCATGAAGAAATTGGTTTTAAAATTTAGACATAAAAATATACGTCCATCTTAACAAAATAGAAGTTCACTCCAGTTTCACAAAAACATAACATTTGAAATGTTTAGATCAGAAAGTTTGATTGGATTTAATGATTTGATTGCGAAGAAAAAAATAAAATGGAATTCAGTAAAAGAGAACAAAAGATAAAGATAAAAAAAAGACAGAAAGAAAAAAGGAGAGAGAGAGACGGAGAGAGAGAATAAAAACGAACAGAAAGATAGACGAATACGTCACAAGTTCGAGGAAGTGTACAAAGATTCTTACAAGATTCAAAAGTAATTCTTTGTGTTTCTCGAGGGATGAAAACATTAAAACAAGACTAAAACAACAACATTAGATTTAAAAATAAACGACGTTAATGCAATATAAATGTTTACGGCACATATCTCAAGAAAATCTGGCTATTGATTCGTGCTCTTACCTGGCACCTTGCAGACGAGATCGTGAGTGAGCACTATGGGAACTTCCGCTCTACAACATGGGGCTGATCCAGTTCGGTTTTCAAATCTGTGCGCGTGGACATTGTGGGCGTGTCCACGCCTTTGAATCAAAGACACCGAGTCTCACGTGAGTGAATGACAAGTTCCGTGTCAAGTGAGTAGATGACAGGTTCAGTGTCTTATGAATTGATTGTTGCAGATGGTGGACCGTACGATTATGACCAAATAAATAAAGTCATTGTATTGACTACTTTGAAATGTAAATGGATATTTACAAGTGAGTGGGTGATTTAAATTACTAAAGTAAATCACGATGGTCTAACGATCGCAGGAAAACAGAAAAAAAAAACTTAAGATTTCTTGTAGTTATATGTTTTCCTAACTTAGACTAGACGCTAGCTACAGAGCTAGAGAGGAGAATCCTAGCAATGGAATTGAGATGCTATAGAAGTATCCTAGATATCACACATAGACCTCAACACAAGCGAAGAGATTAGAAACAAAAGCACAACGGCAATGGGCCCTACGATGACCCACTAACCACTGTCGAAAAACGCAGACTGAAACAAGGTCCTCCTTGAGGGAACAGTACCAGGAAAAGTAAAAGAGGCAGGCAATGAAATCGATGGAACAACACAAAAGAATAGACGGGTGTGGCAGGGCTGGTCCTAACAATTGTGGTTTTCTATGCGAAACGGATTGCGAGGGGCCCACTCTGGATAGAGATAAGGATAATTTAAAAATTTAGATTTTGTATAAGAAAATACTTTCGTTTTTTGCAATATATTTTTATTAAATAAAAGTTCACAATGCCGTTTATTTTTTATCGCGAGTACGATTGGCACCTCAAAATGACAATTTTTTCTATTTTTCAGATGATTTTATAAGTTTTCCTGAGATTTTTCAGGAGATTTCCAATACTTTTTCGTGTATATTTTGCAATGTCAGGAGATTTCCAAGAGGCCCTGGAAAATCAGGAGGCCGCGGAAACCCTGTTATTATATATGTTATAATGATTTAATTTAATAATTTACACCTAGAAGTAGCGCGGGGCCTAGGAAAGTGCGGGGCCCAGTGCGGTCGAATAGGTTGCAGTGGCCTAAGGCCGGCCCTGGGGCCTGGCAATGAAAGACATCATATTCAAGGCAAAAAGACAGAGTAATGGAGAAATACGGTTGACAGATCAAGTGTAGTGCCCCAACGGTTCAACAGACTAAGGGATAGGTAAAGGTAAAGAAGATTTGATGATTTCATTTCATTCCTGGTATTCAAATATTTGGACGCGTTAACACTCTCTTCAATTCTCTTGGAACCTATTAACTGTAAGCCTATCTCAGTGTTGAGTGTTTCCTGGCACAAGCAATTCAAACAACAAAGACGGCCCACACCATAAGAGAAAGTTGGCAGTTGGCAGACCTTTCGACTTAATGTTTGCAATGGAGTTTTATTTTTTTTAAAACAAAACTTTACGATCTTTCAAGTGATTTCGGACCTGGGAAATGTCAGTAAAACAAGACAAACATTTTTAAAAATACTTTTAAACAAAAACAAAGCTTTTATTAAGTGTAATGGAAAGAGAACACAAAAGAATTGATCAATGTACGTACAAAAAAAACATTAATTACCAATAGTTAATAAAAAAAATTGGTTAGTTTTTTTTAAATCAATTCTTGTGTTGTCATGTAAAAGACATAACTAGGCAAAACTTCAGCCCCATCCGGTATTGGGTGTGGGAGAAATCACGTGTACAAACGTTTTACCAGACATACAGACTGAGTGGATATAAGGTTTGTAAGAAGTGACTTCACTCAGCCTTAACTCTCCACTCTTCTCGGTTAGAAGACTTACACATCCGTGTAACGAAACTCGAGCTATTACCATCGTTTAATTGTTTGTTATCCTGCGTGCTTGCTCTATAATGGTCAGCAACACGGAGATAAAAGTCACATACTGGTCATCACAAGACGGAGCTGTAGAGGTCACGTACTAGTTAGCTTCAGACTTTTAATAGCGACTTTATTTTCCATTCCTACTATCTGGTTACATTTTTGTGATTGTCAATACCACAAGTCATCAAGCAATAGAAAATAATATATAGTAATTTAAAAACAAAAGAGTATCTAAGGGAAAGAACCGCTAATTACTGCCATTTATCTGAAGATGGCAGGGTTTAGCTCTTTTTCTGCTATATAAAACAAAAATTTTAATTAGTTCTAATTGATTAACTAATTGGTTAATTTTTGGATTGATTCATGTATAATCATTGTCTATGAATAATTTCACAAAATTTCATATTGATCCGAGAATGGGAAGCGGGAGAAAAAATAATTTCAAAATGTAATAAAGGGATTAAATCCACATATACATCCACATCTCTCATTAAGTAACGTATATTACTCTTCTTTTGATATCAAACACAAGAAAAATAATTAATTCCCAACAATTTATTCACTAATTGGTTAAGTGTCACGATCGATTCGTGTCTCGTCGGGTTCTATGATTAATTTTGTAAAGTTTCAACTTGATCCGAGAATGGGAAATGGGAGAAAAAAACATTTTCAAAATTTGTACTGTACTGTCAGACAGATAGACAGACAGATTGAGTTAATATTAGCTTTTTAAAAAGTAAAATCTACAATTAAGAAGCAAAATTTTGTTTTAATCAAAGCTTAAATAAGCGAAAGAGCGGCACAGTTACTGTTACTGCAATATATCTCAATACTGCAAGAATTATCTCCCTATTTTTAAATAAAAACACAACGCATGAATTACCACTAATTCATTAACAAATTGGATAATTTGTTGCTTAATGTGTTGAATGAATAAGTGTTCAAAGTTTTAACTTGATCCGAGAATGGGAAGTGGGAGAAATAACGTGTGCAAGACTTGTACCAGACAAACAGAGCTGATATAAAGCTGTCTAATTTTTAAAAAATGGAATTATTTATTATGAGTTTAAATTTTGCACATAGTAGTTTGGCTGGATAGCTAAGTAATTAGAGCGTGAATGTTGTGTGTGTTTTTTTCAGTGACAGTGATTAAGTGCTTGGCTTCTGAACCAAGAGGCTTTGATTTTGAATCCCGTTCAAGACTGGGAATTAGAACTTTGGGGAAATTTACATCGCCCACCCAACTCTTATGAGTATCTGATATACGTTTGGGATGTAATAGTGGTTGGTCAATGTGCTGGCCACATGACATCCTTGTTAACCGTTGGCTAATGACAAACGAAATATGAATATTTAGTTTACTATGGTATTTAATCGTTAGTTAGGAATTGTTTTTTTTTAATTAATTTTAATTCTTTCATTCTGAAATATTTTCGTAAAATTGATTCGCACATCTCCAGGCTTAAAAAAAATACATATTTTTAAATAAAGTCATTTATTTAGTGGTGTACTATATTTAAATTAAAGCGGTGTAACTTAATGGGACATATAATTTGAGTGGTGCTAAATTGTTATGCAGTATGCAGTACAAATGTATGGGCACTGAACTTTCAATGACCTATATAAGTCTTGAGTCTATTCATAATTATACATTAATTAATAATAACTGAACACAAGGAACGTATGTAGGCCTACTTTATAAAATAAGATAAGTAAAAAAGTCACTATTCTATTCTGTGCGCGCTATTTAATATACAAAAGCTATAGATTTTTACAAGACAGAGAGAGAAGGGGGGGTGAGAGGAAAGTGGAAGATCGTTGAATAAAAATAATTGTGTAACTAAGCGGTTGGGGGGGGGGACGGGTCCTGGCTAAGTCAGGAATTCTCTAGCTTCCCACTGAAAACTTATCCAAAAAAAAATTGACCAATTTGTCAGGGGCGAGACTATTTCTAATCATTGTATCAGCTGGGTTCTTCCCCTAACTCCACATTTAAAAATAAAATACCGTTCCACCTCTGAAGAGACCCACTCACTCATTGGAAACCCAACACCCTAATGACCATTCAGGGCGTGCGTCATAGCGGAAATTGCAGGGTTGTTCTTGTCCGATCATGTCCATTTATCACTGACCGCACAATTTCCGCTGACAGGACGATGCATCCGAATGTAACGGTTTGACCACTGTGCCCGTGTCGGGGTGGGGAGGTCCTAGTAAAAACAATGGAATCGTCCCAGGTTGTTATAATTTGTTCCTGAAGCAGGGAATGTGCGTAGAACTTCCAAAAATAATGTGTTTAGTTTTGTGCTCACTAGAGTAAGTATGGGCTAACAGTACCTAGTCTTTGAGAGTCCAGAACCTTAAGTCAATATTACATGACCTCGGGCGATGGAAATAGTCAAGGCGGCAACATAGGCAGACTTTATAGGCTTATAGTTGGGTTACACTTGAGCATATATGTTTTTTTCTTAAAGAATTCTCATGCAGATTATGTATCTGAGAAAGATAAGAGTAAGGAAGACAGTTGGAGAGAGAGGGTGAGGGAGAGAGAGGGAGATACAGATGGAGGAGGAGGTGCAAACACAACTCCGTACGGATTCGAACTAGAACCCCCTTTTAAGGTAGCCTAGCGGTGGTTGCCACTCAGCCACCCAACCTACACATGATCTAACTATGTCACATTATCTAAATATGTCACATGATCTAACTATGTCACATGATCTAACTATGTCACATGATCTAACTATGTGCTATGATGTAAATATGTCACATGATCTAACTATGTCACATGATCTAACCATGTCACATGATCTAACTACGTCACAGTTGGGTCTAAACGGGCATAAACTTGTCAATGGACATTTTCATCTGACGAAATCCTCAGCTCCGTTATTAATGGGAACATCTATATGATGAAAATGGGAAGGCTGATCAGTTGATTAATGTAAATACCAAAAGTGGCGTGGATAAAGTATGTCCATGGCCAGTGACCACATCTAGGCGATGTGTCCAGTCGTGTCGTGTAATTTCTTCAAGCTGGGGGACAAGAGACCAGATTCAATTACAGAAGAGTTCCTTACACCCTAGATCGATGGGCCGGGAAGAAACACAATTACGTCCACAGAAAGGGACAATTAGCATCAATAGTCCTTGTCGTGGACAAAGTAGCATTTCCGTTAGAGTTGGCAAGACACTGATTGAGCAACATGACTGCAAGACACTGATTGAGCAACATGACTGCAAGACATCAATAGTTTCTTCTCAGTAATGTTGTTCATGTTTACTTTGTTGCATTTTTTGTTGTTTATTTTTTACTTTTCTTCCGGATTTTCTACAAATTTAGTGCTCTCAGAGTTTATATTAGCGGGGTATGAACCTGAAGTCTATTCGTATTTACATTGCGCAACATACTTCAATAAATGACACCTATGCCATTAAAATAAATATATGAGATTTTTATGACAACTTTCGAGAATATGTGTAGCATGTGTTCAGGCATTGAACAGCATTTGTGTGCAAGTGTGCTCCTTGTATACATACATAATGAAAGTAGTGAACAACAGCAAACAAATAAATTAATTAACAATTTTGTAACATTTGAAATATTAAAAATGATTTAATGATATACTATATTACTATATAGTCTGCTAATTTCTTTATTGTCTAATCTTATCTTATAGATTACAGGTGTTGCTTTAGGTATGAAAAATAATTACGGGTAAAAAAATAAAAATAGTGGATTTTTTTGTATATAGAATCGCTTTTTCAGTTTTGCATACGTTTTCAGCAGCTTTGACAAAATATCTCGAGTGATTTTTAGAATCGTTTAAGAACTTGTGTCTCGTGATCAAATGAAAAAAAAAGATCGATATTTTCAATAGCTAAGGAATTAAGTATCAGGTTGTTCTGGGCGTGCCATGATCTATTCATGTTAACATTTTCATCCTAAAGCTAACACTTGGCGCTCCTACCTTTGATTAATTTTGAGTCTGCAGCCGGAAATGGCGCACTATAAAACCTGCTTAGTTTTTTTTTTGGCAATGATTTTTATTTAAATAAAAGTATCTCTGAATTTAAAAAAAAAGGTTTTTAGCGCCCACGTGATGGAAAAACTGCTAATAGTTTTGTATATGATGTCTGTCCGTCTGACACTTTTATACCTAAAACAAACAAACAAAAAGCTATTAAAAATCTGATTTCACCCACCTTTGTAGCCGGTTAGTTTTGGTCGTCCGAAAGCAAACGATTTTTTTTTTTGTTCTCTTAAATAATTTTATTTTTTATGCTTACCGTTTTTATTCATACAAATATAGACCCCTTCCGATTCAACACATCAAAGACATTTTTTTTAATAGCAGAGCAATACATCACAATCAACACATACAATTTCCTTCATGGCTCAACAGTTTGAACAAGACGTAAAGAAAAGATCGCTCTTTTATTTCTAAAAGACGGACTAGAGTCACCCTACGAAAAAAAAAAGAGGGGGGTGGGTGGAGAGCAAGTAGTATTCACCCGTCACAAAATAGCAGGGCCGGACTTAACCGTTGTGACCAAGAAGTCATAGGAAGATCACTCTTTTTTATTTCTACCCCACGTAGTTTTAGCGGCGAAAAAAAGAAGGGGGGGGAGGAGAACAAGTAATCTACTTTGTATTCGCCCGTCACTAAATAGCAGGGCCGGACTTAACCGTTGTTTGGCCCTATGCGAAACGGATTTCGCGGGGCCCAGTTTGAGTAGGGATACGGATTATAAGTAAAATTTAAGAGTTTATATTAGAAAATACATTCGTCTTTGTATTGTATTCATTCTTTACTACGTACAGAATTACTTTACGAGCCTTGCGTGTAGCGAAGTCATACAGTATATCATAAAAATTCTATTTCCTACATAGATCACGCTAAATAGCAAGAATTACCAAATATTTCAATCTATCTACGAGAATTGTTGACCGCTTCTTTCACTAGATTCCAAAATTACGGGATTGTGACAAGTCGAAAGTTTGCTGTCAGAGTCACTCAAATTTATCACAGCATTAATCATTATTTACTATTATTTATTTATTTTATTTTAATTCTTTCTCCGCACGATCCCCAATTTCTCCACCCGCCCCACCTGTTCCTCTTAAGGCTAGACTTTGTCCACCACCTTGGCGGCTTTTCATTTATCTCCCCTTGACCGGGGTAAAGATAAAAACACAGTCTCTTTTGTCTTACCCGCCAGATGTCTGACAGCCGCAGTTGACACCACCTTGGGTGGAATGCAACCGTCTTTCCTCCCCCCCCCCCCCCAACGTCTCTCTTTGATATAGGAGATCACTCGGACCACCACGCCTATTGACCTTTCCCATTTCTTCCCTCCCCCCTTTTTCTCTTCCAACTTGTGTTGTTTATTGCTACTATCTGCCATCTATTTTCCAAATCCCATTTGTCATCATCTCCCCATTGTGCTCTAAAACAATTTTACCAATCTGACGAATGCACCTCAGTCGAGGGCATCGATAAGATGAATGAGAGACATGTCCTAACTTGTCTTTATTTATTCGAAGCCTCCCTCAGGTGTCTGCCTATTTACCTGCCTATTTATTTGGCATTGTCTGCCTAGTCAATTGCCTATTTGCTGTTCAGTGCCTACACGACACGACTCAACTAGTTATCAGATCACTACGCTATTTGCTGTTGAGTATCTCCTACTGTCAACGTGGATCTACTCAACTCTACTACTCGGCGCTATCGGCTCTACTTGCCCGCCTATTCGAAAGCCCCACCTGTCAACTTATTAGGTACGACGTTCCTATAGACCCAGAGTCTGTGCGAGACGAGACCCTCTGCAACTCACTGAACATATCCTGCTCACTACGCTGCCCACGGCAGATCCGCTCTGCCCGCAGTACACTTGTGCCCACGGTAGCCGGCTACTGTGCCCACTACAGATATTAGAACTTTGGATTGAGACTCCACAAGAACTATATTACCGGCGTCCCTCTACCCGCTAGAGCGCCACCTCCAGCTGCAGAACCTCAAGCCAGGACACAGCCAGCTGCCACATCAACAGGACAACCAGCTAAGTTCAGAAGACAAAGTGACATACTCTCTTATTAAATGCAAGAGTGATGATTAAATATAGTATCAATTAGAGATAGATGCAAACCCTCCCCCTTTTTATTCTTTTATGTAAATGTTTATGTAAATAAATATTCTTCAATTTAACTTTGTATCTTTCTTTCATTGCTTGTCTCGTTGCGTGCCTGATCCCGATTTATATGCAGACGGGTTGGTGTGTGATAGCTTTAAAAATAATCATCCCCTACCTAGACATTAAACGCGCCAAACACACGTCAATTTCCCCAACCTGTCACACGGATAATACGTTTTTTTTTATCGCGCGTAGGATTGTCGTTTTCTGTTTGAATGAGAACCCAAAATGACAATTTTTGACTACACATTTCAGGAGATTTGTATGATTTTCCTAAAGATTTCAATAATTTTCGGATATTTCCAGGACTTTTTCGTATATTTTGCATTTCAGGAGATTTCAATTAGCTCCTGGTCTATCTACAGGAGGCCGCGGGAAATCTGTTATAAGTCATAAAATGGTTTAATTTAATAATTTATACACCTAGAATTAGCTCGGGTCCCATGAAAGTGCGGGTCCCACTGCGGTCGCATAGGTTGCAGTGGCCTAAGGCCGGCCTCGAAAAAAGTGTCGTATTTTAAATAATTTTAAATAAAAGACTATTGTAATATTTATTGTAATGAAAATATACTTGCATACTGATTTACGGAAATAGATATTTTTTTCTTTTTATGTAACTTTCGTACACAGATTATATATTTTATTTGAAAAGCGCTTGCCTTCCGAACCGAAGGGTCCCGGGTTTGAATCTCGGTAAAAAAAATGCATTTTGAATTTTGGAATTTTAAGAGTTACCCAACTCTAAATGGGTACCTGACACATTAGTTGAAGAACGTAAAGCGGTTGGTCGTTGTGCTGGTCACATGACTTCCTCGTTAACTGTGGGCCATAGAAAAGATAACCTTTACATCTGCTTTATAAATCGCAGGGTCTGAGAGGATAATTTATTTTGAAATCTGCATATTTACCTGCAACGCTATTGCTCAATCATTATAGAAAGAGTTCAAAGAAGATGTGTTCCCTCACTTGGTCTTTGTGGTCATTAGATTCAAGAGACAGGGAACACACAATGGAGATCATTTCATTCTAGTGTCATTTCTTTACGTCTACATTCCTGCAAGACTTTATTTACTGGTTGTATATGTGTAGCGGTGGGATCAGGGTCGACTCGAAAAAGGGACATAAATCTACCACGTTTGTGTAGCGGTGGGATCAGGGTCGACTCGAAAAAGGGACATAAATCTACCACGTTTGTGTAGCGGTGGGATCAGGGTCGACTCGAAAAAGGGACATAAATCTACCACGTTTGTGTAGCGGTGGGATCAGGGTCGACTCGAAAAAGGGACATAAATCTACCACGTTTGTGTAGCGGTGGGATCAGGGTCGACTCGAAAAAGGGACATAAATCTACCACGTTTGTGTAGCGGTGGGATCAGGGTCGACTCGAAAAAGGGACATAAATCTACCACGTTTGTGTAGCGGTGGGATCAGGGTCGACTCGAAAAAGGGACATAAATCTACCACGTTTGTGTAGCGGTGGGATCAGGGTCGACTCGAAAAAGGGACATAAATCTACCACGTTTGTGTAGCGGTGGGATCAGGGTCGACTCGAAAAAGGGACATAAATCTACCACGTTTGTGTAGCGGTGGGATCAGGGTCGACTCGAAAAAGGGACATAAATCTACCACGTTTGTGTAGCGGTGGGATCAGGGTCGACTCGAAAAAGGGACATAAATCTACCACGTTTGTGTAGCGGTGGGATCAGGGTCGACTCGAAAAAGGGACATAAATCTACCACGTTTGTGTAGCGGTGTGATCAGGGTCGACTCGAAAAAGGGACATAAATCTACCACGTTTGTGTAGCGGTGTGATCAGGGTCGACTCGAAAAAGGGACATAAATCTACCACGTTTGTGTAGCGGTGGGATCAGGGTCGACTCGAAAAAGGGACATAAATCTACCACGTTTGTGTAGCGGTGGGATCAGGGTCGACTCGAAAAAGGGACATAAATCTACCAAGTAAGAAAGAAACGGAGAAGTAGTTTTGATAAAATATAAGATGGGATTACAATACATTACTGTATTGAATGGATATTGATTGATGAATCAATAGATAGATCATTGACAGATAGATAGATAGATAGATAGATAGATAGATAGATAGATAGATAGATAGATAGATAGATAGATAGATAGATAGATAGATAGATAGATAGATAGACAGACTATATATATATATACATACATACATACACACACGCATGCATACATACATACATACACACGCGCATGCATACATACATACATACAAACATACACACACACACGCATATATAAATACATAAATACATACATACATACATACACACACACGCATACATACATACATACATACACACACACGCATGCATACAAACATACATACATACAAACATACACACACACATGCATGCATGCATACATACATACTTACATACATACATGCATGCATACATACATACATACCTACATACATACATACATTCATACATACATACATACATACATACATACATACATACATACATACATACATACATACATACATACATGCATGCATACATACATACATATATACATACATACATACATACATACATACATACATACATACATACATACATACATACATACATACATTCATACATACATACATACATACATACATACATTCATACATACATACATACATTCATACATACATACATACATACATACATACATACATACATACATACATACATTCATACATACATACATACATACATACATACCCTAACCTATCTTATCTTAATGTAGTTTTTTAATGTTTTTTAAGCAGACAACCAGAAAAACACATTGACACAGAACACAAGCACACACACTCTCACACACACACAACACCACACGCACTAAAAGTGTACATACAACATGTACCCAGCTGCTACGGTTTAATAACCTGTCAAGGACTGGAATATTCATTTGACCTAAATGAACATTTTACGACATAGTTACTAATGTAAACAGGCAGGCGGGTTGGAAATAGTAAGTTCACAACGCCTTCGAATGTTTACCTCTAGTTGAGTCAAATTTGAATCCTTGCATTTCGGAAGTAACTCACGGTCTAAGTTTAATGCCAGTCATTTTATGGGTTTCAATGTTATTATAAAAAGATTAAGATGCCTGGTCTTTTATGAAATGGTTTTCAAATCAGTGGCATAGGTGTTGTGATCAGAGCATCAGCAGCCGCAGCATGACTTCATTTTTTTTTTTTTATTTTTTATTTTTTTTTTTTGCTGGATTTTTGGGGGGTTTGTATAGGCTATTAATCGACTATTATGTATTCTCGCTTGATAATAAAAATATACATCTTTAATTTAAAAAAATAAGTCAAATAAAATTAATATAACCTAACAACTGATGTTATTTCACTAGACGTAAAGTACGGGGAAATTAGCAGTTCAACAAAGAATTTTAAAAAATAAAAACTTACATCTCGGGCATGATTAGTTTTGAAAATAACATCTAGACAATCTATATATTATTTTTAAAATATAACTGACAGACTTATGTATGTATCAAGAGATCTCTTAAACTGCAGAAAGGATTCGCATGAAATTTCGTATACAGGTCCCAGGTCCCTTTTACTTCAATGCTTGCTAAGAAGCGGTTTTAACAAATTCGCAAACTGAACACCGCGATTAGCGAAAAACTCAAGATTTCTTATCTTTTTATTTTATTTTTGGTGCTTCCTCAAAAAAGGCAGCAGTCTATGTAGAAAGCATAAATAAAAAGAGTACAAAAATTCCGTATTTCTAAAGCAAATTCTTTCTTTTTCGTTATGTCAACTTACTTTTAATATGCCATAGCACTTACGTCATTTCCGGTTCCTTTTAGACGCAGTCTAAAAAAAATAATCTAATAGTATCAAAGTTGAATAAGACTAAAATTTTGCGAGTGGGATATAATGCAAAGGGTGCCCTTGTCAGACTAGACGAGTCAAAGCGTGAACTGGTCAAGTTCACATACCTTGGCAGCATCATAACAAATGATGGGGATGCCTACCATGATGTAGCGTGACGAATATGAAAGGTAGGGAGCATTTTCCAAAGGTTGCAGCCTATTTGGACAAGCCAAGCCATTTGACTCGAGACAAAAATACACCTTCTCAACACAACATATGCATGTGAGACATGGAAGTCATCTGTCAAAATTTAGAAAAGACTAAATGCGGCTCAACAAAAATGGCTGAGACGGATTTTGGGAGTCAGTTACACAGATCGGGTCTCAAACAAGGAAATCCTATGCCGAACTGGGAGTCGAACACTTAGTGAGGTTGTGACAGAGCATCACATGAGATTTGCGGGACATGTTCTCCGACAAAATGAATTACCTATACCAAGAGTTGCGATGACATGGAGGCCAATACGAGGAAAGCGCAAACAGGGACGTCCATGTATAACTTGGCGCCACACCTTCATAGAGGACCTCAGAACAGTGGAAATCAGATGGGAGGAGGCTTCACACATTGCCAGCGACAGATCTTTGTGGAGACAGCTTGCCGCCCAATGCGCCGAACGGCGAAGGAGGACCTAGGTCTAAGTCTAAGTAAGTAATAGTATCAAAAGATAGATCTAAAGGTTTTTTTGTTGTTTTTTTTTTTTGTTTTTAGATAGAGCAACGACTGATACTTTATAACACTGTCGTTTCTGAAGTGATCAAATAAACGATTACAATTAATAAAACCAAATGAATTCATTTAGAAGACACAGTGCCAAAATAAATGTACTGTGGGGAAGGGAAATGGAGCATTAAATTTGGGGTATTTGGAAAATGCATTGAAGCTGAAACTGATTGTCTAAAGTAATATTTGAGGTTTCTAATATCGCATATTGTGTGCCTTATGCTTAAAGCATGCACACACACACAAATCCACTAACCCAAAAGGTGCTATACAAAGAATTCAAAAGTTGAAAAGAGTGCGCTGAAGGTCAAATAAATGTGAGCAGCAGGTGTGGGGGGTGATTGGGGAGTTGTCGAAAAACAACAAAAGTTTTATTGAATATTGAGCTGAGAACCCGAATTTAAGTCTGAGATTGTACGTAGAACTTATCTTTTGTTGCGAAGTGGGTCGATCAAAATCAAGTCAAAGTCTTTGTTAGGGGAAATTATGATGCGCAGGTTAAAAACAACAAAATAGGGTTTCTAGAAAGCGAAGAGAGAGAGAGAGAGAGAAGGAAAGAGAGAGCATGAAATAAAACACGAAACTCAGAATTGACCCCTAAAGTGCCTCACCTAGGCAGACAAGTGCATAATATGAAACTCGGCTTAGTAAATGATGTTTTAAATTGAATTCGTCTTAAATACATGCTAAATACATTTTTTTTTCACTTTTTTAACAAAAGTTAACATTTTATTTAAAAAATAAGTGGCTTACACAATAGAACACGCCCAATTTAGTAATAGAATTTTTTTTTTAAAATCTTTTTAGAAAATAACAAAAACTTTGCATAATTTTGTTTAATGTAGATGAAAATGACCTCCTTTAGTAATAAAGTCTCCCGTGTTTCTTTGTTCTATTTTTTATTAATATCGATAATGAATAGTTGTACAAATGGTGTATTTCTATGAAAAAAAACAACAACATCTGCTTGCGTATTTACTTTTAAAAATTAGCTTTCAGAAAATAAAAAAGTAGCCATTGCATCAGAACTTTGTAAGGCTAAAATATCATGACATCAGAGTTTCAATAACTAGTTTATGTGATCTAAACGGGACGGACGGACAGACAAACCACACATAGCTAATAGCTGCTATTCCTTTTTCTGGATTTGACTTCGAACTCGAGAGCTAAAGTAGGGTTACCGGACACCTACATACCCAAAAGAAGGAGGACAAAGCTTTACAAAGAAGAATAAAAAAAAAGAAGATACAACTTTAAGAAGTAGAATTTAATTTATTGGATAAAAGATATAGTAAATAAATAGCTTGAATTGTGACTTTGTTACAGTTTATTACATAGTTCTCAAAACAAACGTTTCGCAGTAGCTCAACATTCCCATTAAGGTCGCGGAGAGGGGGACAGTTTTTATTGAGCCTATCACGAGTTGTCCATAAAGGATGACTTTCTGAATACTATCGTTTCTCATCCGGAGGATATTACCAAATCATCGCAGATACTGGTAGAACACTTCAGATTTGCACATGATAGAGATCTGACAGGAATTAATGCAAGTCGGGTACAACAACTCACTTCCTAACTCGAATCCAACTCGGCAATAGAGTCGTTCACTACAGTTTGAGATGCTTTTACTTACACTAAGGCTAATACCTGATTCGTGGTCACTTTTATCTGGCCTATTTGACCAGATAGGTGCGGGTCATATGGTCAGTTAGAATGGTGTATCACGTACTGATAAACAGAGTTTGGCTAAAGGTAATTTTATACTATAGTGGTGTCGCTTTAGCGAGTGTCCGGGCCAGAAGCGAATCCCAAAGACATCAAGTGGACGACAGTAATGTGTGAGCCGACCATAAAAAGAGAAGATCAGGTTGTGACACAAAAACATGAGGGGAAAATGATTTTTTACAAAGTTTATATTAGCTCACTCTGTCTGTCTGGTCAAAAGTTAGTACACATTATTTCTCCCACATCCAATCTCGGATCAAATTGAAGTTTTGTACAATTATTTCTTTTACATGACAAAAGAAGTATCAATAAAAACAAATAAACAATTAATTAATTAAGCCTTAATAATTAATTATTATGTTCTATATCTTGAACAAGGAAAAGACATTGTACTTGATTGATAAAGTGGTATTAGTTGAATTAGTTCCTTTTATACTTTGTAGAGAGAAATATTTGAATTGAATGATATACCATTGTAAACGTTATCTTTTCAATTATGTTTATCCTGCTTGTTATAGTTACTGATTTATGGTTCATGGTTCAATGATGGTTATTGTAGTGTATGTTTTTTGTTCATGGTTCAATTATGGTTAATAATGGTTATTATAGTTAATGATTTATGGTTCATGGTTCAATGTTGGTTGTTATAGCTCATTACTTATCATTAGTCTACTTCTTTCTTCAAACCATCCTTCACCTTGTGTGGCCCGTGTATCAGACATGTTCAAACATGGAGGCAAATAAAAAAAGCAAGCTTTTTGGTGTATGCGCTGTACTGACTACGAAGTATTGGTAAGATTTTGGGTGTGTGTGGTGTACTGACTACGAAGTATTGGTAAGATTTTGGGTGTGTGTGGTGTACTGACTACGAAGTATTGGTAAGATTTTGGGTGTGTGTGGTGTACTGACTACGAAGTATTGGTAAGATTTTGGGTGTGTGTGGTGTACTGACTACGGAAGTATTGGTAAACTAAGCATTTAAAAAATTCTAGATCATTTTTTTTTTTAAATTGCCTCCCATACATTGTCTATTCCAATCTTTCTCTATTCATTTTCTTAATGTTTTTCTTAGGGTCCATTGTATCGCCACCACATTTCTTCACATTTTTATAGTCGTTTTCACTCTTACTGAATTTTTTTTTTTTTTTGCTTTTGCTGAATCTTAGTTTTCAAAAGTGTGGGAGAACAAACACACAATTAAACATTGCTCTCTATCCAGAAGAAATGAAGAAACTAATAGTGAATAGAATAAATGAGAAATGGACAAGCTCTCATTCGAATCACAAGTAAAACGACTCCTATTATAAGCTATCCAGACAAGATCAATGTCTAATCTTTCGCCTCAGAACCGGACACAACAGAATGAGACAACATATGTTCCTGAAGCTCAAAAATGGAACCAGTGAAATCTGCCCATGTGGAGTGTCACCAGAGAATGCTGACCATGTCAGTCAAAACTGTATTCTTTACCAAGAGGCCCGAACAAGACACTAACCCCAAAACACTACTATAGAAAGAAAACTATATGGAGATCTCCCTGATTTGGAAACCACTGCACAGTTCATCTCATGTATTGGTCTAGTCATCTGAACACTCCAACAGTTTATCTCATGTATTGGTCTAGTCATCTGAACACTCCAAAAGTTCATCTCATGTATTGGTCTAGTCATTTGAACACTCCAACAGTTCATCTCATGTATTGGTCTAGTCATCTGAACGCTCCAACAGTTCATCTCATGTATTGGTCTAGTCATCTGAACACTCCAACAGTTTATCTCATGTATTGGTCTAGTCATCTGAACACTCCAACAGTTCATCTCATGTATTGGTCTAGTCATCTGAACACTCCGACATTTCATCTCATGTATTGGTCTAGTCATTTGAACGCTCCAACAGTTCATCTCATGTATTGGTCTAGTCATTTGAACGCTCCAACAGTTCATCTCATGTATTGGTCTAGTCATCTGAACACTCCAACAGTTCATCTCATGTATTGGTCTAGTCATCTGAACACTCCAACAGTTCATCTCATGTATTGGTCTAGTCATCTGAACACTCCAACAGTTCATCTCATGTATTGGTCTAGTCATCTAAACACTCCAACAGTTCATCTCATGTATTGGTCTAGTCATTTGAACACTCCAACAGTTCATCTCATGTATTGGTCTAGTCATCTGAACGCTCCAACAGTTCATCTCATGTATTGGTCTAGTCATCTGAACACTCCAACAGTTCATCTCATGTATTGGTCTAGTCAACTGAACACTCCAACAGTTCATCTCATGTATTGGTCTAGTCATCTGAACGCTCCAACAGTTCATCTCATGTATTGGTCTAGTCATCTGAACGCTCCAACAGTTCATCTCATGTATTGGTCTAGTCATCTGAACACTCCAACAGTTCATCTCATGTATTGGTCTAGTCATCTGAACGCTCCAACAGTTCATCTCATGTATTGGTCTAGTCATCTGAACGCTCCAACAGTTCATCTCATGTATTGGTCTAGTCATCTGAACGTTCCAACATAAAAATAAGAACAACAAAGAGAAAGTATAAACAAAGGGTAGATAACTGTGAATGTGATGAATGTGTAATGTGCCAATGCCAAATATTTATCGTGCTTTTTGTTTGTTATTTATTGTTTACGGAAAGTTTGATGGTTAGACTTGAGAACAGCCGAGTCCCTGGTGAACGAGGAGTGCCTGGACGTCAATGCACAACGATTGATCTCTGCATTGATTTGTTAATTTCGATTTGCATAAAGTATGCACTGGAAATGATAAAACCTTGTCTACAGGTCAACAAACTTGCAAATACACAATGAATAAAACAGTTGTTTGCAATTTGACATTTTCAACGTGCTCCTATATGAGATTAGATTTGTTTTGGGAGAGAGAGAAGTAATAACAAAGATTCAACTATGTGCACCTTACTAAATTGTATGCATTTATTTTTATATTAAACATAAAGTAATAAACATGATCGAGATGAGTATTTAAATGAATAAAATCAATTATATAGGACCATCATACAACACAAACTAGACTAACATGTTATCTCTGTACAAACATACACAAGTAACACGTTCTCGCTCCCAATGCTGACGTATGTAGGGCATATCTATCATTCATGTAGATGCTTTAGTTTTCATTCACATGTGTGCATCAGAGTGAGTGATGTAGTGTGTGTATGTGTGTGAATGTGTTGTTATGATTGTGTACAGAGACCCTGACATTTTCATTATCTCTCCACTGACTCCTCTTTGTTTAAATAGAAACCATGTTGGTGGAACAAGTGTTTTTGTGGCGTGCATTGATTGACTTCATTCTACACTTAGATCTTTCTATTTAGTTCAAGTTGCAGATGTCACAGATCTCACCTCATTTCACAGGGAACATTGGAGTCCTAGGTGAACGTAAATACATTGAGACAGTGGGGGGAGGGGGGCTTAAAGAGAAAGGAAACAGCATTCTTTTTTTTAAGTGAACAAACAAGAGGTGCTAAAAGAGAGTTCCCTTAAGTGGAGAAGCTAGAAAGAGAAATAGAGAAAGAAAGAAAGAAATAAGAAAGAAAAAAAAGGAAAGAGTTGAAAAAGAATTAAAATGTTAGTTGTTGGGTTTTTTAAATGAATCATAAGATGGAGGTCGCAAACAACACAGTGTCACGAAAGAAATCTTAAGAGCAAGAGAACAAAACATGAACAAGCCAAATCTAAAGTATATTTTTTTTAAAAGCTTTTATAAGGGAAAAAACTGCAAGTATACATCTAAATGTCTTTATTTCCCTGTTTGTATGTCAAACAAAATTAATTAATTACCACTAATTAATTAATTAATTGATATTATTTTATTGATTCGTGTGTTGTAAAGGACAATGAATAATTGTGCAACGTTTCAACTTGATCCGAGAATGGGAAGTGGGAGAAATAACCTGTACAAAATGTGTAACAGACAGAGCATCATACAACAAGAGAGAGAGAGAGAGAGAGAGATACCTATGATCCGTAAAAGAGATTGAAAGGGAAAAAATATTTAAGGAAAGCAGTTATGTAAAAAAAAAAAAGGAAAGAGAGATAGAAAGAGAGAGAGAGAGAAAGAAGAAGAAGAATAACCGGGGGAAAAAATGGCACTTTGGGGAGCGAGAGTAAAAGAATTAAAAAGAGAAAATATAAGAGAAAAAAGACTATAAGAGAAAGCAACAAAAAAAAAGGGAAAGCGCTCGACGTATAGAGAGTGAGAGAGAACACGTTACTGATCAACATCAACATCAACAACATTGATACAGAACAATTCAACAAATAAAAGAGACAAAAAGATGTGACATAGAGTCTCACTCTATCCCATGACTAGTACATGAAGTGTACATTGAAGCTCGTCTGACTGACGTTCTCAACACGTCTGAGTGACGGGGCCAGATCTTGAGTTTGATTTAAAGACCTAATCTCTCTGAGAACACTTCCACACCTGTTGCTAACGTCCTCCACAAGTCCGTCTGTGTATATGTACGTCTGGTGGGATTCGTTGATCACATGATGGTAGACAGTAAGTGTGTACAAGATACCATGGGACCTGCTGGTCATGGCGATAATGCCCTTTGTTGTTTGTGTGTTGTTTTGACAAAGGTTACATAACTCACTTTCGCTTTCTGGTACAATTTTTACAAAGCTCTGATGTCTGATAAAAAGGTTTGTATTTCTCCAACACCCAATCTCCGATCAAATTGAAATTTTGCACAATTATTTCTTGTACGTGACATAACAAGAATCAATTTTAAAAACAAATTAATTAATTATTATTATATTTGGTAATAACATCTTAAAGAAGAAATCGTACTTGACAAATGTGGTAGTATAAGTTGCATTACTCTTGAGTCCTGGGTGAACAAGTTGTTTTTTATGCATTTAAAAAGCGATCAATAAAAAAAATCATATTGATTCCCCCCTATCCCCCCTCAATTTCCAAACTAGTCAAGACAAGTGATAGGATCATAGTGTATTGAGACAAGTTGTGACAGGTGGGGAAATGTGACGTGTGTTTGGCGCGTTTTATGTCTAGGGGATGATTATTTTTAAAGCTATCACACACCAACCTATCAGCATATGAATCGGGAGCAGACACGCAACGAGACAAAGCAATGAAAGATAGATACAAAAGTTAAAAATGAAGAATATTTATTTACATAAATATACATATAAGAATAAAAAGGGGGAGGGTTTGCTTCTATCTCTAAATAATACTAGCTTTAATCATCACTCTTGCACCTAATAAGAGAGTATGTCACTTTGTCCTCTGACTTAGCTGGTTGTCCTGTTGATGTCGCAGCTGGCTGTGTCCTGGTTTGAGGTTCTGCAGCTGGAGGTGGCGCTCTAGCGGATAGAGGGACGCCGGTGATATAGTTCTTGTGGAGTCTCAATCCCCAAAATCTAATATCTGTAGTGGGCACAGTAGGGCGGGTGGCCGGCTACCGTGGGCACAAGGTTACTGCGGGCAGAGCTGATCTGCCGTGGGCAGCGTAGTTGACAGGATATGTCCAGTGAGTTGCCGAGGGTTGGCGTAGCTATGACGTCTCACACAGATCTGAATCTATAGGGACGTCGCACCTAATAGCTTGACAGGTGGGCTGTCGAATAGGCGGGCAATGCCGATAGCGCCGAGTAGTAGAGTTGAGTAGATCTCAGTAGGCAAGTGCAGTGCTGAATAGCACAAAGCACAAATGCAAGTAAATAGATCGTTGATCCAAAAAATAGATAGGCGATTAATCCAATAGATAAATAGGCAGACACCTGAGGGAGGCTGCGGATAAATAAAGACAAGTTAGGCCATGTCTCTCACGCATCTTATTGATGCCCTCGACTGAGTTGCATTCGTCAGATTGGTGAAATTGCTTTAGAGCACACTGGGGAGATGATGACAAATGGGATTTGGAAAAATAGATTGCTGATAGTAGCAATATAAAAAGGTACATAAAAGGGAAAGTAATAATATAAAAATGTACATAGAAGGGGAAATACTAATACTAATCTCAAATAAACAACACAGGTGGATAGAGAAAGAAGGGGGGGGGGAATGGGCGGTGGTCAGCGACCCAGATGGTTTATTTACATATGACCGTCGATCAAGAACAATGGAGCGCGCTTGAATGGAGAGGGTGTCCTTTCAAGCGGCGCAACTCTCGTTAGAGTGAAATGACTACAGGGGATATAATTCAATACAGGGGAGATAACTCATATCTCTTTTCTAGACGCAGTAATAGTGCGCTAGTAAAATTATCAAGGTGGTCAACCGAGATAAAGGAAATAAAATAAGATGTACAAATATCTACATAGTTACATCAACTATCAATTGAGCAACGTAGCACCAATAGGGTAATGCAGTACACAAATAAATACATAGATAGGACATGTTTATGTTCTCTACTTACGCCAGTGAGAAATACACAATGCACTAATTAAATATAAATGAAATAGGCAAAATACACATGATATAATCCAATGGAAATATACACAGAGTAATTAAGATGGAACTTGTGATTAAGTTCGGCTTACCACCAGGAGAAAGAATGTATGAAGTAGTCCAGACTCAATAACTCAACGACAATGAGAAATAAGAGGGTCTGATTTGATTTGGATCTACTTTATATATGCCTGGAAAATGTGGGCGGGAACAGGAAATGTCCTAGGCTAAGAATTATCTTACAAGTGGGTGAATTAGACTTGAGATGGGAGTCGCACATTTGAAAGGTCAATGGGCGTGCTAGTCCGCGTGATCTCCTAGATCAAAGAGAGACATAGGAGAAAAGGGGGGGAGTGACTTGCATTCCACACAAGGTGGTGTCCACTGCGGCTGTCAGACATCCTGCCGATAAGATCAAAGAGTCTGTGTGTATCTTTGCCCCGGTCAAGGGAAGATAAATGAAAGGACGCGCCTTAACCATCTCCAATGTGGTCAACTAAGACTAGCCTGGAGCGGAAAAGGTGTGGCGGGTGAATAATTTAGGGGTAGGATGGGGAAATAATAAAAAAAAATAAATAAATAAGGAAAATAATAA
Organism: Biomphalaria glabrata; assembly: GCF_947242115.1. Lineage (NCBI taxonomy): Eukaryota > Metazoa > Mollusca > Gastropoda > Planorbidae > Biomphalaria > Biomphalaria glabrata. The sequence goes on from NC_074714.1 coordinate 36,984,548, forward strand.
TTAATGCTGTGATAAATTTGAGTGACTCTGACAGCGAGTTTTTGACTTGTCACACAAGTGATAGGATCATAGCGTATTGAGACAAGTGATAGGATCATAGCGCATTGAGACAAGTGATAGGATCATAGTGCATTGAGACAAGTGATAGGATCATAGTGCATTGAGACAAGTGATAGGATCATAGCGCATTGAGACAAGTGATAGGATCATAGCGCATTGAGACAAGTGATAGGATCATAGTGCATTGAGACAAGTGATAGGATCATAGTGCATTGAGACAAGTGATAGGATCATAGCGCATTGAGCCAAGTGATAGGATCATAGTGCATTGAGACAAGTGATAGGATCATAGCGCATTGAGACAAGTGATAGGATCATAATGTATTGAGACCAGTGATAGGATCATAGTGCATTGAGACTAGTGATAGGATCATAGTGCATTGAGACAAGTGATAGAATCATAGCGCATTGAGACAAGTGATAGGATCATAGCGCATTGAGACAAGTCATAGGATCATAGTGCATTGAGACAAGTGATAGGATCATAGTGTATTGAGACAAGTGATAGGATCATAGTGCATTGAGACAAGTGATAGGATCATAGTGCATTGAGACAAGTGATAGGATCATAGCGCATTGAGACAAGTGATAGGATCATAGTGCATTGAGACAAGTGATAGGATCATAGCGCATTGAGACAAGTGATAGGATCATAGTGCATTGAGACAAGTGATAGGATCATAGCGCATTGAGACAAGTGAAAGGATCATAGCGCATTAAGACAAGTGATAGGATCATAGTGCATTGAGACTAGTGAAAGGATCATAGTGCATTGAGATGAGTGATAGGATCATAGCGCATTGAGACGAGTGATAGGATCATAGTGCATTGAGACAAGTGATAGGATCATAGTGCATTGAGACTAGTGATAGGATCATAGTGCATTGAGACAAGTGATAGGATCATAGTGCATTGAGACAAGTGATAGGATCATAGCGCATTGAGATAAGTGATAGGATCATAGCGCATTGAGACACGTGATAGGATCATAGTGCATTGAGACTAGTGATAGGATCATAGTGCATTGAGATGAGTGATAGGATCATAGCGCATTGAGACGCGTGATAGGATCATAGTGCATTGAGACAAGTGATAGGATCATAGTGCATTGAGACTAGTGATAGGATCATAGTGCATTGAGATGAGTGATAAGATCATAGCGCATTAAGACGAGTGATAGGATCATAGTGCATTGAGACAAGTGATAGGATCATAGCGCATTGAGACAAGTGATAGGATCATAGCGCATTGAGACGAGTGATAGGATCATAGTGCATTGAGACAAGTGATAGGATCATAGTGCATTGAGACAAGTGATAGGATCATAGTGCATTGAGACAAATGATAGGATCATAGCGCATTGAGACAAGTGATAGGATCATAGCGCATTGAGACACGTGATAGGATCATAGTGCATTGAGACTAGCGATAGGATCATAGTGCATTGAGATGAGTGATAGGATCATAGCGCATTGAGACGCGTGATAGGATCATAGTGCATTGAGACAAGTGATAGGATCATAGTGCATTGAGACTAGTGATAGGATCATAGTGCATTGAGATGAGTGATAGGACCATAGCGCATTAAGACGAGTGATAGGATCATAGTGCATTGAGACAAGTGATAGGATCATAGCGCATTGAGACAAGTGATAGGATCATAGCGCATTGAGACAAGTCATAGGATCATAGTGCATTGAGACAAGTGATAGGATCATAGTGCATTGAGACTAGTGATAGGATCATAGTGCATTGAGACAAGTGATAGGATCATAGTGCATTGAGACAAGTGATAGGATCATAGTGCATTGAGACAAGTGATAGGATCATAGTGCATTGAGACAAGTGATAGGATCATAGCGCATTGAGACAAGTGATAGGATCATAGTGCATTGAGACAAGTGATAGGATCATAGAGTATTGAGACAAGTGATAGGATCATAGCGCAGTGAAAAAAGTGATAGGATCATAGTGTAGCATTAAATCATCCATGTATAACAGGTGAGACACAGACTTTGTACAGAGACTTTTACTGTGGCCTATTATTATTTTTATTATGTTAGAAATGAACGAGTAGTCATTCTCTGGCGAAGCCAGGGTCGAGTTTCGTTAAAGTGAAACAAAATTCATCGTAGTCCCTTTATCAGTTTCCATCGAGGAATTTTCTGGTGATGTGACTGGCAACGAAGTTATTCCTAGGAATGTTAAGGGCCTTGAAGGCGTCTGTGAGGTCAGTTGTTATTATCCCCTCGGTTGATATAACAATGGGGTATATTGTTATTTTGGACAATTTCCATAGACGCTTAATATGTAAGCCTAGGTTCCCATATTTTCTTTGTTTTTCTATCTCAGTTTTTCTTAAATTATGAAAGGTTTTTGACTTTGGGAATATCTCTCATTTCTTCGACACGAATTAACTAGAGCTCTTCAGTACAAGTTCAGACCTCACCAACAAAACGGCAAAACGACTGCTAGGACTAATGACTAGGTACGTCACAAATTAGTCGCACCGAGCTCTTTTTAGATTGGAGACACTATCAATATCTGAACATCTTCGATGAGACGTGAACTCTCTGACATGTTCAAAGACTAATTAAGTGGAACTAGTCAAGACAAGTGATAGGATCATAGTGTATTGAGACAAGTTGTGACAGGTGGGGAAATGTGACGTGTGTTTGGCGCGTTTTATGTCTAGGGAATGATTATTTTTAAAGCTATCACACACCAACCTATCAGCATATGAATCGGGAGCAGACACGCAACGAGACAAAGCAATGAAAGATAGATACAAAAGTTAAAAATGAAGAATATTTATTTACATAAATATACATAAAAGAATAAAAAGGGGGAGGGTTTGCTTCTATCTCTAAATAATACTAGCTTTAATCATCACTCTTGCACCTAATAAGAGAGTATGTCACTTTGTCCTCTGACTTAGCTGGTTGTCCTGTTGATGTCGCAGCTGGCTGTGTCCTGGCTTGAGGTTCTGCAGCTGGAGGTGGCGCTCTAGCGGATAGAGGGACGCCGGTGATATAGTTCTTGTGGAGTCTCAATCCCCAAAATCTAATATCTGTAGTGGGCACAGTAGGGCGAGTGGCCGGCTACCGTGGGCACAAGGTTACTGCGGGCAGAGCTGATCTGCCGTGGGCAGCGTAGTTGACAGGATATGTCCAGTGAGTTGCCGAGGGTTGGCGTAGCTATGACGTCTCACACAGATCTGAATCTATAGGGACGTCGCACCTAATAGCTTGACAGGTGGGCTGTCGAATAGGCGGGCAATGCCGATAGCGCCGAGTAGTAGAGTTGAGTAGATCTCAGTAGGCAAGTGCAGTGCTGAATAGCACAAAGCACAAATGCAAGTAAATAGATCGTTGATCCAATAAATAGATAGGCGATTAATCCAATAGATAAATAGGCAGACACCTGAGGGAGGCTGCGGATAAATAAAGACAAGTTAGGCCATGTCTCTCATGCATCTTATTGATGCCCTCGACTGAGTTGCATTCGTCAGATTGGTGAAATTGCTTTAGAGCACACTGGGGAGATGATGACAAATGGGATTTGGAAAAATAGATTGCTGATAGTAGCAATATAAAAAGGTACATAAAAGGGAAAGTAATAATATAAAAATGTACATAGAAGGGGAAATACTAATAATAATCTCAAATAAACAACACAGGTGGATAGAGAAAGAAGGGGGGGGGGAATGGGCGGTGGTCAGCGACCCAGATGGTTTATTTACATATGACCGTCGATCGAGAACAATGGAGCGCGCTTGAATGGAGAGGGTGTCCTTTCAAGCGGCGCAACTCTCGTTAGAGTGAAATGACTACAGGGGAGATAATTCAATACAGGGGAGATAACTCATATCTCTTTTCTAGACGCAGTATTAGTGCGCTAGTAAAATTATCAAGGTGGTCAACCGAGATAAAGGAAATAAAATAAGATGTACAAATATATACATAGTTACATCAACTATCAATTGAGCAACGTAGCACTAATAGGGTAATGCAGTACACAAATAAATACATAGATAGGACATGTTTATGTTCTCTACTTACGCCAGTGAGAAATACACAATGCACTAATTAAATATAAATGAAATAGGCAAAATACACATGATATAATCCAATGGAAATATACACAGAGTAATTAAGATGGAACTTGTGATTAAGTTCGGCTTACCACCAGGAGAAAGAATGTATGAAGTAGTCCAGACTCAATAACTCAACGACAATGAGAAATAAGAGGGTCTGATTTGATTTGGATCTACTTTATATATGCCTGGAAATTGTGGGCGGGAACAGGAAATGTCCTAGGCTATAAATTATCTTACAAGTGGGTGAATTAGACTTGAGATGGGAGTCGCACATTTGAAAGGTCAATGGGCGTGCTAGTCCGCGTGATCTCCTAGATCAAAGAGAGACATAGGAGAAAAGGGGGGGGGGAGTGACTTGCATTCCACACAAGGTGGTGTCCACTGCGGCTGTCAGACATCCTGCCAATAAGATTAAAGAGTCTGTGTGTATCTTTGCCCCGGTCAAGGGAAGATAAATGAAAGGACGCGCCTTAACCATCTCCAATGTGGTCAACTAAGACTAGCCTGGAGCGGAAAAGGTGTGGCGGGTGAATAATTTAGGGGTAGGATGGGGGAAATAATTAAAATAAAATAAATAAATAAGGAAAATAATAATTAATGCTGTGATAAATTTGAGTGACTCTGACAGCGAGTTTTTGACTTGTCACACATGTGCTAGGATCATATTGCATTGAGACAAGTGATAGGATCATAGTGCATTGAGACAAGTGATAGGATCATAGCGCGAGACAAGTGATATGATCATAGTGCATTGAGACAAGTGATAGGATCATAGCGCATTAAGACAAGTGATAGGATCATAGCGCATTGAGACAAGTGATAGGATCATAGTGCATTGAGACTCGTGATAGGATCATAGTGTATTGAGATGAGTGATAGGATCATAGCGCATTGAGACGAGTGATAGGATAATAGTGCATTGAGACAAGTGATAGGATCATAGTGCATTGAGACAAGTGATAGGATCATAGTGCATTGAGACAAGTGATAGGATCATAGTGCATTGAGACAAGTGATAGGATCATAGCGCATTGAGACAAGTGATAGGATCATAGTGCATTGAGACAAGTGATAGGATCATAGCGCATTAAGACAAGTGATAGGATCATAGTGCATTGAGACTAGTGATAGGATCATAGTGCATTGAGATGAGTGATAGGATCATAGCGCATTGAGACGAGTGATAGGATCATAGTGCATTGAGACAAGTGATAGGATCATAGTGCATTGAGACTAGTGATAGGATCATAGTGCATTGAGACAAGTGATAGGATCATAGTGCATTGAGACAAGTGATAGGATCATAGCGCATTGAGACAAGTGATAGGATCATAGCGCATTGAGACACGTGATAGGATTATAGTGCATTGAGACTAGTGATAGGATCATAGTGCATTGAGATGAGTGATAGGATCATAGCGCATTGAGACGCGTGATAGGATCATAGTGCATTGAGACAAGTGATAGGATCATAGTGCATTGAGACTAGTGATAGGATCATAGTGCATTGAGATGAGTGATAGGATCATAGTGTATTGAGACAAGTGATAGGATCATAGTGCATTGAGACAAGTGATAGGATCATAGTGCATTGAGACAAGTGATAGGATTATAGCGCATTGAGACAAGTGATACGATCATAGTGTATTGAGACCAGTGATAGGATCATAGTGCATTGAGACTAGTGATAGGATCATAGCGCATTGAGACGAGTGATAGGATCATAGTGCATTGAGACAAGTGATAGGATCATAGTGCATTGAGACTAGTGATAGGATCATAGTGCATTGAGACAAGTGATAGGATCATAGTGCATTGAGACAAGTGATAGGATCATAGTGCATTGAGACTAGTGATAGGATCATAGTGCATTGAGACAAGTGATAGGATCATAGTGCATTGAGACAAGTGATAGGATCATAGTGCATTGAGACAAGTGATAGGATCATAGTGCATTGAGACAAGTGATAGGATCATAGCGCATTGAGACAAGTGATAGGATCATAGTGTATTGAGACAAGTGATAGGATCATAGTGCATTGAGACTAGTGATAGGATCATAGTGCATTGAGATGAGTGATAGGATCATAGTGTATTGAGACTAGTTATAGGATCATAGTGCATTGAGACAAGTGATAGGATCATAGTGCATTGAGACTAGTGATAGGATCATAGCGCATTGAGACAAGTGATAGGATCATAGCGCAGTGAAAAAAGTGATAGGATCATAGTGCATTGAGACTAGTGATAGGATCATAGTGCATTAAGACGAGTGATAGGATCATAGTGCATTGAGACAAGTGATAGGATCATAGCGCATTGAGACAAGTGATAGGATCATAGCGCATTAAGACAAGTCATAGGATCATAGTGCATTGAGACAAGTGATAGGATCATAGTGTATTGAGACAAGTGATAGGATCATAGTGCATTGAGACAAGTGATAGGATCATAGTGCATTGAGACAAGTGATAGGATCATAGCGCATTGAGACAAGTGATAGGATCATAGTGTATTGAGACCAGTGATAGGATCATAGTGCATTGAGACTAGTGATAGGATCATAGTGCATTGAGATGAGTGATAGGATCATAGCGCATTGAGACGAGTGATAGGATCATAGTGCATTGAGACAAGTGATAGGATCATAGTGCATTGAGACTAGTGATAGGATCATAGTGCATTGAGACAAGTGATAGGATCATAGTGCATTGAGACAAGTGATAGGATCATAGTGCATTGAGACAAGTGATAGGATCATAGTGCATTGAGACAAGTGATAGGATCATAGCGCATTGAGACAAGTGATAGGATCATAGTGTATTGAGACAAGTGATAGGATCATAGTGCATTGAGACTAGTGATAGGATCATAGTGCATTGAGATGAGTGATAGGATCATAGTGTATTGAGACTAGTTATAGGATCATAGTGCATTGAGACAAGTGATAGGATCATAGTGCATTGAGACTAGTGATAGGATCATAGCGCATTGAGACAAGTGATAGGATCATAGCGCATTGAGACAAGTGATAGGATCATAGTGCATTGAGACAAGTGATAGGATCATAGAGTATTGAGACAAGTGATAGGATCATAGCGCAGTGAAAAAAGTGATAGGATCATAGTGTAGCATTAAATCATCCATGTATAACAGGTGAGACACAGACTTTGTACAGAGACTTTTACTGTGGCCTATTATTATTTTTATTATGTTAGAAATGAACGAGTAGTCATTCTCTGGCGAAGCCAGGGTCGAGTTTCGTTAAAGTGAAACAAAATTCATCGTAGTCCCTTTATCAGTTTCCATCGAGGAATTTTCTGGTGATGTGACTGGCAACGAAGTTGTTCCTAGGAATGTTAAGGGCCTTGAAGGCGTCTGTGAGGTCAGTTGTTATTATCCCCTCGGTTGATATAACAATGGGGTATATTGTTATTTTGGACAATTTCCATAGACGCTTAATATGTAAGCCTAGGTTCCCATATTTTCTTTGTTTTTCTATCTCAGTTTTTCTGAAATTATGAAAGGTTTTTGACTTTGGGAATATCTCTCATTTCTTCGACACGAATTAACTAGAGCTCTTCAGTACAAGTTCAGACCTCACCAACAAAACGGCAAAACGACTGCTAGGACTAATGACTAGGTACGTCACAAATTAGTCGCACCGAGCTCTTTTTAGATTGGAGACACTATCAATATCTGAACATCTTCGATGAGACGTGAACTCTCTGACATGTTCAAAGACTAATTAAGTGGAACTAGTCAAGACAAGTGATAGGATCATAGTGTATTGAGACAAGTTGTGACAGGTGGGGAAATGTGACGTGTGTTTGGCGCGTTTTATGTCTAGGGAATGATTATTTTTAAAGCTATCACACACCAACCTATCAGCATATGAATCGGGAGCAGACACGCAACGAGACAAAGCAATGAAAGATAGATACAAAAGTTAAAAATGAAGAATATTTATTTACATAAATATACATATAAGAATAAAAAGGGGGAGGGTTTGCTTCTATCTCTAAATAATACTAGCTTTAATCATCACTCTTGCACCTAATAAGAGAGTATGTCACTTTGTCCTCTGACTTAGCTGGTTGTCCTGTTGATGTCGCAGCTGGCTGTGTCCTGGCTTGAGGTTCTGCAGCTGGAGGTGGCGCTCTAGCGGATAGAGGGACGCCGGTGATATAGTTCTTGTGGAGTCTCAATCCCCAAAATCTAATATCTGTAGTGGGCACAGTAGGGCGGGTGGCCGGCTACCGTGGGCACAAGGTTACTGCGGGCAGAGCTGATCTGCCGTGGGCAGCGTAGTTGACAGGATATGTCCAGTGAGTTGCCGAGGGTTGGCGTAGCTATGACGTCTCACACAGATCTGAATCTATAGGGACGTCGCACCTAATAGCTTGACAGGTGGGCTGTCGAATAGGCGGGCAATGCCAATAGCGCCGAGTAGTAGAGTTGAGTAGATCTCAGTAGGCAAAAGGAGTGCTGAATAGCACAAAGCACAAATGCAAGAAAGTAGATCGTTGATCCAATAAATAGATAGGCGATTAATCCAATAGATAAATAGGCAGACACCTGAGGGAGGCTGCGGATAAATAAAGACAAGTTAGGCCATGTCTCTCATGCATCTTATTGATGCCCTCGACTGAGTTGCATTCGTCAGATTGGTGAAATTGCTTTAGAGCACACTGGGGAGATGATGACAAATGGGATTTGGAAAAATAGATTGCTGATAGTAGCAATATAAAAAGGTACATAAAAGGGAAAGTAATAATATAAAAATGTACATAGAAGGGGAAATACTAATACTAATCTCAAATAAACAACACAGGTGGATAGAGAAAGAAGGGGGGGGGGAATGGGCGGTGGTCAGCGACCCAGATGGTTTATTTACATATGACCGTCGATCGAGAACAATGGAGCGCGCTTGAATGGAGAGGGTGTCCTTTCAAGCGGCGCAACTCTCGTTAGAGTGAAATGACTACAGGGGAGATAATTCAATACAGGGGAGATAACTCATATCTCTTTTCTAGACGCAGTATTAGTGCGCTAGTAAAATTATCAAGGTGGTCAACCGAGATAAAGGAAATAAAATAAGATGTACAAATATATACATAGTTACATCAACTATCAATTGAGCAACGTAGCACTAATAGGGTAATGCAGTACACAAATAAATACATAGATAGGACATGTTTATGTTCTCTACTTACGCCAGTGAGAAATACACAATGCACTAATTAAATATAAATGAAATAGGCAAAATACACATGATATAATCCAATGGAAATATACACAGAGTAATTAAGATGGAACTTGTGATTAAGTTCGGCTTACCACCAGGAGAAAGAATGTATGAAGTAGTCCAGACTCAATAACTCAACGACAATGAGAAATAAGAGGGTCTGATTTGATTTGGATCTACTTTATATATGCCTGGAAATTGTGGGCGGGAACAGGAAATGTCCTAGGCTATAAATTATCTTACAAGTGGGTGAATTAGACTTGAGATGGGAGTCGCACATTTGAAAGGTCAATGGGCGTGCTAGTCCGCGTGATCTCCTAGATCAAAGAGAGACATAGGAGAAAAGGGGGGGGGGAGTGACTTGCATTCCACACAAGGTGGTGTCCACTGCGGCTGTCAGACATCCTGCCGATAAGATCAAAGAGTCTGTGTGTATCTTTGCCCCGGTCAAGGGAAGATAAATGAAAGGACGCGCCTTAACCATCTCCAATGTGGTCAACTAAGACTAGCCTGGAGCGGAAAAGGTGTGGCGGGTGAATAATTTAGGGGTAGGATGGGGAAATAATTAAAATAAAATAAATAAATAAGGAAAATAATAATTAATGCTGTGATAAATTTGAGTGACTCTGACAGCGAGTTTTTGACTTGTCACACATGTGTTAGGATCATAGTGCATTGAGACAAGTGATAGGATCATAGTGCATTGAGACAAGTGATAGGATCATAGCGCATTGAGACAAGTGATATGATCATAGTGCATTGAGACAAGTGATAGGATCACAGCGCATTGAGACAAGTGATAGGATCATACCGCATTGAGACAAGTGATAGGATCATAGTGCATTGAGACTAGTGATAGGATCATAGTGCATTGAGATGAGTGATAGGATCATAGCGCATTGAGACGAGTGATAGGATCATAGTGCATTGAGACAAGTGATAGGATCATAGTGCATTGAGACAAGTGATAGGATCATAGTGCATTGAGACAAGTGATAGGATCATAGTGCATTGAGACAAGTGATAGGATCATAGCGCATTGAGACAAGTGATAGGATCATAGTGCATTGAGACAAGTGATAGGATCATAGCGCATTGAGACAAGTGATAGGATCATAGCGCATTAAGACAAGTGATAGGATCATAGTGCATTGAGACTAGTGATAGGATCATAGTGCATTGAGATGAGTGATAGGATCATAGCGCATTGAGACGAGTGATAGGATCATAGTGCATTGAGACAAGTGATAGGATCATAGTGCATTGAGACTAGTGATAGGATCATAGTGCATTGAGACAAGTGATAGGATCATAGTGCATTGAGACAAGTGATAGGATCATAGCGCATTGAGACAAGTGATAGGATCATAGCGCATTGAGACACGTGATAGGATCATAGTGCATTGAGACTAGTGATAGGATCATAGTGCATTGAGATGAGTGATAGGATCATAGCGCATTGAGACGCGTGATAGGATCATAGTGCATTGAGACAAGTGATAGGATCATAGTGCATTGAGACTAGTGATAGGATCATAGTGCATTGAGATGAGTGATAGGATCATAGTGTATTGAGACAAGTGATAGGATCATAGTGCATTGAGACAAGTGATAGGATCATAGTGCATTGAGACAAGTGATAGGATCATAGCGCATTGAGACAAGTGATAGGATCATAGTGTATTGAGACCAGTGATAGGATCATAGTGCATTGAGACTAGTGATAGGATCATAGTGCATTGAGATGAGTGATAGGATCATAGCGCATTGAGACGAGTGATAGGATCATAGTGCATTGAGACAAGTGATAGGATCATAGTGCATTGAGACTAGTGATAGGATCATAGTGCATTGAGACAAGTGATAGGATCATAGTGCATTGAGACAAGTGAAAGGATCATAGTGCATTGAGACAAGTGATAGGATCATAGTGCATTGAGACAAATGATAGGATCATAGCGCATTGAGACAAGTGATAGGATCATAGTGTATTGAGACAAGTGATAGGATCATAGTGCATTGAGACTAGTGATAGGATCATAGTGCATTGAGATGAGTGATAGGATCATAGTGTATTGAGACTAGTTATAGGATCATAGTGCATTGAGACAAGTGATAGGATCATAGTGCATTGAGACTAGTGATAGGATCATAGCGCATTGAGACAAGTGATAGGATCATAGCGCATTGAGACAAGTGATAGGATCATAGTGCATTGAGACAAGTGATAGGATCATAGAGTATTGAGACAAGTGATAGGATCATAGCGCAGTGAAAAAAGTGATAGGATCATAGTGCATTGAGACTAGTGATAGGATCATAGTGCATTAAGACGAGTGATAGGATCATAGTGCATTGAGAGAAGTGATAGGATCATAGCGCATTGAGACAAGTGATAGAATCATAGCGCATTGAGACAAGTCATAGGATCATAGTGCATTGAGACAAGTGATAGGATCATAGTGTATTGAGACAAGTGATGGGATCATAGTGCATTGAGACAAGTGATAGGATCATAGTGCATTGAGACAAGTGATAGGATCATAGCGCATTGAGACAAGTGATAGGATCATAGTGTATTGAGACCAGTGATAGGATCATAGTGCATTGAGACTAGTGATAGGATCATAGTGCATTGAGATGAGTGATAGGATCATAGCGCATTGAGACGAGTGATAGGATCATAGTGCATTGAGACAAGTGATAGGATCATAGTGCATTGAGACTAGTGATAGGATCATAGTGCATTGAGACAAGTGATAGGATCATAGTGCATTGAGACAAGTAATAGGATCATAGTGCATTGAGACAAGTGATAGGATCATAGTGCATTGAGACAAGTGATAGGATCATAGCGCATTGAGACAATGATAGGATCATAGTGTATTGAGACAAGTGATAGGATCATAGTGCATTGAGACTAGTGATAGGATCATAGTGCATTGAGATGAGTGATAGGATCATAGTGTATTGAGACTAGTTATAGGATCATAGTGCATTGAGACAAGTGATAGGATCATAGTGCATTGAGACTAGTGATAGGATCATAGCGCATTGAGACAAGTGATAGGATCATAGCGCATTGAGACAAGTGATAGGATCATAGTGCATTGAGACAAGTGATAGGATCATAGAGTATTGAGACAAGTGATAGGATCATAGCGCAGTGAAAAAAGTGATAGGATCATAGTGTAGCATTAAATCATCCATGTATAACAGGTGAGACACAGACTTTGTACAGAGACTTTTACTGTGCCCTTTTATTATTTTTATTATGTTAGAAATGAACGAGTAGTCATTCTCTGGCGAAGCCAGGGTCGAGTTTCGTTAAAGTGAAACAAAATTCATCGTAGTCCCTTTATCAGTTTCCATCGAGGAATTTTCTGGTGATGTGACTGGCAACGAAGTTATTCCTAGGAATGTTAAGGGCCTTGAAGGCGCCTGTGAGGTCAGTTGTTATTATCCCCTCGGTTGATATAACAATGGGGTATATTGTTATTTTGGACAATTTCCATAGACGCTTAATATGTAAGCCTAGGTTCCCATATTTTCTTTGTTTTTCTATCTCAGTTTTTCTTAAATTATGAAAGGTTTTTGACTTTGGGAATATCTCTCATTTCTTCGACACGAATTAACTAGAGCTCTTCAGTACAAGTTCAGACCTCACCAACAAAACGGCAAAACGACTGCTAGGACTAAGGACTAGGTACGTCACAAATTAGTCGCACCGAGCTCTTTTTAGATTGGAGACACTATCAATATCTGAACATCTTCGATGAGACGTGAACTCTCTGACATGTTCAAAGACTAATTAAGTGGAACTAGTCAAGACAAGTGATAGGATCATAGTGTATTGAGACAAGTGATAGGATCATAGCGCATTGAGACAAGTGATAGGATCATAGCGCATTGTGACAAGTGATAGGATCATAGTGCATTGAGACTAGTGATAGGATCATAGTGCATTGAGATGAGTGATAGGATCATAGCGCATTGAGACGAGTGATAGGATCATAGTGCATTGAGACAAGTGATAGGATCATAGTGCATTGAGACTAGTGATAGGATCATAGCGCATTGAGACGAGTGATAGGATCATAGTGCATTGAGACAAGTGATAGGATCATAGTGCATTGAGACTAGTGATAGGATCATAGTGTATTGAGACAAGTGATAGGATCATAGCGCATTGAGACAAGTCATAGGATCATAGTGCATTGAGACAAGTGATAGGATCATAGTGTATTCAGACAAGTGATAGGATCATAGTGCATTGAGACAAGTGATAGGATCATAGTGCATTGAGACAAGTGATAGGATCATAGCGCATTGAGACAAGTGATAGGATCATAGTGCATTGAGACAAGTGATAGGATCATAGCGCATTGAGACAAGTGATAGGATCATAGTGTATTGAGACCAGTGATAGGATCATAGTGCATTGAGACAAGTGATAGGATCATAGCGCATTGAGACAAGTGATATGATCATAGTGCATTGAGACAAGTGATAGGATCACAGCGCATTGAGACAAGTGATAGGATCATACCGCATTGAGACAAGTGATAGGATCATAGTGCATTGAGACTAGTGATAGGATCATAGTGCATTGAGATGAGTGATAGGATCATAGCGCATTGAGACGAGTGATAGGATCATAGTGCATTGAGACAAGTGATAGGATCATAGTGCATTGAGACAAGTGATAGGATCATAGTGCATTGAGACAAGTGATAGGATCATAGTGCATTGAGACAAGTGATAGGATCATAGCGCATTGAGACAAGTGATAGGATCATAGAGCATTGAGACAAGTGATAGGATCATAGCGCATTGAGACAAGTGATAGGATCATAGCGCATTAAGACAAGTGATAGGATCATAGTGCATTGAGACTAGTGATAGGATCATAGTGCATTGAGATGAGTGATAGGATCATAGCGCATTGAGACGAGTGATAGGATCATAGTGCATTGAGACAAGTGATAGGATCATAGTGCATTGAGACTAGTGATAGGATCATAGTGCATTGAGACAAGTGATAGGATCATAGTGCATTGAGACAAGTGATAGGATCATAGCGCATTGAGACAAGTGATAGGATCATAGCGCATTGAGACACGTGATAGGATCATAGTGCATTGAGACTAGTGATAGGATCATAGTGCATTGAGATGAGTGATAGGATCATAGCGCATTGAGACGCGTGATAGGATCATAGTGCATTGAGACAAGTGATAGGATCATAGTGCATTGAGACTAGTGATAGGATCATAGTGCATTGAGATGAGTGATAGGATCATAGTGTATTGAGACAAGTGATAGGATCATATTGCATTGAGACAAGTGAAAGGATCATAGTGCATTGAGACAAGTGATAGGATCATAGCGCATTGAGACAAGTGATAGGATCATAGTGTATTGAGACCAGTGATAGGATCATAGTGCATTGAGACTAGTGATAGGATCATAGTGCATTGAGATGAGTGATAGGATCATAGCGCATTGAGACGAGTGATAGGATCATAGTGCATTGAGACAAGTGATAGGATCATAGTGCATTGAGACTAGTGATAGGATCATAGTGCATTGAGACAAGTGATAGGATCATAGTGCATTGAGACAAGTAATAGGATCATAGTGCATTGAGACAAGTGATAGGATCATAGTGCATTGAGACAAGTGATAGGATCATAGCGCATTGAGACAATGATAGGATCATAGTGTATTGAGACAAGTGATAGGATCATAGTGCATTGAGACTAGTGATAGGATCATAGTGCATTGAGATGAGTGATAGGATCATAGTGTATTGAGACTAGTTATAGGATCATAGTGCATTGAGACAAGTGATAGGATCATAGTGCATTGAGACTAGTGATAGGATCATAGCGCATTGAGACAAGTGATAGGATCATAGCGCATTGAGACAAGTGATAGGATCATAGTGCATTGAGACAAGTGATAGGATCATAGAGTATTGAGACAAGTGATAGGATCATAGCGCAGTGAAAAAAGTGATAGGATCATAGTGTAGCATTAAATCATCCATGTATAACAGGTGAGACACAGACTTTGTACAGAGACTTTTACTGTGGCCTATTATTATTTTTATTATGTTAGAAATGAACGAGTAGTCATTCTCTGGCGAAGCCAGGGTCGAGTTTCGTTAAAGTGAAACAAAATTCATCGTAGTCCCTTTATCAGTTTCCATCGAGGAATTTTCTGGTGATGTGACTGGCAACGAAGTTATTCCTAGGAATGTTAAGGGCCTTGAAGGCGCCTGTGAGGTCAGTTGTTATTATCCCCTCGGTTGATATAACAATGGGGTATATTGTTATTTTGGACAATTTCCATAGACGCTTAATATGTAAGCCTAGGTTCCCATATTTTCTTTGTTTTTCTATCTCAGTTTTTCTTAAATTATGAAAGGTTTTTGACTTTGGGAATATCTCTCATTTCTTCGACACGAATTAACTAGAGCTCTTCAGTACAAGTTCAGACCTCACCAACAAAACGGCAAAACGACTGCTAGGACTAAGGACTAGGTACGTCACAAATTAGTCGCACCGAGCTCTTTTTAGATTGGAGACACTATCAATATCTGAACATCTTCGATGAGACGTGAACTCTCTGACATGTTCAAAGACTAATTAAGTGGAACTAGTCAAGACAAGTGATAGGATCATAGTGTATTGAGACAAGTGATAGGATCATAGCGCATTGAGACAAGTGATAGGATCATAGCGCATTGTGACAAGTGATAGGATCATAGTGCATTGAGACTAGTGATAGGATCATAGTGCATTGAGATGAGTGATAGGATCATAGCGCATTGAGACGAGTGATAGGATCATAGTGCATTGAGACAAGTGATAGGATCATAGTGCATTGAGACTAGTGATAGGATCATAGCGCATTGAGACGAGTGATAGGATCATAGTGCATTGAGACAAGTGATAGGATCATAGTGCATTGAGACTAGTGATAGGATCATAGTGTATTGAGACAAGTGATAGGATCATAGCGCATTGAGACAAGTCATAGGATCATAGTGCATTGAGACAAGTGATAGGATCATAGTGTATTCAGACAAGTGATAGGATCATAGTGCATTGAGACAAGTGATAGGATCATAGTGCATTGAGACAAGTGATAGGATCATAGCGCATTGAGACAAGTGATAGGATCATAGTGCATTGAGACAAGTGATAGGATCATAGCGCATTGAGACAAGTGATAGGATCATAGTGTATTGAGACCAGTGATAGGATCATAGTGCATTGAGACAAGTGATAGGATCATAGCGCATTGAGACAAGTGATATGATCATAGTGCATTGAGACAAGTGATAGGATCACAGCGCATTGAGACAAGTGATAGGATCATACCGCATTGAGACAAGTGATAGGATCATAGTGCATTGAGACTAGTGATAGGATCATAGTGCATTGAGATGAGTGATAGGATCATAGCGCATTGAGACGAGTGATAGGATCATAGTGCATTGAGACAAGTGATAGGATCATAGTGCATTGAGACAAGTGATAGGATCATAGTGCATTGAGACAAGTGATAGGATCATAGTGCATTGAGACAAGTGATAGGATCATAGCGCATTGAGACAAGTGATAGGATCATAGAGCATTGAGACAAGTGATAGGATCATAGCGCATTGAGACAAGTGATAGGATCATAGCGCATTAAGACAAGTGATAGGATCATAGTGCATTGAGACTAGTGATAGGATCATAGTGCATTGAGATGAGTGATAGGATCATAGCGCATTGAGACGAGTGATAGGATCATAGTGCATTGAGACAAGTGATAGGATCATAGTGCATTGAGACTAGTGATAGGATCATAGTGCATTGAGACAAGTGATAGGATCATAGTGCATTGAGACAAGTGATAGGATCATAGCGCATTGAGACAAGTGATAGGATCATAGCGCATTGAGACACGTGATAGGATCATAGTGCATTGAGACTAGTGATAGGATCATAGTGCATTGAGATGAGTGATAGGATCATAGCGCATTGAGACGCGTGATAGGATCATAGTGCATTGAGACAAGTGATAGGATCATAGTGCATTGAGACTAGTGATAGGATCATAGTGCATTGAGATGAGTGATAGGATCATAGTGTATTGAGACAAGTGATAGGATCATAGTGCATTGAGACAAGTGATAGGATCATAGTGCATTGAGACAAGTGATAGGATCATAGCGCATTGAGACAAGTGATAGGATCATAGTGTATTGAGACCAGTGATAGGATCATAGTGCATTGAGACTAGTGATAGGATCATAGTGCATTGAGATGAGTGATAGGATCATAGCGCATTGAGACGAGTGATAGGATCATAGTGCATTGAGACAAGTGATAGGATCATAGTGCATTGAGACTAGTGATAGGATCATAGTGCATTGAGACAAGTGATAGGATCATAGTGCATTGAGACAAGTGATAGGATCATAGTGCATTGAGACAAGTGATAGGATCATAGTGCATTGGGACAAGTGATAGGATCATAGCGCATTGAGACAAGTGATAGGATCATAGTGTATTGAGACAAGTGATAGGATCATAGTGCATTGAGACTAGTGATAGGATCATAGTGCATTGAGATGATTGATAGGATCATAGTGTATTGAGACTAGTTATAGGATCATAGTGCATTGAGACAAGTGATAGGATCATAGTGCATTGAGACTAGTGATAGGATCATAGCGCATTGAGACAAGTGATAGGATCATAGCGCATTGAGACAAGTGATAGGATCATAGTGCATTGAGACAAGTGATAGGATCATAGAGTATTGAGACAAGTGATAGGATCATAGCGCAGTGAAAAAAGTGATAGGATCATAGTGCATTGAGACTAGTGATAGGATCATAGTGCATTAAGACGAGTGATAGGATCATAGTGCATTGAGAGAAGTGATAGGATCATAGCGCATTGAGACAAGTGATAGGATCATAGCGCATTGAGACAAGTCATAGGATCATAGTGCATTGAGACAAGTGATAGGATCATAGTGTATTGAGACAAGTGATGGGATCATAGTGCATTGAGACAAGTGATAGGATCATAGTGCATTGAGACAAGTGATAGGATCATAGCGCATTGAGACAAGTGATAGGATCATAGTGTATTGAGACCAGTGATAGGATCATAGTGCATTGAGACTAGTGATAGGATCATAGTGCATTGAGATGAGTGATAGGATCATAGCGCATTGAGACGAGTGATAGGATCATAGTGCATTGAGACAAGTGATAGGATCATAGTGCATTGAGACTAGTGATAGGATCATAGTGCATTGAGACAAGTGATAGGATCATAGTGCATTGAGACAAGTGATAGGATCATAGTGCATTGAGACAAGTGATAGGATCATAGTGCATTGAGACAAGTGATAGGATCATAGCGCATTGAGACAAGTGATAGGAGCATAGTGTATTGAGACAAGTGATAGGATCATAGTGCATTGAGACTAGTGATAGGATCATAGTGCATTGAGATGAGTGATAGGATCATAGTGTATTGAGACTAGTTATAGGATCATAGTGCATTGAGACAAGTGATAGGATCATAGTGCATTGAGACTAGTGATAGGATCATAGCGCATTGAGACAAGTGATAGGATCATAGCGCATTGAGACAAGTGATAGGATCATAGTGCATTGAGACAAGTGATAGGATCATAGAGCATTGAGACAAGTGATAGGATCATAGCGCAGTGAAAAAAGTGATAGGATCATAGTGTAGCATTAAATCATCCATGTATAACAGGTGAGACACAGACTTTGTACAGAGACTTTTACTGTGGCCTATTATTATTTTTATTATGTTAGAAATGAACGAGTAGTCACTCTCTGGCGAAGCCAGGGTCGAGTTTCGTTAAAGTGAAACAAAATTCATCGTAGTCCCTTTATCAGTTTCCATCGAGGAATTTTCTGGTGATGTGACTGGCAACGAAGTTATTCCTAGGAATGTTAAGGGCCTTGAAGGCGTCTGTGAGGTCAGTTGTTTTTATCCCCTCGGTTGATATAACAATGGGGTATATTGTTATTTTGGACGATTTCCATAGACGCTTAATATGTAAGCCTAGGTTCCCATATTTTCTTTGTTTTTCTATCTCAGTTTTTCTTAAATTATGAAAGGTTTTTGACTTTGGGAATATCTCTCATTTCTTCGACACGAATTAACTAGAGCTCTTCAGTACAAGTTCAGACCTCACCAACAAAACGGCAAAACGACTGCTAGGACTAATGACTAGGTACGTCACAAATTAGTCGCACCGAGCTCTTTTTAGATTGGAGACACTATCAATATCTGAACATCTTCGATGAGACGTGAACTCTCTGACATGTTCAAAGACTAATTAAGTGGAACTAGTCAAGACAAGTGATAGGATCATAGTGTATTGAGACAAGTGATAGGATCATAGTGTATTGAGACAAGTTGTGACAGGTGGGGAAATGTGACGTGTGTTTGGCGCGTTTTATGTCTAGGGAATGATTATTTTTAAAGCTATCACACACCAACCTATCAGCATATGAATCGGGAGCAGACACGCAACGAGACAAAGCAATGAAAGATAGATACAAAAGTTAAAAATGAAGAATATTTATTTACATAAATATACATATAAGAATAAAAAGGGGGAGGGTTTGCTTCTATCTCTAAATAATACTAGCTTTAATCATCACTCTTGCACCTAATAAGAGAGTATGTCACTTTGTCCTCTGACTTAGCTGGTTGTCCTGTTGATGTCGCAGCTGGCTGTGTCCTGGCTTGAGGTTCTGCAGCTGGAGGTGGCGCTCTAGCGGATAGAGGGACGCCGGTGATATAGTTCTTGTGGAGTCTCAATCCCCAAAATCTAATATCTGTAGTGGGCACAGTAGGGCGGGTTGCCGGCTACCGTGGGCACAAGGTTACTGCGGGCAGAGCTGATCTGCCGTGGGCAGCGTAGTTGACAGGATATGTCCAGTGAGTTGCCGAGGGTTGGCGTAGCTATGACGTCTCACACAGATCTGAATCTATAGGGACGTCGCACCTAATAGCTTGACAGGTGGGCTGTCGAATAGGCGGGCAATGCCGATAGCGCCGAGTAGTAGAGTTGAGTAGATCTCAGTAGGCAAAAGGAGTGCTGAATAGCACAAAGCACAAATGCAAGTAAATAGATCGTTGATCCAATAAATAGATAGGCGATTAATCCAATAGATAAATAGGCAGACACCTGAGGGAGGCTGCGGATAAATAAAGACAAGTTAGGCCATGTCTCTCATGCATCTTATTGATGCCCTCGACTGAGTTGCATTCGTCAGATTGGTGAAATTGCTTTAGAGCACACTGGGGAGATGATGACAAATGGGATTTGGAAAAATAGATTGCTGATAGTAGCAATATAAAAAGGTACATAAAAGGGAAAGTAATAATATAAAAATGTACATAGAAGGGGAAATACTAATACTAATCTCAAATAAACAACACAGGTGGATAGAGAAAGAAGGGGGGGGGGAATGGGCGGTGGTCAGCGACCCAGATGGTTTATTTACATATGACCGTCGATCGAGAACAATGGAGCGCGCTTGAATGGAGAGGGTGTCCTTTCAAGCGGCGCAACTCTCGTTAGAGTGAAATGACTACAGGGGAGATAATTCAATACAGGGGAGATAACTCATATCTCTTTTCTAGACGCAGTATTAGTGCGCTAGTAAAATTATCAAGGTGGTCAACCGAGATAAAGGAAATAAAATAAGATGTACAAATATATACATAGTTACATCAACTATCAATTGAGCAACGTAGCACTAATAGGGTAATGCAGTACACAAATAAATACATAGATAGGACATGTTTATGTTCTCTACTTACGCCAGTGAGAAATACACAATACACTAATTAAATATAAATGAAATAGGCAAAATACACATGATATAATCCAATGGAAATATACACAGAGTAATTAAGATGGAACTTGTGATTAAGTTCGGCTTACCACCAGGAGAAAGAATGTATGAAGTAGTCCAGACTCAATAACTCAACGACAATGAGAAATAAGAGGGTCTGATTTGATTTGGATCTACTTTATATATGCCTGGAAATTGTGGGCGGGAACAGGAAATGTCCTAGGCTATAAATTATCTTACAAGTGGGTGAATTAGACTTGAGATGGGAGTCGCACATTTGAAAGGTCAATGGGCGTGCTAGTCCGCGTGATCTCCTAGATCAAAGAGAGACATAGGAGAAAAGGGGGGGGGAGTGACTTGCATTCCACACAAGGTGGTGTCCACTGCGGCTGTCAGACATCCTGCCGATAAGATCAAAGAGTCTGTGTGTATCTTTGCCCCGGTCAAGGGAAGATAAATGAAAGGACGCGCCTTAACCATCTCCAATGTGGTCAACTAAGACTAGCCTGGAGCGGAAAAGGTGTGGCGGGTGAATAATTTAGGGGTAGGATGGGGAAATAATTAAAATAAAATAAATAAATAAGGAAAATAATAATTAATGCTGTGATAAATTTGAGTGACTCTGACAGCGAGTTTTTGACTTGTCACACAAGTGTTAGGATCATAGTGCATTGAGACAAGTGATAGGATCATAGTGCATTGAGACAAGTGATAGGATCATAGCGCATTGAGACAAGTGATATGATCATAGTGCATTGAGACAAGTGATAGGATCATAGCGCATTGAGACAAGTGATAGGATCATAGCGCATTGTGACAAGTGATAGGATCATAGTGCATTGAGACTAGTGATAGGATCATAGTGCATTGAGATGAGTGATAGGATCATAGCGCATTGAGACGAGTGATAGGATCATAGTGCATTGAGACAAGTGATAGGATCATAGTGCATTGAGACTAGTGATAGGATCATAGTGCATTGAGACAAGTGATAGGATCATAGTGCATTGAGACAAGTGATAGGATCATAGCGCATTGAGACAAGTGATAGGATTATAGCGCATTGAATCAAGTGATAGGATCATAGTGCATTGAGACAAGTGATAGGATCATAGTGTATTGAGACAAGTGATAGGATCATAGTGCATTGAGACAAGTGATAGGATCATAGTGCATTGAGACAAGTGATAGGATCATAGTGCATTGAGACAAGTGATAGGATCATAGCGCATTGAGACAAGTGATAGGATCATAGTGCATTGAGACAAGTGATAGGATCATAGCGCATTGAGACAAGTGATAGGATCATAGCGCATTGAGACAAGTGATAGGATCATAGTGCATTGAGACTAGTGATAGGATCATAGTGCATTGAGATGAGTGATAGGATCATAGTGCATTGAGACAAGTAATAGAATCATAGCGCATTGAGACAAGTGATAGGATTATAGCGCATTGAGACAAGTGATAGGATCATAGTGCATTGAGACAAGTGATAGGATCATAGCGCATTGAGACAAGTGATAGGATCATAGTGTATTGAGACCAGTGATAGGATCATAGTGCATTGAGACTAGTGATAGGATCATAGTGCATTGAGATGAGTGATAGGATCATAGCGCATTGAGACGAGTGATAGGATCATAGTGCATTGAGACTAGTGATAGGATCATAGTGCATTGAGACAAGTGATAGGATCATAGTGCATTGAGACAAGTGATAGGATCATAGTGCATTGAGACAAGTTATAGGATCATAGTGTATTGAGACAAGTGATAGGATCATAGTGCATTGAGACTAGTGATAGGATCATAGTGCATTGAGATGAGTGATAGGATCATAGTGCATTGAGACTAGTGATAGGATCATAGTGCATTGAGACGAGTGATAGGATCATAGTGCATTGAGACAAGTGATAGGATCATAGTGCATTGAGACAAGTGATAGGATCATAGTGCATTGAGACAAGTGATAGGATCATAGTGCATTGAGACAAGTGATAGGATCATAATGTATTGAGACAAGTGATAGGATCATAGCGCATTGAGACAAGCGATAGGATCATAGTGTATTGAGACAAGTGATAGTATCATAGAGTATTGAGACAAGTGATAGGTTCATAGCGCATTGAGACAAGTGATAGGATCATAGCGCATTGAGACAAGTGATAGGATCATAGTGCATTGAGACAAGTGATAGGATTATAGCGCATTGAGACAAGTGATAGGATCATAGTGCATTGAGACAAGTGATAGGATCATAGCGCATTGAGACAAGTGATAGGATCATAGTGTATTGAGACCAGTGATAGGATCATAGTGCATTGAGACTAGTGATAGGATCTTAGTGCCTTGAGATGAGTGATAGGATCATAGCGCATTGAGACAAGTGATAGGATCATAGTGCATTGAGACAAGTGATAGGATCATAGTGCATTGAGACTAGTGATAGGATCATAGTGCATTGAGACAAGTGATAGGATCATAGTGCATTGAGACAAGTGATAGGATCATAGTGCATTGAGACAAGTGATAGGATCATAGTGTATTGAGACAAGTGATAGGTTCATAGTGCATTGAGACTAGTGATAGGATCATAGTGCATTGAGATGAGTGATAGGATCATAGCGCATTGAGACTAGTGATAGGATCATAGTGCATTGAGACGAGTGATAGGATCATAGTGCATTGAGACAAGTGATAGGATCATAGTGCATTGAGACAAGTGATAGGATCATAGTGCATTGAGACAAGTGATAGGATCATAGTGCATTGAGACAAGTGATAGGATCATAATGTATTGAGACAAGTGATAGGATCTCAGCGCATTGAGACAAGCGATAGGATCATAGTGTATTGAGACAAGTGATAGTATCATAGAGTATTGAGACAAGTGATAGGTTCATAGCGCATTGAGACAAGTGATAGGATCATAGCGCATTGAGACAAGTGATAGGATCATAGTGCATTGAGACAAGTGATAGGATCATAGTGCATTGAAATGAGTGATAGGATCATAGTGCATTGAGACTAGTGATAGGATCATAGTGCATTGAGACAATTTATAGGATCATAGTGCATTGAGACTAGTGATAGGATCATAGCGCATTGAGACAAGTGATAGGATCATAGCGCATTGAGACAAGTGATAGGATCATAGTGCATTGAGACAAGTGATAGGATCATAGAGTATTGAGACAAGTGATAGGATCATAGCGCAGTGAAAAAAGTGATAGGATCATAGTGTAGCTTTAAATCATCCATGTATAACAGGTGAGACACAGACTTTGTACAGAGACTTTTACTGTGGCCTATTATTATTTTTATTATGTTAGAAATGAACGAGTAGTCATTCTCTGGCGAAGCCAGGGTCGAGTTTCGTTAAAGTGAAACAAAATTCATCGTAGTCCCTTTATCAGTTTCCATCGAGGAATTTTCTGGTGATGTGACTGGCAACGAAGTTGTTCCTAGGAATGTTAAGGGCCTTGAAGACGTCTGTGAGGTCAGTTGTTATTATCCCCTCGGTTGATATAACAATGGGGTATATTGTTATTTTGGACAATTTCCATAGACGCTTAATATGTAAGCCTAGGTTCCCATATTTTTTTTGTTTTTCTATCTCAGTTTTTCTTAAATTATGAAAGGTTTTTGACTTTGGGAATATCTCTCATTTCTTCGACACGAATTAACTAGAGCTCTTCAGTACAAGTTCAGACCTCACCAACAAAACGGCAAAACGACTGCTAGGACTAATGACTAGGTACGTCACAAATTAGTCGCACCGAGCTCTTTTTAGATTGGAGACACTATCAATATCTGAACATCTTCGATGAGACGTGAACTCTCTGACATGTTCAAAGACTAATTAAGTGGAAGTACTTTGTTATTGTTCGCACCGCACTTGAATGAATAATAACGGCAGGGGCGTTGCAAACTGTTCCAGTTAAATGGCGATTGTCCAATTAAAGTTAGATCGCTATTTAATATTTGATTCCAACTCTGATGTGTTCACCTAAGTCAATTCACTGGAAGACCCACGTACATAGTTTTTACGCATCAACAACAATCAACATTTTTTGTTGATCCAATGTAGGCTTGTGGCTGCTATAGGCGCACCTATTGTGTGACCCGGCTACAGCTGTTGTACCTTGACTCAGCGGCTCTCAACCTTTTGTTTCCCTTCCCCCGCCCAGCTCTTCAGTTTCGGTATCTCCAATCTGTGCAGGCCTAGAACTTGAACTCAAAACTTTCTCAAACTTGCTGGTTGTGTTGTCCATCCTAACAAACTATGCAGCTCAAGAACTGTCCATTTCCGTCTGAGGTGAGCGTACAACAGATTGAGGAACACTGCGTTCATTCGTTGAGGCCGAGGAAAAAAAACAACATGTTGAAGCTGATTGACTCGCCCAGAGACCAGTCGTCTGCTCGCTGTTTTTTACTTTTTTACTCTGTCACATTGTTGTTGTTGTTGTGGTTTCGCTGCTCATGTTGTTAATGTACATTTTTGCTAAGATCATATTCAATTGTTTTTTAATGCGATATAGACGTCATTTATAATTTAAAAAGAAAAGGTAGAATGTATTAAGAGATTTTAGTGGCATTGAACTATTTAATATCAGATGGCTGTAGACTATTCTATTCTTCACTACTAGTGTCGTATTGTGTGAACTGAATAGCCAACAAAATACACAGCGACCAGTTGAGTGCTAACACTATTTCGCAGCATGCTGTGCCAAGCTGCCAGCGGCCAAACAACTTGGCCATGTGGGCGACACCTCCGCTCCCCCCCACCCCCACGCTACTCAAATCAGGGATACTCACATCAGGCGATTGGGACAGGGCCGGCCTAAAAATAAGCAAAAAAAAAAAAAAGCCAGCCGAATAAGACTTGCGATTTGTATGGGCCGCGCACAAGACTAAAACAATAAAGAGAAAAAATTCCGAAACATAGACATAGTAGAGCACTATGACGACTCTATGTTTACTAGTCTAACTCTTAGAGCACTATGACGACTCTATGTTTACTAGTCTAACTCTTAGAGCACTATGACGACTCTATGTTTACTAGTCTAACTCTTAGAGCACTATGACGACTCTATGTTTACTAGTCTAACTCTCCAATACGAAATCGCGATATAAAAATTTAATCCATTAGTCAATTTAGATATTGACACAGGCAGTTTTTTTTTTTAATAAATTGCGTAATTTTATGTGTTCGCTGTTTCTTTATATTTTTTTATTTCATTTAGGGACACCAAATTTACTTCGCCTAGGGCCTTCTAGTATCCAAGATCGGCCATATAGTTGGGACTTCAACGCTAGCTCAAGTTGAACACCAAAAAAACGTCTCCAAATCACCTACTAATGAAGAAACTGAGATCCACGAGCCTGTATTCGCCGCTCATACGAAAGAGAATCAAAAAGAGCGACAAAACGACGATCTAAACCTTGTTCAGAAATGCTTGAGGATGTCGGAAGCTATCATAAACCCATAGAAATTACTATTGCCCTCTCAGAGGCCAGGGGTGTAGCCACTAAACGGCCCAAGAAATAGAGCTACACTAAGGCTGACTGGCCAGCATACGGGGCGGCTGTCGACTCCGCCCTGTCGAGCATTGCGATGGAGGAAGGGACAGTCGACACAAAATACGGCGAAATCACTGCAGCGATTTTGGGTGCGGCTTGGAAGCATATCCCGCGGACCTATCCCGGCATAAGGCATAGACCCGCCTGGTCCCGAGAATTAGATCGAATAGTCAGGGCCAGGAAACGGGCGAGGCGCAGAGCACAAAAAAAGGGGACTCCCGAATGCCGCAGGGAGTTTAACGCATTATGCCGAAAGGCCAGCGAGGTGGCCCAACGTGTACGGGCGGA
The DNA here is from genome assembly GCF_947242115.1 of Biomphalaria glabrata. Taxonomy (NCBI): domain Eukaryota; kingdom Metazoa; phylum Mollusca; class Gastropoda; family Planorbidae; genus Biomphalaria; species Biomphalaria glabrata. The sequence continues at coordinate 37,011,751 of NC_074714.1, forward strand.
CCACTGGAGGGATGCCTGTGCCGGGCTGGATCTTCGGGATACTTTCAAAGCCTGGCGTCTTCTTCGCAATCTTGAGGCCAAAGATTCGGCGCGTACAGCCACCCCATTATTGTCACCCAGTGGGGATCGAGTGGCAAAAGATCAAAAAATGGCCGACTTGCTTAACAAATATTTCGCTTCGATAAGCAAGTCCGAAAAGAAGTCTGCCACGTCTATAGCCCTCAACAAGGAGCGTAAGAGACTCGAGAGGGAGTCGGATGGGTTGGAAGACCTGGACACGTGCAATGCGCCCTTCTGCCGTGCTGAGCTGGACAGAGCGATAGCTAAGTGTAAAAACAGAAAGGCTCCGGGGCCAGACAAGGTTACTCCTGAGATGGTAAAACACCTCGGGGGTATTGCGAAAGACAAACTCCTTGAGTTTGCGAATCGGACCTGGGTAGAGTCCAGACTACCCAGGGCCTGGCGCTGTGCTACCATTGTTCCAATACTAAAAAAGGGCAAAGACGCGACTAACGTGGAGTCCTACAGACCCATATCCCTGACCTCCACTATCGGCAAGATAGTAGAACGGATGGTCAGCGAGCGACTCGTGTGGAGCTTTGAGAGTGCCGGTATCCTAGCGCCAGAACAGGCTGGCTTTAGGGCAGGCTTGAGCCCGATCGACCAGGTCACGATTTTCATGCAGGAGGTGGCCGACGGGTTCCAGAGGTCCGAGAGCACATACGCAGTTTTTATTGACCTAAAACAGGCATATGACCGGGTGTGGAAGCAAGGCCTCTATCTTAAACTTAGAGCGTACGCGGGCGGACCTACAACTGGATAAAACAGTTCCTAACGGAGAGGAAAACACGAACACAGTTCCAGTACTCTCTAAGTGGGGAAAACACCCCTATAAGAGGGTTACCCCAGGGATCCGCCCTCTCATGTATCCTTTTCATGGCCTATCTTAATGATTTGCCCAGCTCACTCCGGTGTCGCAAACTGCTATATGCTGACGATATTGTCCTCTGGTCAACCGGGAAGAAAGCTGACCAACTTCAGGCAGCATTACAAGCCGACCTCCAAACCATCTCCTCGTATTGTTCAAAATGGCAGATTCAGATAAACGTTGCCAAAACGACCTGGAGCCTGTTCAGCCTGGGAATCGACATTCTTGGGGCCCCATTCGAGCTCCAACTCGGTGGGCTGCGACTCCAACGTGAAAACACGCCAAAATATCTAGGAGTCACACTAGATAGGAAGCTCTCAATGCACTTGCACATCCAGGATGTTGAACGAAAGGCCTCGGAGAAGTTGGGGTTACTCAGAAAGCTAGCCAGTACCAAGTGGGGCGCCCGAGCTGACACGCTCCGCACACTGTATACAGGGGCTGTCAGGTCCCAAATTGAGTACAGCCTGCCCGTGCAGGTGTACGCAAGCAAGACAGCCCTCGAATCACTCGACCGTGTACAGGCCCAGGCTCTCCGATTCATTTGCGTCACCTATAGAACGAGCCCAACTTCCGCTGCAGAAATTATGTCCAACGTGGCTCCTCTCAGCCTGAGGAGAGAGCGCGCCGTGCTAACTGCCCTGGAACGCTACAAAAGGGGCGAACCAGGGCTCCCGACCCACACTTTAGTCAGTCATTGGAGAGAAAAACATAGGATTAAACGGACCTCATTTATGCACTGCGCTACAAATTTGAGTGCACAAGCTGGCCTCTCCACTGACCGGGTCCCAATTAGACGGATAAGCACGTGCCCGCCCTGGAGGAGACAGCCCATCCCTCCCATAAATTTCACTATACATGGGTTGGAGGGGGCCACAAAAAGACACACACACCCGGACCTACTTCGAAAAATGGCATTGGAAACACTAAAGACCTACCCGGCCGATGCCATATACTGTTACACAGACGGGTCGGTCATGAAGGACCCCGTAAGAGCTGGGTATGGGGCCTATATCTGTTACCCAGACCTGGACCCTGAAAAGCTGTCAGGCACATGCGGCCTCGCCGCATGTAGCTTTGATGCTGAACTAACGGCGATTACGAATACCCTAAAACACGTGCTCCAAAAACTGCGCGAAAAGATAACCGTTGCGACTACCGTTGTAATGGTTACCGATTCCCAGTCCTGCCTCCAAGCCATGGCTGGCTTCGGGGGAAAGTCCAAATTGGTGGAAGAGGCATTAGGCGCCGCAAATAACATCCGCCTGCTTATTGGAGCTGTCATCGTTATGCAGTGGGTGCCCTCGCACTGCGGCGTGAGGGGCAATACCGTGGCTGATGCTCTAGCACGAGAAGGAGCGCTGGCCGTGCCCGCTTTCGAATCGCCAAGTACGTTCCAACAGGCTACGACAGTAATACGAGAGTGGGTACATGAAAAGTGGTTGAAATCCTGGGATGACTCCAACACTGCCAGGGGAGTCTGGCAGCACATGCGCCGCCCAAATCGAGAGGACCCGTGGTGGAGGCTAAAAAGGTCGGAACAAACAACAATAGCGCAGTGGCGTACGGGACACTGCCCCATAGGTGCGTACTTTGCCCGGTTCCGGCCAAATTTTGATGCCCGTTGCCGACACTGTGGGGAATCAGAAGAGACGGTGGCGCACGTCTTGCAAGAGTGTCCGCAGCTCCGCGAGCTGCGGGAGGACGTATCTAGTGGTTTACTAAATTTGTATGGAAGCTACGAGGCACTACGCCAAACAGCAGAGTTCCTTACCAGGGCACTACGGGAGACCTAGGTCTCCCTGCCTTGTCACCAATTGGAGTTCATCTCAGGTGTTCAGAAATGCACTCACCCGAGAGAGGGGGAGGAAAAGAAACACTGCCAGAAGATCAAATCCAAGCTCCAAGGGTGAGGTGGGGGGGGGAGTGAGAGGACAATGTCCAATAAAATGATGAAGATTACAGCCACCACTATACGGCCAAACAGTTTGTGTACACGAACAGAATTCGTGATCTAAGAAAACAATTTTTATTTCTGTTCGTGGTCATGGTCAGCGTCAGAAATAAAATAAAAAAAAAAAGTAAAGTTCCCTTTCAGACTTTGTGGTCAGTTAGGGCAGATGATGTAAAGATCATCTGATTCTGTGGCCTACGGTTAACGAGGGTGTCATGTGGCCAGCACAACGACCAACCGCCTTTACTTTTCCCCAACTAACGCCAGGTACCCATTAGAGCTGGGTGGACTCAGAGGCGCCCAAAGATCCTAAAATTAAAATTCCCGGTTCTGTAGCCAAGCGCTTTACCGCTCAGCCACTGCGTCGGAAAAAAAGATTTGGAAACAATTTGTCAGGATGATTGACATACAGTCATTAATATCTAAAAGTACTTTAACTGTGAGATTTTGCTAATTATTGTACAGTAGAGAACAACCTTTTTAATATGTACCAAAGTAGTGCAATAACATACATACATACACACATTTTGCACATTCTGAGTATTTAGAAGAACACTATGATTATTTTTTTAGAGAGATTAATTCACATGGTGAACTGCTAGTTAATTATTCCATTGGTTCGTGGAACTCCTATTCAGGCCTCGCGGAACACTAGGGTTCGCGGAACACAGTTTGGAAAGCACTGATAAATATACATATACATCGTATGTGTTACAGAGCATTGCTAGAACCAAATGTGAATAAGTCACTTTAGTCAAAAATAAGGGAGAAAATGTCACGCACTAGAAATAGCAAAAGTAAATAAACAAATCGGTAATCTCCATTCTAGGTCAATCTCGAGTGAGTAATATCGCGTTAACTTTTGGCTTGTAAATTCAATAACAAAAAGATCAATTGATTGACATGACGAAGGGAGGGGGGATTAATTTGCTTACTATTTGTGTGATTTAACAATGACAGTCATGGTGTTTTGTCCTTAGGAATTGTGAAATTATTCTTTCTGGAGTTATGAATTAAATTGTTCAGATTGTTTATAATTGATTTTTTTTTTGTTTTATTCATTTTGAGGTGAAGTTATGTTGTACAAGTTATGTTGTACGTTTCTGATTCATGTGTGTGTTTCAATACCTGTTTATCCTATATGATGAGGCGCTGTGGCTTAGTGGTAAAACACTAGGCTTCCCAACTCGGGGTCCTGGGTTTGAATCCCGTTGAAGAGTGGGATTTTTAATTTCTGATCTTTGGGGCACCTCCAAGTCCACCCAGCTCTAATTATGGGTACCAGAAATTTGTTGGGGAAAAATAAAGGCGGTGGGTCGCTGTGCTGGTCACATGACACCCATATGGTCTGAAAGTGGAAATTTCTTTTGCTTACTTATCCTATATGGAGATTAATGTTTGATGTATACAATATTCAGAGATTATTCACTGATGTATTGATCCCTTGAAACAAGTAAAAGATCTACGGGTATAAGCTGTATTGTCCGAGTCATGGTGCATCTATTTAATGACTTTCTTCATAGTCCGAGCCAGACTAGTTTAATCACTGACCTCACTTTCCACCCTAAGGTCGACCAACATACATACTCACGTAGGAACAACCACTAAGTCACAACAGTAGACTTGCTAGTGTTGGTCAGACTATCGCTGTCTGTACCGGAAACCCGATACCTGCTGTCTCTGGGAATCTGTTTTATAGCAGGTCGTGGGAAAAAGTAGATTCACACTTAGTGCTCCATTTTCAAAACTAGGACAGTCTTTAGGGGAGGGGGGAGTAATAAGAATGGTAGTAAGAAAAAGCGGGGTTGAAGAGGTCGTTAGTAAAATTTGGTGAAAGAAAAAATACGAAGGATAAAAATAATTTTTTTTTTAAGTTTAAGAGAGATTCTCCTCTGAGCCTGCATCACGTTTGGGAAACTTAGATTGTAGATGATTATACTCTGAGCCTGCATCACGTTTGTGAAACTTAGATTGTAGATGATTATACTCTGATTTATCCACAAAGATGAAGCTTTCCAAATTGAGTTTCATCAAACTACAAACAAAGTTTAAAATAAAATGAATTAATTTTTTTTTTAAAGAGTCAAAGATCGTTTAGCAGCGCAAGCTCATAATCACCTTTCAAACGTTAAAAATACTCAGTGAATTTTGAGTGGTAGATGTATAAAACATGTTGATCTAGTTAGAGAAAGGGCGTTAACAGGAGGCAGTCGTAATAAAATGGCACTTCAGATGCTAATGACTTCATACTGACATTCAGCGATCTCCAAAAAAAAATATGTCCAATTGGTTTAATTGATTGCATTTGTTTATTTCGACTTATTCCTAGATCTACATGATTTAAAAAAAGGGGAAATGTGTAGAATGTGTTGAAATGTGTAGAATGTGTTGAAATGTGTAGAATGTGTTGAAATGTGTAGAATGTGTTGAAATGTGTAGAATGTGTTGAAATGTGTAGAATGTGTTGAAATGTGTAGAATGTGTTGAAATGTGTAGAATGTGTTGAAATGTGTAGAATGTGTTGAAATGTGTAGAATGTGTTGAAATGTGTAGAATGTGTTGAAATGTGTAGAATGTGTTGAAATGTGTAGAATGTGTTGAAATGTGTAGAATGTGTTGAAATGTGTAGAATGTGTTGAAATGTGTAGAATGTGTTGAAATGTGTAGAATGTGTTGAAATGTGTAGAATGTGTTGAAATGTGTAGAATGTGTTGAAATGTGTAGAATGTGTTGAAATGTGTAGAATGTGTTGAAATGTGTAGAATGTGTTGGAACGAATGGGAAGTAGATATATGTCGGCTTTAAAAAAACATATTGGGTCGAAATTGCGAATAAAAGATCGTTTTCGTAACCTTTCTTGTTACGATGTGAAGATGGCTTAGATGGTCTCCTGATAGGCTAAGTTTTCGTATTTTATTTCTTCCACCGCATGTGGGAGAATTAGTGGTGGTTGAGTGAACCAATGAGTCAGTCAGTCAGTCAGTCAGTGCTGTTGTATGTTAAAGATCTTTTGTTGAAGTGACAAACAGAAACAGAATTACTCTATAAGAAAAAGAATCTTTTAATTCTTTAATAACAAATCATGAAAAGATTGATCACACACTATAGCTCAAGCAATATACACTTCACAAAGCCAATTCAAAAATAAATCCACAGTAGTAGACGAAGCTTAAAACTAATAGACTGAAAAGATTTTTGGTGCCCGAAATAAGCTTTTGTCCTTAATATTCATTTATTTCTAACCGAAACTTCTTGTAGCGGGATTTGTTTTTTTCCCCTCCTTTTTTTAAATTATCTCCCCTACGTGTTTTCTCTCCTATGTAGACACTCGAAGCTGCGAGAAGTCAATGTACCAAAAACTAGCTTTTTTTTTTTTCACGTTTCTTGTTGACAACGCATACTATTGCCTTCTGTTGATTTTTTTAAATGTATGTCATTTCTTATGATGTTGAAAGATCTAGGAAATACACTACCTTCCTTATCCTGACTATTATATGTGTGTAATTTTAATGCCAATATTTCTGAATTCACTTTTGAACACTTTCCCCTCTTGACCACGTCTATGACGTGGTCAAAGCCCTCCCCCCATCTTGTTTTTGTCTACTTGTGTTCCTGCGGAGAGGAACAATTTAGTGAACGCGATCGATTCCTCTCAGACCGTGATAATCCGGAACCACTTCCTGTATTTAACTACAATTAGAGATCGTGGTCGTTATCATCTAGGTTTTTTTTTCTGTAATTTTGTGGTGAACAGAGGGAGAAAAAAAACTAGAACTAGTGGTTGTTTTTGTTGTTTGTAGATTTGTTTGTTTTTGTGTTTGTAGATTTGTTTGTTTTTGTTGTTTGATCTTTTTTTCTTGAGTATCTGGAGAAGAGAGTTTCATTTGCTCCTTTTTAATTTAATTTGAAGTTTAGTATCTAAATATAGCTCAGATAATAGCTGAATGTGTCAAGGCTGAAATGACCTCATTTCACCCCACCTCCACCCACCGACCAGCGAGTCTTTTTACTTTCTCATATGTTTTGGTTGGAGCCATTTTGTAAATAGTTCTAGAACTGAAACGAGATTTCATTCAGACTTACAAAACTAAACTGATACAATTAATTTACTTGCACCATTTCATTTTTTTAGCTATTTTTATGGGGTGGGGGGGGAGCGCTTTCATCTTTCCTTGAGTTTTAATATCTAAATGTTTGAAAATATCTGAAATCACCGATTCTAGTACAAGTTTGTAAGTGGAGTCTGCATGTAAAATCCCTTCGTTCCTATCTATCCTATCTATATTACTGTGCAGTTCATCTCAGATGTAGGACTACTTATCTGAAATCCCCCGACTTCATAGTGAACATGTGGAAGTATAATGCGGCAACAATGTAATACAGTAATAAAGTAATAAAAGGTAATAAAGTGCGTAAGTGCGCCAATCCGCTGGTATTAGGACATCATTATCATTTGTTTTTTCCACCACTCAATAAATCTGATTCCGCCCTTGGTTTGTGTATGTTTGAGTGTGTGTGTGTATATGCTCGCGAGACAATTGTGTATCTTCATGTCAGACGTAAACAAGATTTTGAAGACATGCAACATAGATTATTCCCCCTTGCCCCCCCCTCCGTCCAGATTATTTCCCCTTATTTATTCCTCTGGTGTCTACCAATACTAATGACAATGGTCGCTATTCTGTTATTTATTTGTGTCCAGCAGAAATCAAGTAAGAACAGAGCCTGTGTATTGTTGCTTCTAGAGATGTTCTATTTGTAGCTGGTTCACAAAACACATTCAGATGACGTACTTCTAAATGTTGCGTTTTTCCTATTTGAATATGTTGTTAAATGGTGTAACTGATGACACTGGTCTATTTGGTTCAATGATATGTGTAAATAATTCAATGCTATAAACGAATATGTTGTTACATGAATATTCAATGTTATATTTCAATATGTTGCTAAAGGTTATATCAAATGTTATATTTGAATATGTTGGTAAAGGGTATATCTAATGTTATACTTGAATATGTTAAAACTGGTATGTCTAATGGTACATTTGAATATATTTCATGTTATATCTAATGTTACATCTCAGTCCGCCGTTATATGGTATAGCTAAGGCCTAAGGTTATATTTCAATAGTTTGTTAAATGTTATAAATTTACTTGTGAATATGTTGAATATTTAGATATGTTGTAAACGTTAAAAATAATCCTACCTTTCAATAAGTTTTTAAATGTTATATCTAATGTTATAGGTTATATCTAATGTTATAGTTGTTAAATGTTATATCTAATGTTATAGTTGTTAAATGTTTTATCTAATGTTATAGTTGTTAAATGAATAAATGCTATAGTTGTTAAAATGTTATATCTAATGTTATAGTTGTTAAATGTTATATCTAATGTTATAGTTGTTAAATGTTATATCTAATGTTATAGTTGTTATTCTTTTTCTTTCAAAGTAACCTAAACACTTGAATCTAACAACAATCAAGGCCGTCGTGCAATGAGATATAAATATTCATTATTTTTTTTAAAGTAAAGTTCCCCTTTCAGATCTTGCGATCTATGGGGTAGTTGATGTAAAGGTCCTCTGTTTCTGTGTCATGTAGCCAGCACAACGACCAACCGCCTTTACTTTTCCCCAACTACAGTCAGGTAGCCATTAGAGCTGGGTGTCATGTAGCCAGCACAACGACCACCCGCCTTTACTTTTCCCCAACTACAGTCAGGTACCCATTAGAGCTGGATGTCATGTAGCCAGCACAACGACCAACCGCCTTTACTTTTCCCCAACTACAGTCAGGTACCCATTAGAGCTGGGTGTCATGTAGCCAGCACAACGACCAACCGCCTTTACTTTTCCCCAACTCAAGTCAGGTACCCATTAGAGCTGGGTGTCATGTAGCCAGCACAACGACCAACCGCCTTTACTTTTCCCCAACTCAAGTCAGGTACCCATTAGAGCTGGGTGTCATGTAGCCAGCACAACGACCAACCGCCTTTACTTTTCCCCAACTACAGTCAGGTACCCATTAGAGCTGGGTGTCATGTAGCCAGCACAACGACCAACCGCCTTTACTTTTCCCCAACTACAGTCAGGTACCCATTAGAGCTAAGTGTCATGTAGCCAGCACAACGACCAACCGCCTTTACTTTTCCCCAACTACAGTCAGGTACCCATTAGAGCTGGGTGTCATGTAGCCAGCACAACGACCAACCGCCTTTACTTTTCCCCAACTACAGTCAGGTACCCATTAGAGCTGGGTGTCATGTAGCCAGCACAACGACCAACCGCCTTTACTTTTCCCCAACTCAAGCCAGGTACCCATTAGAGCTGGGTGTCATGTAGCCAGCACAACGACCAACCGCCTTTACTTTTCCCCAACTCAAGCCAGGTACCCATTAGAGCTGGGTGTCATGTAGCCAGCACAACGACCAACCGCCTTTACTTTTCCCCAACTACAGTCAGGTAGCCATTAGAGCTGGGTGTCATGTAGCCAGCACAACGACCACCCGCCTTTACTTTTCCCCAACTCAAGCCAGGTACCCATTAGAGCTGGATGTCATGTAGCCAGCACAACGACCAACCGCCTTTACTTTTCCCCAACTACAGTCAGGTACCCATTAGAGCTGGGTGTCATGTAGCCAGCACAACGACCAACCGCCTTTACTTTTCCCCAACTCAAGTCAGGTACCCATTAGAGCTGGGTGTCATGTAGCCAGCACAACGACCAACCGCCTTTACTTTTCCCCAACTCAAGTCAGGTACCCATTAGAGCTGGGTGTCATGTAGCCAGCACAACGACCAACCGCCTTTACTTTTCCCCAACTACAGTCAGGTACCCATTAGAGCTGGGTGTCATGTAGCCAGCACAACGACCAACCGCCTTTACTTTTCCCCAACTACAGTCAGGTACCCATTAGAGCTGGGTGTCATGTAGCCAGCACAACGACCAACCGCCTTTACTTTTCCCCAACTACAGTCAGGTACCCATTAGAGCTGGGTGTCATGTAGCCAGCACAACGACCAACCGCCTTTACTTTTCCCCAACTCAAGCCAGGTACCCATTAGAGCTGGGTGTCATGTAGCCAGCACAACGACCAACCGCCTTTACTTTTCCCCAACTCAAGCCAGGTACCCATTAGAGCTGGATGTCATGTAGCCAGCACAACAACCAACCGCCTTTACTTTTCCCCAACTCAAGCCAGGTACCCATTAGAGCTGGATGTCATGTAGCCAGCACAACGACCAACCGCCTTTACTTTTCCCCAACTCAAGCCAGGTACCCATTAGAGCTGGATGTCATGTAGCCAGCACAACGACCAACTGCCTTTGCTTTTCCCCAACTCAAGCCAGGTACCCATTAGAGCTGGGTGTCATGTAGCCAGCACAACGACCAACCGCCTTTACTTTTCCCCAACTTAAGCCAGGTACCCATTAGAGCTGGGTGTCATGTAGCCAGCACAACGACCAACCGCCTTTACTTTTCCCCAACTCAAGCCAGGTAGCCATTAGAGCTGGGTGTCATGTAGCCAGCACAACGACCTTTACTTTTCCCCAACTCAAGCCAGGTAGCCATTAGAGCTGGGTGTCATGTAGCCAGCACAACGACCAACCGCCTTTACTTTTCCCCAACTCAAGCCAGGTACCCATTAGAGCTGGGTGTCATGTAGCCAGCACAACGAGCTTTACTTTTCCCCAACTCAAGCCAGGTACCCATAAGAGCTGGGTGTCATGTAGCCAGCACAACGACCAACCGCCTTTACTTTTCCCCAACTCAAGCCAGGTACCCATTAGAGCTGGATGTCATGTAGCCAGCACAACGACCTTTACTTTTCCCCAACTACAGCCAGGTACCCATTAGAGCTGGGTGTCATGTAGCCAGCACAACGACCAACCGCCTTTACTTTTCCCCAACTCAAGCCAGGTACCCATTAGAGCTGGGTGTCATGTAGCCAGCACAACGACCAACCGCCTTTACTTTTCCCCAACTACAGCCAGGTACCCATTAGAGCTGGGTGTCATGTAGCCAGCACAACGACCAACCGCCTTTACTTTTCCCCAACTCAAGCCAGGTACCCATTAGAGCTGGGTGTCATGTAGCCAGCACAACGACCAACCGCCTTTACTTTTCCCCAACTCAAGCCAGGTACCCATTAGAGCTGGGTGTCATGTAGCCAGCACAACGACCTTTACTTTTCCCCAACTCAAGCCAGGTACCCATAAGAGCTGGGTGTCATGTAGCCAGCACAACGACCAACCGCCTTTACTTTTCCCCAACTCAAGCCAGGTACCCATTAGAGCTGGATGTCATGTAGCCAGCACAACGACCTTTACTTTTCCCCAACTACAGCCAGGTACCCATTAGAGCTGGGTGTCATGTAGCCAGCACAACGACCAACCGCCTTTACTTTTCCCCAACTCAAGCCAGGTACCCATTAGAGCTGGGTGTCATGTAGCCAGCACAACGACCAACCGCCTTTACTTTTCCCCAACTACAGCCAGGTACCCATTAGAGCTGGGTGTCATGTAGCCAGCACAACGACCAACCGCCTTTACTTTTCCCCAACTCAAGCCAGGTACCCATTAGAGCTGGGTGTCATGTAGCCAGCACAACGACCAACCGCCTTTACTTTTCCCCAACTCAAGCCAGGTAGCCATTAGAGCTGGGTGTCATGTAGCCAGCACAACGACCTTTACTTTTCCCCAACTCAAGCCAGGTAGCCATTAGAGCTGGGTGTCATGTAGCCAGCACAACGACCAACCGCCTTTACTTTTCCACAACTCAAGCCAGGTACCCATTAGAGCTGGGTGTCATGTAGCCAGCACATCGACCTTTACTTTTCCCCAACTCAAGCCAGGTACCCATTAGAGCTGGGTGTCATGTAGCCAGCACAACGACCTTTACTTTTCCCCAACTCAAGCCAGGTAGCCATTAGAGCTGGGTGTCATGTAGCCAGCACAACGACCAACCGCCTTTACTTTTCCCAAACTCAAGTTAGGTACCCATTAGAGCTGGGTGTCATGTAGCCAGCACAACGACCTTTACTTTTCCCCAACTACAGCCAGGTAGCCATTAGAGCTGGGTGTCATGTAGCCAGCACAACGACCAACCGCCTTTACTTTTCCCCAACTCAAGCCAGGTAGCCATTAGAGCTGGGTGTCATGTAGCCAGCACAACGACCAACCGCCTTTACTTTTCCCCAACTCAAGCCAGGTAGCCATTAGAGCTGGGTGTCATGTAGCCAGCACAACGACCAACCGCCTTTACTTTTCCCCAACTCAAGCCAGGTACCCATTAGAGCTGGGTGTCATGTAGCCAGCACAACGACCAACCGCCTTTACTTTTCCCCAACTCAAGCCAGGTAGCCATTAGAGCTGGGTGTCATGTAGCCAGCACAACGACCAACCGCCTTTACTTTTCCCCAACTCAAGCCAGGTAGCCATTAGAGCTGGGTGTCATGTAGCCAGCACAACGACCTTTACTTTTCCCCAACTCAAGCCAGGTAGCCATTAGAGCTGGGTGTCATGTAGCCAGCACAACGACCTTTACTTTTCCCCAACTCAAGCCAGGTAGCCATTAGAGCTGGGTGTCATGTAGCCAGCACAACGACCAACCGCCTTTACTTTTCCCCAACTCAAGCCAGGTAGCCATTAGAGCTGGGTGTCATGTAGCCAGCACAACGACCAACCGCCTTTACTTTTCCCCAACTCAAGCCAGGTAGCCATTAGAGCTGGGTGTCATGTAGCCAGCACAACGACCTTTACTTTTCCCCAACTCAAGCCAGGTAGCCATTAGAGCTGGGTGTCATGTAGCCAGCACAACGACCTTTACTTTTCCCCAACTCAAGCCAGGTAGCCATTAGAGCTGGGTGTCATGTAGCCAGCACAACGACCTTTACTTTTCCCCAACTACAGTCAGGTAGCCATTAGAGCTAGGTGGCACTCAGAGACACACAAAGAGCCCGAAATAAACAAAATCCCAGTCTTCACCAGGATTTGAACCTAGGACCCCCAGCTCAGCCCCCGCGCCTCTGATTAATTCTATTTGACATTGGTTTAATGACTTGTGTGAAGAACAAAAAACTTTTTTTATTCATTTCTTCACTGAATTATCTTGATAAATTCGATAAATTATTTATTTTCGCTGATGCTCTGTAAGCACTAAATCCAACCCTCAGGCTATTCCCGGTATTTTGATAATGATATATTAATGATTTTTTTTTCACATTTTTTAGAACATTCAATAATTAAAATGTTATGGAGGTTGGAAGAAAAAAAATCAAGCCCTAATAATGTCTTATTAAATTTTGTTGTTGCTTCCCCTTTTGTTAGCCTCTCGAGCCGGATCTGAACGAGATTAAGAGATTTGTATATTTGATAATTTCTCTCATTAAATTCCTGTTTGAACCGGATTCTAAAGAACGTGGGATTGACCAATTAAAATTTTACTCACACGTAGTTCATCCCACCTCCCCCCTCTCTTCTTGCTATTTAACCACCAGGTCAGATGTTGGAAGACCAAAATGGAAATGGCCAAGTCTGGCACGTGGTCTTAATGGACATTGACAAGTCCCACGTCTGAACAGTATAAATAATAAGAAACCGGGGAACTCCATCAACCTGTCCCCAGTCTTGAACTCTGTCTACTGTTTTAGTGGGAGAAAGCGTGCCTCGAAACTCCGTGGTCACTATGTGCCCACAGTCTCTAGGGAAAGGGCAAAAACTTGATCGTGATATATGATAGAATGACTTTACAGTAATTGATCTAGATCTGGGTTTTTTTTAAACCTAAAAATCATAACGCATTTTGTTGACAAGGTCTTCTGTAGTTCAGGAATGTGTCATCAATGAGACGTTCTTGTATCCGACGTTCATCCATGGGTTTACCTAGTCGTGCATGTCAATTAGAGACATAAACTGTCTGATTCAGGTAACCCATTCCACGCTCTAGTGGCATTAGGAATGAAAGAGTACTTATATACATTGTTATTATTATTTGTGTGGTAAAGCGCTTTGTTTCCGAACCGAAGTGTTTAGGGTTCCAATCTCGGTGAATATTTAGATTTTAAATTTCTGGATTTTTATTACGCTTCTGAGTTTACCCAACTCTAATGTTTATGGAAAAAGTAAGGTGGGGGGCGGTTGGTCGTTGTGCTGGCCACATGACACCCTCGTAATCCGTAGGTCACAGAAGCTGATGACCTTTACATCATCTGCCCCATCGATCGCATGGTCTGAAAGAGTACTTTACTTTACATATGAAATAAGAAATATTTCATTATCTTTTTGCCTTTTTGAGTATTTTAGTAGGTTGTATTTTTTGTTATTTGTTTATTATGGCTCAGTGGTTTATGTATTAAACTAATATACATTTTAGTTTTCTTCTGTCCTGGTGATTCTTTGATTTTAGTTTTTTTAACCACAAGTGTTACTTTAATAAAATGTATTCTCTTGTGTTAAACCAAACGACTCTATTTAATAAGCAATCTTTAATTCAGTCACATAAATATTGGCTTTATTAATTATCAAGTAAGATTATTTGAGAAGATTCACACACTGAAACCTCATGTCCCCTTGTGAGCAAGTTCAAATCTCATTAATTCTTCTCTATCTAACGAGCCAAATAACAGTTTACAGGATTTCATGATTATTGTAATTGGCCCTGACCTGTCTAATTAGCCTTGACCTGTCTCTAACGTTTTCTTTGTCTTTTTTTTCCTCCAATCGTCCATTATGAAATATTCGTCTCAAATTTGTAATTATTGTTCAGAGGACTCTCTCTTACGTCTATACAGTGGTGTAAGGAGGATATCTAGCTCTGCTCCCTCACTACGCCCTTGGGTCTATCCGATATGCCAACTTTTTCCCCAATACAGGAGTTTTGAAAAACAAAAGTAGCCAGTCCAGAAATGCGCTGTTAGCTACAGCAGACTCTGGCCCGACTCAAAGAGAAACAATCAACACCAGTTAGTTGTCTTAGCCACTCTGAGCGCATCCCTCGAGACACTGGGCCATAAGTGACTTACAGCTTGGATGTGTACTCAAAGTCCAGCAGTGCAAGTCGCTCTTTGCCAGGTCTTACATTCGTGACTTTGCCACAAGATTATATTACAAAGCTTATATTAACTCCGACAGTCTGTCTGGGTGGATTCTTTTAGGCCTCCACTTTTTTTTCTCCCACTTCCCAGTCTCGGATCAAGTTGAAACTTTGCGCAGTTGTTCATCGTTGATGACAAAACATTAATCAATAAAAAAAATGCATCAATGGGTTAATCAATTATTGGTGTTTAATTAATTTTGTTTTATGTAGAAACATTAGAGATTAACTTACAACATTAAGAGATAAAGCAGTGATTCAGTGGTACTCTCCCTTCACTCAATATAAGCTTTTTTTTTTAAAGAATTTTTGTTCTTGTTACAACTACAAATGAGAAGGTAGTAGACTTGTAGAGGAACTTTGACCTAGACATAGAGCTCTATCAATCAGAAGGTAGTAGACTTGTAGAGGAACTTTGACCTAGACATAGAGCTCTATCAACCAATCAATTAGTGTACCTCGAACGCTGCTCTGTCTGTGCTAAGCGTATCCCTAACGCTGATTCGTCTTGGGTTCACATACCTCTAGCTCACTTTTTACAAAGTTTATTTCAACTCTATCTGGCTGGTACAAAAGTTTGTACACGTTATTTCTCCGGCACCCAATCTCAGATCAAGCTGAAATTTTGCACAATTATTTATTTTACCTGACAACTCAAGAATAAATTTTAGAAAAAAATTACCAAATAGTTAATTTACTATTGGTAATTAATTAATTTTTTGGTATCTCGAACAAGGGAAAGAAATTGTACTAGACTAAATGGTGCCTCAAGCTCCTTATAGGTCGCCGGTTTAAAGTAAGTTTGAAATAAACAATACATAACTATCCAATCCTCAATTTTCATAAGCACCTCAATAACAAAGAGGTTAGTATGTCGGCTTATAGAGGCTTGAGCCATGAGTTCAAATTCAGCTCGTTCCCCTTTTTCTTTTAAATAAATGCTTTTAAAAGCGATTACGCTTCAATTCACACAGACATCCTTTCTTCCTAACTGGTCAAGAAAAGTGATAGAATCATAGCGTATTGAAAAAAGCTAAAAGTATGAAATAGCGCTAAACAAAAACAATTGCTAACAATATTTCCAAGTCCTGGGTAAGAATACCCTTGACTCTACCGGTCTCTACCCAGTCCTGGCTAAGAATAGCCTTAACTCTATCCTTTCCTGGGTAAGAATATCCTTCGTTGTTATTTAAGAACAGTTGTATATACCTTTAAGTAACATTTCTTTTTACCCGGGGGCTCTTCATGGGGACCTAGATTGTCCATGTATCTTGTAAATCAATTCGAGTCTAATAGTTAGAGCCTATCCAAAGGTCTGACAAATCCATGGGGTTTCTATGAGCTCGAAGAGATGCTGATGTCTTATAAGAATATTATTGACAGACAGACATTATTATAATCAAATAAAAAAAAAAAGAGGGGAGCGCATATTGAATAAAAAATATTGACATTGTATGTTCGCTGTATTGATCTGTGACTTGGTCTGGGTTGAAGTGTTGAATAGATTCTGGGTTGACCAGATCGTTGGACACGATCTACCAATCCCAAGTTTTCTCGCCTTGGGAGAGCCGCCTCCCCCCATCCCATCCGTTCTCCATCTTCTCATTGCTTGCTACTCGGTAGCAGAAGAACAAACAGATGAGTAAATACAGCATTGTATCTGGGCATGAATTGAGCACAAAAGGGGCTGGGTTTTTTTTTTTCGGAACTTTTGTTTTCATAAAGAAATTCTGTGAGACTTTACCATTTTTGTTAACATGACCTGGGCCTTCAAGTAATTCACAGACCTGTGCCTTCAAGTAATTCACAGACCTCTTCTCTGATTGAAAGACTCTTCTCTAATGTTATACATGACATAAGTTAATTTAAAAGCGAAGGTAACAACGTTTCATGTGTCAATGTAGTTATGCATGTTAATCAGTTATTTAAACTCTGCTAACTCCATTGTTATCCTGTCTGATTCAGGCAACCCATTCCATGCTACAATGGCATTAAAGCAGAATTTATAAATAATTATAATTCTATATGGAAAAAGAAATGAGTTTTTATCTTTGTGTCTTCTGTGTATTTTATTAGGTTCTGTTTTTGTATTTGTCAATTTTGATTCAGTGTTTTATGTATTATTGCTACTTTTCGTTGTAGTCGTCTGTCCAGAGGCGTCTCTAAATTGAGGGATTTTACTAATGGTGTTATTTTTTTAGTTTATGATTTCTTGAATGTTGAGGGTTGCCAAACAGAGACTCATAGATATTCGCTGTATTATTATTAGTTCTATAGTTAATTAGACGTAAACAAACACGACAAAAGTATAGTTTGAACAAAACTATTTCTACCTCCGGGCTATTTCACACCGAAATTAAAATTGTACTACTGTCCATTCGACAGGGGAGGATTCAAAATTGTTTATCTCCCCATGTGTTTTTTGGTCTGATTTGACCCAATCAAATTGTACAATCGATTTTGTGAATTTAGTTGAACGTGCGCTCTGAATGGTTCCAGACCAGTTTAAAACTATTTTTAAATCTGATTCCCCATTGTCAACTTAAAACTTTTGATGAATGGTTCCTCCCCCACCCTCCCAGTGTATCTCAAGTAGCCTAATCTCAACTAGTCTTTGTACTATACGAGCTGGATTTAAGTTGACTTCATCAATTGAAAAAAAAAATGCTATACTTATATGTTCAAAATTGTTAAAAAAACAAAAAACAAAAAAAAAAAAAAAACAAGAAATGTGGATCAATGGAGACCACATTTACGTCAAAGAAGATTGTTATGCTGACCTAGCAATTTCACAATACTAACAAGAGTTCTAAACTTGAAATATACAAAGCCCCTTCTAATATGAAACAACAAAAAATATATATAATAATACCTTTTTAAAAACCTCGCTTGTATTGAGAAAAAATGCACCAATTATTTTAAATCTATCATATAATAAATTTTTAGTATTACTAGACTAGTTCTAAATGTATTTGTGCGATTGGAAATGTTTTTATACTTTGTTTTTGTTTTATCCCAACGTACATCCTTATAGCAAGCCCCAGAGCGCTAGGGCTCAAACACTTTTGTGTGGACCAGTTTGGGAGGAAGGGAGGAGAGACAACCTGGAAGAAGATTTCCGTGCTGCCTTTTCAAAAGATATTTGTTTTGTTTACGTTTTGCTCGAGTCTGAATTTGAAACAAAAATATGTTTTGTTATTAGCCTGGTACTTATATAACCTAGAGTCACAATTAATGGAAGTCAAAATCGGTAACAGTAGTTGGCTGTCTGTGGCTGTCTGGTCGAGTTGTCTGCACTCCGGACTTACATTTCAATGGCCCCGAGTTCGAACCCCTATACCTGCTTCCATTCAACAAGAGTTTTGGGTAAGGAAGTAATACTTAACATCTCTGAAGCTGCCTGGTCGTGTGGTATGCGCTTTGAACTGTCGTCTCGATAGCCCCGAGTTTGAAACATTTGTTCCTGCTGCCATACCATGCGGTCCAGCAGGAGGCTTTGGGCAGAGAATCTTCAATTGAAAACAACGTCCGAAACGAATAGACCATAAACTTCACTTCCATTTGTCAAATCTTTCACCCCATTTTCTGCCGGCGCCGTCATATGTAAAACGCGTGTGTTAATGTGTCTATTTGTATGTGTGTTGTAGATTGAGGAGAGTGGTGTGTGTGCAAAAGAAATGCACAGCATCTGTTACGTAGATGACTGTAATTAACACGCGCATCAAACACGCGCTCGTCACTAAATCTATAGGACGTGAGACAATGACAATGATAAGTGTTAAATCAAAGATCTACACGGCGGTTGAGGATTCAATCCTATTCAAGCTATCTATCTGTCTAAAGGTCGACAGAACAATACACGATTAACATAAAAAATGTATTTGTTTTTGTTTGTGATGTTTTTTCCTGTAAAAAAAAAATCAGAAGGAATACAGTGTGTCATTATAATTTAGATATAAGCTTATAAGTCAAGTTGTTTGTTTTTATTTACGCTTCAAACTTTTGGGGCAGACATCTAATGACGCACGCAAATAATTATACATCAATTTTCATACGTATAAGAGTTAAATCGGTGACCTGGATTTGAGTCATTTGTACATTTGTTTCACTACATTGTAAACATCATGTTGAGTTGACCACGATAGCACAGTTCCATATTGGTGTTATATTAAAACCTAGATCTAAGTTTTGTGTTTGTTTGTTTGCATTTATTTTAGTTTTAAAAAATATGCATCAAAAACAAGACACATATACAAAATACTTTGATTGACAAAAAATAAGGGAACATTTTCCCCCGCCCCATCTCCCTACCCCCATTTAAAAACAAATTCTTGTTAAGCTAATATATGCAACTACTAGACTTTATAATATTCTAATAATAGCAATTTAGATCTAGACGGTGCGCAAAATATCCCTGAACATTAATTTATTAAACTCTTGAATGATTATGGCCTACTTGCGGAAATAATTGAAGACGTATATTCTATTCAAGATAAATATTTTCTAGTTCTCTAGCCAAATTTAAAAGCAATTCTTTTTCTACTTTGAACAATTATAACGGTCAAACTAGAGTTTTTCCAGTGGAGCAAAAGGATTAGTAATTCTTTTTCCAACAATATACATCGACTGTCAAATCTCTAAGAAAATCGTTAAAGCCGTTTTCGAGATCCGTGTCCAGCCAGGTTTTAGTTTAATCGAACGTACTAGTTGAATAGAGGTGCTTTAAAAGATAAGATTTGAAAAAAAAACCTAGACAAAAAACTTGAACACTGAACCGAAAACTTGATCCAGATCCAACTCTAAGTTTACGACATTATGAAAAGCTGCAGATAAATGAAAGTCTGACAATCTTAGGCTTTAAATAGTTCTGCATCACATTCGTTGCTCTTCTTAACTTATTGGATACAATTAACTGATTGCTATTGATTTCTGAAACAATACCTCGTGGCATTGATTTATTTCAGTAGCCTTCAACACGCAAAGTAACTGCTACCATAGACCTAACTTTCATTACAGTCAATGTGAATCTTTCGAGTTTAGGGCCTCATTAACCAGAGATTTTGAAGGTCCTGATTCAATTATCTAGAAAGTTCGTGACATATTCAAACCCTAACCATGTCATAGAAGCGAGATCTGGATTAATGATGTATATACCTGAAAACTTCGTATAATATCTTTGCATAAAATGTATAGTCAGTATTTCCAATGTAAAAAAAAAACAGTTTTCTGATCAAGTCGACACGCAAGATGGCAAAAAGTGTTAGTAATATAAAAAGTAAAAGCACCTTCATCAGACCTTATGATCTATGTAAAGGTCATCTGTTACTGTAGCCCAAGGTTAATGTCATGTGGCCAGCACAACGACCAACCGCCCCATCTAATGTCATGTGGCCAGCACAACGACCAACCGCCCCATCTAATGGCATGTGGCCAGCACAACGACCAACCGCCCCATCTAATGTCATGTGGCCAGCACAACGACCAACCGCCCCATCTAATGGCATGTGGCCAGCACAACGACCAACCGCCCCATCTAATGTCATGTGGCCAGCACAACGACCAACCGCCCCATCTAATGTCATTTGGCCAGCACAACGACCAACCGCCCCATCTAATGTCATGTGGCCAGCACAACGACCAACCGCCCCATCTAATGGCATGTGGCCAGCACAACGACCAACCGCCCCATCTAATGTCATGTGGCCAGCACAACGACCAACCGCCCCATCTAATGGCATGTGGCCAGCACAACGACCAACCGCCCCATCTAATGTCAGTTCACTAATTGAAATTCAACTAATTTCACTCAATATAAAGTTTGCGTCTTTTAAAAAGAAAAGTATTTTTAAATTTACTTGTTTTTAGATCTAACTTGTTTACTTTGTAAATGCCAATATTTCGAACTAAAAATTCTTTTAATTGAGTTTTAATAGCAGGCAAGTTTAATGTCTGTGTTTGCTAAAATAGTCAACAATGTATAGAGATCTAGATCTAGTTGAAAGCAATAGCGCAACCCAATTCTAATCCTGTTAACACAAGTGTGGGAAGCAGCGATGCGTTGAACAGTTCAATGCTTTTCACAATGATGTGAATTTGTTTACAAAATGATAAATGATGAACAACATATTGTTGGTATAAGAACTATATAGAAGTTTTTTTAGACCCGGTATTAGCACATTTGAGCCGTATTTAGGCTTAGAAAAGGCCCTAAACTATTCGAGATATTTAGGCACTTTTGGGGACCTTTATAAGATCATAAAGGTTAGGGCTTGAAGGGACCACAGGCAGAGGAGAGAAAGGGACCTTTATAAGTCAGATATTCTATGTCAGTGCTAGATATTTCTCTGGGGCCCTAAGCTCTGGATTGTGTTGCCTTTAGGTACATCCGGCCCTGAGCACATTGTCTGAGATTCTGTGTAATGATAACGTGAGTGTTGAATTATTTGTATATTGTTATTATCTAGAACTTTGACTGCCTTTGTAGCACTTGTGCCTTTTGGCAAAACAAATAGAATTGTGGAATTGTTAGAATATCATGCTAGAACAAAAGCTTAAATATCTATAAGGAGGGAGGGGAGGGGGAAGAGGCATTAAAATACAAAGAAAGTATTCCAAGAATGTAGAGCAGTACATCTTCTATTTAAAACTAGGACAAGTGGGAGGAAACAAAAAACTTTTTTTTTTCGATTCGGAAAACAATAATTAAAAATGATGAACAAAATAATACAAAAAAAAAAAAACCACAACATTCTAAAAGAAACAGATTAGAAAAGAAGTGTAGGCCTGTGTTTTGTGCTCGGACATAAACCCACAACCAAAACACACACAGTCCACTACATGATATACTGCAGTCTGAAAGAGGATAGATCCAGTTGCAATCGTTGACTTTGAAATCAATGTATTCAAACATTCCTCTAACCAAGGAAAGCTTCAAGGGAATACACAATGTTATTTTTTATGCTAATTTAATTTTTTTTCCATGAAGACATGTACAAATGTGTATCGTGACGTTTACAGCACCCCAACCTCCATCCAACTCAAACTACGAAAGTCAATAATCACATTCACACACACACATCATTAAAGGCCTCAATACATCATTAATACCTGATCTAAAACGTAATATTTAATAATCTTAAAATCTTTCAAATATGAACACTTGGACAGAGGTTGCTTCGAAACAAGTCTTTGAAAGATATTTGAAATGGCTGACCTTCAGATCAACAGTCCTTTAATCCGATTGATCCAACTCACCTTCACTCCAATATGAAAGGAAAAGATTTGAACTATGTTAAAGTCTTGAAGCTATTTGTCCCTATACGTGAGAGTAGCTTGGCTGTCAACAAAGAAATCAATCCCTGTTACACTTTCCTGCCAACCCAGTTACAAGAATACAATGAAACAGAATGTCGCCAGTTTGAATCATACAGCATGAGTGTATTGACAACAAAACTGTTGCCCATTTAGATTGCTTCGACTGTTTGCAATTCTGAAGTTTTCATACTCCCAAGCTAGGCCATTCCTAGGTTGTTATTTCTTAGATAACAGCTTCTTCTTCTTCCTCGTTCTCATATTTATGTTGGAGTGTTCAGATGACTAGACCAATATGTGAGATAAATTGCGCAGTGGTTTCCAAATCAGGGAGCTCTCCATAAAGTTTTCTTTCTATAGTAGTGTTTTGGGGCCAGCGCCTTGTTCGGGCCTCTTGGTAAAGAATGCAGTTTTGACTGACATGGTCAGCATTCTCTGGTGACACTCCACATGGGTAGATTTCACGGTTCCAATTTCGAGTTTCCGAAACATATGTTGTTCTTTCTGTTGTGTCCGGTTCTGAGTCGAAAGATTAGACGTTGATCTTGTCTGGATAGCTTATAATAGAATTCATCTTTCTTGTGATTTTATAACAGCCTTTTAGTGGGATTTCAATTAATCTCTATACATAGGTATTTTTATGCAATAAACAATAAGGCTTTTTTTTTGTCCGAAGATTATGAGTGAGTTTCATATTTTGCCGCATCTAGCACAAACATAACCGATAGCCAGTTTATGGCTGATAGATATATCTGTGAATAGCATTTGTATACAAACTTCACTCAGCAGTATCTAGGTCAAAACTTTGATGGTATGAAAATTGTTGAAGATAAAATAGCGTTACAAAAGGAACTCGACAAAGCGCAGTATCTGGTGAAACAAGGCTTGGAAAACAATAGTGAGGATGTGTGTATGACTTCTTATATACTTATTAAAAAGTAAGACGGCATTGAGGAGTAGACCAGGTCTAGAGGACACTTAGGAATAAATTAGGTTTACATGACATAAGGAGTTAACCAGGTTTATAGGACATTCAGGAGTAGCTGAAACCAGGTTTATAGGACATTGAGGAGTAGACCAGGCTTAGGGGATATTGAGGAGTGTATAGGCTAAGAAATCCGTTGATAATTAATTCAAACTATCTTCTGCAGAATCTCAACAAGAAATTGAAAAGCGAACTTTTGGTACCCAAAAGATACTCACAGGGACTACATTAGTGACCACATAGGTTGCCTGGAGATAAATAGAGTGACCATAAAGGTACCTGAAGATAAATGATTGACCACACAGGTTTCAAAGATAAATGGAGTGACCACAATAGCCTGGAGATAAACAGATTGGCCACACAGGTATCCGAAGATAAATGTGTGAGAAGATAGTTGAAATCTTCTAACTGGAGACGTATTTACTTTCCTTGAAATTGAGATGTCATAAAAGTCTTTTAGAAAGCTTCTAGAAACATTATTTACCAATGTTAAAATTGAACGTAGAACCCAAAACTAAAAATTCTAAGACTGAAATCACATTTTCAGTGAGTATGATTGTGGGTGTAAGAGTATGTAGTGTGATGGAAAGAGAATCTAAATGTGTGTGAGTCGTGTGTATATCGGTGTGAGGGAAGGTCATTGTGTAAGGTGGGATGTGTTTCAACAAGGACACTTTTATCATTTTCGGATTTTTAAAACATTTTTCATCTCATGTATATGACGTATTACTTTTGTCATTGTTGTTGTTGTTGTTTTCATTTGTATTTTTGATGCTAAAGGGAGTTTGTTTTTGCAGTTGTCTCCTCGGTACTGTTTGCTCTTCTCACAAGGTGGCGCTCTATTCTATTATTTACAATAAACGTAGAGAGATCTGCATAATGTATGTTTTCTCTATTTATGTATCACTACGCGTTGTTTTGCTAATGATACGTGTGTCTCTATGCGTCCACGTTGGAGAATAAATAAATAATGACAACAATGAATTTGATTGAAAACATCTCGGAAAGTAGGACGTTTTTGTTTAATCCGATAATTATTTTAAAATTTGTACAAAATAAAAAAAAGACAAGTTTGTTTCGTAAAGTGATAAGAGATTTAAGAAAACGCTTTCTGAGCAGGTTTCATATGAAATAAAGATAAGTTTATAACAATTCAGTCCTACCTTGTCAGACATCCTCTACCTGGGCTGTACAGTAGCACTGAAATGAGACGGCTAACAACTCACGCCTTTGGTCTCCTCTTCGGGAGTGTGTGTGTGTGGGGGGAATGAGCAGCACTACTCTCCTCTTCCAAACGCAGACGTGGCGAATGAAAACTCACGGAGGGGTTGTATGGTCCTGAGACTTTTACTTTCTATGGCGGGAAACAGAGAGATCTGACTGGAGAAGAAATATTAAATAGCATTTCGCTCCAGACCAGGAAAACCAATGACTTAGTAAGAGCTTAAGTCTCTAATTAACATGCAAGATTCGATGACTACGTGGATATGCATGGGACGTAATTATTTTCTTTTGTCTGTGATTTATAAGATAAGATAAGACGTTTGTCATACTTAAGAAAAATCTGTATTTTTAAAAGTAATTTAAAAATAAAACATGCACCAGTTGCTTCTTTTTGTATTATTTATATTGTACTCACTTTCATCTACAATGTAATGCATTGAAAATGAAGAGTAGATGCAGCATCCATCTTATTTCTTACAATAAGATTACGTTGTTACAATTTTTTTATCCACTAAATATTTGATATAGGAACATGGGAGATGGGAATGTGGGAGATCTGAATGTGGGAAATGGGAAAGTGGGAGATGTGAATGTGGGAGATGGGAATGTGGGAGATGGGAATGTGGGAGATGGGAACGTGGGAGATCTGAACGTGGGAGATGGGAATGTGGGAGATGAGAACGTGGGAGATCTGAATGTGGGAGATGGGAATGTGGGAGATGGGAATGTGCGAGATGAGAACGTAGGAGATCTGAATATGGGAGATCTGAATGTGGGAGATGGGAATGTGGGATATGGGAATGTGGGAGATGAGAATGTGGGAGATGAGAATGTGGGAGATGGGAACGTGGGTGATGGGATCGTGGGAGATGGGAATGTGGGAGATCTGAATGTGGGAGATGGGAATGTGGGAGATGAGAACGTGGAAGATCTGAATATGGGAGATGGGAATGTGGAAAATGGGAATGAGGGAGATCTGAATGTGGGAGATGGGAACGTCGGAGATCTGAATATGGGAGATGGGAGTGTGGGAGATGATAATGTGGGAGAAGGAAATGTGGGAGATGGGAATGTGGGAGATGGGAATGTGGGAGATGAGAACGTGGGAGATCTGAATGTGGGAGATGGGAATGTGGAAAATGGGAATGAGGGAGATCTGAATGTGGGAGATGGGAACGTGGGAGATCTGAATGTGGGAGATGGGAGTGTGGGAGATGGGAATGTGGGAGATCTGAATGTGGGAGATGGGAATGTGGGAGATGGGAATGTGGGAGATGAGAACGTGGGAGATCTGAATGTGGGAGATGGGAATGTGGAAAAAGGGAATGAGGGAGATCTGAATGTGGGAGATGGGAACGTTGGAGATCTGAATGTGGGAGATGGGAGTGTGGGAGATGAGAATGTGGGAGATGGAAATGTGGGAAATGGGAATGTGGGAGATGGGAATGTGCGAGATGAGAACGTGGAAGATCTGAATATGGGAGATCTGATTGTGGGAGATGGGAATGTTGGAGATGGAAATGTGGGAGATGGGAATGTGGGAGATGGGAATGTGGGAAATGAGAATGAGGGAGATCTGAATGTGGGAAATGGGAATGTGGGAGATCTGATTGTGGGAAATGGGAATGCGGGTGATGGGAATATGGTAGAAGGGAATGTGGTAGAAGGGAATGTGGGAGATGGGAACGTGAGAGATGAGAATGCGGGAGATGGGAATGTGGTAGATGGGAATGCGGGAGATGGGAATGTGGGAGATGGGAATGTGTGAGAGATGGGAATGTGGGAGATGGGAATGTGGTAGAAGGGAATGTGGGAGATGGGAATGTGTGAGATGGGAATGTGGTAGAAGGGATTGTGGGAGATGGGAATGTGGGAGATAGGAATGTTGGAGATGGGAACGTGGGAGATGGGAATGTGGGAGATGGAAATGTGGTAGAAGGGAATGTGGGAGATGGGAAAGTGGTATAAGGGAATGTGGGAGATGGGAATGTGGAAGATGGGAATGTGGGAGATGGGAATGTGGGAGATGGGAATGTGGTAGAAGGGAATGTGGAAGATGGGAATGTGTGAGATGGGAATGTGGTAGAAGGGATTGTGGGAGATGGGAATGTGGGAGATGGGAATGTTGGAGATGGGAACGTGGGAGATGGGAATGTGGGAGATGGGAATGTGGAAGAAGGGAATGTGGGAGATGGGAAAGTGGTATAAGGGAATGTGGGAGATGGGAATGTGGAAGATGGGAATGTGGTAGAAGGGAATGTGGGAGATGGGAATGTGGGAGATGGGAATGTGGGAGATGGGAATGTGGTAGAAGGGAATGTGGTAGAAGGGAATGTGGGAGATGGGAATGTGGGAGATGGGAATGTGGGAGATGGGAATGTGGTAGAAGGGAATGTGGGAGATCTGAATTTAGGAGATGAGAATGTGGGAGATGAGAATGTGGGAGATGAGAATGTGGGAGATGGGAATGTGGGAGATGGGAATGTGGGAGAAGGGAATGTGGGAGAAGGGAATGTGGGAGATGGGAATGCGGGAGATGGGAACGTGGGAGATGGGAATGTGGGAGATGGAAATGTGGGAGATTTGAATGTGGGAGATGGGAATGTGGGAGATGGGAATGTGGGAGATCTGAATGTGGGAGATGGGAATGTGGGAGATGAGAATGTGGGAGATGAGAATGTGGGAGATGAGAATGGGGGAGATCTGAATGTGGGAGATGGGAATGTGGGAGATGGGAATGTGGGAGACGGGAATGTGGGAGATGGGAATGTGGGAGATGGGAATGTGGGAGATGGGAATGTGGGAGATGGGAATGTGCGAGATGGGAATGTGGGAGACGGGAATGTGGGAGATGGGAATGTAAGAGATGGGAACGTGGGAGATGGGAATGTGGGAGATGAGAATGTGGGAGATGGGAACGTGGGAGATGGGAATGTGGGAGATCTGAATGTGGGAGATGGGAATGTGGGAGATGAGAACGTGGGAGATCTGAATATGGGAGATTGGAATGTGGGAGATGGGAATGTGGGAGATGAGAATGTGGGAGATGGGAATGTGGAAGATGGGAATGTGGTAGAAGGGAATGTGGGAGATGGGAATGTGGGAGATGGGAATGTGGGAGATGGGAATGTGGTAGAAGGAAATGTGGGAGAAGGGAATGTGGGAGATGGGAATGTGGGAGATGGGAATGTGGGAGATGGGAATGTGGGAGATGGGAATGTGGGAGATGGGAATGTGGGAGATCTGAATGTGGGAGATGAGAATGTGGGAGATGAGAATGTGGGAGATGAGAATGTGGGAGATGGGAATGCGGGAGATGGGAATGTGGGAGATGGAAACGTGGGAGATCTGAATGTGGGAGATGGGAATGTGGGAGATGGGAATGTGGGAGATGGGAACGTGGGAGATCTGAATATGGGAGATCTGAATGTAAGAGATAGGAATGTGGGAGATGGGAATGTGGGAGATGAGAACGTGGGAGATCTGAACGTGGGAGATGGGAATGTGGGAGATGAGAACGTGGGAGATCTGAATGTGGGAGATGGGAATGTGGGAGATGGGAATGTGCGAGATGAGAACGTGGGAGATCTGAATATGGGAGATCTGAATGTGGGAGATGGGAATGTGGGATATGGTAATGTGGGAGATGAGAATGTGGGAGATGGGAATGCGGGAGATGGGAACGTAGGAGATGGGAATGTGGTAGAAGGGAATGTGGGAGATAGGAATGTGGGAGATCGGAACGTGGGAGATGGGAATGTGGGAGATCTGAATGTGGGAGATGAGAATGTGGGAGATGAGAATGTGGGAGATGAGAATGTGGGAGATGAGAATGTGGGAGATGGGAATGCGGGAGATGGGAACGTGGGAGATGGGAATGTGGGAGATGGGAATGTGCAAGATGAGAACGTGGGAGATCTGAATATGGGAGATCTGATTGTGGGAGATGGGAATGTTGGAGATGGAAATGTGGGAGATTGGAATGTGGGAGATGGCAATGTGGGAAATGGGAATGAGGGAGATCTGAATGTGGGAGATGAGAATGTGGGAGATGAGAATGTGGGAGATGAGAATGTGGGAGATGAGAATGTGGGAGATGAGAATGTGGGAGATGAGAATGTGGGAGATGGGAATGCGGGAGATGGGAACGTGGGAGATGGGAATGTGGTAGAAGGGAATGTGGGAGATAGGAATGTGGGAGATCGGAACGTGGGAGATGGGAATGTGGGAGATCTGAATGTGGGAGATGGGAATGTGGTAGAAGGGATTGTGGGAGATGGGAATGTGGGAGATGGGAATGTTGGAGATGGGAACGTGGGAGATGGGAATGTGGGAGATGGGAATGTGGGAGATGGGAATGTGGTAGAAGGGAATGTGGGAGATGGGAAAGTGGTATAAGGGAATGTGGGAGATGGGAATGTGGAAGATGGGAATGTGGTAGAAGGGAATGTGGGAGATGGGAATATGGGAGATGGGAATGTGGGAGATAAGAATGTGGTAGAAGGGATTGTGGGAGATGGGAATGTGGGAGATGGGAATGTTGGAGATGGGAACGTGGGAGATGGGAATGTGGGAGATGGGAATGTGGGAGATGGGAATGTGGTAGAAGGGAATGTGGGAGATGGGAAAGTGGTATAAGGGAATGTGGGAGATGGGAATGTGGAAGATGGGAATGTGGTAGAAGGGAATGTGGGAGATGGGAATGTGAGAGATGGGAATGTGGGAGATGGGAATGTGGGAGATGGGAATGTGGGAGATGGGAATGTGGTAGAAGGGAATGTGGGAGAAGGGAATGTGGGAGATGGGAATGTGGGAGATGGGAATGTGGGAGACGGGAATGTGAAAGATGGAAATGTGGTAGAAGGGAATGTGGGAGATCTGAATGTGGGAGATGAGAATGTGGGAGATGAGAATGTGGGAGATGAGAATGTGGGAGATGGGAATGCGGGAGATGGGAACGTGGGAGATGGGAATGTGGTAGAAGGGAATGTGGGAGAAAGGAATGTGGGAGATCGGAACGTGGGAGATGGGAATGTGGGAGATCTGAATGTGGGAGATGGGAATGTGGTAGAAGGGATTGTGGGAGATGGGAATGTGGGAGATAGGAATGTTGGAGATGGGAACGTGGGAGATGGGAATGTGGGAGATGGGAATGTGGGAGATGGGAATGTGGTAGAAGGGAATGTGGGAGATGGGAAAGTGGTATAAGGGAATGTGGGAGATGGGAATGTGGAAGATGGGAATGTGGTAGAAGGGAATGTGGGAGATGGGAATATGGGAGATGGGAATGTGGGAGATGGGAATGTGGTAGAAGGGATTGTGGGAGATGGGAATGTGGGAGATGGGAATGTTGGAGATGGGAACGTGGGAGATGGGAATGTGGGAGATGGGAATGTGGGAGATGGGAATGTGGTAGAAGGGAATGTGGGAGATGGGAAATTGGTATAAGGGAATGTGGGAGATGGGAATGTGGAAGATGGGAATGTGGGAGATCTGAATGTGGGAGATGGGAATGTGGGAGATGGGAATGTGCGAGATGAGAACGTGGGAGATCTGAATATGGGAGATCTGAATGTGGGAGATGGGAATGTGGGATATGGGAATGTGGGATATGGGAATGTGGGAGATGGGAATGTGGGAGATCTGAATGTAGGAGATGGGAATGTGGGAGATGGGAATGTGGGAGATGAGAACGTGGGAGATCTGAATGTGGGAGATGGGAATGTGGAAAATGGGAATGAGGGAGATCTGAATGTGGGAGATGGGAACGTGGGAGATCTGAATGTGGGAGATGGGAATGTGGGAGATGAGAATGTGGGAGATGGGAATATGGGAGATGGGAATGTAGGAGATGGGAATGTGCAAGATGAGAACGTGGGAGATCTGAATATGGGAGATCTGATTGTGGGAGATGGGAATGTTGGAGATGGAAATGTGGGAGATTGGAATGTGGGAGATGGCAATGTGGGAAATGGGAATGAGGGAGATCTGAATGTGGGAAATGGAAATGTGGGAGATCTGATTGTGGAAAATGGGAATGCGGGAGATGGGAATGTGGTAGAAGGGAATGTGGGAGATGGGAATGTGGGAGATGGAAACGTGGGAGATGTGAATGCGGGAGATGGGAATGTGGTAGAAGGGAATGCGGGAAATGGGAATGTGGGAGATGGGAATGTGGGTGATGGGAATGTGGGAGATGGGAATGTGGTAGAAGGGAATGTGGGAGATGGGAATGTGGGAGATGGGAATGTGGTAGAAGGGATTGTGGGAGATGGGAATGTTGGAGATGGGAACGTAAGAGATGGGAATGTGGGAGATGGGAATGTGGGAGATGGGAATGTGGTAGAAGGGAATGTGGGAGATGGGAAAGTGGTATAAGGGAATGTGGGAGATGGGAATGTGGAAGATGGGAATGTGGTAGAAGGGAATGTGGGAGATGGGAATGTGGGAGATGGGAATGTGGGAGATGGGAATGTGGTAGAAGGGAATGTGGGAGAAGGGAATGTGGGAGATGGGAATGTGGGAGATGGGAATGTGGGAGACGGGAATGTGGGAGATGGAAATGTGGTAGAAGGGAATGTGGGAGATCTGAATGTGGGAGATGAGAATGTGGGAGATGAGAATGTGGGAGATGAGAATGTGGGAGATGGGAATGCGGGAGATGGGAACGTGGGAGATGGGAATGTGGTAGAAGGGAATGTGGGAGATAGGAATGTGGGAGATCGGAACGTGGGAGATGGGAATGTGGGAGATCTGAATGTGGTAGATGGGAATGTGGTAGAAGGGATTGTGGGAGATGGGAATGTGGGAGATGGGAATGTTGGAGATGGGAACGTGGGAGATGGGAATGTGGGAGATGGGAATGTGGGAGATGGGAATGTGGTAGAAGGGAATGTGGGAGATGGGAAAGTGGTATAAGGGAATGTGGGAGATAGGAATGTGGAAGATGGGAATGTGGTAGAAGGGAATGTGGGAGATGGGAATATGGGAGATGGGAATGTGGGAGATGGGAATGTGGTAGAAGGGATTGTG
The DNA here is from genome assembly GCF_947242115.1 of Biomphalaria glabrata. NCBI lineage: Eukaryota > Metazoa > Mollusca > Gastropoda > Planorbidae > Biomphalaria > Biomphalaria glabrata. The sequence continues at coordinate 37,043,279 of NC_074714.1, forward strand.
GGAGATGGGAATGTGGGAGATGGGAATGTTGGAGATGGGAACGTAAGAGATGGGAATGTGGGAGATGGGAATGTGGGAGATGGGAATGTGGTAGAAGGGAATGTGGGAGATGGGAAAGTGGTATAAGGAAATGTGGGAGATGGGAATGTGGAAGATGGGAATGTGGTAGAAGGGAATGTGGGAGATGGGAATGTGGGAGATGGGAATGTGGGAGATGGGAATGTGGTAGAAGGGAATGTGGGAGAAGGGAATGTGGGAGATGGGAATGTGGGAGATGGGAATGTGGGAGATGGGAATGTGGGAGATGGGAATGTGGTAGAAGGGAATGTGGGAGATCTGAATGTGGGAGATGAGAATTTGGGAGATGTGAATATAGAGATGAGAATGTGGGAGATGGGAATGCGGAAGATGGGAACGTGGGAGATGGGAATGTGGTAGAAGGGAATGTGAGAGATAGGAATGTGGGAGATGGTAACGTGGGAGATGGGAATGTGGGAGATGGTAATGTGGGAGATGGGAATGTGGTAGAAGGGAATGTGGGAGATGGGAATGTGGGAGATGGGAATGTGGGAGATGGGAATGTGGTAGAAGGAAATGTGGGAGAAGGGAATGTGGTAAATGGGAATGTGGGAGATGGGAATGTGGGAGATGGGAATGTGGGAGATGGGAATGTGGGAGATGGGAATGTGGGAGATCTGAATGTGGGAGATGAGAATGTGGGAGATAAGAATGTGGGAGATGAGAATGTGGAAGATGGGAATGCGGGAGATTAGAATGTGGGAGATGGAAACGTGGGAGATCTGAAAGTGGGAGATGGGAATGTGGGAGATGGGAATGTGGGAGATGGGAACGTGGGAGATCTGAATATGGGAGATCTGAATGTGGGAGATGGGAATGTGGGAGATGGGAATGTGGTAGAAGGGAATGTGAGAGATAGGAATGTGGGAGATGGTAACGTGGGAGATGGGAATGTGGGAGATCTGAATGTGGGAGATGGGAATGTGGGAGATGAGAACGTGGGAGATCTGAATATGGGAGATTAGAATGTGGGAGATGAGAATGTAGGAGATGGGAATGTGGGAGATGGGAACGTGGGAGATCTGAATGTGGGAGATGGGAATGTGGGAGATGGGAATGTGGGAGATGGGAATGTGGGAGATGGGAATGTGGTAGAAGGGAATGTGGGAGATGGGAATGTGGGAGATGGGAATGTGGTAAAAGGGAATGTGGGAGAAGGGAATGTGGGAGATGGGAATGTGGGAGATGGGAATGTGGGAGATGGGAATGTGGTAGAAGGGAATGTGGGAGATCTGAATGTGGGAGATGAGAATGTGGGAGATGAGAATGTGAGAGATGAGAATGTGGGAGATGGGAATGCGGGAGATGGGAACGTGGGAGATGGGAACGTGGGAGATGGGAATGTGGGAGATCTGAATGTGGGAGATGGGAATGTGGGAGATGAGAACGTGGGAGATCTGAATATGGGAGATTGGAATGTGGGAGATGGGAATGTGGGAGATGGGAATGTGGGAGATGGGAACGTGGGAGATCTGAATGTGGGAGATAAGAATGTGAAAGATGGGAATGTGGGAGATGGAAATGTGGGAGATGGGAACGTGGGAGATTTGAATATGGGAGATCTGAATGTGGGAGTTGGGAATGTGGGAGATGGGAATGTCGGAGATGAGAACGTGGGAGATCTGAACGTGGAAGATGGGAATGTGGGAGATGAGAACGTGGGAGATCTGAATGTGGGAGATGGAAATATGGGAGATGGGAATGTGCGAGATGAGAACGTGAGAGATCTAAATATGGGAGATCTGAATGTGGGAGATGGGAATGTGGGAGATGGGAATGTGGGAGATGGGAATGTGGGAGATGGGAATAAGGGAGATCTGCATGTGGGAGATGGGAATGTGGGAGATGGGAATGTGGGAGATGAGAACGTGGGAGATCTGAATGTGGGAGATGGGAATGTGGAAAATGGGAATGAGGGAGATCTGAATGTGGGAGATGGGAACGTGGGAGATCTGAATGTGGGAGATGGGAATGTGGGAGATGAGAATGTGGGAGATGGGAATGTGGGAGATGGGAATGTGGGAGATGGGAATGTGCGAGATGAGAACGTGGGAGATCTGAATATGGGAGATCTGATTGTGGGAGATGGGAATGTTGGAGATGGGAATGTGGGAGATGGGAATGTGGGAGATGGGAATGAGGGAGATCTGAATGTGGGAAATGGGAATGTGGGAGATCTGATTGTGGGAAATGGGAATGCGGGAGATGGGAATGTGGTAGAAGGGAATGTGGGAGATTGGAATGTGGGAGATGGGAACGTGGGAGATGTGAATGCGGGAGATGGGAATGTGGTAGATGGGAATGCGGGAGATGGGAATGTGGGAGATGGGAATGTGGGAGATGGGAATGTGGGAGATGGGAATGTGGGAGATGGGAATGTGCGAGATGAGAACGTGGGAGATCTGAATATGGGAGATCTGATTGTGGGAGATGGGAATGTTGGAGATGGGAACGTGGGAGGTGGGAATGTGGGAGATGGGAATGTGGGAGATGGGAATGTGGTAGAAGGGAATGTGGGAGATGGGAAAGTGGTATAAGGGAATGTGGGAGATGGGAATGTGGAAGATGGGAATGTGGTAGAAGGGAATGTGGGAGATGGGAATGTGGGAGATGGGAATGTGGGAGATGGGAATGTGGTAGAAGGGAATGTGGGAGAAGGGAATGTGGGAGATGGGAATGTGGGAGATGGGAATGTGGGAGATGGGAATGTGGGAGATGGGAATGTGGTAGAAGGGAATGTGGGAGATCTGAATGTGGGAGATGAGAATGTGGGAGATGAGAATGTGGGAGATGAGAATGTGGGAGATGGGAATGCGGGAGATGGGAATGTGGGAGATGGAAACGTGGGAGATCTGAATGTGGAAGATGGGAATGTGGGAGATGGGAATGTGGGAGATGGGAATGTGGGAGATGGGAACGTGGGAGATCTGAATATGGGAGATCTAAATGTGGGAGATGGGAATGTGGGAGATGGGAATGTGGGAGATGAGAACGTGGGAGATCTGAACGTGGGAGATGGGAATGTGGGAGATGAGAACGTGGGAGATCTGAATGTGGGAGATGGGAATGTGGGAGATGGGAATGTGCGAGATGAGAACGTGGGAGATCTGAATATGGGAGATCTGAATGTGGGAGATGGGAATGTGGGATATGGGAATGTGGGAGATGAGAACGTGGGAGATCTGAATGTGGGAGATGGGAATGTAAAAAATGGGAATGAGGGAGATCTGAATGTGGGAGATGGGAACGTGGGAGATCTGAATGTGGGAGATGGGAATGTGGGAGATGAGAATGTGGGAGATGGGAATGTGGGAGATGGGAATGTGGGAGATGGGAATGTGCGAGATGAGAACGTGGGAGATCTGAATATGGGAGATCTGATTGTGGGAGATGGGAATGTTGGAGATGGGAATGTGGGAGATGGGAATGTGGGAGATGGGAATGAGGGAGATCTGAATGTGGGAAATGGGAATGTGGGAGATCTGATTGTGGGAAATGGGAATGCGGGAGATGGGAATGTGGTAGAAGGGAATGTGGGAGATTGGAATGTGGGAGAGGGGAACGTGGGAGATGTGAATGCGGGAGATGGGAATGTGGTAGATGGGAATGTTGGAGATGGGAATGTGGGAGATGGGAATGTGGGAGATGGGAATGTGGGAGATGGGAATGTGGGAGATGGGAATGTGCGAGATGAGAACGTGGGAGATCTGAATAAGGGAGATCTGATTGTGGGAGATGGGAATGTTGGAGATGGGAACGTGGGAGGTGGGAATGTGGGAGATGGGAATGTGGGAGATGGGAATGTGGTAGAAGGGAATGTGGGAGATGGGAAAGTGGTATAATGGAATGTGGGAGATGGGAATGTGGAAGATGGGAATGTGGTAGAAGGGAATGTGGGAGAAGGGAATGTGGGAGATGGGAATGTGGGAAATGGGAATGTGGGAGATGGAATGTGGGAGATGGGAATGTGGTAGAAGGGAATGTGGGAGATCTGAATGTGGGAGATGAGAATGTGGGAGATGAGAATGTGTGAGATGAGAATGTGGGAGATGGGAATGCGGGAGATGGGAATGTGGGAGATGGAAACGTGGGAGATCTGAATGTGGGAGATGGGAATGTGGGAGATGGGAATGTGGGAGATGGGAAAGTGGGAGATGGGAATGTGGGAGATGGGAACGTGGGAGATCTGAATATGGGAGATCTAAATGTGGGTGATGGGAATGTGGGAGATGAGAACGTGGGAGATCTGAACGTGGGAGATGGGAATGTGGGAGATGAGAACGTGGGAGATCTGAATGTGGGAGATGGGAATGTGGGAGATGGGAATGTGCGAGATGAGAACGTGGGAGATCTGAATATGGGAGATCTGAATGTGGGAGATGGGAATGTGGGATATGGGAATGTGGGAGATGGGAATGTGGGAGATGGGAACGTGGGAGATGGGAATGTGGGAGATCTGAATGTGGGAGATGGGAATGTGGGAGATGAGAACGTGGGAGATCTGAATATGGGAGATTGGAATGTGGGAGATGGGAATGTGGGAGATGGGAATGTGGGAGATGGGAACGTGGGAGATCTGAATGTGGGAGATAAGAATGTGAAAGATGGGAATGTGGGAGATGGAAATGTGGGAGATGGGAACGTGGGAGATTTGAATATGGGAGATCTGAATGTGGGAGTTGGGAATGTGGGAGATGGGAATGTCGGAGATGAGAACGTGGGAGATCTGAACGTGGAAGATGGGAATGTGGGAGATGAGAACGTGGGAGATCTGAATGTGGGAGATGGAAATATGGGAGATGGGAATGTGCGAGATGAGAACGTGAGAGATCTAAATATGGGAGATCTGAATGTGGGAGATGGGAATGTGGGAGATGGGAATGTGGGAGATGGGAATGTGGGAGATGGGAATAAGGGAGATCTGCATGTGGGAGATGGGAATGTGGGAGATGGGAATGTGGGAGATGAGAACGTGGGAGATCTGAATGTGGGAGATGGGAATGTGGAAAATGGGAATGAGGGAGATCTGAATGTGGGAGATGGGAACGTGGGAGATCTGAATGTGGGAGATGGGAATGTGGGAGATGAGAATGTGGGAGATGGGAATGTGGGAGATGGGAATGTGGGAGATGGGAATGTGCGAGATGAGAACGTGGGAGATCTGAATATGGGAGATCTGATTGTGGGAGATGGGAATGTTGGAGATGGGAATGTGGGAGATGGGAATGTGGGAGATGGGAATGAGGGAGATCTGAATGTGGGAAATGGGAATGTGGGAGATCTGATTGTGGGAAATGGGAATGCGGGAGATGGGAATGTGGTAGAAGGGAATGTGGGAGATTGGAATGTGGGAGATGGGAACGTGGGAGATGTGAATGCGGGAGATGGGAATGTGGTAGATGGGAATGCGGGAGATGGGAATGTGGGAGATGGGAATGTGGGAGATGGGAATGTGGGAGATGGGAATGTGGGAGATGGGAATGTGCGAGATGAGAACGTGGGAGATCTGAATATGGGAGATCTGATTGTGGGAGATGGGAATGTTGGAGATGGGAACGTGGGAGGTGGGAATGTGGGAGATCTGAATGTGGGAGATGGGAATGTGGGAGATGAGAACGTGGGAGATCTGAATATGGGAGATTGGAATGTGGGAGATGGGAATGTGGGAGATGGGAATGTGGGAGATGGGAACGTGGGAGATCTGAATGTGGGAGATAAGAATGTGAAAGATGGGAATGTGGGAGATGGAAATGTGGGAGATGGGAACGTGGGAGATTTGAATATGGGAGATCTGAATGTGGGAGTTGGGAATGTGGGAGATGGGAATGTCGGAGATGAGAACGTGGGAGATCTGAACGTGGAAGATGGGAATGTGGGAGATGAGAACGTGGGAGATCTGAATGTGGGAGATGGAAATATGGGAGATGGGAATGTGCGAGATGAGAACGTGAGAGATCTAAATATGGGAGATCTGAATGTGGGAGATGGGAATGTGGGAGATGGGAATGTGGGAGATGGGAATGTGGGAGATGGGAATAAGGGAGATCTGCATGTGGGAGATGGGAATGTGGGAGATGGGAATGTGGGAGATGAGAACGTGGGAGATCTGAATGTGGGAGATGGGAATGTGGAAAATGGGAATGAGGGAGATCTGAATGTGGGAGATGGGAACGTGGGAGATCTGAATGTGGGAGATGGGAATGTGGGAGATGAGAATGTGGGAGATGGGAATGTGGGAGATGGGAATGTGGGAGATGGGAATGTGCGAGATGAGAACGTGGGAGATCTGAATATGGGAGATCTGATTGTGGGAGATGGGAATGTTGGAGATGGGAATGTGGGAGATGGGAATGTGGGAGATGGGAATGAGGGAGATCTGAATGTGGGAAATGGGAATGTGGGAGATCTGATTGTGGGAAATGGGAATGCGGGAGATGGGAATGTGGTAGAAGGGAATGTGGGAGATTTGAATGTGGGAGATGGGAACGTGGGAGATGTGAATGCGGGAGATGGGAATGTGGTAGATGGGAATGCGGGAGATGGGAATGTGGGAGATGGGAATGTGGGAGATGGGAATGTGGGAGATGGGAATGTGGGAGATGGGAATGTGCGAGATGAGAACGTGGGAGATCTGAATATGGGAGATCTGATTGTGGGAGATGGGAATGTTGGAGATGGGAACGTGGGAGGTGGGAATGTGGGAGATGGGAATGTGGGAGATGGGAATGTGGGAGATGGGAAAGTGGGAGATGGGAAAGTGGTATAAGGGAATGTGGGAGATTGGAATGTGGAAGATGGGAATGTGGTAGAAGGGAATGTGGGAGATGGGAATGTGGGAGATGGGAATGTGGGAGATGGGAATGTGGTAGAAGGGAATGTGGGAGAAGGGAATGTGGGAGATGGGAATGTGGGAGATGGGAATGTGGGAGATGGGAATGTGGGAGATGGGAATGTGGTAGAAGGGAATGTGGGAGATCTGAATGTGGGAGATGAGAATGTGGGAGATGAGAATGTGGGAGATGAGAATGTGGGAGATGGGAATGCGGGAGATGGGAATGTGGGAGATGGAAACGTGGGAGATCTGAATGTGGAAGATGGGAATGTGGGAGATGGGAATGTGGGAGATGGGAATGTGGGAGATGGGAACGTGGGAGATCTGAATATGGGAGATCTAAATGTGGGAGATGGGAATGTGGGAGATGGGAATGTGGGAGATGAGAACGTGGGAGATCTGAACGTGGGAGATGGGAATGTGGGAGATGAGAACGTAAGAGATCTGAATGTGGGAGATGGGAATGTGGGAGATGGGAATGTGCGAGATGAGAACGTGGGAGATCTGAATATGGGAGATCTGAATGTGGGAGATGGGAATGTGGGATATGGGAATGTGGGAGATGAGAACGTGGGAGATCTGAATGTGGGAGATGGGAATGTAAAAAATGGGAATGAGGGAGATCTGAATGTGGGAGATGGGAACGTGGGAGATCTGAATGTGGGAGATGGGAATGTGGGAGATGAGAATGTGGGAGATGGGAATGTGGGAGATGGGAATGTGGGAGATGGGAATGTGCGAGATGAGAACGTGGGAGATCTGAATATGGGAGATCTGATTGTGGGAGATGGGAATGTTGGAGATGGGAATGTGGGAGATGGGAATGTGGGAGATGGGAATGAGGGAGATCTGAATGTGGGAAATGGAAATGTGGGAGATCTGATTGTGGGAAATGGGAATGCGGGAGATGGGAATGTGGTAGAAGGGAATGTGGGAGATTGGAATGTGGGAGATGGGAACGTGGGAGATGTGAATGCGGGAGATGGGAATGTGGTAGATGGGAATGTTGGAGATGGGAATGTGGGAGATGGGAATGTGGGAGATGGGAATGTGGGAGATGGGAATGTGGGAGATGGGAATGTGCGAGATGAGAACGTGGGAGATCTGAATAAGGGAGATCTGATTGTGGGAGATGGGAATGTTGGAGATGGGAACGTGGGAGGTGGGAATGTGGGAGATGGGAATGTGGGAGATGGGAATGTGGTAGAAGGGAATGTGGGAGATGGGAAAGTGGTATAATGGAATGTGGGAGATGGGAATGTGGAAGATGGGAATGTGGTAGAAGGGAATGTGGGAGAAGGGAATGTGGGAGATGGGAATGTGGGAGATGGGAATGTGGGAGATGGAATGTGGGAGATGGGAATGTGGTAGAAGGGAATGTGGGAGATCTGAATGTGGGAGATGAGAATGTGGGAGATGAGAATGTGTGAGATGAGAATGTGGGAGATGGGAATGCGGGAGATGGGAATGTGGGAGATGGAAACGTGGGAGATCTGAATGTGGGAGATGGGAATGTGGGAGATGGGAATGTGGGAGATGGGAAAGTGGGAGATGGGAATGTGGGAGATGGGAACGTGGGAGATCTGAATATGGGAGATCTAAATGTGGGTGATGGGAATGTGGGAGATGAGAACGTGGGAGATCTGAACGTGGGAGATGGGAATGTGGGAGATGAGAACGTGGGAGATCTGAATGTGGGAGATGGGAATGTGGGAGATGGGAATGTGCGAGATGAGAACGTGGGAGATCTGAATATGGGAGATCTGAATGTGGGAGATGGGAATGTGGGATATGGGAATGTGGGAGATGGGAATGTGGGAGATGGGAATGTGGGAGATCTGAATGTAGGAGATGGGAATGTGGGAGATGGGAATGTGGGAGATGAGAACGTGGGAGATCTGAATGTGGGAGATGGGAATGTGGATAATGGGAATGAGGGAGATCTGAATGTGGGAGATGGGAACGTGGGAGATCTGAATGTGGGAGATGGGAATGTGGGAGATGAGAATGTGGGAGATGGGAATATGGGAGATGGGAATGTGGGAGATGGGAATGTGCAAGATGAGAACGTTGGAGATCTGAATATGGGAGATCTGATTGTGGGAGATGGGAATGTTGGAGATGGAAATGTGGGAGATGGGAATGTGGGAGATGGGAATGTGGGAAATGGGAATGAGGGAGATCTGAATATGGGAAATGGGAATAAGGGAGATCTGAATGTGGGAAATGGGAATGTGGGAGATCTGATTGTGGGAAATGGGAATGCGGGAGATGGGAATGTGGTAGAAGGGAATGTGGGAGATGGGAATGTGGGAGATGGAAACGTGGGAGATGTGAATGCGGGAGATGGGAATGTGGTAGAAGGGAATGCGGGAAATGGGAATGTGGGAGATGGGAATGTGGGAGATGGGAATGTGGGAGATGGGAATGTGGTAGAAGGGAATGTGGGAGATGGGAATGTGGGAGATGGGAATGTGGTAGAAGGGAATGTGGGAGATGGGAAAGTGGTATAAGGGAATGTGGGAGATGGGAATGTGGAAGATGGGAATGTGGTAGAAGGGAATGTGGGAGATGGGAATGTGGGAGATGGGAATGTGGGAGATGGGAATGTGGTAGAAAGGAATGTGGGAGAAGGGAATGTGGAAGATGGGAATGTGGGAGATGGGAATGTGGGAGACGGGAATGTGGGAGATGGAAATGTGGTAGAAGGGAATGTGGGAGATCTGAATGTGGGAGATGAGAATGTGGGAGATGAGAATGTGGGAGATGAGAATGTGGGAGATGGGAACGTGGGAGATGGGAATGTGGTAGAAGGGAATGTGGGAGATAGGAATGTGGGAGATGGGAACGTGGGAGATGGGAATGTGGGAGATCTGAATGTGGGAGATGGGAATGTGGTAGAAGGGATTGTTGGAGATGGGAATGTTGGAGATGGGAATGTTGGAGATGGGAACGTGGGAGATGGGAATGTGGGAGATGGGAATGTGGGAGATGGGAATGTGTTTAAAGGGAATGTGGGAGATGGGAAAGTGGTATAAGGGAATGTGGGAGATGGGAATGTGGAAGATGGGAATGTGGTAGAAGGGAATGTTGGAGATGGGAAAGTGGGAGATGGGAATGTGGGAGATGGGAATGTGGTAGAAGGGATTGTGGGAGATGGGAATGTGGGAGATGGGAATGTTGGAGATGGGAACGTGGGAGATGGGAATGTGGAAGATGGGAATGTGGGAGATGGGAATGTGGTAGAAGGGAATGTGGGAGATGGGAAAGTGGTATAAGGGAATGTAAGAAATGGGAATGTGGAAGATGGGAATGTGGTAGAAGGGAATGTGGGAGATGGGAATGTGGGAGATGGGAATGTGGTAGAAGGGAATGTGGGAGAAGGGAATGTGGGAGATGGGAATGTGGTAGAAGGGAATGTGGGAGATCTGAATGTGGGAGATGAGAATGTGGGAGATGAGAATGTGGGAGATGAGAATGTGGGAGATGGGAATGCGGAAGATGGGAACGTGGGAGATGGGAATGTGGTAGAAGGGAATGTGAAAGATAGGAATGTGGGAGATGGTAACGTGGGAGATGGGAATGTGGGAGATCTGAATGTGGGAGATGGGAATGTGGGAGATGAGAACGTGGGAGATCTGAATATGGGAGATTAGAATGTGGGAGATGGGAATGTGGGAGATGGGAATGTGGGAGATGGGAACGTGGGAGATCTGAATGTGGGAGATGGGAATGTGGGAGATGGGAATGTGGTAGAAGGGAATGTGGGAGATGGGAATGTGGGAGATGGGAATGTGGTAGAAGGGAATGTGGGAGATGGGAATGTGGGAGATGGGAATGTGGTAGAAGGGAATGTGGGAGAAGGGAATGTGGGAGATGGGAATGTGGGAGATGGGAATGTGAGAGATGGGAATGTGGGAGATGGGAATGTGGGAGATGGGAATGTGGTAGAAGGGAATGTGGGAGATGAGAATGTGGGAGATGAGAATGTGAGAGATGAGAATGTGGGAGATGGGAATGCGGGAGATGAGAACGTGGGAGATGGGAACGTGGGAGATGGGAATGTGGGAGATCTGAATGTGGGAGATGGGAATGTGGGAGATGAGAACGTGGGAGATCTGATTATGGGAGATTGGAATGTGGGAGATGGGAATGTGGGAGATGGGAATGTGGTAGAAGGGAATGTGGGAGATGAGAACGTGGGAGATGGTAACGTGAGAGATGGGAATGTGGGAGATCTGAATGTGGGAGATGGGAATGTGGGAGATGAGAACGTGGGAGATCTGAATATGGGAGATTGGAATGTGGGAGATGGGAATGTGGGAGATGGGAACGTGGGAGATCTGAATGTGGGAGATGGGAATGTGGGAGATGGGAATGTGGGAGATGGGAATGTGGGAGATGGGAATGTGGGAGATGGGAATGTGGGAGATGGGAATGTGGTAGAAGGGAATGTGGGAGAAGGGAATGTGAGAGATGAGAATGTGGGAGATGGGAATGCGGGAGATGGGAACGTGGGAAATTGGAACGTGGGAGATGGGAATGTGGGAGATCTGAATTTGGGAGATGGGAATGTGGGAGATGAGAACGTGGGAGATCTGAATATGGGAGATTGGAATGTTGGAGATGGGAATGTGGGAGATGGGAACGTGGGAGATCTGAATGTGGGAGATGGGAATGTGAAAAATGGGAATGTGGGAGATGGAAATGTGGGAGATGGGAACGTGGGAGATCTGAATATGGGAGATCTGAATGTGGGAGATGGGAATGTGGGAGATGGGAATGTCGGAGATGAGAACGTGGGAGATCTGAACGTTGGAGATGGGAATGTGGGAGATGAGAACGTGGGAGATCTGAATATGGGAGATCTGAATGTGGGAGATAGGAATGTGGGAGATGGGAATGTGGGAGATGGGAATGTGGGAGATGGGAATAAGGGAGATCTGAATGTGGGAGATGGGAATGTGGGAGATTGGAATGTGGGAAATGAGAACGTGGGAGATCTGAATGTGGGAGATAGGAGTGTGGGAGATGGGAATGTGGGAGATCTGAATGTGGGAGATGGGAATGTGGGAGATGGAAATGTGGGAGATGAGAACGTGGGAGATCTGAATGTGGGAGATGGGAATGTGGAAAATGGGAATGAGGGAGATCTGAATGTGGGAGATGGGAGTGTTGGAGATCTGAATGTGGGAGATGGGAGTGTGGGAGATGAGAATGTGGGAGATGGAAATGTGGGAAATGGGAATGTGGGAGATGGGAATGTGCGAGATGAGAACGTGGAAGATCTGAATATGGGAGATCTGATTGTGGGAGATGGGAATGTTGGAGATGGAAATGTGGGAGATGGGAATGTGGGAGATGGGAATGTGGGAAATGAGAATGAGGGAGATCTGAATGTGGGAAATGGGAATGTGGGAGATCTGATTGTGGGAAATGGGAATGCGGGAGATGGGAATGTGGTAGAAGGGAATGTGGGAGATTGGAATGTGGGAGATGGGAACGTGGGAGATGTGAATGCGGGAGATGGGAATGTGGTAGATGGGAATGCGGTAGATGGGAATGTGGGAGATGGGAATGTGGGAGATGGGAATGTGGGAGATGGGAATGTGGGAGATGGGAATGTGCGAGATGAGAACGTGGGAGATCTGAATATGGGAGATCTGATTGTGGGAGATGGGAATGTTGGAGATGGGAACGTGGGAGGTGGGAATGTGGGAGATGGGAATGTGGGAGATGGGAATGTGGTAGAAGGGAATGTGGGAGATGGGAAAGTGGTATAAGGGAATGTGGGAGATGGGAATGTGGAAGATGGGAATGTGGTAGAAGGGAATGTGGGAGATGGGAATGTGGGAGATGGGAATGTGGGAGATGGGAATGTGGTAGAAGGGAATGTGGGAGAAGGGAATGTGGGAGATGGGAATGTGGGAGATGGGAATGTGGGAGATGGGAATGTGGGAGATGGGAATGTGGTAGAAGGGAATGTGGGAGATCTGAATGTGGGAGATGAGAATGTGGGAGATGAGAATGTGGGAGATGAGAATGTGGGAGATGGGAATGCGGGAGATGGGAATGTGGGAGATGGAAACGTGGGAGATCTGAATGTGGAAGATGGGAATGTGGGAGATGGGAATGTGGGAGATGGGAATGTGGGAGATGGGAACGTGGGAGATCTGAATATGGGAGATCTAAATGTGGGAGATGGGAATGTGGGAGATGGGAATGTGGGAGATGAGAACGTGGGAGATCTGAACGTGGGAGATGGGAATGTGGGAGATGAGAACGTGGGAGATCTGAATGTGGGAGATGGGAATGTGGGAGATGGGAATGTGCGAGATGAGAACGTGGGAGATCTGAATATGGGAGATCTGAATGTGGGAGATGGGAATGTGGGATATGGGAATGTGGGAGATGAGAACGTGGGAGATCTGAATGTGGGAGATGGGAATGTGAAAAATGGGAATGAGGGAGATCTGAATGTGGGAGATGGGAACGTGGGAGATCTGAATGTGGGAGATGGGAATGTGGGAGATGAGAATGTGGGAGATGGGAATGTGGGAGATGGGAATGTGGGAGATGGGAATGTGCGAGATGAGAACGTGGGAGATCTGAATATGGGAGATCTGATTGTGGGAGATGGGAATGTTGGAGATGGGAATGTGGGAGATGGGAATGTGGGAGATGGGAATGAGGGAGATCTGAATGTGGGAAATGGGAATGTGGGAGATCTGATTGTGGGAAATGGGAATGCGGGAGATGGGAATGTGGTAGAAGGGAATGTGGGAGATTGGAATGTGGGAGATGGGAACGTGGGAGATGTGAATGCGGGAGATGGGAATGTGGTAGATGGGAATGCGGGAGATGGGAATGTGGGAGATGGGAATGTGGGAGATGGGAATGTGGGAGATGGGAATGTGGGAGATGGGAATGTGCGAGATGAGAACGTGGGAGATCTGAATAAGGGAGATCTGATTGTGGGAGATGGGAATGTTGGAGATGGGAACGTGGGAGGTGGGAATGTGGGAGATGGGAATGTGGGAGATGGGAATGTGGTAGAAGGGAATGTGGGAGATGGGAAAGTGGTATAATGGAATGTGGGAGATGGGAATGTGGAAGATGGGAATGTGGTAGAAGGGAATGTGGGAGAAGGGAATGTGGGAGATGGGAATGTGGGAGATGGGAATGTGGGAGATGGAATGTGGGAGATGGGAATGTGGGAGAAGGGAATGTGGGAGATCTGAATGTGGGAGATGAGAATGTGGGAGATGAGAATGTGTGAGATGAGAATGTGGGAGATGGGAATGCGGGAGATGGGAATGTGGGAGATGGAAACGTGGGAGATCTGAATGTGGGAGATGGGAATGTGGGAGATGGGAATGTGGGAGATGGGAAAGTGGGAGATGGGAATGTGGGAGATGGGAACGTGGGAGATCTGAATATGGGAGATCTAAATGTGGGTGATGGGAATGTGGGAGATGGGAATGTGGGAGATGAGAACGTGGGAGATCTGAACGTGGGAGATGGGAATGTGGGAGATGAGAACGTGGGAGATCTGAATGTGGGAGATGGGAATGTGGGAGATGGGAATGTGCGAGATGAGAACGTGGGAGATCTGAATATGGGAGATCTGAATGTGGGAGATGGGAATGTGGGATATGGGAATGTGGGAGATGGGAATGTGGGAGATGGGAATGTGGGAGATCTGAATGTAGGAGATGGGAATGTGGGAGATGGGAATGTGGGAGATGAGAACGTGGGAGATCTGAATGTGGGAGATGGGAATGTGGAAAATGGGAATGAGGGAGATCTGAATGTGGGAGATGGGAACGTGGGAGATCTGAATGTGGGAGATGGGAATGTGGGAGATGAGAATGTGGGAGATGGGAATATGGGAGATGGGAATGTGGGAGATGGGAATGTGCAAGATGAGAACGTTGGAGATCTGAATATGGGAGATCTGATTGTGGGAGATGGGAATGTTGGAGATGGAAATGTGGGAGATGGAAATGTGGGAGATGGGAATGTGGGAAATGGGAATGAGGGAGATCTGAATATGGGAAATGGGAATAAGGGAGATCTGAATGTGGGAAATGGGAATGTGGGAGATCTGATTGTGGGAAATGGGAATGCGGGAGATGGGAATGTGGTAGAAGGGAATGTGGGAGATGGGAATGTGGGAGATGGAAACGTGGAAGATGTGAATGCGGGAGATGGGAATGTGGTAGAAGGGAATGCGGGAAATGGGAATGTGGGAGATGGGAATGTGGGAGATGGGAATGTGGGAGATGGGAATGTGGTAGAAGGGAATGTGGGAGATGGGAATGTGGGAGATGGGAATGTGGTAGAAGGGAATGTGGGAGATGGGAAAGTGGTATAAGGGAATGTGGGAGATGGGAATGTGGAAGATGGGAATGTGGTAGAAGGGAATGTGGGAGATGGGAATGTGGGAGATGGGAATGTGGGAGATGGGAATGTGGTAGAAAGGAATGTGGGAGAAGGGAATGTGGAAGATGGGAATGTGGGAGATGGGAATGTGGGAGACGGGAATGTGGGAGATGGAAATGTGGTAGAAGGGAATGTGGGAGATCTGAATGTGGGAGATGAGAATGTGGGAGATGAGAATGTGGGAGATGAGAATGTGGGAGATGGGAACGTGGGAGATGGGAATGTGGTAGAAGGGAATGTGGGAGATAGGAATGTGGGAGATGGGAACGTGGGAGATGGGAATGTGGGAGATCTGAATGTGGGAGATGGGAATGTGGTAGAAGGGATTGTGGGAGATGGGAATGTTGGAGATGGGAATGTTGGAGATGGGAACGTGGGAGATGGGAATGTGGGAGATGGGAATGTGGGAGATGGGAATGTGTTTAAAGGGAATGTGGGAGATGGGAAAGTGGTATAAGGGAATGTGGGAGATGGGAATGTGGAAGATGGGAATGTGGTAGAAGGGAATGTTGGAGATGGGAAAGTGGGAGATGGGAATGTGGGAGATGGGAATGTGGTAGAAGGGATTGTGGGAGATGGGAATGTGGGAGATGGGAATTTTGGAGATGGGAACGTGGGAGATGGGAATGTGGAAGATGGGAATGTGGGAGATGGGAATGTGGTAGAAGGGAATGTGGGAGATGGGAAAGTGGTATAAGGGAATGTAAGAAATGGGAATGTGGAAGATGGGAATGTGGTAGAAGGGAATGTGGGAGATGGGAATGTGGGAGATGGGAATGTGGTAGAAGGGAATGTGGGAGAAGGGAATGTGGGAGATGGGAATGTGGTAGAAGGGAATGTGGGAGATCTGAATGTGGGAGATGAGAATGTGGGAGATGAGAATGTGGGAGATGAGAATGTGGGAGATGGGAATGCGGAAGATGGGAACGTGGGAGATGGGAATGTGGTAGAAGGGAATGTGAAAGATAGGAATGTGGGAGATGGTAACGTGGGAGATGGGAATGTGGGAGATCTGAATGTGGGAGATGGGAATGTGGGAGATGAGAACGTGGGAGATCTGAATATGGGAGATTAGAATGTGGGAGATGGGAATGTGGGAGATGGGAATGTGGGAGATGGGAACGTGGGAGATCTGAATGTGGGAGATGGGAATGTGGGAGATGGGAATGTGGTAGAAGGGAATGTGGGAGATGGGAATGTGGGAGATGGGAATGTGGTAGAAGGGAATGTGGGAGATGGGAATGTGGGAGATGGGAATGTGGTAGAAGGGAATGTGGGAGAAGGGAATGTGGGAGATGGGAATGTGAGAGATGGGAATGTGGGAGATGGGAATGTGGGAGATGGGAATGTGGTAGAAGGGAATGTGGGAGATGAGAATGTGGGAGATGAGAATGTGAGAGATGAGAATGTGGGAGATGGGAATGCGGGAGATGAGAACGTGGGAGATGGGAACGTGGGAGATGGGAATGTGGGAGATCTGAATGTGGGAGATGGGAATGTGGGAGATGAGAACGTGGGAGATCTGATTATGGGAGATTGGAATGTGGGAGATGGGAATGTGGGAGATGGGAATGTGGTAGAAGGGAATGTGGGAGATGAGAACGTGGGAGATGGTAACGTGAGAGATGGGAATGTGGGAGATCTGAATGTGGGAGATGGGAATGTGGGAGATGAGAACGTGGGAGATCTGAATATGGGAGATTGGAATGTGGGAGATGGGAATGTGGGAGATGGGAACGTGGGAGATCTGAATGTGGGAGATGGGAATGTGGGAGATGGGAATGTGGGAGATGGGAATGTGGGAGATGGGAATGTGGGAGATGGGAATGTGGGAGATGGGAATGTGGTAGAAGGGAATGTGGGAGAAGGGAATGTGAGAGATGAGAATGTGGGAGATGGGAATGCGGGAGATGGGAACGTGGGAAATTGGAACGTGGGAGATGGGAATGTGGGAGATCTGAATTTGGGAGATGGGAATGTGGGAGATGAGAACGTGGGAGATCTGAATATGGGAGATTGGAATGTTGGAGATGGGAATGTGGGAGATGGGAACGTGGGAGATCTGAATGTGGGAGATGGGAATGTGAAAAATGGGAATGTGGGAGATGGAAATGTGGGAGATGGGAACGTGGGAGATCTGAATATGGGAGATCTGAATGTGGGAGATGGGAATGTGGGAGATGGGAATGTCGGAGATGAGAACGTGGGAGATCTGAACGTTGGAGATGGGAATGTGGGAGATGAGAACGTGGGAGATCTGAATATGGGAGATCTGAATGTGGGAGATAGGAATGTGGGAGATGGGAATGTGGGAGATGGGAATGTGGGAGATGGGAATAAGGGAGATCTGAATGTGGGAGATGAGAATGTGGGAGATTAGAATGTGGGAAATGAGAACGTGGGAGATCTGAATGTGGGAGATAGGAGTGTGGGAGATGGGAATGTGGGAGATCTGAATGTGGGAGATGGGAATGTGGGAGATGGGAATGTGGGAGATGAGAACGTGGGAGATCTGAATGTGGGAGATGGGAATGTGGAAAATGGGAATGAGGGAGATCTGAATGTGGGAGATGGGAGTGTTGGAGATCTGAATGTGGGAGATGGGAGTGTGGGAGATGAGAATGTGGGAGATGGAAATGTGGGAAATGGGAATGTGGGAGATGGGAATGTGCGAGATGAGAACGTGGAAGATCTGAATATGGGAGATCTGATTGTGGGAGATGGGAATGTTGGAGATGGAAATGTGGGAGATGGGAATGTGGGAGATGGGAATGTGGGAAATGAGAATGAGGGAGATCTGAATGTGGGAAATGGGAATGTGGGAGATCTGATTGTGGGAAATGGGAATGCGGGTGATGGGAATGTGGTAGAAGGGAATGTGGTAGAAGGGAATGTGGGAGATGGGAACGTGGGAGATGAGAATGCGGGAGATGGGAATGTGGTAGATGGGAATTCGGGAGATGGGAATGTGGGAGATGGGAATGTGTGAGAGATGGGAATGTGGGAGATGGGAATGTGGTAGAAGGGAATGTGGGAGATGGGAATGTGTGAGATGGGAATGTGGTAGAAGGGATTGTGGGAGATGGGAATGTGGGAGATAGGAATGTTGGAGATGGGAACGTGGGAGATGGGAATGTGGGAGATGGGAATGTGGTAGAAGGGAATGTGGGAGATGGGAAAGTGGTATAAGGGAATGTGGGAGATGGGAATGTGGAAGATGGGAATGTGGGAGATGGGAATGTGGGAGATGGGAATGTGGTAGAAGGGAATGTGGAAGATGGGAATGTGTGAGATGGGAATGTGGTAGAAGGGATTGTGGGAGATGGGAATGTGGGAGATGGGAATGTTGGAGATGGGAACGTGGGAGATGGGAATGTGGGAGATGGGAATGTGGTAGAAGGGATCGTGGGAGATGGGAAAGTGGTATAAGGGAATGTGGGAGATGGGAATGTGGAAGATGGGAATGTGGTAGAAGGGAATGTGGGAGATGGGAATGTGGGAGATGGGAATGTGGGAGATGGGAATGTGGTAGAAGGGAATGTGGTAGAAGGGAATGTGGGAGATGGGAATGTGGGAGATGGGAATGTGGGAGATGGGAATGTGGTAGAAGGGAATGTGGGAGATCTGAATGTGGGAGATGAGAATGTGGGAGATGAGAATGTGGGAGATGGGAATGCGGGAGATGGGAATGTGGTAGAAGGGAATGTGGTAGAAGGGAATGTGGGAGATGGGAACGTGGGAGATGAGAATGCGGGAGATGGGAATGTGGTAGATGGGAATGCGGGAGATGGGAATGTGGGAGATGGGAATGTGTGAGAGATGGGAATGTGGGAGATGGGAATGTGGTAGAAGGGAATGTGGGAGATGGGAATGTGTGAGATGGGAATGTGGTAGAAGGGATTGTGGGAGATGGGAATGTGGGAGATAGGAATGTTGGAGATGGGAACGTGGGAGATGGGAATGTGGGAGATGGGAATGTGGTAGAAGGGAATGTGGGAGATGGGAAAGTGGTATAAGGGAATGTGGGAGATGGGAATGTGGAAGATTGGAATGTGGGAGATGGGATTGTGGGAGATGGGAATGTGGAAAAGGGAATGTGGAAGATGGGAATGTGTGAGATGGGAATGTGGTAGAAGGGATTGTGGGAGATGGGAATGTGGGAGATGGGAATGTTGGAGATGGGAACAAGGGAGATGGGAATGTGGGAGATGGGAATGTGGTAGAAGGGAATGTGGGAGATGGGAAAGTGGTATAAGGGAATGTGGGAGATGGGAATGTGGAAGATGGGAATGTGGTAGAAGGGAATGTGGGAGATGGGAATGTGGGAGATGGGAATGTGGGAGATGGGAATGTGGTAGAAGGGAATGTGGTAGAAGGGAATGTGGGAGATGGGAATGTGGGAGATGGGAATGTGGGAGATGGGAATGTGGTAGAAGGGAATGTGGGAGATCTGAATGTGGGAGATGAGAATGTGGGAGATGAGAATGTGGGAGATGAGAATGTAGGAGATGGGAATGTGGGAGATGGGAATGTGGGAGAAGGGAATGTGGGAGAAGGGAATGTGGGAGATGGGAATGCGGGAGATGGGAACGTGGGAGATGGGAATGTGGGAGATGGAAATGTGGGAGATGGGAATGTGGGAGATGGGAATGTGGGAGATGGGATTGTGGGAGATCTGAATGTGGGAGATGGAAATGTGGGAGATGAGAATGTGGGAGATGAGAATGTGGGAGATGAGAATGGGGGAGATCTGAATGTGGGAGATGGGAATGTGGGAGATGGGAATGTGGGAGACGGGAATGTGGGAGATGGGAATGTGGTAGATGGGAATGCGGGAGATGGGAATGTGGGAGATGGGAATGTGTGAGAGATGGGAATGTGGGAGATTGGAATGTGGTAGAAGGGAATGTGGGAGATCTGAATGTGGGAGATGAGAATGTGGGAGATGAGAATGTGGGAGATGGGAATGCGGGAGATGGGAATGTGGTAGAAGGGAATGTGGTAGAAGGGAATGTGGGAGATGGGAACGTGGGAGATGAGAATGCGGGAGATGGGAATGTGGTAGATGGGAATGCGGGAGATGGGAATGTGGGAGATGGGAATGTGTGAGAGATGGGAATGTGGGAGATGGGAATGTGGTAGAAGGGAATGTGGGAGATGGGAATGTGTGAGATGGGAATGTGGTAGAAGGGATTGTGGGAGATGGGAAAGTGGTATAAGGGAATGTGGGAGATGGGAATGTGGAAGATTGGAATGTGGGAGATGGGAATGTGGGAGATGGGAATGTGGTAGAAGGGAATGTGGAAGATGGGAATGTGGGAGATGGGAATGTGGGAGAAGGGAATGTGGGAGAAGGGAATGTGGGAGATGGGAATGCGGGAGATGGGAACGTGGGAGATGGGAATGTGGGAGATGGAAATGTGGGAGATGGGAATGTGGGAGATGGGAATGTGGGAGATGGGAATGTGGGAGATCTGAATGTGGGAGATGGAAATGTGGGAGATGAGAATGTGGGAGATGAGAATGTGGGAGATGAGAATGGGGGAGATCTGAATGTGGGAGATGGGAATGTGGGAGATGGGAATGTGGGAGACGGGAATGTGGGAGATGGGAATGTGGTAGATGGGAATGCGGGAGATGGGAATGTGGGAGATGGGAATGTGTGAGAGATGGGAATGTGGGAGATGGGAATGTGGTAGAAGGGAATGTGGGAGATCTGAATGTGGGAGATGAGAATGTGGGAGATGAGAATGTGGGAGATGGGAATGCGGGAGATGGGAATGTGGTAGAAGGGAATGTGGTAGAAGGGAATGTCGGAGATGGGAACGTGGGAGATGAGAATGCGGGAGATGGGAATGTGGTAGATGGGAATGCGGGAGATGGGAATGTGGGAGATGGAAATGTGTGAGAGATGGGAATGTGGGAGATGGGAATGTGGTAGAAGGGAATGTGGGAGATGGGAATGTGTGAGATGGGAATGTGGTAGAAGGGATTGTGGGAGATGGGAATGTGGGAGATAGGAATGTTGGAGATGGGAACGTGGGAGATGGGAATGTGGGAGATGGGAATGTGGTAGAAGGGAATGTGGGAGATGGGAAAGTGGTATAAGGGAATGTGGGAGATGGGAATGTGGAAGATTGGAATGTGGGAGATGGGAATGTGGGAGATGGGAATGTGGTAGAAGGGAATGTGGAAGATGGGAATGTGTGAGATGGGAATGTGGTAGAAGGGATTGTGGGAGATGGGAATGTGGGAGATGGGAATGTTGGAGATGGGAACAAGGGAGATGGGAATGTGGGAGATGGGAATGTGGTAGAAGGGAATGTGGGAGATGGGAAAGTGGTATAAGGGAATGTGGGAGATGGGAATGTGGAAGATGGAAATGTGGTAGAAGGGAAAGTGGGAGATGGGAATGTGGGAGATGGGAATGTGGGAGATGGGAATGTGGTAGAAGGGAATGTGGTAGAAGGGAATGTGGGAGATGGGAATGTGGGAGATGGGAATGTGGTAGAAGGGAATGTGGGAGATCTGAATGTGGGAGATGAGAATGTGGGAGATGAGAATGTGGGAGATGAGAATGTGGGAGATGGGAATGTGGGAGATGGGAATGTGGGAGAAGGGAATGTGGGAGAAGGGAATGTGGGAGATGGGAATGCGGGAGATGGGAACGTGGGAGATGGGAATGTGGGAGATGGAAATGTGGGAGATGGGAATGTGGGAGATAGGAATGTGGGAGATGGGAATGTGGGAGATCTGAATGTGGGAGATGGAAATGTGGGAGATGAGAATGTGGGAGATGAGAATGTGGGAGATGAGAATGGGGGAGATCTGAATGTGGGAGATGGGAATGTGGGAGATGGGAATGTGGGAGACGGGAATGTGGGAGATGGGAATGTGGGAGATGGGAATGTGGGAGATGGGAATGTGGGAGATGGGAATGTGCGAGATGGGAATGTGAGAGACGGGAATGTGGGAGATGGGAATGTAAGAGATGGGAACGTGGGAGATGGGAATGTGGGAGATGAGAATGTGGGAGATGGGAACGTGGGAGATGGGAATGTGGGAGATCTGAATGTGGGAGATGGGAATGTGGGAGATGAGAACGTGGGAGATCTGAATATGGGAGATTGGAAAGTGGGAGATGGGAATGTGGGAGATGAGAATGTGGGAGATGGGAATGTGGAAGATGGGAATGTGGTAGAAGGGAATGTGGGAGATGGGAATGTGGGAGATGGGAATGTGGGAGATGGGAATGTGGTAGAAGGAAATGTGGGAGAAGGGAATGTGGGAGATGGGAATGTGGTAGATGGGAATGTGGGAGATGGGAATGTGGGAGATGGGAATGTGGGAAATGGGAATGTGGGAGATGGGAATGTGGGAGATCTGAATGTGGGAGATGAGAATGTGGGAGATGAGAATGTGGGAGATGAGAATGTGGGAGATGGGAATGCGGGAGATGGGAATGTGGGAGATGGAAACGTGGGAGATCTGAATGTGGGAGATGGGAATGTGGGAGATGGGAATGTGGGAGATGGGAACGTGGGAGATCTGAATATGGGAGATCTGAATGTGGGAGATGGGAATGTGGGAGATGGGAATGTGGGAGATGAGAACGTGGGAGATCTGAACGTGGGAGATGGGAATGTGGGAGATGAGAACGTGGGAGATCTGAATGTGGGAGATGGGAATGTGGGAGATGGGAATGTGCGAGATGAGAACGTGGGAGATCTGAATATGGGAGATCTGAATGTGGGAGATGGGAATGTAGGATATGGGAATGTGGGAGATGAGAATGTGGGAGATGGGAATGCGGGAGATGGGAACGTGGGAGATGGGAATGTGGTAGAAGGGAATGTGGGAGATAGGAATGTGGGAGATCGGAACGTGGGAGATGGGAATGTGGAAGATCTGAATGTGGGAGATGAGAATGTGGGAGATGAGAATGTGGGAGATGAGAATGTGGGAGATGAGAATGTGGGAGATGGGAATGCGGGAGATGGGAACGTGGGAGATGGGAATGTGGGAGATGGGAATGTGCAAGATGAGAACGTGGGAGATCTGAATATGGGAGATCTGATTGTGGGAGATGGGAATGTTGGAGATGGAAATGTGGGAGATTGGAATGTGGGAGATGGCAATGTGGGAAATGGGAATGAGGGAGATCTGAATGTGGGAGATGAGAATGTGGGAGATGAGAATGTGGGAGATGAGAATGTGGGAGATGAGAATGTGGGAGATGAGAATGTGGGAGATGAGAATGTGGGAGATGGGAATGCGGGAGATGGGAACGTGGGAGATGGGAATGTGGTAGAAGGGAATGTGGGAGATAGGAATGTGGGAGATCGGAACGTGGGAGATGGGAATGTGGGAGATCTGAATGTGGGAGATGGGAATGTGGTAGAAGGGATTGTGGGAGATGGGAATTTGGGAGATGGGAATGTTGGAGATGGGAACGTGGGAGATGGGAATGTGGGAGATGGGAATGTGGGAGATGGGAATGTGGTAGAAGGGAATATGGGAGATGGGAAAGTGGTATAAGGGAATGTAGGAGATGGGAATGTGGAAGATGGGAATGTGGTAGAAGGGAATGTGGGAGATGGGAATATGGGAGATGGGAATGTGGGAGATGGGAATGTGGTAGAAGGGATTGTGGGAGATGGGAATGTGGGAGATGGGAATGTTGGAGATGGGAACGTGGGAGATGGGAATGTGGGAGATGGGATTGTGGGAGATGGGAATGTGGTAGAAGGGAATGTGGGAGATGGGAAAGTGGTATAAGGGAATGTGGGAGATGGGAATGTGGAAAATGGGAATGTGGTAGAAGGGAATGTGGGAGATGGGAATGTGGGAGATGGGAATGTGGGAGATGGGAATGTGGGAGATGGGAATGTGGGAGATGGGAATGTGGTAGAAGGGAATGTGGGAGAAGGGAATGTGGGAGATGGGAATGTGGGAGATGGGAATGTGGGAGACGGGAATGTGGGAGATGGAAATGTGGTAGAAGGGAATGTGGGAGATCTGAATGTGGGAGATGAGAATGTGGAAGATATGAATGTGGGAGATGAGAATGTGGGAGATGGGAATGCGGGAGATGGGAACGTGGGAGATGGGAATGTGGTAGAAGGGAATGTGGGAGATAGGAATGTGGGAGATCGGAACGTGGGAGATGGGAATGTGGGAGATCTGAATGTGGGAGATGGGAATGTGGTAGAAGGGAATGTGGGAGATGGGAAAGTGGTAAAAGGGAATGTGGGAGATGGGAATGTGGAAGATGGGAATGTGGTAGAAGGGAATGTGGGAGATGGGAATATGGGAGATGGGAATGTGGGAGATGGAAATGTGGTAGAAGGGATTGTGGGAGATGGGAATGTGGGAGATGGGAATGTGGGAGATGGGAACGTGGGAGATGGGAATGTGGGAGATGGGAATGTGGGAGATGGGAATGTGGTAGAAGGGAATGTGGGAGATGGGAAAGTGGTATAAGGGAATGTGGGAGATGGGAATGTGGAAGATGGGAATGTGGTAGAAGGGAATGTGGGAGATGGGAATGTGGGAGAAGGGAATGTGGGAGATGGGAATGTGGTAGAAGGGAATGTGGGAGAAGGGAATGTGGGAGATGGGAATGTGGGAGATGGGAATGTGGGAGATGGGAATGTGGAAGATGGGAATGTGGTAGAAGGGAATGTGGGAGATCTGAATGTGGGAGATGAGAATGTGGGAGATGAGAATGTGAGAGATGAGAATGTGGGAGATGGGAATGCGGAAGATGAGAACGTGGGAGATGGGAATGTGGTAGAAGGGAATGTGAGAGATAGGAATGTGGGAGATGGTAACGTGGGAGATGGGAATGTGGGAGATGGGAATGTGGTAGAAGGGAATGTGGGAGATGGGAATGTGGGAGATGGGAATGTGGGAGATGGGAATGTGGTAGAAGGAAATGTGGGAGAAGGAAATGTGGGAGATGGGAATGTGGGAGATGGGAATGTGGGAGATGGGAATGTGGGAGATGGGAATGTGGGAGATGGGAATGTGGGAGATCTGAATGTGGGAGATGAGAATGTGGGAGATGAGAATGTGGGAGATGAAAATGTGGGAGATGGGAATGCGGGAGATGGGAATGTGGGAGATGGAAACGTGGGAGATCTGAATGTGGGAGATGGGAATGTGGGAGATGGGAATGTGGGAGATGGGAATGTGGGAGATGGGAACGTGGGAGATCTGAATATGGGAGATCTGAATGTGGGAGATGGGAATGTGGGAGATGGGAATGTGGGAGATGAGAACGTGGGAGATCTAAATATGGGAGATGGGAATGTGGGAGATGGGAATGTGCGAGATGAGAACGTGGGAGATCTGAAAATGGGAGATCTGAATGTGGGAGATGGGAATGTGGGATATGGGAATGTGGGAGATGGGAATGTGGGAGATGGGAATGTGGGAGATCTGAATGTAGGAGATGGGAATGTGGGAGATGGGAATGTGGGAGATGAGAACGTGGGAGATCTGAATGTGGGAGATGGGAATGTGGGAGATGGGAATGTTGGAGATGGGAACGTGGGAGATGGGAATGTGGGAGATGGGAATGTGGGAGATGGGAATGTGGTAGAAGGGAATGTGGGAGATGGGAAAGTGGTATAAGGGAATGTGGGAGATGGGAATGTGGAAGATGGGAATGTGGTAGAAGGGAATGTGGGAGATGGGAATGTGGGAGAAGGGAATGTGGGAGATGGGAATGTGGTAGAAGGGAATGTGGGAGAAGGGAATGTGGGAGATGGGAATGTGGGAGATGGGAATGTGGGAGATGGGAATGTGGGAGATGGGAATGTGGTAGAAGGGAATGTGGGAGATCTGAATGTGGGAGATGAGAATGTGGGAGATGAGAATGTGAGAGATGAGAATGTGGGAGATGGGAATGCGGAAGATGGGAACGTGGGAGATGGGAATGTGGTAGAAGGGAATGTGAGAGATAGGAATGTGGGAGATGGTAACGTGGGAGATGGGAATGTGGGAGATGGGAATGTGGTAGAAGGGAATGTGGGAGATGGGAATGTGGGAGATGGGAATGTGGGAGATGGGAATGTGGTAGAAGGAAATGTGGGAGAAGGAAATGTGGGAGATGGGAATGTGGGAGATGGGAATGTGGGAGATGGGAATGTGGGAGATGGGAATGTGGGAGATCTGAATGTGGGAGATGAGAATGTGGGAGATGAGAATGTGGGAGATGAGAATGTGGGAGATGGGAATGCGGGAGATGGGAATGTGGGAGATGGAAACGTGGGAGATCTGAATGTGGGAGATGGGAATGTGGGAGATGGGAATGTGGGAGATGGGAACGTGGGAGATCTGAATATGGGAGATCTGAATGTGGGAGATGGGAATGTGGGAGATGGGAATGTGGGAGATGAGAACGTGGGAGATCTGAACGTGGGAGATGGGAATGTGGGAGATGAGAACGTGGGAGATCTAAATGTGGGAGATGGGAATGTGGGAGATGGGAATGTGCGAGATGAGAACGTGGGAGATCTGAATATGGGAGATCTAAATGTGGGAGATGGGAATGTGGAATATGGGAATGTGGGAGATGGGAATGTGGGAGATGGGAATGTGGGAGATCTGAATGTAGGAGATGGGAATGTGGGAGATGGGAATGTGGGAGATGAGAACGTGGGAGATCTGAATGTGGGAGATGGGAATGTGGAAAATGGGAATTAGGGAGATCTGAATGTGGGAGATGGGAACGTGGGAGATCTGAATGTGGGAGATGGGAATGTGGGAGATGAGAATGTGGGAGAAGGGAATATGGGAGATGGGAATGTGGGAGATGGGAATGTGCGAGATGAGAACGTGGAAGATCTGAATATGGGAGATCTGATTGTGGGAGATGGGAATGTTGGAGATGGAAATGTGGGAGATGGGAATGTGGGAGATGGGAATGTGGGAAATGAGAATGAGGGAGATCTGAATGTGGGAAATGGGAATGTGGGAGATCTGATTGTGGGAAATGGGAATGCGGGAGATGGGAATGTGGTAGAAGGGAATGTTAGAGATTGGAATGTGGGAGATGGGAACGTGGGAGATGTGAATGCGGGAGATGGGAATGTGGTAGATGGGAATGCGGGAGATGGGAATGTGGGAGATGGGAATGTGGGAGATGGGAATGTGGGAGATGGGAATGTGGGAGATGGGAATGTGCGAGATGAGAACGTGGGAGATCTGAATATGGGAGATCTGATTGTGGGAGATGGGAATGTTGGAGATGGGAACGTGGGAGGTGGGAATGTGGGAGATGGGAATGTGGGAGATGGGAATGTGGTAGAAGGGAATGTGGGAGATGGGAAAGTGGTATAAGGGAATGTGGGAGATGGGAATGTGGAAGATGGGAATGTGGTAGAAGGGAATGTGGGAGATGGGAATGTGGGAGATGGGAATGTGGGAGATGGGAATGTGGTAGAAGGGAATGTGGGAGAAGGGAATGTGGGAGATGGGAATGTGGGAGATGGGAATGTGGGAGATGGGAATGTGGGAGATGGGAATGTGGTAGAAGGGAATGTGGGAGATCTGAATGTGGGAGATGAGAATGTGGGAGATGAGAATGTGGGAGATGAGAATGTGGGAGATGGGAATGCGGGAGATGGGAATGTGGGAGATGGAAACGTGGGAGATCTGAATGTGGAAGATGGGAATGTGGGAGATGGGAATGTGGGAGATGGGAATGTGGGAGATGGGAACGTGGGAGATCTGAATATGGGAGATCTAAATGTGGGAGATGGGAATGTGGGAGATGGGAATGTGGGAGA
The DNA here is from genome assembly GCF_947242115.1 of Biomphalaria glabrata. NCBI lineage: Eukaryota > Metazoa > Mollusca > Gastropoda > Planorbidae > Biomphalaria > Biomphalaria glabrata. The sequence continues at coordinate 37,071,431 of NC_074714.1, forward strand.
TGAGAACGTGGGAGATCTGAACGTGGGAGATGGGAATGTGGGAGATGAGAACGTGGGAGATCTGAATGTGGGAGATGGGAATGTGGGAGATGGGAATGTGCGAGATGAGAACGTGGGAGATCTGAATATGGGAGATCTGAATGTGGGAGATGGGAATGTGGGATATGGGAATGTGGGAGATGAGAACGTGGGAGATCTGAATGTGGGAGATGGGAATGTGAAAAATGGGAATGAGGGAGATCTGAATGTGGGAGATGGGAACGTGGGAGATCTGAATGTGGGAGATGGGAATGTGGGAGATGAGAATGTGGGAGATGGGAATGTGGGAGATGGGAATGTGGGAGATGGGAATGTGCGAGATGAGAACGTGGGAGATCTGAATATGGGAGATCTGATTGTGGGAGATGGGAATGTTGGAGATGGGAATGTGGGAGATGGGAATGTGGGAGATGGGAATGAGGGAGATCTGAATGTGGGAAATGGGAATGTGGGAGATCTGATTGTGGGAAATGGGAATGCGGGAGATGGGAATGTGGTAGAAGGGAATGTGGGAGATTGGAATGTGGGAGATGGGAACGTGGGAGATGTGAATGCGGGAGATGGGAATGTGGTAGATGGGAATGCGGGAGATGGGAATGTGGGAGATGGGAATGTGGGAGATGGGAATGTGGGAGATGGGAATGTGGGAGATGGGAATGTGCGAGATGAGAACGTGGGAGATCTGAATAAGGGAGATCTGATTGTGGGAGATGGGAATGTTGGAGATGGGAACGTGGGAGGTGGGAATGTGGGAGATGGGAATGTGGGAGATGGGAATGTGGTAGAAGGGAATGTGGGAGATGGGAAAGTGGTATAATGGAATGTGGGAGATGGGAATGTGGAAGATGGGAATGTGGTAGAAGGGAATGTGGGAGAAGGGAATGTGGGAGATGGGAATGTGGGAGATGGGAATGTGGGAGATGGAATGTGGGAGATGGGAATGTGGTAGAAGGGAATGTGGGAGATCTGAATGTGGGAGATGAGAATGTGGGAGATGAGAATGTGTGAGATGAGAATGTGGGAGATGGGAATGCGGGAGATGGGAATGTAGGAGATGGAAACGTGGGAGATCTGAATGTGGGAGATGGGAATGTGGGAGATGGGAATGTGGGAGATGGGAAAGTGGGAGATGGGAATGTGGGAGATGGGAACGTGGGAGATCTGAATATGGGAGATCTAAATGTGGGTGATGGGAATGTGGGAGATGGGAATGTGGGAGATGAGAACGTGGGAGATCTGAACGTGGGAGATGGGAATGTGGGAGATGAGAACGTGGGAGATCTGAATGTGGGAGATGGGAATGTGGGAGATGGGAATGTGGAAAATGGGAATGTGGTAGAAGGGAATGTGGGAGATGGGAATGTGGGAGATGGGAATGTGGGAGATGGGAATGTGGGAGATGGGAATGTGGGAGATGGGAATGTGGTAGAAGGGAATGTGGGAGAAGGGAATGTGGGAGATGGGAATGTGGGAGATGGGAATGTGGGAGACGGGAATGTGGGAGATGGAAATGTGGTAGAAGGGAATGTGGGAGATCTGAATGTGGGAGATGAGAATGTGGAAGATATGAATGTGGGAGATGAGAATGTGGGAGATGGGAATGCGGGAGATGGGAACGTGGGAGATGGGAATGTGGTAGAAGGGAATGTGGGAGATAGGAATGTGGGAGATCGGAACGTGGGAGATGGGAATGTGGGAGATCTGAATGTGGGAGATGGGAATGTGGTAGAAGGGAATGTGGGAGATGGGAAAGTGGTAAAAGGGAATGTGGGAGATGGGAATGTGGAAGATGGGAATGTGGTAGAAGGGAATGTGGGAGATGGGAATATGGGAGATGGGAATGTGGGAGATGGAAATGTGGTAGAAGGGATTGTGGGAGATGGGAATGTGGGAGATGGGAATGTGGGAGATGGGAACGTGGGAGATGGGAATGTGGGAGATGGGAATGTGGGAGATGGGAATGTGGTAGAAGGGAATGTGGGAGATGGGAAAGTGGTATAAGGGAATGTGGGAGATGGGAATGTGGAAGATGGGAATGTGGTAGAAGGGAATGTGGGAGATGGGAATGTGGGAGAAGGGAATGTGGGAGATGGGAATGTGGTAGAAGGGAATGTGGGAGAAGGGAATGTGGGAGATGGGAATGTGGGAGATGGGAATGTGGGAGATGGGAATGTGGAAGATGGGAATGTGGTAGAAGGGAATGTGGGAGATCTGAATGTGGGAGATGAGAATGTGGGAGATGAGAATGTGAGAGATGAGAATGTGGGAGATGGGAATGCGGAAGATGAGAACGTGGGAGATGGGAATGTGGTAGAAGGGAATGTGAGAGATAGGAATGTGGGAGATGGTAACGTGGGAGATGGGAATGTGGGAGATGGGAATGTGGTAGAAGGGAATGTGGGAGATGGGAATGTGGGAGATGGGAATGTGGGAGATGGGAATGTGGTAGAAGGAAATGTGGGAGAAGGAAATGTGGGAGATGGGAATGTGGGAGATGGGAATGTGGGAGATGGGAATGTGGGAGATGGGAATGTGGGAGATGGGAATGTGGGAGATCTGAATGTGGGAGATGAGAATGTGGGAGATGAGAATGTGGGAGATGAGAATGTGGGAGATGGGAATGCGGGAGATGGGAATGTGGGAGATGGAAACGTGGGAGATCTGAATGTGGGAGATGGGAATGTGGGAGATGGGAATGTGGGAGATGGGAATGTGGGAGATGGGAACGTGGGAGATCTGAATATGGGAGATCTGAATGTGGGAGATGGGAATGTGGGAGATGGGAATGTGGGAGATGAGAACGTGGGAGATCTAAATATGGGAGATGGGAATGTGGGAGATGGGAATGTGCGAGATGAGAACGTGGGAGATCTGAATATGGGAGATCTGAATGTGGGAGATGGGAATGTGGGATATGGGAATGTGGGAGATGGGAATGTGGGAGATGGGAATGTGGGAGATCTGAATGTAGGAGATGGGAATGTGGGAGATGGGAATGTGGGAGATGAGAACGTGGGAGATCTGAATGTGGGAGATGGGAATGTGGGAGATGGGAATGTTGGAGATGGGAACGTGGGAGATGGGAATGTGGGAGATGGGAATGTGGGAGATGGGAATGTGGTAGAAGGGAATGTGGGAGATGGGAAAGTGGTATAAGGGAATGTGGGAGATGGGAATGTGGAAGATGGGAATGTGGTAGAAGGGAATGTGGGAGATGGGAATGTGGGAGAAGGGAATGTGGGAGATGGGAATGTGGTAGAAGGGAATGTGGGAGAAGGGAATGTGGGAGATGGGAATGTGGGAGATGGGAATGTGGGAGATGGGAATGTGGGAGATGGGAATGTGGTAGAAGGGAATGTGGGAGATCTGAATGTGGGAGATGAGAATGTGGGAGATGAGAATGTGAGAGATGAGAATGTGGGAGATGGGAATGCGGAAGATGGGAACGTGGGAGATGGGAATGTGGTAGAAGGGAATGTGAGAGATAGGAATGTGGGAGATGGTAACGTGGGAGATGGGAATGTGGGAGATGGGAATGTGGTAGAAGGGAATGTGGGAGATGGGAATGTGGGAGATGGGAATGTGGGAGATGGGAATGTGGTAGAAGGAAATGTGGGAGAAGGAAATGTGGGAGATGGGAATGTGGGAGATGGGAATGTGGGAGATGGGAATGTGGGAGATGGGAATGTGGGAGATCTGAATGTGGGAGATGAGAATGTGGGAGATGAGAATGTGGGAGATGAGAATGTGGGAGATGGGAATGCGGGAGATGGGAATGTGGGAGATGGAAACGTGGGAGATCTGAATGTGGGAGATGGGAATGTGGGAGATGGGAATGTGGGAGATGGGAACGTGGGAGATCTGAATATGGGAGATCTGAATGTGGGAGATGGGAATGTGGGAGATGGGAATGTGGGAGATGAGAACGTGGGAGATCTGAACGTGGGAGATGGGAATGTGGGAGATGAGAACGTGGGAGATCTAAATGTGGGAGATGGGAATGTGGGAGATGGGAATGTGCGAGATGAGAACGTGGGAGATCTGAATATGGGAGATCTAAATGTGGGAGATGGGAATGTGGAATATGGGAATGTGGGAGATGGGAATGTGGGAGATGGGAATGTGGGAGATCTGAATGTAGGAGATGGGAATGTGGGAGATGGGAATGTGGGAGATGAGAACGTGGGAGATCTGAATGTGGGAGATGGGAATGTGGAAAATGGGAATTAGGGAGATCTGAATGTGGGAGATGGGAACGTGGGAGATCTGAATGTGGGAGATGGGAATGTGGGAGATGAGAATGTGGGAGAAGGGAATATGGGAGATGGGAATGTGGGAGATGGGAATGTGCGAGATGAGAACGTGGAAGATCTGAATATGGGAGATCTGATTGTGGGAGATGGGAATGTTGGAGATGGAAATGTGGGAGATGGGAATGTGGGAGATGGGAATGTGGGAAATGAGAATGAGGGAGATCTGAATGTGGGAAATGGGAATGTGGGAGATCTGATTGTGGGAAATGGGAATGCGGGAGATGGGAATGTGGTAGAAGGGAATGTTAGAGATTGGAATGTGGGAGATGGGAACGTGGGAGATGTGAATGCGGGAGATGGGAATGTGGTAGATGGGAATGCGGGAGATGGGAATGTGGGAGATGGGAATGTGGGAGATGGGAATGTGGGAGATGGGAATGTGGGAGATGGGAATGTGCGAGATGAGAACGTGGGAGATCTGAATATGGGAGATCTGATTGTGGGAGATGGGAATGTTGGAGATGGGAACGTGGGAGGTGGGAATGTGGGAGATGGGAATGTGGGAGATGGGAATGTGGTAGAAGGGAATGTGGGAGATGGGAAAGTGGTATAAGGGAATGTGGGAGATGGGAATGTGGAAGATGGGAATGTGGTAGAAGGGAATGTGGGAGATGGGAATGTGGGAGATGGGAATGTGGGAGATGGGAATGTGGTAGAAGGGAATGTGGGAGAAGGGAATGTGGGAGATGGGAATGTGGGAGATGGGAATGTGGGAGATGGGAATGTGGGAGATGGGAATGTGGTAGAAGGGAATGTGGGAGATCTGAATGTGGGAGATGAGAATGTGGGAGATGAGAATGTGGGAGATGAGAATGTGGGAGATGGGAATGCGGGAGATGGGAATGTGGGAGATGGAAACGTGGGAGATCTGAATGTGGAAGATGGGAATGTGGGAGATGGGAATGTGGGAGATGGGAATGTGGGAGATGGGAACGTGGGAGATCTGAATATGGGAGATCTAAATGTGGGAGATGGGAATGTGGGAGATGGGAATGTGGGAGATGAGAACGTGGGAGATCTGAACGTGGGAGATGGGAATGTGGGAGATGAGAACGTGGGAGATCTGAATGTGGGAGATGGGAATGTGGGAGATGGGAATGTGCGAGATGAGAACGTGGGAGATCTGAATATGGGAGATCTGAATGTGGGAGATGGGAATGTGGGATATGGGAATGTGGGAGATGAGAACGTGGGAGATCTGAATGTGGGAGATGGGAATGTGAAAAATGGGAATGAGGGAGATCTGAATGTGGGAGATGGGAACGTGGGAGATCTGAATGTGGGAGATGGGAATGTGGGAGATGAGAATGTGGGAGATGGGAATGTGGGAGATGGGAATGTGGGAGATGGGAATGTGCGAGATGAGAACGTGGGAGATCTGAATATGGGAGATCTGATTGTGGGAGATGGGAATGTTGGAGATGGGAATGTGGGAGATGGGAATGTGGGAGATGGGAATGAGGGAGATCTGAATGTGGGAAATGGGAATGTGGGAGATCTGATTGTGGGAAATGGGAATGCGGGAGATGGGAATGTGGTAGAAGGGAATGTGGGAGATTGGAATGTGGGAGATGGGAACGTGGGAGATGTGAATGCGGGAGATGGGAATGTGGTAGATGGGAATGCGGGAGATGGGAATGTGGGAGATGGGAATGTGGGAGATGGGAATGTGGGAGATGGGAATGTGGGAGATGGGAATGTGCGAGATGAGAACGTGGGAGATCTGAATAAGGGAGATCTGATTGTGGGAGATGGGAATGTTGGAGATGGGAACGTGGGAGGTGGGAATGTGGGAGATGGGAATGTGGGAGATGGGAATGTGGTAGAAGGGAATGTGGGAGATGGGAAAGTGGTATAATGGAATGT